>NC_137548.1:2813062-3453062 GCF_963082525.1 Nesoenas mayeri | reverse complement strand
CTCACTTCGAACACATTGTGTGCAACAGGAGTTTCCCCATTCACTTCTGCATTCTGCAGTATTTACTGTCATTCCTTTTTTACGTGGTTTAAGCAAAGAAAAGAGAGCTTGTCTGTAACCTTTGGACCTCATAGAATGACTTGAAATTAGTGCAGCGAGAAGACTAAAAGTAAGAATGGCTTCAGTTCACTCAAAACCATTCCAGCCCCTAAGATGACATGAGTCCAGCAGATCTCCCTTTTTCAATAAAATTGTGGCAAGAACATGCTCACCCATGGAAATGCAATATTAAGTGCGCTTGTATGTAGAGGATCTTCTCAACTTCAGGTCTGATACTGCACAGTATTTTGCATTATATAGCATTATTCTCAGCTCTTTGGGCCACGCTAAGGTGGCAAGAACCCCCCTACAAGCCCTATAGATGGATAAACCTCATTTTACCCCCAGACTTTTGCAGAAATCATATGGCACATGCACCAGTGGGATTAATAATGAAGGATGAAGTGGGCCAGTGATATGCGCTGCCTCCCTTTTTCATCCCCACCGGTCACAGTCTTAATGTTATTTGCCTATGTTTGCGTGGAAAAAGGGATGCTACAAAACAGTGGCTTGCATTTTTCTTTCCCCAAAAATGCCAGTCTTGAATGAAAGAAAAAGAAGCGTTACTGCAGAGAGGAGGATTAGGGCTGGTAGGACACTGTGCTAACAGCCCTACGTGGACTTTTTAGAAGCTGGGCTGTGTTACTGGCCTAATGCACTGGTGTGTTTAGTCTTCAAATAAGTATTTAGAGAACTGTTTAAATGCAAATAACAATACGAAAAATAACAATACGATACCTTATTAAAACCAACTGGCTGAAAGAATTGTAAGTTCACATCTCACTCAAATAAGAAAGGAAAGCCCATGACATTTCCTTAAGGAGTAATGATAGTCTGCATTGTCATTATGGCTTTGTTATACACATGTTAAAATGTCTGTATGCACGAGTCTCTATTTCTGGGGTTGTGGCATGCACAATTTCAGCTGGATATTTAAATGTAGCATTTTTCCTCTTTTATAAGTTGCAGTATTGGAGAGAAGTGATTTAATTATTTTTAGTGTCTCATTTAATATTCAGTAAACTAGTTTATTTTCTCAAATATTGTAAAAAATATTTTCTCCCTGACATAGATTTTGTATGCTAAGTTTCATGGCTGCAGTATGTAAATTTTACATCTGAATTAAAAACTAAACAAACAAAAACCCCATAACACTTAAAAATAGAAGCTATAATAGAAATGCACTCAACTTAAACTACAGTGGTGTTATAGACATGTGCATGTGGCACCATAATTATAGTTTAAAAAGCAATTAAGATAAAAGCCAGTACAAAGAGATCAGCCAAATATCAAGAGACTCAATTCTAAGCAAAACAAATCTCTAACTTCAAGCTAAACAAACTTTTGGTGGTCCATGTACTCAACATTTTAATATTCATATATAGACATGCAAACACACAGAGGGTTTGGGCTCTAAACATTTTCCTTTAGCAGCAAACTGAGTTCAAAACCTCTTGAAGCTTTTCAGGAAAAAAAAATCATAATGGATGGCCCCAAATATTTTAGGGTAGTTAAGCTGTGGGTTTTGGTGTTCATGGTCAACTCCTATGTTGGGGTCCAATTGCTTGTCCCCTGTCATGGGGAACAAGGAACCGAAATTCAGCTCCTTCCTGGAGTTACGTTGGGCAGAGCTGCTGGAAAGGTTGGGAGAGATTTGGGGTGTTTTCTGGTGAAATAATGAGTCACTGAGAGTTATTTGAATTAAGCTCTTGCTCAGTCTGTATTGCGCTAGCAGGTTTTAGGTTGCCTGTAAACATTAATATAGGAATACACATGTACGCAGATAGTGTACATATTTATGTTATACTTGTGTCAGGCAGACGCATGTATGAACAGATACATTTGCCCCAAAATTCAATATATGCATGGAGATATGGAGGCCTGGACATATACAGATAAAAACTATATACCTTTCACCCTGACATCCTTTTTTATTCCTTTTGTTCCTCTTCTGTATCTATTTCTATTATAAACCCAACTAAAACAGACTAAATGACAATTATAACCCTACCCCATGATTTTATGTCAATAACAATCCTACAAGATTTAATACCTTGCTGGATTGCTATTAAATTGTAGACTTTGCAATGGGAAAGTGTAGTTTCTCTAGGTAGACTGACTACAGAATTGAATACAGAAGTACAAAGCACAAACTGATTTCTGATGTGTTTAGTTTTATGGGAATTTTCCATAAGGGAATACATTATGTCTTAACTAATGTTTTGCCTTAAAACATAAGTTTTGCTGAACCAATTAAATCAACCAACTAATCTTGCACATGAAACATTAAACAAGAATGAAGTGTCTGCAATTAGCAAATAGCTTTGATGTGACTAAATATCTATCTCTGTGCATCGCCAATGTTGTGGGTTTAAGTCCCAGATGATGTTAGACGTGCTGAATGTAAATGTTTGCTGCCTATACGTTTCCAACCAGCTGAGTGTTGGAGCAGCAACACTGCTGAGTTGAGAGAGATGGAAAGCCAGATGCCAATTGCTATTACTAGGAAAGGGCCTCTTTGCATTAAAACATGGGTAAAAATAAATGAAAGCAAGCAAGCAATCCCTGACATGGCATAGCGTTGAAAGGCAGGCAAAAAACATCATAGTGTCCCTGAAAGCAAAGATATTCTTTAAAACAGAAATATTCTCCAAAAGCTAGGCTGGAAGGTGAAAAAAGTATGAATAACATGATAGTCCAAAAAGAGGGTATAGAATAAAACAGCCCAATTCTGCTGACTTAGGAGCAAAGCCCCTGCAGCCTGTACAACGCTCCCCTCTTGGGCAGTGGTGATTTCGGGAACCTGATACTCAGAGTTTTAGAAACTTTAGAGGCATGAGAAGTTGTGTGCGGAGGTGTGGCCTGGTAATTGCTCACCTCTTTTTTTGTGCAAACACAAAAGCAGCACCCCGGCCAGGTTGCTTGGGGAGCTCCGATGTGTGTGGGAGCAGGTGCGGATGCTGGGGGGGCCCCGCTGGGAATGCGGGAAAGGAGGGACCCGCAACCCATTTGGATCAGCCTGGCAGCCAAAGCACCTTCTGTTCAGAGACATCATTTAGGCTTCAAACTATTTGACACTGGGACTCTATTCTCACTCTGTGTTTCTACAACATTCAGCTCCAGACCTTGATTTCACATTTGAAATGTTTTTTTTTCCAGTGTTTTGGTAAATGCAACTGTTTTCCTGTTTTACTCCAGAGAAAAACCAAGACATGCAGAAGTTGCTCATGAGATGAGTGTCCCTCATGGTTACAGCTAAGAACGGACCAGCCTAGTACCCAGCCTGATTCAGGCAGCAGAAAGACAGAAATCTGGGTCTCCCCGAGCAGCTGAGCATGTTGATTATAAAAATACTACTTTGGAAGTACAGCTTTCTTAACCCAGCCTAGACGTGCCATTTATTTTGTATACATAATTTAATATCCACTAGATATGAGAGATGCCTGAGGCTGTAGAGGTCAAGGAGAAACTGAGCAGGACCCATCTCTGAAGACCACCCATGAGTTATTTCGGTACCATGATGTGAGCTGTAACAGTTCAATCCTTTCAGTGAAGTGAGGAGCAAACTTGAACTGCAAATCGAAGCTGTTATTACCTTGACACAAGAAACAGTAATTCAACTATATATGCAAGGATGGAAAAAGAAATGCCGTGTTGGAAGGACAAAATTAGTTCTAAAAATCTGCCATCACAAAATAAATAAACTCACAGTTTAGGTAATAGCAACTGCGTAGCCTGTGTTTCCTCAGAGAAGCAGGCTGAAATAGTGGGGATACGTATAGAATATGATGCCTCATTAGTTAACATCAAAAATTCCTCTGAAATAATAATTTTTAACTCCTTGCCAATTAAATTAAATTCATATATGCCTGTAGTAACATTTGGGTCTCCAGGAAGAATCGGTGTTCAATTAAAAGAGAAGCCAAACACCATTAAAACAGAAGCGTACAGTAAATGCGGTTGAATTCCACCTGTTCATTCCAGATGTTTGCAGTGATTCACACATCTAAAGGCTCAGTAAACAGAGCTAATGATGGTTCAGAATAGCTTAGTACCAGTAGCTGCCTCACTTAAAACCAGAGCTGCTTAAAAAGGGTTAGAAGGCACACTGCTAAAAACTCTATAGGGATAATATTGCCCTTGTGCCATACTATAGCTTGGATCTGCTTGAGGATCCAAGACTCCAGCAGTTCTCTGGGGATCTGCCTTGGATTCCTGGTTTAGCAAGGGGAAAAAATCTGTGGATTAAGAAGAACAGAAAATGGAGTATAAAAAGAAGGTGGCTCCTGCGAATGTGAGGTGCAGCCCTCCTAAATGTATGACAAGAAGCCAAATAACCACCTGGCGCTCCCTGTGTTTGCTGTTTTATATGCCATGGGCAAGTGTTGTTACACATATGTACATCTGTGCAAGGGTGACCGCACTCACAGCAGGTTGACATTTATGCATGGGGAAGCTGAATTTCTCCTTTTTAATAGCCACTCTGACTTTAAATTCTCTGGGTAATTTATTTATTTATTACCAGCATTGCTCATTGCTGCACTTACCCATTGCCCCCTTAACAGGGCAGCATTGCAGAGCTGGGGATCTAAGGAGCGCAGTTTTCCTTGCATGGTTCACAGCAGTTAAAGATCATGCTTTGTGCTAAATCCAGCTGCCGACAAATTAGGGCTCATGGAAATCCTCTGCAATTAAAGGAAAATCATTAAAAGACGTGCTTCCCCCAGCCTGAGATTCCAACAGATTGGTGTCCAAGTCCCCAGTCCCTTCTCCGTGTACCTTCTGTGCTGAGCTCCCTTTTGTGTTCCTCACGTGTTCAGCACAGACATTCCCAATTGGCAAATTCCACAACATTTATAACAACTGAGTATCTTGTGGATGAATTTAGACTGCAGATTTTAAAACAGAAGGTCTTGGAGGGAGAAGGCACAGGTCAGCATTGTTTTTGGAATTGAGGCATCTTGCATCTGGGGTTAGAGATGAGTTTTGATGATCCACCAGGAAATATAATTTCCAGAGCAGAGGACACTTATGAAACCTTGTCCACTCTTCAGGCTTTGGGGAGCAGTTGTAGAATGAGTCATAGCCAGTTTAAGACATTTCCCCTGGACATATCACCCCTAGGAGTCTAATCAGGTGCTGCAAAGCCAGAACTATCCCTACCCCAGGCACACCCAATGTTCAAAGAGCATCTCACATCTACAAACACCTTATTGCAGTTTCTTACTTAATGCATATGGATCATTCATTGAAATATTCAAGAAAGACATAACACCAGGATGGCAGCAATCCCAAAGGTCATCAAAACAATAACCACAGTACCTCCTTGTGTCTGTAGTGGAAGGAAGCCAGAGTACACCAGGATGTAGGGCCAGGAGTATTTCATGGGGCCACCTCATCTATCCCCTGCCTTAAGGCAGGATTAGGGCTGGTTAACTACTCCTGACAGATATTTATTTGTCTAACCTGCTCTTAAAAGCCACTCATAAGTTCCTCCAACACTCTGCTCAGTGTTCCTATTAATTCAGTACTGTTTTATTTTTTAAATGAGAATATGAGAGTGAGAAAGTATGCACTGTAGCTGCCCCTCCCTGTAAGGACACTCAAAATGTGTCCGTCATTGCCTCGGGGTAGATAAAGCACTATTTTCTTACCACGATTTCTTTTGTGCTCCTGGCCACATTCCTGCAGGGACAACCTGAGGCTGGCCATGAAGTTCCACACTGGGTGGCACTTGATGGAAGCTGGTGGGAATACACCAGGCACAATGGAGCTGGTGGCCTGGGAAGTGGGAATGCTGCTCCGGCCAAGGAGAGAAGTTGTGCTCCCTTCCCTTCTCCTGCCTCCGCTCCCTCGCATACACAGCGTTCCACAGGCTGTGCACAGGGACCGGGATTTTGTCCTTAATTAATAGGATTATTTCTTGTGAATTCCTCCTTCCCTTTTCTGCAGGATGTTTGATGAGAGTGGCAGGTTCAACTTCCCTTTGGTAACACAGCAGGGCTGTGTTTGCAGGTCTAGGAGTGTGATAACAGCTATCATGGCCCCGTTAATACCACCCAATATAAGGCACATTCTGAAATTAGGAGAAACACAGGATGGCATATTACTGTTCCCCTCAGCTCATACATAGTTCCATTACTACAACACATCTCCCACACACTGAGAATGTCCCCACGCATTGGATGTTCCCTGGCGAAAATAAGATGAGATCCCAGCATCATACCCAGAGGGTGGTTTGTATGCACTAACTTTACCCCTCAGGCAGGATTTTGCTGAAAACCAAGGTTTGAAAACATCAGTTGTGTGGAGAAGGAGCAGCTCCAGCCAAGGAGGCACTGAGTACCTTTGCTGCTGTTCTTGTCTCAGAATCTCTTTTCTTCGTTATTGTAATACAGCCTTTCATGTGATTTCTCTATGTAACCGATAATGTTCTGGAGCTTGCATTTCACAAGAAAGGTTATTTTTGAAAAGAATAAAGAAAATCCTTATCAACCTACACGCTTGTTGTAGGAATGCCAACTCTCTTATAAGTGCAGGCCCATCTATTCCTTTATTTTGATGTAAAAAAAAAATCTCCTGGCCTGTATCTACAACATGTAAGAGGAATTGCAAGCAGAACTTGATCTCATCTCACTCTGAAGACAGCAGGGCCTTTCTCCCCCCGAATAAATCCCAAACAAACCCCCCTCCTGCCTCCAGCTTTACTGGCAGCTTCAGCAACAAGAGATAAACTTCAACCTATGTTTCCTTTCCAAGCTTAGTTGTTCAACAATTTTTTTTCCCCCACACCTGCTTCGATCCCCTGCAAGAAGCAATTATCCAAATGATATTGTGGCTGGGGATAACTGGATATCCCTCCTGATACAACACAGTGATATCACGGCAACTTCTGCAGTTCTCAACAGATTTCACACAGCGTGCCTCAAAAAAAGGACTCTCCTCAATAGGGGTCTTTGGATCTGTCCCGCATTGTAAGCAGATCTTGCAGAAATGGAAGAGAGAGGGAGTGGCAAAAACTTGTGCCTAGAAAGCTCAGTTCTTTGCCCAGGAGCATTTGGACCAATTGCTAAGCTCTAAAGAAGGTAAAACAGTTAGTCTAGGAGTCTTTGTGATCGTTGGTTGGTGGAGAAGGGGATCACAGATATCAGACATGCCTTCAGATCATTTGAGATACATTAAATAACTAAAGAAAGCTTCCCTCTATTTTCTTACAATCTCAGAAAATACAGCATCAAATTAATCTCATGATCAGTGGGAGGATCCAGATGTAGTACAGTAAAGACAGTTCACCAGAAACTTCACGTGGCAAACTCTACCCTGGAGGAAGCTGGAATGAATGAAAAGGGGGCTCTGGGGTGGCCACCACTTATTGCCATGGAGCTGTGCTGTCTGCCCATAGCAAAGGTCGTATGGCAAGTGGGAAAAATGCAAAACCTGCTGAAGGGACAAGACATAGATTTTCTGTAATTACCAGCTGATGCCCATTGATTTTTGAAACAGCAACTCTTTAAAACGAAACAGGTTGTGCAATGGTCATGCTGGCCCAGAGAAACGGGCCTGAGCTCCCGTGTCTGCTTCAGGAAGAGATAACAGTGACACACAGCGTTTAGCAGCATTGACGTGTGCATGCAATGGAGCGGGGACTGCATCGAAACCCCCTTTCTACTTCAGGCCAATTTGTGTAAATAAACACAAACATTTCTAAGGCTGGATTGACTGAAGTCAGTGAGAAGGTCTCTGCTGACTGCGCTGGGCTCCAGATAAGGTTCTTCACTTCAGTAGCTTCCAAAATGCATCTGCTTTTCTGATTTAGTGCTATTGTTTGATGCAGGTCAAAACCAAATGAGCCTTAATTAGCTTCAAACTGAGTTCCCTTGTTTACAACATATTGGTTTATGTTTCTATACTTCATTTAGGTATGTACATTGTCGAATATCTGTGAACTCTGGCTTCCCTTAAAATACCTGTTTGTTTCATGGTCTTTCACTAACTACATTGTCATTTTTCTTAATTCTCATGCTATCAAAGATATACTACAAATGGAAGACATTTTTGTATATCAGGACCAAAAAAATGCACACAACTTCTTTGCTCACTGATGCAACCAAAACACCCAGGAGTTATTATAATGTGCATTCCCTTGACAGAGACTTTTATTTCATGCAAATTACTATGATTAAGATTCGAATACTTTTTTTCCATTTTCGCACATTACTTAATCAATGTGAAGTACTGTGTAAAAATTGCATCTCTTCGTAACAGTGATTTTGACCAAGTCAAGTGTTGCTGCTAGAATCCTAATCCAGACTTGTGATTCAATTATCATTTAGAGACTTTCTAAATTCAAATTAAGTTTACAAAAAAATAAAATACAACCAAAACTTAATATCAGCATGCATCATTTGTAGGTTTTGTCAAAATACCTTCCTGTTGCAAGGAAATGTAAAACATGTCAGATTCTTTCTGTTTCATTTACTTCTTTAACTGAACATGAAAAATATACAGTGCTGCATGGAATCAGAGCATTAAAATGTACACCTTGGGACACTTCTTGTTTATATTGCATTGTTTATATTTTATAGGCAGCCACCCTGAGAGCTTATGAGAATATTTAAGCTCTGGATGTGGGCATCTGATTGAAGAAATCACATTACTACGACTTCATGAGTTGTCGTTTATCAGCTGAGTCTCAGAAACTCGTTGCTACCTCTCAAGCCAAAGTAGATTCTCAGAGCTACAACTACCTCAAGCAGCAGGTAAAAAACACATCTGTTAAAAACCTCCCTGCTCATGTACATGGTGCAAGTTGCCTGTGAACTGCTATAACCTCATGGCATCCACTTTTATGCCTGTGTAGTGAGGTTGGCTATTTCAATCACTTCTTTTTGGAACGATCCCATTGTGGGCTGCTCATGAGTGTTAAGGTCATCAATAACTATGATGTTGGTCTGACACTTTACATACTCATAGTATTTGGCGTTGAAATTCATTCCTCAAAGCCAGCGATGCTGGTAACAAGTATTTTTGAGGAAAAAGCCCCAGCTATACGACATGAAGAATCCAATTAGTGGAGAACTTCGTACATCCCTTGGCCCTGGAGATAACACAATCTTTTCTAGAGAGCATTAGCCTGGAATTAATAATGTAAAGCCTCTAGATTTTTGAGGCTAGCTAGAAAATTACATTGTCATTAATATTTTGACCAATTACTCTCCTACAGCCATATAGAAAGGTTACCTGGTCTCTTAAATCTGGTATGTATCTAGTATGCTAGCAATTTTCCTTCCTTTTCATTCCTCACAGGACAGAAATTAGACATTGTCATTCCATATTATTTGCGACATGTTGACATTATAATTTAAAAGGATGCAGCAGTTCTGAACAGCTGGAGAGTAATCCTGAACAATCCTTGACAGTTTCCTTTGGAGGATGAATGCCCCTCCCTGGAGAACTGCACAGTCTCTTATTTTAAACTAACAGCTAATTTTAGACAGTTTGCCCTCTTAGAAATGCATGCCACAGAGACTTCTCTACATGGCGAACAGCAGTGACCAGAGATAAGCACCCACACAGAAAAAGAGAGAGCTTTAAAACAGATTTTTTCCTCTTCTAAGAGACATGACTTGTTTGCAGGATTGCCTGATGGAGCCAAAGAGAGACTCTGAGACAGCCCTCCCTTGTGCTACTCCAAGCTGAATGCTTCTTGGATGCTGCAGACACTTTGGGATTGTTGTGGTTTACTTCTCCTCAGAGATCTGGGGGAATTGGTTTAAGCAAAGGGGATTTTCTTTTGTATTTTCCCCCACCCAAAGGTTCTGTGCACTGAGCTTGAAACCTCTTGCTCCTGGAAGGGAGCAGGAAGATTTGCAGCAGGGTCGTGCATCACCTCTGTCTCTTAAAGGTCTTGTGTGAAATGACATCGAGTGATGGGGGAAACGAGCCAGGAAACACCTTGTGTAAGATGGAAACCAGCTTCCTATGGCTTTGTCTTGTGGGTTGTTGAGACAAGGAGGAGGGTGGCACCTGGGGCATCTCCTCCAGACGTCTTACCAAGAGGAGGGGAAGCTGCTGTGTCTGCCATGTAGAGCTCCATCTCCTCCTGCCCTTCTGTTCTAGCCCTGAGGACAGGTTCAAACACTCCTTACCAATGAGTGCTTGCATCTTTAGCCAGAAGTGTCTAGACTTTTTTCTTTCTTATTTTTGCTGGGAAATTCCTGACTTCACATCATTATGCTCCTGGGGCAAAGGCGCAGGGATTGCAGATCAAACATGAGGCAGGTGACCCGTTTGCCAGGACTGATTTGGGTTCAGGTCAAGGGTAGAAAGAAACTGCTGAGATGATTATTGCTTTATTGTGTGTCATGTTGTCCGAAAAGAGGCAGATCTGGCTTGCAGAAGTCATTGCAGGAACAAGCAAGAAGCACAAGAGAAGCGCTTCTCTGTTGTCACAGGAACTGAAGGCACTGCCAAGACAGGAGCTCTGCTGAAAAGCTGGTTCGTGCTCTTCAGCTCTTGTCTCTCCTGGGTACAAGATCAAAGAAGGGCTGAAGGGACAAACACTTTTGTGCCTTGGACCAAGCAAAATACCCCTGTGCTCAAATAGGTGCAAGGTTGAGTCAGGTCTGGATTGTGCTCAATAACATTTTCCTAGATTTGCAGCAGACAGTAGTGTGGTCAGTTTGGGCACTGACGATTGACTCCCTCTCCGCTGGGACCACTGAAAGGCTTAACTCTGGTTCTGATGGGGTTTTAGTTCAGCCTTTAATCTGTACAAGTTTTCTTCCATGTTGTACATGATCTCTGGGGAACACTCTTGTCTTTTCTGAACAGGAACCACAGCTGGCTGAAGAATAAAAATGTCTGGATTTGGGCTATGCTGGATAGTATGTCCTGTGAAGTCAAGGGAAAACTTGTCACTGGTTTCAAGGAAAACAGCTTGATGTCCCTTCTTCAGCTGTCATTCAAGAGTTTGCCTCATGGTTCCTACCAGTTAAATATTTCCATCAAAAGAGGATGGTGTTCTAAAGAGGAGAGTCTGGCAGTATTAAAACAGAAAAGTTCTCCGTTCTCATTTCTCTAATTAAAAACAACTCCCCCCCAGCTCTCAAAGCTCTAATCTAGGCAATAATACTTTTCAAGAACAGAATATTTCCCTTGCAGAATTTAAAGCAGCCAGTTTAAAAATCCAGATTTTAGAATGAGGTAATTTTAAAAACAATTTCACTGTATTTATTCTGTAATTGGAGGAGCTGATAAGCCATGCAAAAAGAAAACCCTGTGAACGTAAGGAGACTGAGGAGACTCATATAAATGCACCTCTGCAAGATGTGTGTTGAGAGGATTTGGTCACAGGAGAAATGTTGTTCCTGTGAAGAAGCATTTGCAGGCTCCAGCCCTCAGTACAGCACGTGGAGCAGCTGAACAGGTAACATCCAGCGCTGTGCCTTGGGGCCCGCAAGGATGGGAGATGGAGCTGTTCGAACACTTGTCTGTGTGCAGGCACTCGAATGAATATATAAAGTGTGCACACCAGAGCTGAAGGGCTTACAGGACTCAGGTGTTTGCACCTGATAAAAAGCCAGGACAAGTGTTGTAGGAGTGTGGGAGTCTGAAGAGGAGAAGTCAAGACTCGATCTCTTTCCCTGAATGATTCATCACCCTAAAGAAAACAGAATCTAAACTGTATTTTCCACTGAGGACCATGTCCCCCTGGCTAAGAGAGGACCCCAAGACAGTTCCAGGTACCTTGTATGTGGGAAGGAAGGAGACAGTGAAGCAAACTTATTTTCTCAGGTCCTTCCAAATTGGTCTGAAGCAGTTTCCAGAAACATATAATAAATATATATAAAGGGTGAGTGTCAGGAGGATGGAGCCAGGCTCTTCTCGGTGACAACCAATGGTAGGACAAGGGGTAATGGTTTCAAACTGGAACACAAGAGGTTCCACTTAAATTTGAGAAGAAACTCCTTCTCAGTAAGGGTATCAGAACACTGGACCAGGCTGCCCAAGGGGATTGTGGAGTCTCCTACATTCAAAACCCGCCTGGACACCTTCCTGTGTAACCTCATCTGGGTGTTCCTGCTCCATGGGGGGATTGCACTGGATGAGCTTTCCAGGTCTCTTCCAACCCCTGACATTCTGGGATTCTGTGATTCTGTGAAATGCAAGCTCAACCAGTTACTGCTCCAGAAAGAATAAGATAAAACACAACAAAATGTCTTAGCAAAGTTTTTAGACCCTAGTTTAGCAGAATTTTTAAACCCTGATATGACTGTTGATTTTCCATGGAAAGCAGACAGTGGTGACTAGTAACAGTGCAACGTCCATCTCCATCATGGCTCTAAGTAGGGAGTTGATGCAAGTCTGTTTAGCAAACTGTTATATGGTCCAGGAGACATGGTGGAAAACCATGACCGAGCCACGGGCTGGGTGAGTCTTGCAAACTCTGCTCTCTGCATGAGGTTGAGATTCTCACCTAATTCCACACAAGTCTCTGCAAAACATTCCTGGGACAGCCTGATGGGGAGAAAACAAAGGCGTGGAAGAAGGGCTGGTGGGAAACATAAGAGAACTCCTGTCTGAGAGCTCCTGAACCATGACACCCACTGAGCTTGACCAGCAAATCTCCTGGGACCACATTCTACACTCTCATCCAGAGGCTGGAGGCATCTTGGAGTTAGCAGACCCCGCTGGTGATTAGCCGAGCAGATTGCTGATGTGAGGCTTGTTCCTGCAGTGTCTAATGTCTGTACGTGCAATTAGAGGCCCAATTCTGGCTGCAAATAGCTGTCTCAAAATCGAAGCTGATGCTACTTGGGAAGGAAAAAAAATCTGTGTTTCTCTATAGTCTCACATCTCTCCCAGGGATGGAGCTGCATTATCTGTGAAAGTGCATCCGAACATGCCTTTGAAAGTTGAAGTCCTCTCCTGACTTGCTTCATCCACTGGCAACAGAAGCCATCCCTTCCAGGAAAGAGAGGAAAACAAAACCCCCTCCTTATTTTCTTTCCCCCTTGCACATTTTAAATTAAAACAGATTTGTGCAAGCTATACTGAATGTGCCACAAATCTCTTTGCATGGTTAAAGTTGATTAATTTGGGTTGGAAGTGAAAATTAAAAAATAGCAGCAGCTAACAAAATACAAATAGCCTCTCCTGGGCCTTGTGGATGATGGAGCACAAACCAAGATGCCTGAGCTGGTTGTGCCTTGGGCATGATCGTCTCCTCCACCTCGGGTTAAACACTTAAGAGCAGAGCTGTTTTTTGTGAGGAAGGGGGTTTGCCTCAAAATAATATGTATATAATCCTCAAGATAATCAATTTCTTATAGATGCTTTGTAAACTTTCGTGTTCAAGAGCGCAAGCCATAGTACTTTCGAAGTCCCTAGGGGTTGTACTTGATATCCATTTGTTATTTCCTAATGCTATTCAATCTTCTTTTTTATTTTCCCCCTGTTTTTTTGAAGCTTGCAGCAATAAGCCTGAGACTTACGTCGGCAGTTGCCACCGCTTCTGCCATTCTGCAGTGAACTTTGTGCGCGTTTTCATATTCCTTTTCTTACACTCCTGATAAAAGCATTATCAGGGAAATTCAAAAGCAAGCAGAAAACTGGCATAGCTAATTTAGGCTAATTAGTATGGCAGAAGCTGAGTCTTGTACTTCAGAGGTTCCCATGCCCTCCCATGTCTCCACCTGATCGCCTTGTCCAGCAGCAAACCCAGGAGGCAGCTCCAATTATATCATAACCTCTTCAAACACCAAGCCACTCAAGCTAATTTTATCCTATTAAACAGACTGAAGGATTCAGAAGAAAGGTTCTCCCCCAAAAGCTTCAATTACCAGTGTCCCTGATTACCATCTTTACAATCCTATATGCTACAGTTAAATACTTTTTTGCTTAGTGTTGCTTTCTTGATTTAGATGAAAAGCAAGTATTAAGAGCATGTCTTTTCAACTCAAGCAAGTGACATTCATAAAAAAAAAAGAACCTCTCTTGTTATTAGCGTGTTTAATCAAAGTCAAGTTTAGAACCGTTCAAAGACAATGTAATTGGGGAAATGTAAACATCCTCTTGCCTCCGGTGGCATTTAAAGCAGCCACAGGTAACTGCCAATAACAGCAGTGATGGCCAAAGGTATTAGGTCTAGAATTAAAAATAAAGAAAAGAAAATAAAAAGAAAAAAAGAAAACAGCAGGATCTCCTGAAGCAAGAAAATGTCGAACAGCGCTTGAATTAAATCTCATGGCACTAATCAGCAATAAAGACAGAAAATAGCCTCTAAGCTATTGAGCTGGTCCATCCTGCCTTGCACCAATTTGCAGTAGATGTTGGCTTTGAGCATGGAGCCATGCCTGACCAAACTCACTCACCTGGGTCACAGATGTGCCTGGGATTAGGGCAGCACACAACCTTTCCTCCCTGTGCCCCAGACTTGATGGTGGCCCCAAGACATCACTTTCTGTCCCCATCTCTGCTGACCATGCCCACAGGAAGGAGGAGCTCATTGGGGAACCACCTTGCCATTTTCCTGGCTGATGCCTCCTGCAAGGGGACTGCAATCTTGGTTGATGACTCCAGGTGCTGCTATAATTCAAATAATAATTATAGGATCCAGGCCATTCTTTTTAACAATAGAGAGGGAAACAGAAGGATTATATGTCATCTGAGCATCAAATTGACTCTCTCCTGGATACTAAAACCCAGAGAAGTTCAGCACCTGTTAGGGCAGCATTTATATGGAAACAAAACAAAGATATGGACCACTTGGAAAATTCAGTAGCACAAATCACAGCAAAAAAACATACATTTCACTTTTTTAAAAAACTAACTTGTTCCTCACCTTCCCCAAACAGACTAATTTTCTTATTCCTCTTCTCCCACAGACAGTGATTGTTCTAAACACACTTACAGCTTAATAGTCTTGTTTTCTTTCAGTGTCATCCCAACTTATTAGCTGCCAGTTCATCACCAGCTGGAGGTATTTGAGGGTTGGATTTCACTTCTGATATAGTCATCCTTGCAGCTGAAAATGAGCATTTTTCCTTCTCCCTAGAAACAAACAAACAAACAATTTCTGTCATTTAACAGAAATTGAAAGAGTTTCACCCAATTGCCCACACTTTGGGTGATATGGAAATGCTATTGTCTGCAGACAATGATTCTCATGCAAATGAAACAGCAGCCAAACAAGAATCCTCCCTATCTCTGTTTGGGCCAATTTTCTTAACATTTCAGCAAAGCTTAATCTGTTGGCAGAAGAGTTTAGGCCCATTAACAGCTAAAG
Organism: Nesoenas mayeri; assembly: GCF_963082525.1. Classification (NCBI taxonomy): domain Eukaryota; kingdom Metazoa; phylum Chordata; class Aves; order Columbiformes; family Columbidae; genus Nesoenas; species Nesoenas mayeri. The sequence continues at coordinate 3,437,674 of NC_137548.1, read as the reverse complement.
TCACAGAGTCCACAACTCACCCTGCTGACAGTAAACAAGGAATTTGAGGAATGGCCTTTAAACAATGGCTAAGCCACAAACCATTTTGTCATCAAATGCTGTGAAAGGCGTATAGGCTGATGATTTTCTTCCTTGGGTTACAGCGATTTGAAAGACCAACCTCCCTCCCCTGAGTCCCCAGCACCCTCCAGGCTTGGGTTACAGCTGTTTTATTTGCCTTTCCAGCCCTACAGCTGTGGGATGGGTTATGCAGGTGTGTTCCCCACAAATGAGTCATTCCAGGGCTTCATATTATTTATTTGTATTGACTGTCTCGGAGGTCAGGGCTCCCCCCTGCTCAGCACTGCTCAAACACAGGTCAACACGATGCTCTGTGCCCCATAGGGAAGATTCTTGGATTTAATTTTGTTCAGGGAATAGTGCACCCAGGTCCTTCCCTAACAGTGCCATGGACAAAAAGAGAAAATTTACCCAGGGGCAGAGAAGTAAATAGTAATTGCTAAACAAAATAAATTGCTAAGTAAACCCCATAAAGCTGGTCTCTCGCTGGCAGGGTTGGGATGGAGATCAGGTGTGTAGATTGCGGGGCTGATCTCCCCACAATGTTTCTAAACTCAGAGGCAGTGGCCAAGGAAGCCCCTTTGCACCCCACTGCCTGAATGGCACCCAAACTTATCTCCTCCCCCTGGAAAAAGTGTAGTCAAAGTGATGGCAGATGGCTGCAACCCAAAAGAGGATGTGGATAACTCTTTACCTGGAGTTGTTTAGAAAATACGACTTTGAAAACTCATAATGGCAGTGCCATGCCAACACCATTTGGCTCCCATGTGCTTTTCCCAACCTCAGCTAGAGCTTGCATCTAGCAAAGAACTGAAGAGCAGCATGCTGCAGATCTTCCTGCTGTATCCTTCCTATGGTGGAGAGCAGAAGCTGTTACATCAGCATCTCCCACCCAAATTGTCCTCACCAGCTCCCTTGTCAGAAAGCAGAGGAGAAACCAGAAGCAAATGGCAAAGACTGATGCTCAAAACAATGTCCCTTCACACCTGGCCCAAAGACCATCAAAGACAACAGACCAAGCAAATCAGAGCTAGTACAGAAGGTCCATTGTTAGATAAACCAGGAGTGCTAAACTGGGCTTCTGCTGTGATGTAAAGTGTCTTTTTCTCTACTGCTTGTCCCCAGGAGAAACCAAAGAACAGGAAGGAGAAGAGAGGGATGAGAAGCAGAGCAGACAATGAGTTGATCCCATCCTTCGACTTGTTCAGGCTGCATCCAAACTATGCATCCACTAGTGCTGGTAGGGATCCCCATGAACATTATCAGGGAATGTGAGAGAAGGAAGGAAAAGAGATATGGAGTGGGAGACACTTGGGTGTGCCAGAAACACAGCATCAGGTACCAGCCTGCAGCTACCTGCATGGCAAGAGCCTCATCATGTCACAGCTCTGGACTGTCCACATTTCACTTCTCCAGCTCTGATATTCAGTGCCATTAAGGGCAAATGAAAACAGAGGGTTATTGTGGTATGTTGACCTCTGGGCAAATGTTTGGCAGTTCTTTTGCCCAACTTTGGTACAGGTTTGCGTCATAGTTTTCAACCAAATCTTGTTTTCTTGAGTAAATTAGTTATTCAGACAAGATTCAGGGTTCTGTTGAAACAGAAATTACATTAATAAATAAATTAATTAAATAAAATAATATAAATTAAATACAAAATAAAAAATACGATAAGATAAGGCTTGTAGCTGAACATTTTTGCTCTTTACTTAAACAAGTGCTACAGGGTTTCACAGCAGCTTTTTGAAATGGAAACTGGTGCCAGTAGCTCCATTAAATGGTGCTGTTCCTCCGTGCCAGCCTTGTTTCACATATAGCTTTAGACCACCATGGTTACAGTGATGCTGTTGCTAACTGCTAATTAGATGTGGGGGGAAAGAAGGTTATGAGGTACTTTTTACAGGTGGAAATTGGGAACAACTGTGGTGATGCCAGTAACGAGCTATTGGTAGCAGAAATCAGTTTTTCCATAGACCTTTCTGTATAATGCTCAGTAATATGGTGCCATATACCCACACCATGTGAAGAGATGGCCGTTGGGTGCGGTGTTGGCTGATGGCACACAAGAACACACGTACCATCTCCTGGTGTGCTGCCAGAATCCAAACATACCCTTGTGCCCTAGACAAGACCTCCTTGCAGTTCTTCATATGACCATTACACTATGATTCCAGCCTAGCTCTGACTTCACAGTCAAGTTGATGTGAAGAGATAAAGAGGCAGGACATAAATTAGATAAATAAGAGTTGGAAGCACAACAAAAGGATGAAAACTAAGAGTTCAGCATGGAGCAGACACCTTTATCAGCAGTACTGGTTCCACAGTGATGTATTTTGCCAGAAGAGTGAGACAGACAGCAGCGCTCCATGAAGGCCACTATTTACTAGACTGAAAGCTCTTTTCCCTAGTTCTAACATACCAAAGAGTCCTTATAATTCCCAAAATACCAACCAGAAACACCCCTTAGAAACAAAGTGGAGTTTATGCAGCAACTGAGCCTTTCAGTCTAGGACAGCATCAAAGAGGGGATTTAATCAATTTTTAAAAAGAAACAAGGCATAAAACTCAGATCAAACTCTCTATTTTTTGTTTTTCCCCATCTGTGATACACCTGAATGTTTTATGGAAGAGTGTTCTCTAAAATAAATAAATAACTCACCATATTAATCTCACAGCAGGCCTACCAACTCCCCCATATATACAGATATATATATATACAGATATATATATATATATGGATATATACACACACTTCTACGGACAGATAAAATGCCTTGAGTAAATCAGTTTGCAAGGCACGATCCTGCACGATGCTGAGCAGGATGCCCTGATGGGGAGAGGGCCCCAGGTCATCTGCAGATCTATGGTGGGAAGGGAGTCCCCAAAACTTGTCTAGACAAAACAAGGAGGCACAACCGAATTAGCAAGATGGGCCAAGTAGGCTGGTATGTTGCAAATGATCACAGAACCATAGAACAGTTTGGGTTGAAGGGACCTTCCAAGCCCATCCAGTGCCACCCCTGCCATGAGCAGGGACATCTTCACCAGCTCAGGTTGCTCAGAGCCCCGTCCAGCCTGGCCTGGGATGTCTCCAGGGATGGTTCATCCACCACCTCTCTGGCCAACCTGGGCCAGGCTCTCACCACCCTCAGGGACAACAATTCCTTCCTCATGTCTGGCCTGAATCTCCCTCCTTTAGTTTAAAACCATCACCTCTTGTCCTATCTCAACAGGCCCTGCTCAAAAGTCTGTCCCCATCTTTCTTATCGACCCCTTTTTATGTACTGAGTTAAATGTGTGTGCTTGGGGCCTGAATGTCCATTTAAAATTATGCCAGAAAAACTAAAGTCCACTAAAATTAGAAGAAACTTTTTAGTTTGTGTGCTGCTGTCTGTCGGATCAGGTGCGCGCTTTTAAGGACAGGGTCATCATTAGACACATACAGTGGCTATCTAGGGAGAAGCAGATGCTGCAGATATTTAACGTTCCCGTTTTCAGTGTGTACAGCAGTTTTCAGCCTTCTCCTGAAATGGTGCGTCTCAGCGTGACCTGCCCACTCACAGTTTTGCATCTTAACAGGAGGAAGGGCTCATTTTGGTGAGTGGTGATTTCTACCTCTCCATCTCTTAGAGGTGAAAAGAGACAGCTGATTAAAACCTGTTAGGTTAAGGACTTGGGTAAAAGGTGTTGAATGAATTATAAAACTTAAAATTATTAGAATTATCAGGGAAACAGACAAACAAAATCCGATGTGTATTGAGCATGCAATAAACCTGACACACCAGCTAATGTGGAAATTTTCACTCCTATTTTAGAAAGTCAAAAGATTTCATAGTTTTGGTTTTCAAGGAAGGTAGAGATTGAAGCTGGATATTTTGCTGATAAAATATTTCCTCCTTTGGGCTTTGTCACAAGTGAAAATGATCTCGGCTTTCTCAGCTTAGTCCCAATTAATCAGAACTTGCAATGAGAGACATCATGTCGTATTTCTGCCTCCAAGTGAAGCCAGAATCAATACTCCTGCTTGGTCCAGGAGCTTTTAGGTGGGCAGACAGACCCTCCATCGGTAAACAAAAGGGGGTGGCTCTTTTGTCCCTGTTCATTGCAGGGGTGTTGGACTAGAGGACCTTTGAAGGTCCATCCCAACCCAAACTGTTCTATGATTCTATTGCAAAGTGAGACACAGGCTCAAAATGTGCCTCTTCAGAGGGTCACATCCCAAACACAAGGATTTCGGCCATGCCAAGTTCTCTGCGGGGTATTAGGAGCTTCTTTTTAGCTGCCTAAAACCAGCCACTCAAACTTTGCAAGCGCAAATATTCACCCCAAACGTGAGCGTGGCATGAATCAAGCAATAAAAGTTAATCGGCATCATTAAATCTGTCGAACCAGCAGGTTATTAAAATTACCGCTATTCACTCTGAAAATGGGAACAAAAAATTATGCTCCAGCTTTCTGAGCCTGTTTGTCTTGTTTTCCCACACTGTTTATGAATGACTACAGTATATTACAATGTCCTCTATCCATCTTCATTAGCATTGTGAACAAATTGTATTGGGCTGTAATGCAGTGGTTTTTTTGTATTGTACAAACATATATGATGTACAGAAAATGGGCAATTTAATATGAAAAGAATATTGTGCCTCAGAATTTTTATTTTCTAAACAGTCATTTCAGTTGAGAATTATGGCATGATTTGTGCATAATTTCTCATAGATAGTTATTTAAATATAAATAGGGAAAATATGTCATTCCATATGGTGGCTATCTACCCTTCCTTGACGTCTCTCCATATTTTTAATAGTGCAATAAACAAAAGATAAAAACATCTCTAAGCCACATACTAGTCAAAAGAAGATAATTGTGCCTGTATGTGTTTATTGTAATTTGAATGTGCTTCAATTAACTTTCCTCAATATTTCCCAGTTCTTTTAAAGAAACTTAAATTGGTTTTTATTTTGTAAAATTTGTTTTCAGTGCAATAAGGAAAAAAAAAACCCCAAACCAACAAACAGTTCCTTTGTTTATTTCATTATGGATACCTCCTATCCAGAAGCAAAGCTTCGGTTCTTTATTCCAAACAACCTTTTTTTTTTGTTTCACCCCATCCTCACATGCTGCTTATTATACTTTAAGTAAAAATATCAAGTTTCTAGTGCTCCCTAGGAAGAGGTAGCTCATCTTCGCTCAATATATCGCATATCAAAGTGTGTTAAAACATGAAAATGGCAGAAAAGGAAACTCTCAAACTTTTGCATTGCAGTCACTTTTAAAAGATGAGAATTTATTACCCTTTCCTCCCACAAATCAGGACGACCAAAGCAGAGAGTGTGTATATAGAATGCTTGTTGTAATTAACCTTGAGGCTTTTATTTAAACAAGGTCAAACATTTTAACAGCTTTATAAATCAAGGTTGGGTCCGCACAGCTCTATAGCATCAGGCTAACGACAAATGCACATGGAATACTTATTAAACAGCATTTATTTACAGAAAATATATCCTGCAAGCTTCAGAGAGGTACACCCACAGGCTGGTCTAGCACTGACACACACACAGCTCCAGCTCCAACCAAACCACCCCAAGGTGACTGGGGTAATGTGCTTTTATCATGCGCTACCAAGGAGCCAAGCCCAGATATTGGTAAATCAGGTCATTTGCAAGTTAACTGCATTTTTAGTGTGATTGCAAAATTACAGGAGGTACATTATAATCATCTTGACATTTGCTGTTCTGTCCTTAATTTTGTCTGATTTTAATTTACTTTTTCTCCTTCTTTAGATAAGTTTTACTGGAAGGAGAAGGAAGGAGGACATTTGAGTTGAGTGAGATGAACTACTTCTTACGTGTTTGTGTTACCCACAAACCTTTATCATTCTCTAAAAACAACACCCATGGATTCCTCTGGCCATCTGGAGTTATCTTGTACTTCCTAATAAAATATGTCCATTAGGAGTCATTCCTTATGAATAAGGAACACCGGGCTTTCTATTTTGCACTCTAAATAAACAGGAGCTTTTAACTCACCCCCCCGTTCATAATTTCACACGCTCTTCAGTGTATCAGAGCATAATAAAGAAGATCACAAGCCCCAGCGTCTGACATGGCTGCTTTACACGACGATCCGCTCCGCAGACATCCCTTACCAAAAATCCCCTCTTTGAAGTCAAGAGGAGATCCACTTGGACAATAGACGCCCGCTCTACGAGTGACCCACCAGTCGTAAAATAGCTGGTGTAATTTCCCTAAATGATTCAGATAATTTCTCCCCAAATATTTCTCAGCTCTTCAGCGTTTTTTTCTTAGCCCCATGGTGTATGAGTTACACAGACGCTGAGGGATGCTCGTTATTCATGCTCGCTCTCTTAAACTCTGCATATGGGTTGCCACAACCACCTCCCAGTATGAGCTCTGGGTCCCTGGAAACATCAGTACAGCTGCAGTTGGGATCTTCACCTAAACTCGCTCCCTTTCACCTGGCCATGCTATACTGCATCATACCCAACCAACAAAAATCACACGTATAAGCAGAGCCAGCAGTGGGGGCCGAACTGGGTGAAGAAAGAAACATTTTTACATGTCTGCATTCAACATATTAATTGACTTCTCCTTTCATTTGTTCCCCTTCTGTGCCCTCCAACTATAAGCGTTCAAGCGGCTGTAGTAACCCCCAGGAAAAAAAAATATAGTTGTGCTAAATGAGATTTTTATGTGTGGGTGTTTAAGTATCCGCGTGAAGCAAATTTCTACCCTCTTCTCATCAGAATGGGAACGAGACCATGTGAGTGATGTGACCAATTACCACTGAGCACCCCAGAGCAGCTTCTGAATATTCACGTCCAATTGCTACTTTGGTGGAACAATTGGTTTGAACAGTTTGAAAAGGCAATGATGTCAAATGTGCGGTGTGATTAAACGCAGCAAAATTACCAGCCATTGAGCTGAAAAAGAAGCTCTTGTTTCCTTCCCAGGGTAATTCTGCTTTTGAATTTTGCAGGAAACACGGTGCTCAGATGGCCTCTTCCCACACACCCGACTCTTTCAGGGTGAAGGTGCAGCTGAGTTTTGGAGGTGGCGTGTTCGAGGACATGGATGGGAGCTTTGATATGGGTGCTGCAAGTCACTTCACCCTGATGCTCATGCAGAACGAGGCTTCTACCCCAGGTAGAGCAACACAGTGGCACATTTTGCAAGCACACCATGACGCAAATGTAATTTAGATCAAAGATTTTTAGGGCCAAGTACCTGGGAGTTGAATTATCTGGGTAACTGGCAAAGGCTACATGTTTTCCATCAATATCATCCAAATTTGGGAGCTCTTCTGCTTTCTGTACGGACAAGGAACATGTCAAACACCCGATCTGGCTGCTTGGTTCATGTGTATTCCTGTCATCACTGAAAGTGTCCTATAACCCTTTAAAAAATAGAACATTAGTTCTTCCATCCAGCCTTCTCCTTCTGCTTTAAAAATGCAAATACCATTGCAAGTTACAGTTAAGTAGTTACAGTTAAGTAGTAGCCTCAGTTTTACGACCGAGTCGTGCAGATCCAAGCATTAGGAGAAACAGCATTGTGTTATTGCAGTGCACAGAGAATTGTGCAGTTCCCAGATGGCACATATGGGGAGAAAGAAAGTAAAACATCCTCCAGGCTCAGATCTGATGCTGAGTCCTTGTCAGAGGGAGAAGGAAGGTGATTGTGCATACTCTTGTACAAAAAAAACCCCCAGAAAACAACAACAATAACAAAAGTTTTTCTTAACAAGCAACTCCCACACTTTGTGAATGTGCAAAACGCTTTTTCAACATGACGCAGGAAGTGAAGATGAGGAAATAGGCTGTAAAAAATCCTCACTGAAACTAGGGAAGTTTTTCTTTTCCTTTCTTCTTTCCTACCCAGAGATCTGAGCTAATTTTGCCTATCCAGAGCCTCTCCCCCAAACCCACTCAAAAAAAAAGGAGGGAGGGGGGAGACTGTATTCACTAATTATACATCCTGAAAAGAATTTGGTTCAGTGTAAGATGATCCTAGTGATATGCTAATCCTTTTTTCTGCTTGGTGCAGCCTGAAGCCTGTGTCTAACATTTTTTTCAACTGTATGACAATAAAAGTTGTGGCAACAAAAGAAATAAATGGGCAGCTAAAGAAGGTATAGCTGAAACACATGGCAGACCAGTTCTCTCCTCTCCTTCTGGCTGCTCTTTTGTAGGCTCTGGTTTGGTATCCTCAAGTCAATAGCCGAAAGCCAGCCACCTTAGCAACTTAGTATGACACCCAAGCCCTCTCTCTTTACATTCATGAATAGTCAGCAAGCAGCAGACAAAATAGAACTAATCTTTTTTGACAGAATTGTTCAATTTTAGAGGAAAGGCTTTTGAGGCACCTTCCATACGTTCGCAGAATATGAGACAACAATGGCCACCGTCACGTTCGACAAAAGGACGACCAGGGGTGTGAGCACACACACACACACACACACGCATGCACAATGGCCATTTTGGCAAAATATTGCAGCTAAGTTCAAGCAATTGCAGGGTATACCCATTGTTAGGGGAAAAGCTGGCAGGCAAGAAAAAATAAATGATTTTATAAAAAAAAAATCTCCATTGTTTCGTTGCTGATTATTAAACACACACATCCCGCTAACGTGCGATTAGGGTTGTTTGTCTTGATTAACCAAAGTTAAGAGAGCTGATTCATATCCACTCTTTAATTTCGTGTCATAGGCTGATAACTTCATCTTTTTTTTTTTTTCTTTTCTGTTTTGGACCAATGATTCTTATTGTGAAATGCATTCAATCGAGGAGGTTCTCGCCTGCTTTTAAAAGCTGGTTTTGCCATTTCGAAATCCTGTAACACAGCAGCCACTCACAAGTCTAGTATGTACAGAGAAGGACATTCCTCCTTTTCCCTTCTTTCCCCTCCATTTAATGCAAGCCATATCTCTATCTCCAAATACAGTTTGAGCAGGAAAGAGAAGGAAATAATAACAATAATAATAATAATAAAAAATCTACCCAGTCTATGGGCAAAACCAGAAGTTAGCAACATGGTCCATGCAGCTGCAACACTACATTTAAAATTCAGTTTACTCCTAGGAAGAGGGCTAATCCTGCCCCTGTAATTCCCTACAGCCAAAATGTACCCCCCTCCCTGAGTGACAGTGCAATGCAAAGACACTCGCACGCTTATCTTCCCCAACCAGATGGCCGACTTGGATCAATGCACACACGCCACGATCAATGGGAGCGATAAAGAATTAGGAAAACAGTGGTACATGCTCCCAGAAAGCTTGTACACTGCATAATTATTTTATGATTCTACACATGGCTACATGTGATACTGGAGTCAAGAAGGAAAAGGATAATTAGAGAGCCAGAAAGCACCCGTACTGCACTACACACTTTGTCAGTCAGCAGTTCCCACTCGGCTCAACTCACCGCCGTTATCTCCTCTCCTGCCCCCTTTCCAAACGAATTTAGGGAATATGTAAAATATGAGGGGGAGGCGGCTTCTGGGTTACAGAGACGGGATACAGGAGATTACCGTGTCCTGTGATATGACAGCGAAAGTTTTTGTCCGAGGGATGGGGTGGACCCCACGAGCATCCCTCGGGGAGTGGAGCATCTGCAGGGCACAGGGGTACCTGACCCAAGTGGGGGCTTATCCACATCCATTAAATAAAATATAGCTGTATAAGTTACTCTCTGGGTTTGGGTTTATTTATTTGTCCTCCTTTCCTCCCAGCAGCAATTTTGTGATTGGCTCCTTGTATCCAGCCTATTTGCCACCACACCACCAAACAGAAAATAGGGTGGGGAGGAAAGAGCTGCCCCCCCGCCCCCAAACTGATCGAGTGACACAGAATAAATATCAAAGCGCTGGATGCTTATGACCGTGAATCGGGATGCCAAAGAGCACATGACTGAGATTAAGGAGCAGAACAATGCCAGGCAGAAGGCTGCCCTTGATGGCAAGGCAGGCAGTGAGAAATCACCACGCTCAGCACTTTGCAAAAACACCTCGTCACCGCCTGATGCCACCAACGCGTCCTTGCACTGCCACCCTGATACTACACCGATATTGCCGATATTGCCGATGGGGACAGAGGGAAGAAGAAGGAGAGGGGCTGCCATTGTCATCGGAGGCAAAGCTGGGGCACCCTTGTCCCTTTGAGTTCCCCTGTGGACAGGACCTTCTCGCTGGGGGTGGGACCTGGGGCTATGGCGTGGTGGTGCTGTGCAAGGGACATCAGGGCAGGAAATTAGGGGTCTGGAGTGTTTTTGTTACAAGGAAAGGCTGAGAGAGATGGCTCTGTCCAGCCTGGAGAAGGCTGACAGGGATCTTATTTATGCTGATAAATACGTCAAGGGCAGGTGTCAAGAGGATGGACCAGACTCTTTTCAGAGGTGCCCAATGACAGGATAGAGTCATAGAATCATTTTGGTTGGAAGAGACCCTCAAGATCAGTGAGTCCAACCATAACCTAACTTAAGCACTAACCAATGTCCCTAAGAGCCTCATCTCTGCATTTTCTAAATACCCCCAGGCATGGTGACTCAACCACTTCCCCAGGCAGCATGTTCCAATGCCTGATAACCATCTCTGTGAAGAAATGTTTCCTAATGTCCCATCTGAACCTTCCCTGGTGCAACCTGAGGCCATTTCCTCTTGTCCTATCATTTGCCACTTGGGAGAAGAGACAAACACCCTCCATGCTTTCCAAAGGGTTTATAACCAGCTGATTCTGATGATTGTGTGGTCTTCACTTGCATAGATGGTCCAGATGTCACTGACGAAGCAGCATGATCTTACCTGAACAGTTAATGTTGTTGTCCCAGGTCCTGGAGATACAGCTTTTCTGAAGGAGGTGGGCAGTAGTTAAGTCAAGTGCCATTAGTTTCACCACCATGGATGTTTCAACTTCTTAATCAAAATGTCTCTGTCAAAAAAAATTACTTTTTGGACAGATACAAAATTTTTGGTGGTGCCTTCCATTTCTTTTAATGTTTTACAGTTACTTATAGAAAAACCCCACAATATTTCCCTTCTTCTAAAAATGTCATTTTTTGGTAGAAGTTTTATTACCTCAAGCTGAATACTTATCCTAAAAACAAAAAAAAATCACAGCTTTAGTTTTCAAAGTTTCTCCGCTCTTCTTTTTATTTTGTCCAAATTATAGGAGCGTGAGATAGGAAAATTAACTATTTCCAAAATTTCTCATGAGAAATAATTGCCTTCACTAATCATTGTTTCCACAAAGAAAATGTTCTTTAGTGACACAGGTTCTGCCTTTGGAGTTGGCATCATACTGGGTAACAGTGTAATTAGAAACAGAGAGATGTAATAACTCTCCAGGTTGGAACAGATCTGTACGAGATCAGTTTTGCCTCACTTGGGTATGGACTATCCATTTCTGGAGTGCAATTTAATTACATCTGTGGTAGCAGGTGGTAAGTTCTGCTTCTCCCCTGTCTGGCAAAGTGCCTCTTCTCTTCCTCAGTCTTGTTCCCTATGCCTTTGCTAAGTCCATCCTCTTCCTCACTGGGTCTTGTTCTGTTGCTCGGTATTCTCGTGCCATAGCAGCTACAATGCATGGATTCAACCATTTGTTTTGGTAAGCAAAGACCTGGAGACACAGCTGCAACCAAAGAAAACATGCTGCAACTCAGAAGAGGGTATTTTCTTTCCAACCTGCTGTTTATTAATCAGCCTTTCTAACACAGAATTAAATAACCTGACAGATGCCTCAAATTTTGCCAGCTGCTTTTGGTCCCTCAGGACAGGCAGGGATGACCACAATGTGTGGGACACTATGGCCATGTCTTCTTTCCCTTGGCCAGGACTTTCCAGAAGGGTTTGGGTATCACCCAGCTACCTAGGCATTGACTCTAGGACAGCTGGATGTATCATCCTTGCTTAAAGCGACTCTGTGTTGGCATCTTTCAGTCAACAGGTCCATGTCACTCATGGAGTAACCTGAAGTTCACATGCCATGGTCCTTCCTCTGTCACAAGACTGAAAGTGCAGACTCATGTCCTGTCATGAGAGAGGATGTGAAAACAACCTTGGGTCAGCTGAGGAGATGCTCACAAGCAGTCCCACCACAGAAACAGCTCTTGAACCCCCCCAGGTGTCCATTGACTGTGGAAAGCCTCCTGAGAAGGAAGACCTCAGGATAGCTGGTTTGGACAGACTCCTATTTCTTTGAGTCCACTGAGTTAAAAGACAAATCTAAAAGAAGAAGAAAAACTCCCTGCAGACCAATTCTCAGAACTCTGCCTCATATTACAAAAGGGGAGCAGAGATACCTCTTGGTACCTCACACAGCACATGTGCGTGAGACATCACCGTGCTGTGGGTGATGGCATGTGACACTGATGTCACTCATGGTGACTTACAGGATTTGCTGAAATAAAAGAAAAATCACTTTTACCTCTTAGCCAGTGAGAGTAAATGGGTCTTATATTGTCACAGATGCAAGCAGGCTGGTAGAGAAGCAAGAAAAATTTTGTTGAGTCTTGTCTATATGTTTGGGTTTGAGGTTTTTTTGGTTGGTTGGTTGGTTGATTGATTTTGGGGTTTTCTAGCAGGACAAGAGGAGGGGACTGTTTGGTTGATTTTGTCTCTTTTTGTTTTGGTTTTGGTTTGTTTTGGCTTTTGTCTCTTGCAAGGCCAAGTAGTATATTTCCTCTCTTCTCTTCCATTATTTCCTACTTAATTTTAGGTTCTAGTTTTGGCCTTGAACAGTAGCACGATTATCAGAGAGCAGTGCCCTCGTCTCATGGAGCCATTCAGAAAATACTGGTGCCATCTTCCATAAAACATTTGAAACACATGCTATTTGTTTTTAGTCTCCCTTCTGGTTTTACACACTACAAAGAGGACATTTAATATGTACAGTAGAATTAATAGGAATGCAATGTAAGCAGGACTTACATTCAAAATACACTTCCACAAAACAAAGGAGCAGCTGTGAAAATGTAGAGTCTGCTGAAATTTTTTTACTTGGGTATCACATTTGCTAAAAGATTTACTCTGCAAAGTTTTATCTAATTTCCCATTCATTCAATTAAGCACAGAGATAAATTCCCAGATCCCAAGAGATTAGAAGAAACTACGTTTAGCTCCCCCTTACACTTGCGATCAAAACTATGTTCAGTTTCATGATTATCACTATGAAGTTCATGCTTACATGCTCCATGCTGCTGAGAGATGAACAGCTCCATCTCCCACCAAATCCAATGGGATTTGGAAGTACTCAGGATCCTACAGATCTCTCCACATCAGGAGGATTCAAACCATGTAGGAAATGATACCCCATTCAGCAAGGCTGGAGCAATAGTCTTTCAGCTTTGCTGGGAAGAACGGCCAAAACTCGTGGGTTACCAGAGTTATCAGTTCACTCTCAGAACCAAGCACCCACCAAGATCTCTTGAAAATTAATCACATGGTAAAGATAAGGCAGAGAAAAATAGATAAAATGAAAATTATTCTCCTTTCCCCCAGTATTTGTGTCACACAACCTTTATCGGCTTGCCTAAGCAAAGTCAGGAAGATTTTTGAACCCAAACAGAAAAATGTGCTAAAACTTTGTTGAGCATCAGTCCAGAATTCTATTTTGTCTCTTGTCGATTAGAACAACAACGTTTTAGTCATCAAGGTAGTTATTTTCTGGAGTTAGACATCCATTTAAAGGTAAATTATGGACCTTGTGAAAGTTTGAAGTCTCTGCTACAGCCAACAGACCCCTCTACCTCTGCTCCTTCCTTCCCCTGAAGGGTGACAAGTAGGTAGAAAGAGGGACTGAACACACAGAGCAGAGCCAGAGACACCCGTCCTAAAAATACAGACCTGTCCAGGCTTTTTCTTCATACCTTCTACATCAAGGTTTCTTGCGTCACCCTGGGTCCTCATGCATGGCACAAATATATAACAAAGACCTACTTGTGCCTTATTGATCTTGTGATACAAACATAGTACTAACTCTGGGTTCCAAGAGTTTTTCCTGCAATTCACACCCCCTGTGGTTGTACGGGTAATGGGAATGGACAATTCCAGCAACCAATGGATCAAATAGAAATTGAGTTTTCTGCAGTCCTGGTAGGCAGGATGTTTTCAGGTCATCTTGTCCCCAACACTAACGAACAGCAGAACTTTATGATAGAAGCTCCTATATATATTCAAGGCAAAGCATTTGCCGGTAGGTTTGATCAGAATACTACCTCTCATGTTGATCTGCATTGTTTCAGTATTTTCTTCTTTTCATCCATTTGGTGGCTCTAAACTTCAACTTGGATTGAAAATTCTTTGAGGATGAAAAAAATGTTGGTTTTCTTTTCTGTGCATTTAAAAGCACAATAATCCACAACCAGGCTGCAGTAATTCTGTGATACTTCTCCTGCTGCTGCTACAACTACTACTGTAATTAGAATTTACTCTTTCTTGATACCTTGATTAAGAATTAATCTGCAAAACATCCTCAGGTATGCAGAAGTTTGCTGATTTGGGCCTCACATAGCAAACATGGTTATTTGACAGAATTAATATAAAATGTTCATTCATGTAGCAAGGCAGGAACATTTCGGGATGCTGAGTAGACTTTCTTGGGTTTTGATGTTTGTAAAAGAATAAAAATGAAGAAAAAAGACCAATTATATAAAATACCTAAGATATTATTCTAAATTTTCTCAGAAATTTCTGATTAAACATATGTGAATACATTGTCTGCTTTTAATAAGCTTGAAAACATCGTCAGCAATTAACTGGCAAAACAGAATAACGTTGCATAGTCAAGCAAGGGTAATTGTGCTCATTATATTGCCAGCGATGTGGTTGATCAAAAAGAAAAACACTGTTTTCCCTGAAGTTCATTTACAGTATTTAGGTGGAATCTGCACTGAGTTCATAGACATTAATCAGACCAACTACTTCACACAGAAACTGCTCACCAACCTGCGAATGCCCAACACACTGTCAACACATGCTATGGGTTTCCCACTAGACATGTGTATCTCTTTTTCCAAGGCTGTCGGTGCTATTTGACCATTTCATCTGAAATTTGTCCCTCAAGAAGTAACACCGGCCTCTTCTTGTTCTGCATAGAATCAGAGAATCAGTTTGATTGGAAGAGACGCTCAATATCATTGAGTCAAACCATTACCCCAACACTGGCACTAAATCACGTCTCTAAGAACCTCATCTATACATCTTTTAAGCACCTCCAGTGATGGTGATTCAGCCACATTATGGAGAGAAAGTGTTGTGGGACAGCAGGGTGCATGGACACCTCTGTGAACTGCTCTTTGGAGGCAAACTTGTCTACTAATCTCAGTGAACTAACGTGGAAAGAAGAGAATGGTGGAGCCTCGTTACTGCAAGAAGTGAAAAAGCCAATTATTTTTCTACAGTGAGATAATTATAGTCATCTAAGAATATGAAAGAAGCAATGTGTGCAGGCAGAGGGAAGGAGGTTGGCTGACACAACTAGGAAAAAGACAAACTGCAGGACACACAAATTATTATATTTTCACAACAAAACTTGTAACAGTTTCTCTAATCCAAAGATGGGATTTTGAGGTTTGGCTTTTCCACTTTTTCGGGGAAGGGACAAACTGTCTGGACCACCCTGAAAAATTACAACTCCCTTTTCCATCAAAAAGCAAATACATCCAGTAAACGGTGACTGTAAACTAATTGCATGCTTTGTTTGGGTCTTGCTCTGCATATGAACAAGCACTTCACCCATTCCCATTGTCCTTGCCTCTTATTTCCACAATTACCTGCATTTATTGCTTACTGTGATTATGATGCATTTAATGCCTCAATTTATTCAAACAGAGTCTGCAGCTGTAGGTGCTCAGCGTTGCACCTACAGGTTTCTTTAATGGCTTGGTACCAGCTTTCTTATCCAGGGTAACCAAGCACCAGTTCCCTTCAGGGATTTACAACAACCTCTTCTGCAAGCCAGCAAACTTTTAGTTGTGTCAATGCTCACTTAGCGAGGTCTATTTTTTGTTTCAGAAATATGTGCCAATATGATGCCTGCACCCACAATTTCAACAGAAAGACTGGTGGGCTTGGATTATAGCTCTTATTTTACCCACTCTCAGTGCCATGTCTTTTTAAAGTTCTGTTTCTGAAAATCTTTTTCTCTGCCTCAGAAAAAAAAAGAGCATTACTCTGATTTTGTGCAAAACTGTGGGTTTTTTTTGTTTATAGTGACTCCTTTAAATTTCCATTTTGTGCAAATATTTTGTATGAGACTCAAGTGTGCAAAAACTATTCTTAATATTTCATGAGGATACACAGAGGATACAAAGAAGGGAACATGATGAGGTTCATTGCCCAATTCAAATCTGCATCTGACCAATAATTCACCAATGTAATTCCATCAAGGACAAGGGAGTCACGTCAGCTCAATTTGGAGCAAGAAAGTTCAAGGAAAAGGCTCTGAGCCTTTAAGCACAAATTCCTTTTCATAAAAGAGTCAGGAGGCAGCAGCAATTAAACTCAGTTACATTGGGATGAACGTGCCCTCCCCGTGCCCAGCTCAGAGACCACACACAGGCGCTGGGTGATTCTTGGGGGATGAAAGTATCCTTCTCTGGCCAAGGGCTGGGTCAGTTAAAGCCAAAAACTCTTTGAGGTTTTGGCTCAAAGGTGCATCCCTGTGAAACACTTAATGAGACAATCCTGTACCACGTCCTGATGAAGTTGCCCCTTTCGGAGTATGTGGGATATTGACCCAATTTGCACAGACCCTCGGTATTAGCATAGACCCATTCCAAGCGAGGTCTTTGAACATCGTTTGCCTCTAAATTCCGTTACGTATCTCCCTGCTGGGTTTTGTGCTTGAAGTATCAGGCAGGGGCTGGGAGAAGAAAAGAAAAAGAAAAAACCCCAGTAAGTTAAATCCTAAGCCCAAATAATTAGACATGTTTTGGTTAGTTCTCTAAACTCTTACTTAGTGCTGATTCTCCATTTGACAGAATAAAATCTGATTCTCTTTTTCCTGACTTGACACACAGGTCAGTTAATCTGGAGGTTTGTAAGTATGAATGAGACACCGAGAAAGGCAAACACCAACTTTGGATGCGTTTGTCACAGCACTTCATCTTTGTTTGCAGCCTCATCTAATGTACAAGGAAATTTCCGAGTCATTCTTGCTTGCAGGTACTCTGAGAAAACCTCACTCGGAGAGAGAAAGAAATGCAGGATGACTTTGCTGTCAGGCAGAGAAGCTTAAGGATAACAATAATACCTCCACCTTTGTCACTAACAAGGGGAAGACTTGGGGTTGCTGCATAATTTTAAAGGGAAAACTGCTCATAGAATAATCCTTTGGCATGACTGGAGTTACCAAGCCAATCTTTAGCACAACTCAGCTACTTTACATGCAACATGCAGAAAGTGTGTCTGTATGGTCTCTGTGGAGTAGTGTGTATGTATCTACCTTAAGATGTCATATTTGCACTGAGACACTGAGCACATGCATGACCATTTTCATTCACATACTATTCCCATCTTATTCTGGTTCTCACACTGTACACATCACTGGCCACAGCTGTTTGCTTTTTGCTCCTTTTCAGTGGGGTTTGCTGCATTGGTTGGGTTTTCTTCAGAAAAATAATTCTTACCTTGTGTGATAAAGGTACAAACCACAGTGAGATTGAAGAACACAATTGGAGGAGAAGGGAGTGAGGTTTGTGGTACTCATTTCTTCTTCAGGGAGACAACTTTGCACTGGCTTTCAGAGAAGTTGTATCTCCCACCCAGGGGCTCTTCCCCCTATTATACAGGGAGGAGAAGCGAATTCTTAAGGAGCAAAATTCAGCAGAGTAAAATTCTTAAGGATAGCCCTTAGGGGTCTTTGAATGTCTTTTTCCAGTAGCTTTTTCCCAGGGGTTGTTGGACCTTGTCAACAAAGAATAGACTATCAACTGGATTTGAAATTCTCTGAAAAGCAACTTGAAGGACTGGAGGTATGATGCAGTTGAGCAGCTGGCATCATTAGTGACATAGCTGGTGGCATTTCTTACTAGCTAGAGTTTTCTGAATGCTGTTGGCCTTATGCACACTTCTCTCACACTGCTGCACTTCCCCTCCAAAATGACAAAATACTGCAAAAACAAGGTGAGGTCATCCCCAGAGGAGACAGGACAGAATCTCTAACTGGAAGGAGACAGAAGACGATATTATTTGCACACACTGCTATGGAAGAGATTACCATCAGGGACAACTGAGCTGAACGGACACCTTCAACAACAACAAAAAAGACAGTGCTTTTGCAACATACTCTTTGAAATCCTTTCCTCCAAGCAACAGCATTACCTCTGCCTCACTAAGATTCAGCTTCAGTGAGCTCTTCTTCCTTCATAAGGCTGTCCTGATGTGAAGGACGCAGCTCTGCGTGGTGGCAAATAGGAAAGGCTGCATGTTATCTGTGTGCTGCTGGCACTCAAAGCAATGTTGCCTAATCAGTTTATCTTTGGGTTCCACAGAGGTGTTGAAAAATAAAAAGGCTGTGAGAGGAGCTGATCTTTGTGAGACTCCACAAACAAAGATCTTGGAGGCGCAGCTTTATTTAGTCCATTTTAAGCATTTCACCCTGCAGTCCTGCCACCTGTTTGCCATGAGAAGGTAGACCCGCGTGGTCTCCAGGATCAAAACAATTTGATGAGGTTGTTAGATGGTGTTGGGTCAACCTCACAGAGCTTGCTCGGGAGCAGGAGCTCAGCCGATGGAAGGCACTAAGCTGGAACTGATATACTACGAGGCAGGAGGTTTGCTTCATATCCGCGGAATGGAAATGGCATGGACTAGATTAACAAGACTTTGGGGGACAGGGAGGAAGGGGGTATTTTTTACATCATCCAGAACTTCCCAGGTGCAACCACGCTGCTCCCTGGGAGCAAAGACAAGCTGCTGACTGGTATGTACAAACCATTTTGTTTCAGAAAATCTCAGATACATAGAGCACTCAGCTTAAGAAGCGTAATTTGAATTAAGGTTACTATAACAATTCTGCATGGAGCCTGGTTTCTTCAGTGCTTTGACAGCCATCTTGTACATACATTCTGACCACACTTTCTCAGGGCAGACAATTCACCCCTCACCAGGCTTTAGTCCTGCTTTTTGAATTGGCGAGAGCTGCAAGTCCAGGTGGTGATCAGAATGTAATTTTGCAGATTATTTGGAAGTGACACACTACTTAGATGCTCCTTTCCATGACATTATCAACATCCACAAAATATAGCTTGCTTTGGAAGCATTTCATACCTTAAGAATAATAACATTTCACCCGGAAATATATTGGTTTTAACAGTTATCAACAGACTGTGGGCTTGCTAATAAGTACAAGAAACATGATGGACAAGAAACATGAGAAAACTCCAGAAACTAAATGTTGTGAGAATTCATCTCCTTGAATGGTGATTCATGCATGCAATTCCCGTGAGTATTACCAGGAGTTACGGATATAAATCCTAGCACATCAAGAAGGGAATATAACCCCTAGTGGGTAGGAATTAAAAGCATTCTGAGGGGCGCAGAGTCTCGTCTTAAGACACAGAGTCGCCGTGTGTATCTAAATCCCTGTACGCCGAGATGTGAATGTGTTAGGATCACAGTAATAACAATGACTGTGCAGCTTGTGCGGTGCTTTTGAAATGGGATGACACAGACACATCTTTCCAAATTAGTGATTTAAAATTGCAGGTGGCTGGCGCTTTCGGTTTTCATCCACTCTGTAAGCCCAGAGATAGTTTCACTAATACAGCACTTCCCAGATGTTTAGACCCCAGGTGTGCAACGGTGTTCTTATTGATGAGATTTAAATTCTTGGGTTTTTTTGGTACTGCTTATGGTAGGAGCAAAGATAACCACATTGGCTCACATCTTTCATTATCACATGATCTTCCTTTCTTCCTTGCATTACTGACGATGGGTTTAATTGTTTTTACAATGAGTTTTTTGAGACTGTACATATATTTGCATACAGGGTATGTCCTTAGCTTGAACATGAATAGTAGGTTCTCTTTTCATTCATTTGTGAGCGTTGTCTCCATGTGCATGCTCACAGCCACAGCCATTATTTTACCAGTAAGTGTTAAAGTATATAATTAATGGGTTTTTTGGGGTTTTTTTGTTTGTTTGTGTGTTTGTTTTTTTCTAGTGCTCATCTACATATTAGGATTGGGATTTTTTTCCTAATTATGCACACTTTTGGATGCTGTCCTTACAACCCCAGATAATGCATTTCAAGGTCTTGTGGTTACTCTAGCTCCTGTTCATATGTTTGAGGTTTATGTCAAGCTTGTCTAATAGGGGGCAGCAAGCAACACTTCGGTTAGAGGGGAATTCATCTGTTTCAGGTCACATATAATGGTTAAACTCAATGATCTTAAAGGTCTTTTCCAACCAAAACAATTCTATGATTCTATATACTACACAGTTACTTGCATCAGAACTAATCTTTTTAATGCATTTTAAGTCATTCAGGTGAGACAACCATAATTTATCTCAGTCCTACAACATAAGATGAATCATATCCTGAAAGTATCTGTTCATCCTCTGTGGGTCTAAATTGAAGTGAGTGAAGCATTGGAACAGGCTGCCCAGGGAAGTGGTGGAGTCACCATCCCTGGAGATGTTGAAAAGACACAGAGATGAGGTTCTTACGGACACGGGTTAGAGGTGGACTTGGCAGTTCCAGATTAATAGTTGGACTTGATGATCTTAAAATGTTTTCCAATCAAAACAATTCTATGATTCTGTGATTCTGAAAGGAGTCCAGAATAACAGGTTCAGATGTAGGTGTCTGCAGTCAGGTGAGATGACCGCTACCTTGCCTGCCAAATACAGAACTTCATAAAAAATTACTCAGACTTGACCATTTCCAGTATCTTTCACCATCCCCATCAGCTGATTCATCTTCCTGACAAATTCTCCAAAGGGGAGAAGGGCTAGATATTTATTGAACCCACAAAGGCAGTTAATGTGTTTCTCAGATTTCTCCCAGAAGATCATGGACCTACGTCCCAGGATATGCAATAATTAGCCTGAGAAAAGTAACTACCCAACAGCCAAAAATGTGTCAGCCTTATAAGAGCAAATATTGTATTTCCAAACACACATACATATGAACATATTTATAACCACAGAATTTCCCACACTGTCACATTTTCTCTGATTGTTAACATGTTCCAAAGCCCCCTGAGATACCTATAGGATTTCTAATTCAGTTCTTGTAACCAAGGAAGTCAGACTGATACCCAAAAGTGCCTCACTGGCATCAGGTCCTCTACATTTATGCATTCAGCTTACACTTGTGAAGGATTTTTTCTACTCTATGGAGAATCACAGAGATTTGATGAGTTGTGCGTATTTTCTTTTAAGATACACTCAGGTCCACCAACAAAGAGTTTTGAGGCAAGAATCCCAGGGTCAAGGGCTGTGTCTCGCGCTATTCAGTAGGTCATATGGGACTCACTCAACATTTGCCTGTTTTAAAATGTCCGAGGCCCACAGACAAATATAAATGTATCCACATGGGACTATAGGGTGAATTAAACAGGCAGGTACTTTCCATGATGCACCATGCAACGAGCAGCAAAACAGATGGTCTCCTTCTAAAAGGACTGCAGGATGGCAGACCGAAGTACGACACCCTGAAAATGGAATAAATCCATCCCTAATCATTACCAAAATGCTGAGTTTGCAGTAGATATTTCTCTTATCAAGACCTGTAGCCGGATTCGCTGATATGGGTAATTTCCTAATTGCCAGAGAAAGAGGTCATCTAGGGGGGAAACTATCTCCTGGAAGATGAAGAGCTGTGACCCAACAACTAAATAAGTGTAGGAAAAGGTCTGCCTATACAGCAAAATGTAACAGTTGTTATAATTCCTGAAAATACCAGGGACCTGGACTCACAAGACTCTTCCAGCTGCATATCCCTGTCTTACATGACCACCCCCCACTGATACCAGCTGCAACATGCTCCTTTATGAAAATAACTCCAAAAAAGGACAAAGTTTGTCCTAGTAACACTCCTAACAGATAAGAGCATAAAAGCATTTCCATCACATCCAAAGTGCGTTCATTAACAGAAGAATACTAGAACTAAACACTGACAATATTAAGGTTTGCTATCATGGCAACACATGCCATATTTTAAAAAAAAATAAATATAAGCTATGGAGTGCCATATTTTGCTTTTTCTTCCTACCTCTGAATTAATTACTCCTTTAGTTATTCCACTGTCATTTCCAGTGCCAAGCAGCAGCCTGAATTTGCATTTTCCTCAAACAAGAACCAGCTGAACACAACTTTCCTATGCAACCTCTTGAAATGCTGCAGTGAGTGAATTCACATTTCCTTGTTTTTAAAGAACTGAAAGTAGAAACTTGGCCTTGGGAGTCACACTTGGCCACTGCTGGCAGAGAAGCACTGCTGGGTGACATCTGTCACAGCCACTGCTGAGCTGAAATAGTCAGTTCCTAGCAGCAAGTCAGGCATTAAACAAACAAACAAAAAGCCTTCCAAGATTTCTCCAAAAGCAGTTTGGAGCAGAAGTGAATTTGACAAAATGCAACGTTTTTTTTTCCAGCCATTCCTCCATCGGAAGAATTCGGATCAATTATCACGTGGATTGTGCACTGAACTCTGCACAGATTAGGTTGAATTGCGATGTGAAAAATGTCAGGCAGCAATTCTGACCAGTCTAATTGTGGTCTACAGCACTTGTCCAGACAGAGGATTTTAGGTGGTACTTTAATCTAGGGAAAATACCTGATAGAAACATGTCTTTTAACTCCTAGAGAGAGATGTATAAAGAAGCAATGCCTTGGAATCTCAGCCAGAGAAATTCTAGAAATATGGTAAACATTTATAATACTGAAAGTGATTAATTCTAATGACAAACATCCAGCAAAATAAGGAATTCTCTAGCTCTTGCAATCTTCAAATCAAGAATTGACAGAACATTTTAACATCAGAAGATGTTGAACTTTATACCAATTTTCAATTAATAAAAGGATCTGGTCTGGGATGTGCAGTATGTCAGATCTAAGGACCACCAGGACCTAAAATGCTGACTCCACGAAAGCAGATGAGTGCACACAGCTCTGTGATTGCCTCATGAGATGGACCAGTTAGTCCTGGAGCTCTAAAGCCCAGCACAAAGATTGTTTAGGGACGAGAGTCATTCTTGGTTGAATTTGAAGCTATTGGGAAGTTCTCTGCATCAGAAAGGCAGATGATTTGTTAGGCAAGACATGCTTCAGCATTTTTTTATTCGATCCTGAGAGCCCCATGAATACATCTGTTTAAACATTTTGCCACCCAACCCCATGGGATTCAGGATACTTGGATTCCATTCTTGATTCACCTTAGATGTGTTGTGGGGTTCCAAGCACACTGGTTCCCTCACTCCGTTTCCCTCTCCCCAAAACCAAAACCACTTGTCTGTTTAAACTGAAGCTCTGGAAGTCAGGGTTCTGACCTCTGCCTCGTCACAAAGTTTGTCCCAGTAACACTCCTAACAGATAAGAGCATAAAAGCATTTCTATCACAGCTCCCTCTTTCACATGCTCTAAATGCAAAAAAAAAAATGGGGAAGAATTAACTTTCCCCTGTTTGGATTCTACTGCATCCATGAAAGTGAAGTTAAGTTCATTATTAGAAAGCAACAAAATACTTTTTGTAAAGAACAAAAACCTAGCTGTGTTTTAAAAACGGTATAAACCTGCTGTGGGTTAGAGCGCAAGTGTTGACATGAGTGCGTTAGGTTCAGGTTTAGAACATCATTATTTGCTCTTATTTACCAAATGTCTTACCCACCATATTATCTGCCTTTTCAGATGTGTGCTGCTTTTGATTTTTAATTGGTCTTATTTACCAAATGTCTTACTCATTAGACTATCTACCTTTTCAGATGTGTTCCCATTTTGTTTTCACTGTGAAGGGAACCAGCACATCAAAACAGCCACACACAAGGCGTTCTCAGCATCTTGGTGCCTTTGACATAGTGTCCAGCACCTCTGCACCACTCTGGTGGTTCAACAAATGGCTCTTTCTTCCTTCCATGGTCTCAGATTTAACTTTGCTATCTCCCTGTTCAGCATATAGAGAGATTAATAAGAAATTGACTGTGATGGGGATGAGCTAGAGATGCTAGAGATTGTGTCTCCTCCACACCTTGCTGACGTGTCTTTCTGTCTGTGCTTTTAACGTGCTGTTTGGAAAGGTTTATCTCTCTTTTAAAGGATAACTTCACCACCTGAAACAGTTCGTAACACTGCACTTCATTTCTTTTCTCAAGGCTAATTGCTGTCTCATTCCCCAGACATCTGAAGGATGTAGTCAACAGCAACTCAATATTCAGAGCAACAGAAGCCCCATGGGTATTTAGTCACTCAATGCTAAATATGTTCTTAACTCTCCTGCTGAAGGGCCCTCAAGAAGATGCTCACCACAGCCAAGGTCTTCTTGTGGTGGTGCTAAAATGTCCCACAGAAGATGAGACAACCCACTGCATGGTGTTAATATCTCTGTCTCTGGAGATGGACAAACCCTTCGCACCATCACAGGAACCCAACATGATGTTCCCAAGCAATTCCCACCTATGGTGTGATACCTCTCACAGCCTTCCACCAGACTGGAACACCCTGCAGAAACCAGCTCGGCACGTCTGTATGGCCAACGAGTCAGCAATAAGTGGCAAAATTGCATCAGTCATGGGATTTTTCATATTTAACCTCCTCTTCATGAGCATTCTTCACCTCTTGGTGGCTTTGAATTTACAATTAAAGCCCCTAAAGGTGGGAACAAAAAGGGCAACTTTTGTGTGAACAGTTAACTCAGTACAGTAGGTTCGAGGTTGGATTTACTGTTTCCTTACACAATAAAGTCCATTTTTTGCTGAATAAAACCCAGCTGTTTGCACTGATCACTTAAGAATCCTCTAACATTTGATCTAAAAAACAGCTCAAAAGGACAGTTTGCCCCAGACACTCTGGTAGCTGAAAATCTGGAGCATAAAGGATGTAGTTTTCTAAAACAAAACAAAACAAAACAAAACAAAACAAAACAAAACAAAACAAAACAAAACAAAACAAAACAAAACAAAACAAAACAAAACAAAACAAAACACAAACCTCAGTGTATCCTTCAGGAAACAAACAGATTTACCAAAGTATCTAATAATGAAAAACTCAGAAGAAATTAGCAATAATTACAGACTGTCATGTTTCAGATTTCTGGAACTAGCAAACAAGTAGTAATAAAGTATAGATGCCTTTAATATGCTAAAAACACCCTCTCCTGCTGTATGCAAGCCAATGTAACAGCAGAAAAAAGAAAAAACAGTGGTAGCAGATATCAATATTCTATACTTTAGGATACTTTACATTGTTCTGTTTTACCAAAAGTTGGATTCATTTACAGCTTGCAACAGGCAGGCTGAATTTTAATACATTTTTACCCTCGTATTGTTTTGTCTAATAAAAATGTCCTTAGCTCATGACAAACACAATGATGAAAACTGATGGCTTGATATGCAAACTTTGACCCACAGCAATAGCCCACTATGTCACCAGCCGGGAAAATTCCAAGTGAAAACATTTCTGACAATAAGCAATAAAGGAACAACATTCCAGGGAGGAACTCACACTTGAGGCTGACAACAAGGCAAGAGATTAAAAAAGAGAGAGAGTGTGAATTTTAATAACTTGGAATGCTCTGGAAGATAGGTCTGGTGTAAACATAAAACAATTACAACAAAGAATGCAAATATGATAGAGCCCAAACACTTGTGAAACTCTAAAGATGTAAAAAAAAAAAAAGAAAAATAAAGCCCTTCATTGCATGCAGTAATTTTAAATACGTCTTTACCAAATTTAAGAAGGAAAAGTTTGGTTGATCTTCTACCTGTTTTCTGCTGCTAAAGAATATTTTGGGGAGGATCATTCTGCCCAGCTGTCCTCTCAAACTAACTTCTCCTCTCACCCTGGCACCATGGGACCAGTATCAAATCCCCTTGTGTGTTGTGAGGCCAACCTCAGATCCTGCCCTCACTGTTGCACAAAGTGTGACTTGACTTACGAGCATTTTGGAATTTGGTGGCAATGCAGAAGCTGCACTAAGGGGTGATCTTATCTGGAAAAGCATGGAGGTCTCTTTTGAATAAAGGGACAAACAAATGACAGAATGGGACAGATCAAAGGCACATGTAGTTCAGCATCCCCTTGCTCACATGGACAGTAGCAGGTACCTGATGGAAAAGGGGGAAGAGATCAAGCCCATCACTGTGTTTCCCTTAGCGTATCTAGACGTTGTACCTTGGCGGGTCATATCACTGATGGACTTTTGTCCCGTGAATTTGCCTTGTCCCTTACCAGAAACTTGAACATAATTTCTTGCACCTGCTCAGCCACCTGTCTAGACAAATCTAATGTCTTTCACCCAAAAACAAGAAGACAATATTTTAAAGTCAGGAATCAGGAGTGCACTTGACCTCCAGCAGAATCAGTGCAAAGATCCCTTCGTTAGTGGTTGGGGTCCCCATCCAGTTTGTGCTCTGGTTTAAGAGCAACCTAAGGGACATATACATGTACGTAGAGATAAATACGACTCATCAAATAAGAGCCCACATGTCCACTTCAGTTAAGGGGATGCCTCGACTAATATTCTTCTAATCTTCCTTTTCTAAAAACTCAGATCTTCATGCAACTTAGAGCAGAAACTGAAGATATTTTTGTAGGGCATGAGGCTGTTACAACAATTAAAAACACCAGGACCTAGACAATTAAGAGACGGCATCACTGACGTCCCCAAAACATCTAGATAGATTGTTAAGGTTTCTTGTGGACATTCGATGGTGAAGGTGCTTCGCTTTTATTCCCTCTACCAGATTCTGGAGTCCCTAAGTGCTTGCATTTATTGAACTCTCTTGTCTTCCAAGATAAAAAAAAAAAGGAGAAGAAGAAGAAAAACTGTACAAAAAAAATAAATCCTGCTTTTGTTCTGGATAAAACTAGGTCAGTATTTTCCATCCTCACTGTCAGTTTTCTGCAGTGTGTTTCATACAAAGCATCATCATTCCAGCAAAAGGTATTTATAAAGTAAGCTTTGACAAAACAATTGTATTTTTTTTTTTTCTGCCAGAAAGGCTTTAGCATCTGTCACTGCCAGCAAAGATTTAAGATCTAGGTAGAATTTTCATCTCACACAATGACTTGGCCTATATTGACTAGATCTAATAGATCTGGTGTCTTAAAACCGCTTGTCGCAGTAAAACACTGTAAATTGCAGCTGTTTAGAAATACCCTTCCCCCATGGAAAAATTTAAGTGGAAAAAGTATAAATGTTTCCAGAATTTATTTTCACCCCCAGCATCCCCACAACCCCCCAGTTCTTTTGATTCAGAAGCAAGAAAATAGTACCACAGGGGAGCTGGAGCATGCCAAGAACAGGACGCCATGGGACAAGGAGGGTGCCAAGAATGCAGACAGGGCAGGGGACATGGCAGAGGTTTTGCTGAAATGAGAGAGCATTTCACCAGAACTGGGCAACAAAGACACCTTTTTTCATTTCCTCATATTAGCAACCAACTGGTAAACCAAGACGCTTTTCCGCACACGTTTCAGTGCAATTGCGCACAGGAAAAAAAGTGATATTTGAAAACTAAAAATAAAGAGAAAAAGATCTGTAATTTTCTTGCCATCTGTGTCAGCTTGCACATGGCCAGGACTAGTTAAGGTTTATCGTGCACACACAGAATATTCGCTCTGGGGCATTTGCTCCATTGTGGTGACAAATAACCCACCATGAAGGCAGTGTGTTCACTTACCCCGCTCCTTCTTCTCCATTACGAATATGTTGTGTCCTCAGCAATCTCAGAGCCTCTTACCTGCTCGTTGGCAGAGGATTTGCAGCTATAAGATGCAGCTGGGGTAGATGCTTATAATCAGCTCTCCAATCAGATCATCCCTTAAAAACATATATATGAGAGAGTCATCCACTGTTGATACATGAAACAAGCATGGAAGGTCTACACCAGGCACAAAGACAGAAGGAAAATGGACTGAGAGGCCTAGAGCTTCTTAGCATCCCTACCTCTCATTAGTAAAAGTGGGGTATAGGGCTGATTAGCAAAATGGGAAGAATTGGAAAGCAGAGACATGCACAAGAGAGAGAAGCACAAGAGAGAGAAGCATAGGAGAACTGCACATGCCAAGAGATGGATGAAGGACCATAGGGCTGAAGCCAATGGGCTTATCTGCAAAAAGGCATTGCAAACTGGCCTGCATTTTCACTGAGGTTCTTGCTCTTGGATAGAATCAGAGAACACTGGATAAAACCTCAGATGGAGAGGGCAAGGAAAAGCAGAGGGGAGTTCAGCCCATCCCACGGCTCTGGAGACAAAGCAGGAGCCAAGATATAGCCATAAACTAGTTAATCCCAAAGGCTTCACCTGAACTGTCCCAAACCAAACATGCCACCAGAAAGTGCTCCTGCAGCCCTGTAATAGCTCACAATACACACAGCATGTCCAGCAGAAAAACAAGGTTAGTCAGGAAATCAATATTGTGTCAAATCCCAAAGTCAATCTGAGCCTGATTCATCTCGAAAACACAGTTCCCATGTCTTCAAACACAGCCAAATTCTTTACAGAAAAAAAGTCTCTGCTTCCCTGGGTGTTGTGAACAAGTAAATAAGTCTAGCAAAATCCAAACACAATTTGGCAGGATATAATACTTGTTGGAGATAATCCTACCTGCTGAAATTTCCTTTTAACCTCAGTGAAGACTCCAGTAGATGTTAAGTATAATCAGAACAGATACCAATTCTCTCTCACTGGAAAGCAGAGTGAACAGTCTTCAAAATGTTATTCTTTCTTCTCAGAGCACAGCAGCAAAGGAAAAGTTCTAGAAATAGTTACTTTCGGCAATTTTCTCCTGAAAAATTGTCTGGGTGATTTTGACTGTGGTATGTCCCCCCAGGGTAATAACAACATAATTCAGTCTATGCTTTTCAGATGATGGAGAAAAAGGGTGTTCCCAATGAGAGGGATTGCAGATTCCCACAGAAGCAGTTGGTTTTGGTTTCTCTTGAACCCATGGCTGGTTGGGAAGGACCATGGCAAAGCTGTTGTCAACATTTCTCACTGGTTGAAATCCCCTCACCACAGATTCAGCCTTGCCACCCATCTTGAAAATGGCTCTCAGACGTCACAGGACGGGGATGACTGTTGTGGTCATCTAAAGATACACTTTACAAACAGATTGCCCGGAGACTTAACAAAGAAGTTTTCTGGAAATGCCCATTATATTACACAAAGTGTTTATTCAACTTCAAATAAAGCTCTGATCATGCATTAATTGTAATTTTTTGTTGCAAAACAGCATGAGTTCCGTGATGATTAAAGGACTGATATTTCCATTATTAATTATCATCTGTAGCATGGAAGGCTGCAGTGTGATTCCCCTATAGAGGCAGGTGCTGTATATACCCTCCTGAAGAAGCATCCTTGGCCCTGGAAAACTTAGAAATCTAAACAGACAGTACAGACAAAAGAACTACCATTATCTTCTGTTTACAGATGGGGAACTGAGGCACAGAGAGATTAAGTGACTTGCCAACATCTGTGGAAGAATGGAGGATTAAACCTTGATCTCCCGAGTCCAAGTCTGGTGTTCAGTCACCGGACCAGCCTTCCCACTCCTGCTAGTGTGTTATTGCTATCATCTGCTCCATGGTGCTTTTCTAACCGTTTCTACCTAATCCTTTTTCAAGGTAGCCCTTCAGGGACTGTTACTTGTGTGGGTCAGGGCTTGATACAGCCATGCCAAAGAGGGACAGAGTGTTTTGTCCTCTGGGCACCGCTGGCTCGGCTGGCAGGTGCCACTGCTGGGTGGCATCGCAGGAGCAAGGACTTACAAAGTCATTTCTAGTTCAAGGCAGAAAAACCTGTTGCAAAATTGCTGGGTAGCAGGGAAAGAGGAGGCTGTTTGCTGTGGCTCTCGCTGCATCTGCAGTTCCCATCCTAGCAAGGTCAAAAGAGCACATTTGCATAGGAAGAAGGCTGGTAAGATGGGGCTGTAAGACAAGAAATAAAAAGTCTTGAAAGCCGTATAGTGGATGGGTCCCTAGAGTCTACCAGTATTTATTTCTTGCGCTGCGATACCACCTGCAGGCCCCATTCCGGGGCTGGACACTGCAAGGAAAAGATGGTCTTATAAACCAGGGGGTCAGGTCACAGCCCTCCACCTCCATAGGATTTTTTCTGATTGCTAGGGAGGGTTCGGACAATGTGTTCTCCTTGCTGCATTACTGCATGCATCGTCCAATTCGGTCCCCTCAGCCCGAACTTTGCCATGCGAATAAAAACAATGACAACTGTATGGAAAAGGTCTGCGATGAAAATAAACCTCAAAACAGCCTTTGAGGTGGAAAATTCCCGGTCGTCCCAAGGAACGACACGATTTCCCGCGCCGTTTGCAAAAGGTCAAACCTTTGTCCTCTGCCGGCGAGCGATGGGTTGGCATGTGGACCCCGAGCGAGGCTGCCCCGCTCCCCTAGTCCATGCCAAAATGAGGGGTGAGGGTGGAGGGTGCCACCGCCGGGCCCTCGCCTCAACGCCTGTCACCCCGATTGCGGTGGGCGAGAGATCACAGGCGAGCGGCGGTATCTGCTCGAGAGACATCAGACGGCGTTGGAGCAAGGGTAATCCATTTATTTTTAGAGAAGTTTTTCCACTCGGAGATCATACACACTGCAGATCACAGAAACACATGCAGGCATGAAATTTAATTTTTAAGAATTCTTTTCCCGGGGCTTCCATGTAAAGCGGCAGTGAATGGGAAAAACTATAATCATGACAAGACAATTACAGAGGGTTTTTTTGCTAAGCATGAAACTTCAAAAAAAATGTTTAGGGAAAGGAAGGGGGGGAAAAATACACACTGGAAAAGTCATTTTGTCCAGTTGTCTTGTTCCACTGAAGCAGAATTAGACACCGCATCACATAAGTGACTTTTTAAATAATAATCAGCTTTAAAGTACAATATTTTTGAGTTTGAACTACTTTTCCTGGTTTGGCTCTTTTAGTGACGCAGTGTGCATGCAAATGTGGAAACTATATGCAACCTCCTAAATGCTGCGAAACACACGCACTTGTGCTTTTAGCATGAAAGGACTGGGAGACACACATTAGGATTTGCGGGATTATGGTGAGAAAGCAGGAGTGCTCACTTTGATGTTCTTTAAAAATAAATAAATAAATAAATAATGGTGAAAAGAGAGAAAACCATGAGTGGTTTTTCTCTTCTTGGCAAAGCCCCCCAGGAAAGATCGAGCATGGAGAATGAATCCCCTCTCATCTTCTGGAGAGGCAATTTCTTCCCTTCCAGCCTAAGTTCAGCGAGGGGGCTGCGCGGGGAGCTCAGATGCTGCGTGTCTGAGCCCTGCTTAGTCTGTGGATAAACATAGAGGTTAGTTCCTACTACATGCAGCCACGTCGCACTTCTTAAGTGGCAAATATTCCCTGAAAAAAAACCCAAACAAACCAAAAAAACTATTGTCCATCTAGAAATGCAAAACAGAACCAATTTTGTACCAGCTAGAAATGCATAATCCCCAACTTGACAATCATATAGAAGGGAATTTTAACTCTGGGAAAGGTTTCTAAGTTGTTTCTCGTTAAAACCACTCATTTTTTTTTGACATAGGTCTCTTCTGATGTAGCAACAACTGCTTAGAGATTTTCACACCTCATAATTGCTGAGTCCCAGAGGCTTTAAGTAAAAAACAGAGATTCTGGTTAAAAAAAGTAGCCCATTGATTCACAGTGGAGAGAACCAAGGTGTTAAAAATTGCTCCGAAAGTTTTCAGCTGTCCTTATTAAAAGGGTTGTAGTGCTGATCGCTTAGGAGGAAAATGGCATAAAGCAGAAAGTCTAAAAAGGATTTACCTTGATTTTGTGTCATTGCAGCATCCCTTTGGGTCTCTGGTCCCTGCATCACGTGTCAATCAGCCGCGATCGAAGGTGGGTGCGCTTGGCTCAGCTCCTCCAGGTCTAGAGACAACACAGCAAAATAATTTGTCAAATTGTCAAAATGTAACAGACATGGTACAGGAGCAGAGCGGGGAAATTTGGATAGACTGTGCTTTCACCCAGTCCTAATCTCACCACTGGAGGCTGTAAACATTATGGGTAAAGTGACAGTCTGGCTACAAATCTGTCTGGCAGCTTCATTAGACATCTTTCGCCTGACTGATTAAACTGCATTTAAGACCCACTTTCATTTTTTCAAGTCTTTTGTTTAAATTAAAAGGTCATGTTTTCAAGCGAGTGATCTGCTGCCCTCTCCAGTCTCCCGCCACAATACAGTTACATTAGTACTAGTGTCGCACAAAGCGCCGTGAATAAGATCCACAGACACCAACAAATGTCGCAGCCAGCGGAGGTTACAGAAAGGGGTTTTTGTCTGTTCGTTATATGTCACAGCAGGGATACAAGCTTGAAAAGTCCCCCAGCCTCAAACTTGGACTATTTCGGCCGTGCACCACGCAGGACTCGCTATTTTTGCAAATTTATTAAAGTAGCAGGGTTTTCCTAGTGTCTCCCACTCCACCTTGGTTTTGCTGCTGCCTCACCACTCCAGAACTGAAAAGGATTTTTGGTGGTTAGACAAAAAAAAACAACACAAGACTTGGGATTTGGGGTCTAATGCTGCCAAGTGCTGAGTGCCATCTGTTCCCATTGGCTCCGAGCGGCTGCGGGGCTGCTCCGGAGCTCACGGGATGGGGTCCCGGCGTGGCGGAGCCTGATGGAGCCGGGGCAGCTCTCCAGAAGATGTAATACGGTGTCTTGGGAGTGCTCCCAGTTTACACCTCCGCGTCTCTGGCCCGCAGACAGACCGCGCTTAACCCGCCGCCACGCAGCCAAGAGTGAATAAAAGGCAACACACTCAGAGCTGGGAGGGATGTCCTGGCTGAGTTTGAGGCTTACGTACTTTATTTCTAACTAAAGCTGGGGAGGGATGTCCCTTATTATCTATGCTGGGAGGTGATGATAGGCTGAGCATCACAATATCTAATGCCACGCTGACACCACCGGTGCTGGTCTAAAATATCCCCAAACCTCACTTGCACTTTTCTGTAGGTTTTTTGCTTGACAGAAGGGAACGGAGAGATGAATTGGAGCACTGAGACATGAAGTAGCTGTTCCTGAGGAGGGTGACGGCTGAGTTCTCTGCTGCTCTCAGGTGAAAAGTGGGACTCAAGGGAATAGAACAGAAGCAGTGAGAACCAAACATTGGATTGTCGCCTCAGAGGAGTCCTTGCTTCCTGCAACTTTAAGTTGGAGGTTTTAGAAGTTTTAAGTTGTTTTTTGTTGTTGTTGGGTTTCTTGGTTTGTTTTTGTTTTTTAGGGTTTTTTTTTAAAGTTTTATGAGTTTTTAAGTTTAACTGTAAGTCTACCTCCAGCATGAAGAATTCAGTTGAGTGCCTTATGTGAGAGCCCACTTTACACCAAGGGGATGTAAACGTTGACTAAACTTTTACTAGATAAAGATAAGCCTTTTGCAATTGCTCAGCTATAGATGACTGTATTCTGCCCAGCAACCCGTTGTGCCCTGTTATATTCCCTAAACCGCAATTCCATTAGCTGAGAATGCTATAAATGTGACTTAAACTGAACCGTAGCTTGGATTGCAGTATTCATTGTGTCTTGTGTCCAACACGCTACGTCCCAAGTCTTTTTTTACAAGTCACATTGCATTAGAACTTTGTAGTTCCATTAGTATTTGGTAGAAGATTACTTCTCTACTTTTTCAGGAACAATTAACTCTTCTCTAATCTCTGAGGTTTTTGGAAGTGGTGGCGACATCAGAAATTCCAAGAAATAAGGTTTCCTTTGGATTGCAATGGAATTTCGTCTATAATAAGCATAGATACATACTGGTATCACAAATACAACCCTGACTGCTGCATTTTTCACTATTGCAAGGGTTACAGGCTGTGTAGGTATAACATATGCATGCTTACTCTAAAATGAAGCTGTTTTTTTCTGACACACTGGCACAGAAGCTGCTTCAGGACTACATTTCTGTAATTGATGTGCCTCAGATCCCCATACAGGTATTGACAGGAGAATAGACCCTTTAGCATTTAAAAGTAAATCCTTGACATTTCTATCTCATACAGTAAGTCCAATTATCCTCCTTTTGCTCTATTCCCCAGTCAGAAATCTGAAAGGCAGAAGAATATCCAGAACACACAGTAAAATTTTTCCAAGTTATGTGGATGGCTGTAAATAAAAGCAGTGAATATGATCCAGCAGCAAGTGAGAATATTTTGGATATCATCAGGGCTAAAGCAGTGGTTTGGGCTTTTCTGAATGGGCTTGTTTTGTAAAGCCAGAGGACATTTTAATGTTGAGTGTTCATTTAGAAAAATGAAATAAAGTAATCTTTCTTTCCTGATACCTAAGACAAATGCTTTTGAGTGACCCTTTCCTTTTATTCACACAGGCTATGTTTTTTCTCAACTAGCTGGCTATGAATAGGCACAACCATTCCGGTAAGCCGTCAGTTTGCACTGCCAACAATTATATCAGTTATCCAGGCCCTTACGTGTTATTTAATACCTACTTTCATAGAGGGAGAGATGAAAAGAACAACTACAATAAGATGCAGTTAATTATGGATATGTTTAGAAACAGTCTAATGAATAATAAACAACGTTTTATTTCCGCCGTCCATGACACAGTGGTGAATAATTAAGAATCAAAAGAATTCAAAGTATTAGGTAACGATCAGAAAACTTGTGCAAGATTTTTTTCTGCTCAAGTTTAATTGGTTCATTGTTCCCATGAACTATAAACCATGGGGTTGATAGGGGTGCTAAAGTTTACTTCTATAAAGGAAGATTAACATATTCGGGAACTTTACCCTAATCCTTGTTTTGCGTTAACTCAAGCAGATTGGATTAGTAATTCTTACCTACCACCCACTAGAAGAAAACGGGTTTCTTTTCTCAGACAACTGGCTGCATTGTACCTTCATGTGCATTATCTGCACTGAAAGCGTTCTGCAGAAAGAAATAATGTGAAGTGAAAGGGAAAAGAGTTTTACACTGTGATGGAAAGAAACAATTACTGACATTGCAAAGTCTGAACTCTACTGAAAGGCCAGACCTGTTCCTCCCTGGTTCATGTGCTGTTGTTTCAGGCAAAATGAGAATAAGCCTTCCCCAAACTTCTCATTCAGGAAAATGGAGAAAAGTTGATTTACTAGTCCTGATTTGGAGAGCTGTGGGGTGCGCTGGCAGCAGCCCAGAGAGGGAGCAGAGCTGCTTTTGTGCTGACCGTGGGCTGTTAACAGGGGCATTGCGAACCCCCCGGGCTCCTGTGTGCTCAGCCCCACCAGGAACAGGGGCAGCTGCTGTGGGGAATGTCCCATCAGGATGGTCCTGCCAGTGCGTAGACATGGTGCAGCACAGACCAGCCACAAGTACCAGCACAGCCCTGGTCCCATGGGAGTATCCCCCTGAAGAGTTGGACCCAACAGGTCTCTCCCACCCAGCTGATATCCCTTTTTCACTAATCACCTGAAGTTTAGGTCCTACTTGTACTAAACTCATCACCACATCTCTACCTCAGGAAAGAAGCTGCAGTTACTTTCTGTGTTCTCAACTACTTTCCTCCCTAATTTTTCTTCTCCAGTCTATGGCCCAGACCCTCCTGATCCCTTTCCATGCTCAAGAGCTGTCCCTTTACTCCAACAGGAGCAGAACAAGATTCCAACAAGAGATAAACACTAGCATTGACATGAAGGCCAGCAGGACTTCATACCATGCAGGTTTCTGTGAAGTTGAGTAAGTCCCAAGCATCTTCCAGATGCTTCACTGGCAAAAATTCCCTTCTTACATACATGGACACACTTAGCCAGATCCTTTCTGTCATTTGTCAACAATTTATGCCAGGAAATTTGAGGAGGATTTGAATAAACAGAATCAAAATCTTCTGCACAGTATTTATGAGCAATCTGATGCCCCAAGTGAATGCACCAGCTCCATGGATTACATATAGAGGACCAAACCACACAGGGCCATAGAAGAGCCCAACACAAATGATGGTTTCTATCCAAGCTCCATCAACTGCAAAACTGTGAAACTCCCACAAGATGTGGCAGCAGCACATAGAAGCAAATACCAAGGTAGAGAAAGACAACTATTTGCTTTCTTGTTGGTTCGGGTTGCCTCTTCGCCTCAACAGACCTGATGTCCTTCTCATAAAGACGGAAGAAAAATATTATTATCTGGATGGAATATTTAAATAAAGTATTATTATCTGGAAAAATATTATTATCTATTTTTTAAGCAGTGATTGTAACTTGGCATAGCCTTAAAAATATTCAGTTACCAGGACTATAGGAGGTAAAGAGCTAGCAAGCATATGTGCCCTAACCATTGAAAAATAGGTGGTACAAGCACAACTACAATGATGAGCTTCATGCTAAACTACAGCAAGTAACAATAGGGATTTCATGGGCAAAGAGCAACGTCATTTAACAGCTGCAAGTGAAGGAGCCAATTGGCTAAATGGTGGCCCCTTTTAACCTGGATTCCTGATTGGACCTTAGTAGTTATCAATAAAACCTACTCACTCCTGCTCATTAGTGGAGAGGGATGTTAATTTGTTCTGCAGCTGAAAACAAAAGAGAGCACCTTAAAGAAGCTCCATCTCCTTCCCCCTCATTCCAGCCCAGTGTTGTCTTAGGTGGTCCAGGACTGACTCTTAGATTAAGTCAAACTTGATATTTTGGAAGGCAGAAGAAGCCCAGTAGAAAGAAAACTGTAGAGGCAGTACAGTGGTTTGAGGTACCTTACTTCACTATCAAGGGTAAAAGAAAAGCATCGCCCTCCCAAACTAATAACAACAGCAAGAGACACAGGAGATTGAGACCTAACTCTTCTTGGCTGCATGAGGCAGAAAAGAAATTCCTTAAAAGTTAATTTAATGTCTCAAAAGAGGTGGGGACTGTGTGCCCGTCTCTGCCCCATTCATGAGCCACAAGCCCTGGTGCACCTCTGTTCACCAGTCCAGCTGCCTGCAGAGCGTTCACCCTCCATCACCCTTCATTTGGCTACAGAAAATACGAATTTTGGGATGCAACATGTATGCAGTGCCACCCATAACAGGATCCTGACCTCGTATAGACCTGCTCAGTACAATTCTAAAGCTGATGAGTTTATATCCAGAGCTTCAGGGAGTTACTTCCCAGTGTCCGGGCGTGAGCAAGAAAACCCTGGGGTGCCCCAATGGTCCCACAGAACTCATGACAAGCCCATGCGTTTCCCAGGGGAAATGTTGAGGTTTTCAGTAACATGTACATCAGCTACCTTGGAGCTTTGCACTGTTTTCACTCAGAACCTTTTCTTCCTGGGGAAACTGCCATATCAGTAAAAGAAAACTGAGGAGTGGGTCAATAAATTACTCAAACATTTTGGACTATCTGTTAGGAGAGCTGTCAGTATGAATTTTCCACCTTCTTCCTTTTTCATGATTTTCCACCAAGCTGTGCAAAACACACTGTGTATCGCTTACTGTTTGGGATTTTATGAAGGAAGAAATAAATAGAGCCGCCAAGTACTAATTTCAAACTGTTGTAGTGAACTCTCCCTTTTTTAATTACATAATAGAGCCTTTTGTCCTCAGTTTTCCATCTGTTTGCTAAGCATTTTTCACTTGAAGACTCAATTAGGACAAAAAAACCCCACACAATCATTCAATTCAAAAATTAATTTGGAGATCAAGGGACTGACTTAGGCCTATAGCAGTGACTAAAAGCGATTCAGGCTTTGTCACATGATCCAAGGGAACTGAGCAACAACAGTTTAGCTGCTTTAATCCTGCTTAATTTGAGTGCAAAGAAATTCACATGTGCTACTAAGAACATTCTGCGAGTACACTGTGTCCATTTTTCTGGGTCCCCACGTCCAAAGACTTCGTTTCATTGAGAGCTTATGACATACTTGATTAATAAGCCCCATGCAGACAAATGAAGCACACACTATTTTGCAGAGGTAGCAAGCGACCTACTCAGAAAACATCCTGGCAAAGAAGAGGTTTTTTCAGATAACACATTTTACAAGCTGGAATGATAGCAAAAACAACACCTTGAGGCATGTTAGCAGTGAAGCAAGTGCCACTGGGCCAGGGACAGTATAAAACAAAGATGTCATCAATGACTCAAACAGTATGTTTAAAGAAATACTACAGCTATGTCAGGGGAGGTCTTAGCAACATATATC
Organism: Nesoenas mayeri; assembly: GCF_963082525.1. Classification (NCBI taxonomy): domain Eukaryota; kingdom Metazoa; phylum Chordata; class Aves; order Columbiformes; family Columbidae; genus Nesoenas; species Nesoenas mayeri. The sequence continues at coordinate 3,399,293 of NC_137548.1, read as the reverse complement.
ACTGGTTTTATAACTTTATGCACATGCTTTGCACAGGCTGTAGGGACATTAGCAGTGACAGGATACCCCCTTCCACCAGCTATCCCCACCTGGCATGCATGTGTGATCCTGAGGCCATGCCATGGGGTATCAGCCCACCTGAAGCTTGGCTACAGCCTATTTCCATGGGGATGGCCAAGCAAATTTTCACTAGATGAAGGAAAACTTGCAAATATCCCATCCAGCAAACACACGCTCACACACGTACCCTTTCCCTTTCTAATGCCTCATGCATTTGCTGGTTTTGGAAGAACTTAATTAAAGTCAGTTGTGAAATTTCCAAGGGAAAAAAAAAATATAATCTCTTACAATAAATGTGGTGTGATTGTTCTGGGTTCACCCTGTGTCTCCCCCTTGACCGGTCTCACTGTGAGACAGCGTAATCTGGGAGATCAAAAAGCTGAAACCGGCCACGCTTGCTTTTCATCCTCCCTTGAGCAACGCAAACGGTAGTAGAGAGGACTTGATTTTCCTGACCCAAGCAAGGAGCCAAGAACATCCCTGGATGTAGCAGTTCCCCCAGTTCAGTAGCTGTGTGCCCAGTTCTCATAAACATCTTTCCTGGACACAAAGAGATCTCCTTGCAGGAAACCTCCCTTCCCCAGAGATACCTTCTGAAAACGCCATGGCTTTGCCCTCTGCCTACAAGTGGAGAGCAAGGTGAAGCTATAACATCTTTTCCCCCATCCCCTTCAATCCCTAGGTATCTGGTGAGGAGGAATCACCAGGAGTTGTGTGGAATGGGTGGCATCCCCCTTGCTTAACATGGAGAGGACAAAACCGTAACTGTTCAGCTGAGAGACGTGTGCTGGGGCAAGGGGATGAAAACAGGGTGAGGAAACCAAAGAGAACTCCTGGGCAGCAGCCATGAGCAGAGTGGGACACGATGGCCTGTGCTCCAAGGCTCATATTGCACCCTCCTTGCTGCCCTATTGGGACCTGGAGTCCCCAAGCCCGTGTTTCTAGGTTTTTGACTTGTCCATCTATGAGGGGCCCAGTTTTCCATGAAATCTGTAGGTGCAGATGGAATCTTACCTCCAGTTGTTGCACAGCAAGCATCATAGGCAGATTTATTGGGGATTTAGCATGGAGAAGTCTCAAGGGCCTCTTTGTCCTCACTTTTGCCTTAATTTACAGCTACAACAAGACCCGTGATCTGCTGACGTTTGAGGAAAAAGCACCCAAACACAGCCATTTGCAGGAATCAGTTCACTTAGACAACAACCTTTCAAAACACTGGAAAGTCGATTAAAGAAACAACCATACAAAAGCCATGAGGACAACAATCCCGTGGCTCTGTTAAAGAAAGAAGCTGTAGAGAAAGGTCTGTGGCAGAAACCCAACCAATTCAGCATCAAAGAGTGAAGAAATCAGAAGCAAAGCTTGCCTTCCTCCCCTTACCCGCACGGTGTGTTTTATCTAGTTGGAGTGGAGGGGCTGGCACAGCGCCAGGAGTCTCCCCGATAGATCCAAGCGCTGCTGATTAAGAAACGTAACCCAAGTAATTAATGATGGGGGAGGACTGACTCCTGGTGCTCCACAGCGGAGCTGGGATCTGACTCGTTCTTTGCAACGGTTAACCCCAGAAAGAGTCAATTAGAGCAGGACTTCCCAACCTTTTGCAACAGACGCTCTCACTTTCAATTAAAATGGCTCGCTAGGAACCCGGAGCAGCAAGTTTGAGTCAGCAGGCTGCTCAGAGCATCAGGCTTCCAGTGCCTTTGTAGTTTCTGACTGTATTTCTCTAGCACGCCAGTTTTTAATTTGCAAATATATTGTCTGGATTTCACCCAGGATTTCAGATGGGTTTCAGTGCTCTCTGTTCAATATTCTGGATAAGGTTCCAGCTTCTCCAGTATTAGCAATGGCACTAATTTGCAGGACAGCACTTGGTTCTCCCTGTATTTAGGTCACTGCTGTTGATAAGGTCCATCTCTACCCATTCTGGACCATTATAGGGTTGTAGATGCTCAATTCTGTCTTCTGGGTGGGTGCAGGCTTGTCCATGCCCAGATCATAATGCAGGGTGGGTTTTGGGGGTGATGAAGGTCATTTCAGCTTCCTAGATTCATTATCATTTTGGTTCAGGTATTCTGGCTAAATTCAGTAACAGCTCTTGCCAGTTTCCCCCAATACAGAGCAAAGGCAGGAGCTGAGAAACCTAAGCTGAAAAGCAAACTTTATCTGTTCTCTCTTGCATCCTTTGTGTCAAAACAATAATATACAAGAGAATTGTAAATGAACCAATGTCTTTTTAATTTTTCAATTTATTTTACTTTTTGTTTGTTTGTTTCTTGGAGGAAATCTGAGTGCTATGGGGCAAATCTCAATTCTACCCAGAAACTCTGAAAGACTCAGGAACTTCTGCCTCTTTGTGGCTTACCCGACTGGCTCTGCCCATGGGCAGACATGGATTTACCCCTTCTTTTCCTTTACCTTCCCCTTGAACTTCCAGACTGTCCACCTCCTGCTGCAGGGGAAATGTGTACAATTCACCATGAGATGATACTGAAATCAGGTGCAGGTTTAATAAATGTTGATTTACTGCACGCTGGAGACTGTGTCTCTACTCACATGCTTCAGGTTCCTATTTGTCTCCTTCCCTATGCCCTTTTTCAACATACAAAAAAATGAGGTTCATTTTCATGACACTTTTTAATGATCTTAACCTCAACTGGCAAAGACATTTTCTAGCCTAGAGGGTAGAGGCTTTGTTTTATATTGTCAAAAGTAACAGGTTCAAGTCCTGTGGTGAGGGTCACGTTTTTTATAATAAACCCTTCATATTCTTTATTATCTCCTTGTTAAGTGGTTCAGTATATTAATTATTGTTATCATCTAATATATTTTGCACTGAATGAAAATATTTCAACAAAGCATTTAGCTGAAGAAGCAAAATATAATATACCATTTTATGAGTAATTTTCATGAAATTTTGCATGCACCGAGATCTTGTGAGGTAGGGAACACATTTTGTTTGAACTTTATAGCCTTCTCATTCAGTTTTCATTAATAATTTTTCCTTTAGTTCTCAATAGGTTTCTCTAGCATTGAGAGAACAATATCAGAGCCCTCCTGTAGCTAATTTAATATCTGTAAATTTCCATGGCTGATAAGCAACAACTGCGCAGACAAATAGCAAAGTAAAACAGTGAATGAGGGAGAAATAAACCACAAATGAAAGTGGAGACTGCAAGATGCTATGAAGTGATAATCTTTGCAAAAGGTTTGGTTTCGTCAGGTAAAGCCACTAGCGTAAGAACAGTGATTATTATTTGCCCTCTAAAAGAAAATCAAAGTTTAAAATTCATTTGTTGGTCTCAAAAATAATTTTTTTGATCGACAGAAAACACTTTCTGGTGGAGTTTTTCCACCAACCCCTGTTTTCAACCATGCTCCCATGCATGCCCAGCTTGCTAGGGGCCCTGGCAAGGACAGACATGTTTCCTGGCCCAAAAAACAGGCTTCTTTCTCTCTCCCAAAACACTTTTCCAAGGCTCTGACCCACACTCATAACTCTGCTCCTCTCCTCTAAATAATCAGCACCTAAATCAGGATCAAATCCCCCCTGCTCTTATCAGTCCTCCTACCACATATTTCATGACTGCTTACTTGTAAAACTTATGCACTCCCTCTCTGAACTCTGAGCAACAATGGTTTCTTCCCCTCCATCCTCCTCATCATCACCAGACCTTATTAATTATGCTCCTGCCCATCATCCTTGACCCTGTGCTACAGCCCTGACCTGCACACTCACGTGAATCCCACAAGTTTTGGAGGACACTTCAAAGGACACACCATCCTGGACAAGAAGCAACTCTACAAAAACCATAGACAAACCCAACAGCTTTGCAGTGTCTGATGCTATTGCACTCTCCATAGAAATTCCACCTTTAGTAGACACCTTAGTTGCAGCTCTACAACAAAGAAATTTTCCCACAACAGGTCTGCTCCACAAGGGCTTGGGGGAAGAGCTCTACTGGAAAGGATACTCAAGGGTCTACCAATTTAAGATGTGTTTTTAGATCCTTGCCTGCACAACACAACTTGTAACGAATGCTCCCACATGCACAATCCTTTGTCACAGCCATCACACACAAGAAAAAGCATATTCAGATAGAGGACAGTATATTGTGGATGTTTCAGCAAGGGGAAAGTCTGTGGAAGGACAGCAGACCTTGCTGCATTTTAATCATCCCTCCATAGGAAAGTATAGCTGGTCTGTAGAGAAGTGCAAGGTAAATTGAGCAGGGAGGGTGTAATTCTGCTCTCACTAGACCAGTCAGGTCTGCTCCTACAAGATAAACCATCCTGCCCAGAGAGAACTGAAGCCTGACACTGGGCCACCGGAAAGACAGGACCTGCAGGAGGAAATAAATTCCCCCGGAGCCACGGGACCAACCATGGTGCTGGTCACCAGGATGTATCAACAAGCAAATTCTTTTCCAATCCTCCAAATACCCAAAGCCCTGGCACCCGCAGACCTCACATCTCTAATTAAAAACGACCATGAATACTTCAATAAACAACACAATCCATCATGTTCAGGACATAATAAAGGGACACGGAGTGGAAAAGGAGCTTTGCCCCTGTCCTGTGTGCCATACTGTATGTGTTTCACTGCAGGGAAGCATGTGCTAATTTCTTACCTCTCTGCTGACTGCACTGTCCTTTTGCATAGTTGCTGCTAAACTGCATGAAAGGTATTTCTAATCTCGTGACGGTGACTGAAAAGGGTTGAAGGACACAAATTAAGTCTCATAGCAATAGAGCAGCCCAAGAATGGAAGGTCAGCCAGTTGACTCTTCCCAGAATCCCCTGAACAATGCAATTATTCATGAAGGAAATTTCAAATTATTTTCATTAGACTTCTGTTTTACCAATCTAACCAAAGTGATTAATTAGGGATTAAAATATTTACTCTGCACATGCTGCCTTGGCACGGCACTAGAATATTTAAGCATTGTACTAAAAGGGTCAGCTGTCTCCAGTTTGGAATTCATTCTCTGTTTTCTGTGTAAAAGGGCATTGACACTCATATCTATACTACACTTAGGATCCCATTATGGATGTGGAGAGAGAAATGAGTCTCCCTTCCTGTCCTCGTAGCTGCCCCAAGCTCCTCGACTTCTTTACTGGGCTACTTGGGCTGAGAAGCAGACAAGAGCAGCAGCGACAACTGCAGGATGCCATGCAGCAAGTTTTAGATTCAACACCTATTCCACAGAGCCCGAAATGAGAGAGATGCTCGTGAAAACCTGGAAGTACCAGCTAGAAAAGAAAGTGTTGAGCTGGAAGACAGAAGAATTAGACTCAGATTTTGGTCCAATTATGGCTATCCTGTACAACTCTGGCCAGTTTCTTATTCTAACTTGTGCCTCAGTTTCTCAGTTTTAATTTGGGTCTTGCCAGCAACAGGGTGCCAATTTGTCATGCTTAGTAAAGAAGAGTGGTGCTTTGATTTGGGCCTGCCAGGGAGCAAAACACTCTTCCAGTGAGGTTACCAGGATGTGGCCTGGGGGAAGGAGACATTATAGTGTGTTTTGGTGTGGACATCTTGCCATAGCTTGTCCTTACCCGAACTTTGATTTAGCATTAGGCACAATTAACACACAATGGGGGTATGGTGTACACTGGAGTGAAAGCTTACATCAGTGCAGGGGTTTAGGAACCTCAGCCCCCTAAAAATAAAAACATAGAATAGAATAATAGAATAGTTTGGTTTGGCAGAGACCTTCAAAGCTCCCCCAGTGCCCCCCCTACCATGAGCAGGGACATCTTCACCAGCTCAGGTTGCTCAGAGCCCCGTCCAGCCTGGCCTGGGATGTCTCCAGGGATGGTTCATCCACCACTTCTCTGGCCAACCTGGGCCAGGCTCTCACCACCCTCAGGGCCAACAATTTCTTCCTCATGTCCAGCCTGAATCTCCCCTCCTTACCCATGGACTCACCCAAAGTGTCAAATGCTTTCCCTGGATCTGGCGTTGAGAGAAAAGATCACTTTGCATCCCCTTGTGAGATACTGTGCTGGAAATGCCTCGCTTGCTGCATTCCCTTTCCAGAGCTGCAACCCCAGATCAGAGCCTGGGGCAAACATCAATTCGTGCACAACAAGGCTCGCACGCTTCCTCCACTGACCTTTGCAGGCTCCTGGAATCGATTTGCAATTCATCCCTCACCTCTGTTTGTCTAACTGGATCTGAAGCCATGGCATATGTATCAAGGAAAAACTCCAAAAATGGTGAAGATGAGATACCGCGCAGCTACTGATGCACCAGGCCACGGCGGCTCAGCCGCTCTGTGCAGGGATGGTTGCATTTGTTTCGGGATGCGAGTGGCTTTGCTGGCACGGCAATCTGACACATCTCGAGCATGTATCTGTCTCTGCAGGATACTTAAAATGCACGGTACCTCCGAGCTGGCGAGTGCTGCCACTGCAACCTCACCAAGATGAAAAAAGATGTATAACAGGATTTGCATTCCCTTCCAGACTGACTGCTGCAAGCAAACATTTCAGCACTTATTTGTTACCAATATTATTAGAAGTCTCAATCCATTTCCTGGCTGGGGCATGTTTCCTCGAGGGGACTGAAGTCACCTGTCACTTTCTTTCTCATGTTACTTAATCGTTTTAGTCCAAGCAGTAAGCTGCCAATCATATTTAATATTTAGTCACCTTGAATGCATTGCTACTGATTAAATAGACTGCTATTTCAGTAAACAACTGATGAGAGAATACTTACAGCTTCATTATAATTATTCCACCAGATATTAGAGCATTATTCATATGTAAGTCCAAAGAATATTTAGGTCTTCTCCTATTTATTTCACAAACAACATTTTAATTGCTGCCATATTAGCAGAGCTATCAGTACTAATTGGATAATACTCCTTCAAAGATTTTTCTTCTAGCAACCTCTTTTGCTTGCGTGTTTCTAATGTCTCTCTTTTTTAGGATCTCTACTGATGACCCACAAAGAAATTTACCCTTATGAGTTTATTAGCCAGGAAAAAACCATCCAGGTCTTCTGACATCATCCATGGCCTTATCCATAGTACCTTTGCTACTCTGGGTAGTGTACTCCTAGGGGCTTGCAGGCTCCTTTTAAAACATCCTTGAAAAGTTCACTAAGAAAATTAAACTTATTGTTGTTAGACTTAAAATCAGGGGTCTTGCTTCCAGCAGAAATACCTTACGAGGTCCACAGTTTGAGAAGGGTTGGAAAATGATGCTGCAGTATCAAATTGAAGATGGGCAGCAGGTTGTGGTAAGTTGTATGTTTAATAAAGGTCGCTGTGCACTAACAGTGATTTGGTTGAGTGGGCTTGCCCAGGAAAGGAAAGGAGAAATTTCAGAAGAGATGCTCTGTGTCACCACCGTCTAGGCAGGATCTCCAGGCCTTGTTTCTAGTAGGAATGTTATGCTTAGACAATCAGCATAGGCGATTTTTCAAAGGAATAGATAATACCTGTATTTGTTTTGCTTCAGTGAGAGAAAATTAGAAATTCTTACATAAGGTTGACCCAAACATTTCTCCTTGTTTCTTCGCACCCCACTCACCTCCTCTCCTTCCTGCCACACAGTTTTTCAGTTTGACCACTGAACTGAAAAATTAATTATTCTTACAGCTCTATTAAAGGATGACTTATGCCAGGCTGCTTACAGACAGTCCAGCTGATGTGTATTAAATATCTCGATTTCTTATGTGTTTTCCCATTTCTTTTAATAACTATCCCTTCTTTTGATAATTTCAAAATGCCCAAGTGCTCATAGGGTGCCATGGATTGTACATTAAGCAAATATGTGCTAAAATAAAATAAAATATGAGCCCAGTAAGCATCAGTAATGGCAATACTGAAGTCAAACTGGAGAGGTAAAATTGCCTCATTGCTTCATGATCAGAATTTCATGTTACACACAAAATCCTTAGGCGCACACGCTCTCCAGTGTGCACACCGATGATTACCTGCACAGGGAAACAGCCCAAAATGCAAAAAATGAACTTTTATGTAGCCAGTTAAGAGAAGCAGCACACAAGTAAAGTATGATGAGCACTTATATTGCCTCCTTTTTCTTCTGCTGCCTTCTACTTGTGTCTCCTTACAGCAATGCACTGTCCTGGGATGCTGCATCATGTATCAGCAGAAGAGGTCCAGGACCACCTTTCTGCAGCCATCAACAGCCCAACTTTATGCACAAAGCAGTGCAATTCCAGGTTTTGGGCTGTTTCTGTTTCCAAGAAATAGCAAATTTGAATAAAGGACAGCACAAAAGTATAGCTCCCATAGAAGAGACTTTTGGGCACAAGCAAGAGCATGGTGGGAAGAGATTTCACGTAGAGCTGGAGGAAACAAGGCCACTCACAGGCAAGATCCAGCAGTTAGGATAAGAGCATCAGCTTCTTCCTTTTCTAGCTCAGTCAGATCCTCCTGATTTCTCAGGAAAACTCACTAACGATACCATCTTCATGTGTAAATTATTCAGCCAGGAGGGCAGGGAACACACAACTGAGGAACAGAATGGGGTGATCAACAGGATTAATATTCAACTAGAACTACCTATGCCTTGTTCTGCATTTTCAGAGCCCTGGAACAGTTTGCCCAGAGAGGCTGTGGAGTCTCCTGCTCTGAGACATTCAAACCCGCCTGGACCCACCTGTGTGATCTGCTCTGGTGACCCTGCGTTAGCAGGTGGGTTGGACTGGATGATCTCCAGAGGTCCCTTCAACCCTAAACACTTTGTGATTCTGTGTTTCTGTGATCTGGCTCTCCCCATCCTCTCAAGGAGGTCTGTGCTTTGGTCACTCGCTGCCAGGGTCCGTCAAACTCACTTTTCCAGCAGAAAAACTCTAAGATAGAGAAAAGACAGACTTTTGGCCTGGGCAGAGCAACCCTAACTGCATCCACCATGGACAAGGCTGTCAAACCTGTGTTTTTCATGGCCACAAAGCCATGAGTGAATTTGTCCATTCCTTCTTTAGAGATAACATGTCCAGCTATGAACCAGTAAGGCTGGAGGGTTCACTGCAGATGTAAAATCAAAGATGAAACATCTGCAAGTAGACATAAGGCACCCTTGGTCCATGAGATCCAAGCTGGGAAAGCACCTCCAGAAGAAATTACATAAATGTAGAGTCCAGCCATGTTTACATTACATCGTAAAGCATTTCATGCACTTGGAAGAACCTATAGAGAGTAACCCCAGGCAACATCTTGCATTGCCACAAGAGAAATATATTTTCACGAATCCTTCCAGCTACTCCTCTTTGCTCATCTCGGCCACAGTAACACTGACCATAGGTTCAAAACACAAAGGATCAGGTAAGTTACATTCCTATGTAAATTATTACATCATCTGAGCAGTATTTCAGGGTCTATAATACACCTACTGTTCTCAAACTGACCAAAAAGCTCTCACTTTTTCCTCTTGTCTGATTTCAAACAGGTGTATGGAAACTTTCATTTTCCAGCCCAGATAAAAGAGCTGGGAGGAACAAACATTAAAATGTTCAGAACATCTTAAAGAGCAGAGTTAGAGCTTTTTATTGTTGTTTTATAACTTCGCTTTAATCAACTTTTTATCCATTGACTCCCTTGCAAGTTCCAACCAATATAATTAGCACTATCTAAATTAGTTATCACTCAAAATTACTTCCTTCTTGAAAAAAAAACAGTTTTACTTTAAAATTATAGGTGTTGCCATAGGCTATGCCAGAACTGTATGCATGGGCACATTTTAAGTAGATAATATTTTTAATCCTAATTAAAAAAAAATATATTCCTCCCCTCCATAAAAATGTTAAGATTTGTGAATGACCTTATTTTCATTTTGATAGGCACATGGTAACAATTAACTGATTTTCATTCATATACGTACTCTGCACCTTCTATTGAAACCTTATATTGTTCAGCTAAGTTTTTATATAAACTGAACACACATTTTCATTGTTAGGTTTATTCTCCTTTCACTGCACACTTGATAGAGAGCAGACAAGCTAACATGTCCAAAGGGTGCTGATTTCAGAACCTATTATTTACACACTGCCATCAGTAAGCAAGGCTGAGGTGCCAAACACTATCAATTCCTATTGATTTCAATGCAAAGTGCAAGTACATCAGTACATCTGATAAAACATGGGGCAGCTCACAGCAGCGTGAGCTGAGAATGAAGATGCTAAGATACCAAATCTCCCAGATGTTGCTTTAGACCCAGGATTTACTCAGGGTGGCTATTGGTCCTGGGTAACCCAGCTGAGCCACTTCAAAGGGACAAAACTGAGTAGTCAAAGGAAGTCCTCAAGATGGTTGTCAGTTGGCTTTGAAAATGTTGGCCCTGATGGAAATTTTTAGGCACCCAAGTTTGGAAATACTGCCTCCAGATTTCACACATGCTCGCATTGCTCAAGCCATTAGGAGGCATGCAGGCCCAACACTACAGCAAAAGAGCTGCTTGTGGATCTGCTCCGAGCATCTTACAGGAACAGGATTTAGCTGTTGATCTCCTGTTGTCTTAAATTGTTGTGAAAGGGGACAGCTACTCCTTTGGAGGCACAGCTCCGGATCTGAGTATAGGTGACAGACACGAGCCACTTGTTGTATTCTTGGACCTGAAAGGGAGGAGATGTTCAAGGAACAGTTCACAGGCAGAGGATAACAAAAGCTCTTTAGAGATCCCATTTCTCTGCAGAAGGATCTTCTGGTGACTGAGGGATGTTTGCCTTGGCATTCCTTGTTGGTTGCTGTTCTTGTAGAGAAGAATTTGAGTACACCCAGCCACCTGCACAGCACCTGCCATTTATCCCTTGTTTAGGGAAGGAAACATAGGAGGGGGATGCTGGAGAAAGGCTTGAACTCTGAGTATGGACTCTTTCAAACACAGAGGAATCACAGAATCACAGAATGTCAGGGGTTGGAAGGGACCTCAAAAGCTCATCCAGTGCAATGCCCCCATGGAGCAGGAACACCCAGATGAGGTTACACAGGAAGGTGTCCAGGTGAGTTGGAATGTCTGCAGAGAAGGAGACTCCACAACCTCCCTGGGCAGCCTGGGCCAGGCTCTGACACCCTTACCACGAAGAAGTTTCTTCTCATATTTCAGTAGAACCTCTTGTGTTCCAGTTTGAACCCATTGCCCCTTGTCCTACCACTGGCTGTCACCGAGGAGAGCCTGGCTCCATCCTCCTGACACTCACCCTTTCCATATTGATCCCCATGACTGAGGTCACCCCTCAGTGTCCTCTTGTCCAGCTCCAGAGCCCCAGCTCCCTCAGCCTTTCCTCACACGGGAGATGCTCCACTCCCTGCAGCATCTTCATTGCCCTAAGAAGAGCAGGATGAAGCACAGGATGGAGGATGTTGGAGGAGAACTGAGCAAGACATGCTGTGGACACATGGCTGGAAGGTGAGCTGCAGTGCCTCACCTGGAAAAGCACTAAACTTAACAAAACACCACTTTAATTCTTATATCCCAATGTCCTTTAATGCTAGACTGCAGCACAGGGTACCCAAAACACCTTTATAATTCACTCAATTCCTGCAGTAACTCGCTACAATAACAACACCCGTCACGAACTGCCCCTTCCCCCAGCCCTTCTCCCTCTCTTTCAGGAGTAAGGTGGGTGGGAGATGCAACAGGAATTAAAATGACCTTATAATTTAAACATATCATTTTAAATTGGGTAAAGAGAAAGCTGAATAATTTCCCACAGCCTGAGGTCAGTGCTATATTTCATCCTGACTTGTTCTGGTATTTACAAAAAACTGCGTAATTATTAGAGCAAATGCCATGTCACAGCCTGCACCTGCTATGGGAAAGACAGAGAACAAGTTTCTGAAAGTAATAATTAAATAAACCCATCCATCAATCAGCTTCATGGAGTTTTGTAGCTTCTGTGTGCTTTAAAAGGAGAAAAACAATGCATTTGTACAACGAGCTTTCTCTCCACATTTTTAATGGCAATAATTGCATGTAAACTAGCTTTTGTAAGAACTATGAAGCAGATGGATGTGGTCTGAAAAAAAACCCAGGCAAATACACCCACTGGAAAATCAAAAAGATAAAAATGCAAAGTCACTGCGTGTGTAGTTGTCTGTATGCTATGAAACGGTTGTTTTTAGCCTCAGCATCAGAATATTCCCAATGGAAATGTTATTATAAAAGACAACAGGTTGTTTCAGCAGAACTGATCAAAAGGTGTGATTGCAGCTTCAAGCACGGTCCCATGATGTGACTGACAATCCCAAGTGAATGAATTCTTTTTACCCAGCAGCTCACTCTCGAATGGAAGAGCCATCCGGGAAGAGATGAAGATGCTTGAAATCCTGGAAACCAATGAGGGGGTAAGGATGGGAGGAGAGGATTGACTGCAGGGAAACATCTTCTCTCTACCCTTCATTTCTCCTTTGAGCTACGACACTAATGCTGCTGCCAGGGCTGCCAAGCATAGCTTCCCTCCCAGGCTGCATTCAAAGAGATGATTCAGGCTCTCTCTAAGGCTGTAGCAGTTTTCCAATGCTAAAATCCATCCTAGACCAAACCAAGGGAAGAGATGAGTGCTGGACCTTCACGTAGACGAGACAAAGGCTTAAGGCTTGGGTTCAGGTAGTTAGACACATGCCGCATCCATCCATGTGCATCTTTTAACATCACTTCATTATGTGCTTTCCTCTCTACCAAAATGACACCTGCATGTGCACATTTCCTTTATATTGTGCTTTAACGTACAACCAGGATGAGCAACGGGATGGGATGTTTATCCTGTATCACCGCTGTAGAGGGCCATAGGTCATTGCTTTTTCTCTGTTGATGGGCAAATTTACCGTACTCAGCCATTCCACATGACAATTATGGAAAGCTACATGCAAGGTAGGATTGTGAGGATTAAAGGGGTGGAAGGCTCTACTTTCTATTAAGCATTTGCTGACAAAGAATCTGTTGGCAATTAATAGATTAATAGATGTTTTTGTAGATGGCTCATTAATTCGTACTGAGTTGAATAAGGCAATGATCCCAATCCACAAGCCCACAGAGCACTCTGGTCTGCAGTATTTACAGCTGTGGTTTGCAACTCTTTATAATTCTTCCCAAGTTTTGATGCTTAAAATTTTACTACAGTGTTCCAGCCCCTGCCCAGTGTATTTAAACCAGTTGCCAATGTTGTTCATTACCTCCAGAGACTTCTCAGCAGCAGTTCTTGGATGACTTTTGAAACTCTTGCTTTAGACCAAACAAAATAAGGAAATTCTGACTTCAAAATGCTAATTTTTATTGCCAATTAAGACTTTACAAAATACTGAAGTTACAATTCTTGAAACACAATGTAAGTAAGATGCACGTCTGAAAAGATACTACAACCTAAATGGGAAGGCAACAGAAATAATTCAAGAAAAATCCCAAGATGATTGCTACAGGCAAATAGACCTCAAGAAATACCCTTCGTCATCACTTTTTCAGACAGTGAGGAAGTAACTTCCATGAAGGATTTACTTCCTTTCCTTTTCAGTACCCTAGATATTTGGAAACTCTTCCGGAGATTTGCCGTGGTTCCTACTTAAAGAGTAATTTATCAACATTCCTGAGAGAGAAGGCTTTAATTCACAAAATATTATTCATCAAAACGCTACAAAAATGGCAGTTTTATTCTGATCTTAATCTATAAAGCTTTTTGTCTATCTTTAAAGCTATGGTTATCTTGAAGTGCTTAGTCTCATATTCATTGCTTTTATAATTGGACAACATAGAACAATGGGAGATTTACTAGTTTATTAAGAACCAAAATGAATGTAATCCAATATCACCCTTTGTTGAAAGCCACCTACAAAAGAATTGCATGAGGATGTGAAATGAATAATCTTTCCTGGTTTTCTCCTCTTGAAATCACTATAGTGCCTTTCCAGAGCATAATAAATGGCAATATGTTATGGAAAATTACTACAAGTCCTACCAGGTAAACAAGTTCAGTAGATTTTTTGGAACTGGTGCAGCTTATTTCTGACAAATGTTTTCAGAGAGGAGTAATTTCTTTTTTAAATGATCATGATGTTCCAGGCTTAAGAAAAGACAGACTTAAAATCAACAACCTGGTTCTTGTTCTGCAGACAACAACATGGTCATTCAACTCAAACTCACTTGTCTTTTTCTCATCAAGATGGACTTGCACATGGAGCACTAACTAAAATTATAAACTAAAAATTATATCAGAAATGGTAGGGCAATTCAGAACCAGGAAGAAAAGTGGAAAGAATTAACTCAGCAAGATCTAAATCATCCTCTGCACTAGAAAATGGCACTATGTTTTACAAACAGAGAAACTGAGGCACAGGAAGACTTTACTTTCTCCTTGTAGACTGCACCTTGAGACCAGATCAGTGCAAACTATTAAGAACCACCACTGCCTGATCTAAGGACAGGTCTGTTCTCTGAACCAAGTGGTCACCAGGGATGCAGACTGATCTTTGGGTTTGATTTTGGCACGTGTTGTTTCTTCAGTTGTAATTCTGTCCCAATGACAGGGTGACCTACACACCAAAGAGGAGCCAGGTGATCAGTACCTGATCACACACAGCTCCTGTCCCATGTGTGGGTGTTCTTCTCCCTGAGAAGTCAACGGTAAAACAGCACTTGACTTCATTGAGTCCCTCTTTGGACCACTCAGTCATTTTTACATTACAAGAAATGCGCATCTTCAATAATCTGCCTTTTTCTACCCAGAAGAAGACCAAGAACAACAGAGCCATCCATGCCCATTTGCCGTGTTTTGTGTTCCAGGAAGTGCTGACCATCTCCCTGCCACCTCAACCAACTCTAACCTTGCTCAGTAGCTTCTGGGCTTTGGTGTAATGAAAGTAAAAAACCCACAGAATCACAGGATTATTTTGGTTGAAAAAGACCATCAAGATCATCAAGTCCAACTGTTAACCTAATTCTGTCACTAAACCATGTCCTTGAGAACCTCATCTATGCATATTTTAAACGTCTCCAGGGATGGTGACTCAGCTACTTCCCTGGGCAGCCTGTTCCATTGAGCTACTTAGAAAGAACCTTTAAAGAGACATTGAGAACTTTGGGAAGGAAACCCAAAAGCAAAGGTGTTATAAGTTAGTTCTTTAATTTTACTTCATTTAATGTGGTGTTTGTGATAATCCTTATTCCTATCTCACTTATCTCCACCATGAGTTTGTGGTCTTCTCATCTTCTGGATGAACAAACCCAGATGCCGGTGTCCACAAGATGGGAGAAATCCCTTCTTCTGCAAGACAGAGTTCAGCTCCCCACCTCCAGGAGGGGTCTGGGTTAATTAATCCCTGGGGAGCTGGGAATCAAAATGGAAAAGGCTCAACATGAGTCTACCATGGCTCAGCTTCTCCCTCCCCATTGCCGGTACTGGAAATAAGCACCAGCTGCCACCAGGCTGATGCATTTAAATCGTTTCCATGCTGAAAGTCATAGGGAACATGCTGGGTTGGTGCCAAAGGCCTCATGGACCTCAGTGGTCACTGATAAACTGATCCTATAGGATCTCTGTCCATTTACACCTGGCAGAGAACCTGTCTGGTTCTCGGAAATGCCTCAAAGGGGGACTACCACTTCAAGCTCCCTCAGGCGGATCATACCTAACATCGTTTATCAAGTTAAACTTTACTCATTGGCTTATAGAATAACTAAATATTATTGTCGATTCCCCTGCTTTGTTGCAGCTAATGGCAGGGCAGGATGTCAATTGTTTCTTTCCTCAGGACTTGTATGCTCTTCTGCTTTTCCCCATAGATGCTTTCTTATAAAGAGTAAAAAATGTAATGAATAAATTGAAAAAAAAATCCTTGTAGACCCAAAAGAAAGAATGCATCTATTATAAAATAAAATCTCTTTTAGTAGCTATTAGAATACATTAAAAATATTCACAGGACTCTCCCCTCCAGTTATGTTGCAAAAGCCATGCAAATAATAATTGTGGCTAAGTGCACTACAGTGACAGTCAATATTGTACTTCCCAAGCTAGTACTCATTATTCTTTATGGAACTCATGCATTTTGTGAAAGATCAAAAGATTTACATATCATATGGAGTGCTTTAGGGAGTGACTTGCTGTGCACTTTAATGCGCAATGTTCCACAGCCATTTAAATACAGATTTCGTTTCTCTCTTCTGTGTGATATTAAATTTGAAAAAAAGAGGGAGAGAGAGACGAAATCGATTTGGGTACCTTTGTTCACATGGTGAAATAGAATTTTAATTTGGTTCTGATATAGAAGTTTAATATTTTTATGGGATGTTATTGAATAATCTGCTGGGCTCAGCACTGGCCTTTGCTCAGGAAAGAGATGAAAGAAATCTTTATTTTTATATATTTTTTTTATGAGGCTGCAGGCATAATCGTCTGCTCTTCCAAGCCCTGGAGAAGAGGACAGACTCTGACACACCACCTGGCCTTCCTCCACCACCAGCTTCTCTGCAGCCTCTCCCATTTAGTCTGGTCTGTGCTCATGGATGGAGGGTAACAGCAAATGAAGAAGGAGCTGCAACCTCAGTGCAAGAAAGAAGGAAAATGCCATGATTTCTGTGCTGCCCCAGGCTGCGGGAGACAAGGCAGCATCATTCTGCATGCAGGTTCCTCTGTGCAACGCGGAGACAAAAGCACTTTTTTTACCTTGCCAGGATGTTGTGAGGATAAAGAAATACATTAATGACAGCTGAATAGGCAGTTACTATGGTAATATGGCCACATGGCTGTGTGGAGAGGCTTTGAGGCCATATTTGCCATGCCTACAACCTACATTTTGGGGATCCTGATATCTGCCCGTTAGCATGCACCCGGTTGCAAAAGGATCAGCTGTTTGGACCAGTCTCAGCCCCTCCATCTACTTTCTTCTATGGTTGTGCCATGGGGCCAAAGATGGGGTACAAGCCCTGGGGACACAGGAGGTGTCAGGCAAGGGGACTCTTTGGACGTTTCCCATCTGAAGGTGAGATGAGATCTACAGGCAGCCTGAGCTACACTGCTGGGACTACACCAAGGATGGGACCACCCCTAAAAGTAGGTTTTTCAGATGAAGGCAATTTTTGGGTGGTGCCTAAGGGAGAGACTAAGAGGACAACAGCCTGTGTCATTCCAGGTCTACTCATCAGCAGTGGGAGAAGCTGGGCACCACGCAACAAGAGCATCTACACTAGCAAGGTCAAGGAAATATAACCCTGTTCCTCCTCTGAAGGAAAGAAAAGAAAAGCTTCTGAACAAGTAATCAGCCCTTTATTTCTATGGAAGAAAGAAAGGGTTTCATGAATAGGAAATCTACACAATTTGTTTGCTTCTGGTACATTCTGCATTATTTTCCGAACGAAGCAAATGGAAAACCTCTTTAATGAAGCATAACTATGTTGTGATTAAGGCTTATTCTGACTAAATATTGACTCGGATAACACTTTCTCAGGAATAACAGACCATAACCCATGAATCTGGCATCAAAGTCAGGACGATTAGTAGGAAAGATGAATTTTCTGGTTGTCTGAAGGGAAGTTTGACATGGTCAAAGCAACAGTCAGAGACTTTTCTAATTATTTAGGCAATCCAGCCAGAGTGTTTTCAAGAGGATGTAGCTTGTTCCACTGGACATTTGAAAGCTCAGGGAAAAGTAACCGTTCCTCCCTTGCTGGATAACACAGAGACAGGAATTTCTGTAAAACAACCCCATTGTTTCGGAGCAAATATTAACCAAGAAGTCTCACGAGCACTATTGAAGCACGTCCGATGGCTCTTTGACCTGCACTTGCAGGTAAAAGCAGAATAAGTCAGGCATAGGGATACTAATCCCAGCCTAAAAAATACACAAGAGGAACAAGTTGACTGGTGCTTTGGAAAAGAAAAGGGTAATTAGAGCAAAGGGTGTTTGGAAAGCTAGCTCAAAAGGGAACAAAAAATTGTCTTGGACATATTTGGTCTTGTGTCAGTTTGTATAGTGTGATATTTTCTCTCTCTCATTCAAAAAGCACAGATCTGTGTTTCTTTAATAAATGAGCTTTATTCTCAAGAAGGATCCTGTTGTGAGGGAGGGCGTGTGACAGATCTTTGTTTTAGCCATTGTTATGTGCCTTACAGTCAGGGCTGGATACTCCAGCTCAAACAGGATCCTATTTTGCTAAAAATTAAACAACAGGAGAGAATCTCTGCCCCAGAAGGCTCAGAACTTTCCATCTCTGTCTGCAACCAGCAAAGCAATGATACTTCACAGAGAAATAACCACCTTCAGGGCTAATCAACTGTCATGGATAAAGATATCTCACAAATATGCATAAATAGACAGAAGAAGATAATTTTTATCCCACAAACACTTGTTAGAAAAATCTTCCTGGGAAGAAGAAAAGCTCCCTGAGAAAAGTATTAGATCCTTGATACAGGGCAGTTTTTGATCATTCTTTGGATTTTGGAATTTAAAACAAATCATGATGACAGATAATTGTGTCAAGCAGAAAAGAAACAAAACTGCTGCAGCAGTACAGGCACAGATGTGCCCTGAAATTCAGGTGTCTCCTGGCCTGTCTGGCATTTACCCAGGCAAGGTGAGAAGCTGGGAGAGTTACAGTAATTATTTTGTCACACAATTTAATTCTTTGGAATTTAGTTGCTCATTTTAGATTTCACAGCTCTTCGAAAGACAAGCTTAACTTTAGGCATACTTCTAGATCTTACCGAGGACAAGTGATGGATTTGCACTGTGGCCTTTTTCAGGGCTTTGGTGATCCAAATAGGCTTAAAGCAAAGTCAGGAAGAACTGGGAGGGTATGGCCCAGGACATGAACATATGAATATATACCCTTTGGACATATTAGGAGGAAGAATTTCTAAAGCAGATTCACTCTACAAGTCCATCTTTTCTCCACTATTTGCTTGTATAGAGAGTGCTTTTAGTTCATTAATTGCCTTTGAAAAAATAAATTCCCCTTCCAGCTGTGAGCTCTCTCATTCCTCATTGAGTATTGCCAGTGCTATGGATGGCACACAAGCCCCTCGGAATAGGTACAAAATGTTTGGAAATATTTCCCCATAGCATTCTGCCCTTGTATTTCCACCTCACCACCTGTCTAGTCCATCAAAACATTCAAATTTCAGCTTCATTTCCATTGTAAACTTCCCAAAGCCGAGCTCTGCAGTTCCAAGGATTCCTACGTGGATAGGGAGGAGAAGCGTGCAAGTTAGCTAACTGTTTGTAAAAGATAAAATTATTATTCCCTGGAGAAAAAACCAAACCAAAACAAAACAAAAACCACCAACAACAGGAGAGACACAAAATAATAACTCAGCACGTCTTACAAGCCAATGGCCAGAAATCTTCACAGTGATGCTTTGTCCTCCTACCTGATGCAGATCCCAGCCCTTATTTTGGGCTCTGAGCTGCACTACTGGGCTTTCCTTTGAACTAAAAGGAACTAGAAATGAAAGAAATAAAGAAACATAGAGGCTGAAATTAAAGTGGAAGAGCAGCGGGAGTGTGGCAGTAGTGGTGTTAATGCTGAAGTATTCCCTGGGAGCGCGAGCTGGCAAATGTAGTGGACACCCAGATATTTGAAATGCAGCCAAATAATTTGGCACATCTCTAACTGGCACAAAGCAGTCTTGGTAGAGCTTCCTACTGCTGCTGGCACTTTTACAGCTGTCTTTCTTCATCTTGCTCTTCCCACTGCAACAGCTACTCAACAGGTGTTTCCACAGACACAGTGTGTTTGGCAGCTCTAACCCTTCAATATTATCGCTGGAATACATTTTTCTCCCTCTCAACAGCATCGCTCGGGTCCGTTGCTCAGAGGCTGGCATGGCAACGGGGATAGCTGACCAACTGGATTTGGGAAAAGGGGGCTGTGCGTTTGGGCAGCCAGATGTACGAGTCAGTAAAGGAGTTGGAGAACATCAATGCTTGCCATGGCCCTGGGAAGCTGGAGCAATGTTTTGCTGAAGCTTATTTGGAACCCACCTTCTGCTCACCTGAGTCTTCCCTGGTTTTTCTGTTTTGCCCCAGGACATCTTGGTCCCATGTCCATTTTCTTCATTGCAAACTAGTCTCCATACCTTTAGGCTTCCTGTCCTTGTTTTTTTATAGGGATCAAGTGTTTGCTCAGATCACAATAGAATTTCTTTGGCCAACCCTACTCAGCCTTTAGTCCCAATGCACTTGGAGAATAAGACAGGAGAGTTTGGATCCCAGAGGAAACACGGGTACTTCAGACACAGGAAGAAGCCAGAGATATTCAAAGGTGAGTTTCTTTGAGGCAAAGTTCATGAGAACATTAAAATTAACAACTGTGGCTAGTCGTCGTCTTCATTTTGAACTTACCTCGGTTGTTTTTCAGCTTTGAGTAGCCTTTTCTATTTTCTGAACTCATACACATCAAAGCAGCCTCCATTCCTTCAGCCATTGTTTGTGGTTTGCTGAATGCCATCTTCTTTAGGTTTCTGGCATGTGTCATATATGAGAGAAGCAATGCTGAATGATTTTCTCACAAAGTCTGTGCAAGGCCACAAAAATAGATTTTTTAAAAGAATATCTTTTACTGCTGGATGCACACACACGTGAAAACATAAGGACAACCATGCTGATTTGGCTGAAAGGTCTATTTGACTCATCATTCTGCCTCCAGTAGCCACAAATGCAAATGGCTAAGGGCAGGTTTATGAACCAGACTGATATTTCCATAGTACGTTTTCTCTAGTGTGCAAAAATTTGCAGCTGAGGAATTTCCAGGGCAAAATGAAGATAGTGTTTAATAGCTCCCAAACAACTT
Source organism: Nesoenas mayeri (assembly GCF_963082525.1). Lineage (NCBI taxonomy): Eukaryota > Metazoa > Chordata > Aves > Columbiformes > Columbidae > Nesoenas > Nesoenas mayeri. Next base: position 3,378,485 of record NC_137548.1, on the reverse strand, counting down.
CATTTACATGAATTTAGCTGCTTGGTTTTTGAACTTATGTGAATTTAGACCATCCACCAGATCCTGCAGCAAGGAGTTCCACCACTTCACAACACTGTGTGCAAAGAACCACTTCTTTCTGTTTATTTTGAATGTATCACCCATGAGTTTAGCTGGTGCCCACAGGTCTTGTATTGGAACAGAGGTGGAATAAAATGAGTCCTCTCTCTGTTCTCCTCCCTTTCCCACAAAGTGATTGACATGGGACTTCCAAAATACAACTATGGAAATGTCCTAACAAATCTTTACTCTCTCGCCTCTCCAAAACACCTCACCTCTCTGAAGAACCAGAATAGTATTTCTAGCTCATCTTTTGTCTATGTTTATATATCCATGTTTAGACACGTGCACATTAAACTACAGCTAGGGTAATTAAAAAGCACATCTCATTGACACAGAATAAAATAGTGCATTAAATCTTGGTCCAGAGCATCATAAACACTCACTTTCTGATTAGGGCCGGAAGGCCGCAAGGCTGTTAAAGCCCTCTTTCCACTCTCCCCAATGTTGCCATTAATATGTAAAAGCTTAAGCTTGCTAAAGGGATTATTTCCCATCCTATCTGATTGTAAACTGGCATTTCAATGATTACATGTATCTTTTTGTCATTTTCTCGTAAAACATCTTATTCTTGAACAGCATAATTGGCCTCTTACTAATGTTTAATGAATGATTAAATCAGTATAAATGCAACATACAGCTCTACATGGAAAGTATGTTTGCAACCTCCAGAGCCACAGAAATGTATTTTTGCAATATAGGTTTTAAATCCTCATAATTTTCTAATTATGGACTTTCTGGTATATTTCACATTAACTATAAGGGAAAGTAAATGTGAATTTGCCTGTATGAGCTCAAAGGCAATTCAGTTACTTATCATTTTGTTTGCAGTTTCTAACCTACATATTAAAAATACCTCTGTGGTTTTCATTTAAGTATATTATGTAATATCTTCCTAAATTAAACGCCAATTAAAATCACATAATTGCAGAGCTCAGGCAGGCAAGTCCTTGTATAAATGGCCAATCAAGGACATTTCTCTGCACTGACACACCACACTAACCAGCCTCACAGAGACATTCCAGGTTTGGCCAGGCAAAGGAGTCCAAGTGAAATGAAGTAGCAAATGTGAACCTGAGTGTAAAGAGAAAGGGAAATGTATTTCTTCAAAGGAGGGAGAAATATGAGAAGATACAAATTTGGTTTGCTGAAGATATGAGGTTGAAAGGCATTTAGGAGAAGTGGAAATCATGTGGAAACACGATGATGCTTTCAGGAGTCACAGATGTAAGAGTAGTTTTAAAATGTCCACTTTAAGAAAGGTCCCTTAGATGACAAAAAACAAAAGACACATAAAACTGAGATATGCTATTACCAGGGTGCCTATATGACCCCAGCATCCTGTGGCAGTGGAAAAGTGCAGTCCTGGGGTGTATCTGGCAACATACAGCCAACAGAATAGGGGAAGTGTCACCGTCCCTCTCTAGGGACACTGGTAGACCAGGGTGCCTTATTCAGGAGAGATATTCCCATATCAACAAGTAAGGAGAATAGTGAGCTGGGGCAATGGGAATTTCAGTCTTTCAAGAGAGGATATAAAAACATTCAGTTTTCCCTCTGGAAGTGTGTCAGGGAAGCAAGCACAATAAATCAAAGAAGGCTACTTAGGCAGAAAACTGGCATTAGCACAAGAATATACCAGAACAAGCCAAATAGTTTCAGGGTAGAAGTTACAGTTCCCAAGCGCTAAGGTGCTGAAGCAGCTCTTTGACAGATGCTGCAAAGCCAAGAAAACACATGGGGTTTAAAGTGAGGCTGGATTTGTTTATGAGAGGGGTTGGGGATCAGTTTTCCCTTCAAAGCTACTATCTACATCATTCAGAAAAAAAGCTTATCTATAAGGTCAGCAAGCAAAACATCACTGCATAACGTCATCCTTGAGATGTGTGGAGTGTGCACCTTGTTTCTGGGTTGACCAGCTCTTCTGACCAGGCTGAAAACACAACCCACACTGAGATATGCCAGAGCTGGACACCTGAGCCCTCCAACATCCTTAAGGCTCATTCACATGCCTTGTATTCTTTTCTACTCCAGGTGCATTTAGATAACATTAGATGACCCCATCCCTGGAGACATCCCAGGCCAGGCTGGACGGAGCTCTGAGCAACCTGAGCTGGTGAAGATGTCCCTGCTCATCCAGGGGTGCCACTGGGTGAGCTGGGAAGGTCCCTTCCAACCCAGACCATTCTGTGATTCTATGACAGTCAGGGTTTATATGGGGTGGTCAAGGCTCGTGAGTGGTGAAGTCCATCAGACGGAACTGTTGAAGCCTTGAGAGTAATGCTGCTGCGAAAGTTAGTCTTACAAACAATCTGCTGGCCAGCTTTTCAACACAAAGCTGTATAAGTACCTGTTCATGAGTTATTGAACAAGAATTAACTTAGGCCAGCAAAGCTTTACAAATGCTTATGCAGTCAAATTAAGGGCCCACAGGTTCCAAGAAAATAAATATAGGCAACTGCTTTAAGAATCACCACTGTGATTCCAGGCAACTCAGGCTCAGGAAGAGCTGTAAAAAGTATTTTAAGATATGTGTGATGATTCAGTTAACAACAGGTGTTAGACAATGCAGGCCAGCAAACTGGTAGAAGATTTCCACAGATCTCTCTGGACTTCTACTCAAGAAATATCTGTATTGAATCTGGAGACGGGAAGAAATGGGGTCTTTATCCGAACAGTCCAGCATGATGCAGCTGTTCCTGTATTCCTATATGTTTGTAGGACAGGACTCCATGTCCAAGACTCCCTCTTTCTACCCATTACCCAGCCTGTGACCTTATCCATGGAGCCCAGACAACAGAAATTCAGGTGGACTTTTAGTTGTCATCACAGTTGGATTAATGGAATGTCCTGCCCACCAGCAGGAGCAAATGTTACAGCTCTCAGCAAAAACCAGCCTGGATTTATTAATTAGCAGTATAAGGAAGAAAAGGCAGGCACTGAAACAGATGCATATTCACCCACTGGAAATAACAAAAAGCCCAAGCAGGAAATACGAGAACATAATATTTTTCCCAAAATGCAAGGAAAAGGTATAAATTGAAACCTCTGAAATTTCTGGCCAACCTGTCTAATGTTTTCATGGCAAGACAACAGGCTGAAGATAGAGTTCTAATGTTCAGTATGATCCCAAGTTCAGTATGATCACCACTGTATCATATCATCACTTCAATACGCTTTGGCCACTGCGTTGCCTGAAAATCCAGCACCGGGAACTGTGGCTGTCTGAAGGGCTGCTCTGTTTCACAGATCTTCCAAGACTACTGAAGTGTTCAAGAAAGGTGTTACTGGAAAGATACCAGGTGGAGAATTACAGCTTAATGTCTCAATAACCATCTGTCCAGCTAAACTGATGCGAGATGCCTTACTTGCATTTTATATAAGCTCAAGTAAGCTGGTATTTTATTTTAGGAAAATAATAGTAATAAAATAGAAAATCATGCAGTGTCAAACTCCTTCAAGCATCCACTGATCTGTCACTAAGGGAATCCTCATCAGCCATGTCTGAAGGCTTCACACGAACCATAACAGTATCCACTAAGCTGTTCTGTTTGCACACTCTGCCACAGCACAGTGATTTCGGTCAACACAGATACCTGGAGACAACAGACTTCAAACACTGTTTATCGGGCAAACATCCACCATACAGCTCACAAGACAAAGCAAGGTAGGACAAAAAGATGGGCAAGCATCCCTGTGAATGTGACTCAGGAGGGACGCAAACCAGCCAAGGACATTGAAGAGTCAATGGCAAATATCCTATACCCAGAAGCATTTGTCTAATGAAACAGGACAAGAATAAAACACCTAGTGTACCAAAACCTAGAACCACAAACGTACTTGGATGTTTAGATTAAAGCCCTGCCAAGTTGGTCCTTAACTCTCAAGATAATGACATGTTCTGAATGCTTCAGTTTCCATCAGAAAAAATCTTTATAGCACCTGAATTTCACTCACCTGGCCACTCAGGTCCTGCAAAACACTGGTGGGAAGACCATGTACTCTGAGTCTTGGCAACTTCTTGGTCTTTAACCACAGTGCTTTAGTTTCTAAGTGGCTCCTATTCCTTCGCTATTCAATCACATCACTCCTGTGAGAAAACACACTGTTATTACCACATTGTAAAGCCAGACAAAGGAAGCAGAGACAGACTAAGACATTGCTCAAACTTATTTTGGACATTTTAGAATTATTTCCCGGGGGTTACACACCTACATGCTTTTGATATGACTTACCTGGAGAGGTACATGGTATGGTAAAGCCCTTCTCTGGAAACATCAGGCCCTCTATTGCTCAGGTCAACCTTCTTTTGTTCACAACAAACAGCAGAGCCTGGAAAAAGAACTGGAAATAGTGTCAAAGTTACACTTGCAGGGCGTTACAAAAAGGACTGTGAAAGTGAAGGATATAGGCAGAAAAGCAGACATGGGCATGAGACAGAAAGGGAATATGGAGCATATAAAGCTCATTAAGAAAACGAGTGAAACCACACAATAATGGCTAAAGGCTGTGCAGCTGGAGCATCTTCTGTCCTGCATATTAGAAGGAGAGAAAAGGCAAGAGAAAGACCAAACTGGGCAACAGGTCATGAAAGAGAAGAACAATGTATTATTTCCTGTTTATTTGCAGGGAGAAAAAAAGCTGGACAAGATACTGGCATCCCCATATGCTCTAGAGGAAGGCTGGGCACTAAGTCTTCTCACTGCCTAATTGTCACGGTTGGTCACCATTGCTGAACAAGCCTTAGCATTTGGTTGGTGTGTGGGAGTCTCATGTCCCCCTTTTTCCTTCTCAGGGCAGGAGAACTGGCATGGCAGAGCCATTGCAGATGGACAAGGGAAACCACAGCTGGCATTGCAGCTTGCGTTTAGACAATTAAATAGCCTGCCAGCAGCCATGCTTCTTGGAAGTGATCATGCTGTAAATATTTCACTGAGTGTTGCCCAGGGCCACTAAATGCTGACAAATGCTTCTATAACAAAAGGCTTGATACTCAGACCTTACACCTCTTCAATCCCAAACTTTAGCCTTGCTCCCATCAACGTCCATAACTTGTCTTCACCCTGCTAAGATTGTTTTGGTGGGATTAGATCAACACAGCTGCACCTAATTCCTGCAGTTCTTTTTATTCTTTCTGCTTTCTTGTTTTATTTCTCAAGGTTTTATTGTTTCTGGAGAATTTAGTTTAAGAAAAAGACTTATTTACTGGTTTCTGGGGTCTAGGTTCTTTTTCAAATCAACAAAACACCCCACAAACCTGTGCCTTCAGTGAAAGGAAAACTTTCCCTGCCAGAATCAAGTGGAGGTGGTAGAAATGGGGATATTTGAACAAAGAAAGCAGGAGTGATCACTACCCCATCGCTGGAGCACACAGGGAAAGGAGAGAGAGAAATGAAACAGCAGCAGTGAGAAATACGCATGCATATTCAGCCCCTTTGTCAAAAAACCTTGTGCTGCAGCATTTCAATTAGCAAAGTAGGATGGTTTACCTGATAAAATGCTCCCTGTGTGAGTGTAATTACATATTTATGCCCCACAGAGATTTTTTAATTTCTCTTCAGTTTGTTTGCCTTGAAAGTATTTGTCACTGGAAATGTTCTTGATGTGTAATTTTTAAGGCAGAGTTGGCCAAACGTGTGGTTTGTTTTCATTTTAGATTTACTTCTCTGAAGAAGGATTGGAAGATAATGTATATTTTCAGTGCAAAGGAAAAAAAAAATCAATAAGAAAGGTGATACATGAACCAACAGCAGAAAAAAAATGCACTCAAGTGCTGCTTCAGAAATTTCACTGTTGTTTTTTTTCCTCTCTCTCTTGCTTGAAATATATTCTCAGGTGCTTGAAATAGCTTATTGTTCTGCCACTTTCATTTTGTCCTCACTCCCTAAACACACCTCCTGTGTGTCCAGAGAGGCTGCAATGAACAGGCAGCTTTTTGGTCATTATTTTGCTATTATTTGAGCCTCTTGCTGAGCAATCCCTGCCTTGGAGTCTTGGTGCTGAGAACCAGCCCACCTCCACAAGTCATTACAGATGTGCTCAAGCCTAAGTGTGAGAGTGATTGCATTGTGTTCGATAGGCTTCAAGTTACACTCATCTAAGTACTTTGCTAGGCCAGGACCCAGCAGAGTTTAACTGTTATAAGTTCATTATCACGGCTTCGGTTAGCCATAGAAAAGCACAGTTAAGACTTTGGAGAGCTGTTTGAATATTTAGTGAAGTGCAAAACCCCAGCTCCCATCAAAACCTAGTCTGCTGCAGTTTGGTTTTCTTCTTTACTTTCCCTGAACTTCTCCAGAAAGGATGGGAAAGGATCTGAAGCTCAAAATTTTAGCAGTTTTAGTGGGAGAATAGCATAACAGAAGGTCAGTGCTGGACATGGAGGTCCATAGCACAGAATCCCATAATGTCAGGGGTTGGAAGGGACCTGGAAAGCTCATCCAGTGCAATCCCCCCATGGAGCAGGAACACCCAGATGAGGTTACACAGGAAGGTGTCCAGGCGGGTTGGAATGTCTGCACAGAAGGAGACTCCACAACCCCCCTGGGCAGCCTGGGCCAGGCTCTGACACCCTCACCAGGAACAAGTTTCTGCTCAAATTTAAGTGGAACCTCTTGTGTTCCAGTATGTACCCATTACCCCTTGTCCTATCATTGGTTGTCACCGAGAAGCACCTGGCTCCATCCTCCTGACACTCACTCTTTCCATATTGATCACCATGAATGAGTCACCCCTCAGTCTCCTCCAAGCTAGCGAGACCCAGCTTCCTCAGCCTTTCCTCATAAGGGTCATGCTCTGTCTCTCTAAGAGATTACCAGAGAGGTTTCCTCAAGCCCCACAGTAGTTCAGCCAGAGTTTGAGACTAGGATTATGCTTGTTTACCCTTGTAGGCAGGGAAAAAAGTTTGAGTGGAGTCAGAAGACAAATCTGTGAAAGCATCCACTTCCCAAAGAGCAGGTACAGTGCTCTGGGAGGTTCAATGATGCAGCTGGTACAGGCAGTTCTTTTTGCTTTGGACATGACAAATATCCGTATTCATCTCCCAGGCCTGACAGCAATTTTTGACACTGGCATAATTGAATTCATCTTACAGGCCTGGCGGAGATAAATGGAGTCACGAAGCTGGCTTTGCTTCTTCCTCTCAGACGGATCCCGGAGGGTCATAACGAGCATCTATTCTGTCTCTTCAAGGATGCACAAGGCAAGCTCGTGTCTTCTTTTTCCTACCAGGTTGCATGAGAACTCCAGGAGCGAGGCTCAGAGATGTTGTCTGAGCTCGGTGCCTGCCAAACTGTGACACTTCCATGTCACAGCCAGAATTGTCTTCTCTCTCCCAGCTGTCCCGATGCCCATAAAAGAAAAGCTCCTAGATGAAAGACAAAGAAGCTGGCTAAGGCACAACACATGGTCATGGGAACTGATGTTGGGGATAAGGAAACATGAAAAGGAAATACCCTAAAATCTCAACCCCTTCAACATGCCATCAAGATGACAGTGTTCTATTACAGCTCCAATGCAAAGTGGAATGGAGGATTTTCTCCCCCACTTTGGTTACCCAAGAAATGCAAATTTCCTTTCAGATACTAACCTGGAGCTACCACCACTGTGCTGTATCTGTATTTGTTTCAAAAATTGAATGGAAAATGGATAATGTGTTAACGTATAGCAGGGAGAGCATTCTGCTGCTGCCTGAGGTCTCTGCACCCTTTCAAATCAGGTGCTCACCTGCAAAGCATTCGCTGGGCCATTCCCACCACAGACACCACCCTTATAACCCAAGATACATCATGAGACTGGGGTAAGCAGATCCCAGGTGCACAAAACCACATCTGACCACCCAGGCACAGAGAAATTAGGGTGCCGCACCATGGCTTAAACTTTACCCATCTTGTTGGGTGAGATGTCTCATGCTCTTTATATAATCCATAGTTGCAGATTAGAAATTAGGAAACATTTCTTCATGGAAATGGCTGTTGGGCATTGGAACAGGCTGCACAAGGCAGTGGTGGAGTCACCATCCCTGGAGGTGTTTAAAAGATGTGTAGATGAGGTTCTTAGGGACATGGCTTAGTGCTAGATTTAGGTTATGTTTGGGCTTGATGATCTTAAGGGTCTCTTCCAACCAAAATGATTCTGTGATTCTGTGCAATGTTTTCAAATGTTCACCTAGACAAGAAATGCTACCATATGATCACAAGCATCCTCAGTTAAGCTGGACACTTATTAACCATCGCAAGCTTAGGTGTTAGCAGTAGATGTTCCAGCTTCCAGGGGCAACCATTTGCCTCTTGCCCACTTTGAGTGCAGATCCTCTGGAAGCTGCATCCCAGGGCTGCCAGCCAGAGCTGTGGCAGCACAAGGGTTGCTTGGCAAGTCCCGCTCTGTGGTTTTTGGAGAAAAGTTGGCATGGACTGCTGCCCAGGCTGCCAGGCATCACTGCACCCCAACGCTGCCTAGCCCAGCCCCATCTTGCAGTGTGGCACTGCGGGGAGTCATTGCTACCTACCACTATTGAAATCCCCACATCCCGAGCTCCCAAAGGCATGAGGTATACTTATTGGGACTCTTGGATGTGTGAAAACTGTGATATTCAGCCTGTAGGGACAGAAGAGACACCTTTTCATTGATTACGTGGTTTCCTGAGATTCCTCATGGCCACTAATCTGTGATTAATCACCGCCTGCTGCCAGGTTAGTTTTGCTATGCTAGCGGATGTTTCCCAGCAGCCAGACTGAGGTCAGACACCAGTCAGCTGTTGACACCAATTAATTCTGGTTTGAATGGCCTGAATGATCAGTTCCTGTCACCAGCTACGATGACCAATGACAACAACAAAGCAAGCCAAAACAAACAAACAAACCAACAAATCCCATAGTCTCTTAAAATACGTTAACTTCTCTTACTACCTCTATCGCACTGTAAGACTCAATATATCCTCTACTCTTATAGTCCAATGATGTCTTATTATATTATCATGACAGACAACCTACAATGCTTCAGCCACATGTCCCTCTCAGAAGTGAAAGGAAACTCAGCTCCAGTGTATTCCACTTCTTCACCCATAATTCTCTTTACCTTTCCCATCCTCTCTTTTAACCTTTAACCAAACATGGTCTACCAGGGGCTCATGTCATTGGATGTGTTTGAGTGCATGAAAGGATGTTGGTTTCTTTGAGAGGTTTCCACACAACTGCACATATCATCTTAGAAATATCTGCTTTTTTAAGCTATATGGTAATGCACACTGTGCATCTGAGATTAGAATATGGCCCTGAGGAAAAAAACCCACTCTTCTCTCTTTACAGCTGACAATGCACAGCTTATTCTTATGAGCTCCTCATTTTTTAGAGATTCAACTCCATTGTTTGGCAGCCACAGTCTCAAGGGAATTCTCCAAAGATGGGGTGCAAGCATTCACTGTGTGACATTGGCCTATGTGTCCAAAGTGGGTTTGAGAATTTCAAAATCAACTGGGGAACCCTTCAGATTTCCAACAAACATCCTCAAATGTCTCATGGAAGATGGATGCACAATGAGAGGACACTCTTAGAAACCCTGATAAGGTTGCTCTGTCCATGTGGCCTCCTCTTGCTGCTTTGTAACAGTCCATAACCCACCATTTCTTGCTGCCTTCGACCATTCCATAGTGGTCCTAAGACCAGATCCAGCAGCCATAGATTCAAAGGGTGAAATTTTCTCAGGTGGGTTTTCTATCAACCCCTTAAGTTGTCCTGCTCTTTTCCTTACTAAAGAGTTCAATACAATTCTTGTCCTTTCTCTTAAGCCACAGCATGTAGATTTAAAACAAACAAACAAACATCAACAACAAAACAAACCAACCTAATAGAATGAATAAATAAATAATCTTTTTTGGCTAACTTAATAGAACATGAAGACCTGGTCACTCCTGAAGGAACAGTTTGCACCTCACCTCAGAATAAAGTTTATATATCTGTCTTCTCTCTAGAGCAATCTTTCTGAAGAAACGTTGCCTTTAAACTGCATCACTAACATCTGTACCCAAACACCATGTCAAGAGCAGAACAAATGGGGCAAAAATAAGGCCAAGTAAAGAAATTATTTCAAATGGACACAACATCAGCACACAAGGGAGCAGACCAAGGGCTCCGAGACTGCATGGCCAATGTGCTTGTACAGGGTCTACCACTCCCCTGGTCGAATCCTTCCCGTTCTGCCACAATAACAGCAGTAACGATAATGAATTAAGTTCTGCCTGCAGTAGATGTGGCTATTTCATTTTGGCAGCGCAAATGTTGCTAAGTGAAAGCACGTCTTTCTGAACTGCCTTGCTCATGGGAACCATTTAATCATTATAGAGCAATTATAGAGGTCTTTATTCAGTTGTTCCTTAAGTCCTCATTCAGGCAAACCTATTTCAATGGGAACTGTGCCTGAAAGGGACTCATCAAAACCTGACCAGGAAATGGCCAGTAAGAGTAACCTATTTCCAAGAGAGAAAAACTCATGCATTACATCCATAATGGGTAACTTCTTATGAATACACCTATTGAAGTGTGTTATATTCATTAAACTCCATTTGGAGAGGAAGGGTAACCTTCCAGTTAACACAATTTCTATGGGCTCATGAGAGCTTGGTTCTGTTCCTGGCTTTGACATAGACTCCCCCCGTGAACATGGTCACACCACTTCATAAATTTACCTTGGATTTAGCAAAATAGGTAATAAACCCAGAGAGTAGTAAGCATCAGTTTAACTGTATTTGTGGACTGCAGCCCCTTCTCCCTCCTCTGCAAAACAGAAAGAAGAACACATTTTGAGGCCCGGCCAGCCTTTTATTCTGTGTGCACCCAGTGCATCATACAATATGTCTTTGATCAGGGCTGTGCTGTAACACAGAGCAATAATGCTAATTGTTATCAATACAAGCAAACAATGCTGTGCTTTTGTGGCAAATGTCCACTAGGAGCTTGACTGAGATCAGCAACATTTCATTTGGGACTTAAGCCCCATTTGAACTTGTCTCCCAAAGCGAGAGTTTACAAACACAATTCAGTCCCTATTTGAGCAGTGCTTTGAAGATGTAAAGTACTAAATTGTGTATCTGTATGTACGAGAGACAGAGACAGAATGTGTAATTTCTTTCTGCATTCAGGGAACACAAGATTTCTTTTTTTCCCCCTCCTTTTGGAAGGAAGTTTACTGCTGAGACTATTAGAGAAAATGCAAATGTGCAGACTGTTTGTTAAGGCTCCAGGAGAGAAAGCACAGGCAGTTGTTACCATAAGTATTTCTAGGAAAACGGGAAATCTTTGTCTTTAAGTGTATTTATTTAGCTAAAGAAAGTTTGCACAGCTTGTGGAAAACGGGTCTGGAGGAAATTAAATTTCAGCTGCACCTCCATATCACTGCTACACCTGCCTGTTCTTTCGACCAGCTAGTGACATCCTGCACACAGGGCTCCAGCCTATAAATGCATTTGCAATGGTCACCAACGTCAGAGATGAGCTGTTGTGCAACCACCATATTTGTTTTGCTTAACCTCATCAAAGAAAGAGGCACAAAGTATAGTCCTGCACACAACAGATTGCTTGTTGTAGCAGAACCCACCAGGAAAGCTCCCAACAGCATGGGCAGGAGACATGAGGAGTTTTTGAGGCAGATTCAAGAAAAATAAAATTATATGTTCATATAAGTGGGTATATATGGATCCAAGCTCAACACAATGTAAGCCAGGTTTGCTACAGAACACATGAAGCCATATCAAGTTATTAGGGCTTCTTAACTTGAACATAGTGCCATGCTAACGTGTCTATACAGTTTCCAAACTGGATCTAGTGTCCAGCTAGGTTAAAGAGCATTCATTAGTGTGATCCCCTGGCCACTTCTTATTGCACTTTTCTCCACACTTGCCTTCAACCTTCAATCACTGCTCCATAAAAATATTGCAATACAGGCAGGTGAAAGTATGTCTTGGAAATGGCAACCAAACATGAGCTAAATCAAAGGACAGCAGGTTGTCCAAAGGGATGGGGATGTGGCCAGGTTTGTGGCCATAGATAGAGGCTTGGAGGAGAGGCAAAAGCCTTTAAAGAGAAGTCTGGACAAGGAATGTAAAAAGAAATGTTCTGGAAGGGAGGCGGGGTGGAAGAAGAGCTCTGAAAGGTGTGCTAGGGAAATGATCTGGTCTCAGAGCAGTGACCAGCACTAGCTGCACTTTATGAAAGATGGAAAATACAAGGAAGTCAGAAGTTAAAAATACATACATATATATACAAGACCCATGGGGAGAGGCTGAAGGAGCTGTGGTTGTTTAGTTTAGAGAAGAGGAGGCTTAGAGCTGAGCTCAGCACTCTCTAGAACTACCTGAAGGGCAGTTCTAGCCAGGTGAGGATTGGGCTCTTCTCCCAGGCATCAGCAATAGGACAAGGGGCCATGGGCTTTAACTCTGCCAGGGGAAATTTAGGCTGGAGATGAGAAAGCAATTCTTTGCAGAGAGTGGTCAGGCATTGGAATGGCTGCCCAGGGAGGTGCTGGACTCACTGGCCCTGGAGGTTTTTAAACTGAGATTGGCCATGGCACTTAGTCCCATGATCTAGTCAATGGGCTGGAGTTGGACCAAGGGTTGGACTTGATGATCTCTGAGGTCTTTTCCAGCCCAGTCCATTCTGTGATTCTGTGATTCTGTGATATATATCTTAAAAAAACAATCAAACAAAAACCACCACAACAACAGAAACCAAAATAAAAAACAACCAACCAATAAAACACCAAAAAAACCACCCACCACAACCTGAAGAGACAATAGTTTTAACCTTTTATGTGGTTTGTTGGCCAAAGAGTATCTGAGAATGGAAACGGGGCAAGAAAGACAGAAAAAGGAGGGACATCTGTAGATATTGACAGTGACCTTGGAAACAAAAGAAATGAGCAGAGCCAGAGGATGTTTGTGCACAACACACCTTTCGTAAGAGACAAACTGTGGTCAACCAAACTGCACAGCAAGTCAATGCAATTATCACAAATTGTTTTGGTGAAAAGTACTTCCTAAACTAAATATTTTGGTCCCTCAGTCTGAAATCAATACTTCCATTTCTAAATATACCCAAATTTTAAAAAATAAGAGTTAAAAATAAAATCTTTCAAATCACATTGAGATACATCATCTAGGGTTCAAAGACCTTTAAATTCTACCTAAAGAGATTTTTTTTTCTACTTGTTGGAATATTTGAATTTTTATAAAAAAAAAAAAAAAAAAAAAAAACATATGGCCAAATGCATTTTTCCCAACTTTCAGTTATCATCACTGACACCCCTTATCCCAAAATCCCAGTTATCAGAAAGCTGGGAAGCACAGCCATGAACTGATATATTAGTGTTACAGAACCTTTCCTCCCACAAGACCTAATCATCTGCTATTTATATATTCTCAGTAATTGTTTCATAAAGATTCTAGAGCAGAGTCTCAGCAGGTGCAAGTCAACACAGCTGTGCTGCTTTACAGTATTACAATAATTTCAATAAGGCTGAGAGCCATCCAGCTCCTTTATACGTTAACCTTCTGATGATAGGATGCAAGTCGGTACCAATAAGCAGGCTAAGCCAGTTTCCACACTGTCCCCCCACACACAGGCATCCCAAAAACAGTACAAGAGGGCAGAGACATAATGTCACAACATCAAGACATCACCAACATATTACAGATGGGTCAGGTGAATAAAACTGGCTGTAGATTTAGCTCTCTCCTGAACAGTGGTGGTTTTTGAGAGGTAAGTGGTTCTTGCTTTATTTTAATTTTTGCAATTTTAGTAGTTTGTATTTGTCCAAAATACTAGGTGTTCACTTCCAGGACACATCTGATGTTCTTCTAATTTGTGCAAAATATTTGCTACATCTTCTTAAAATAAATAAATAAATAAATAAATAAATAAATAAATAAATGTAATTTGCATTTCAACAACTGGAATCAGCATCATGTTGTGTTATATAGACCAGGTTGGATGGGGCTCTGAGCAACACTATCTGGTTGAAGATGTCCCTGCTCATAGCAGGGGGTTGGACTGGATGAGATTGGGAGGTCTTTTCCAAACCAAATTATTTATGGTGCTATATAGTGCCAGAAGTGAACCCTAATTCGAAGTTACAACATAGAGGGTAAGCAGACAATGGGAGCAACAATAAGATTATGAATCACTCTGGGTTCTCTCTAAAGCCACTGAAGATCCAGTCAACATAATCAGTGGAGTGTAGGGTGCAATTCACCTTTTCTAAAGTAGCTGTCAAAAGCTGGTCAACTGAGTTGTACCCTAAGGGCATCTTTGCTTCCCACCAGAACCATGGGGTGACTAGCATAGCTGTATATGTCTGGTTGACTTATAGACCCATATGTTCACTTACTCAGCTGTATATGTCTGCAGCTGATCTGCCCCAGCTCTCTTGGCTTTCCACCCAGCTCCCTGTGGGTTAAGCTGTGTTGCCTCCCTGGCACAGGACACTAAAGAACTGCATTGTACTTATTCTTGTATTAAGAGATCCACATTTTGCTATGGTTTGATTTATACAGCTCATGTGTGCACACACTCAGCACTATTGGGGGAAAAAAAAAAGAAAATAAAAGCTATCTTCAGTAGTGCGATAAGTTATCTTTTCAGTGATATTTTTTTCTCCTAACTGAATTTAAAATGAGCCAGATCTGGATGGAGGAATACCACTTGCTGCTTTATGTGCATACATACCGCACTGCATGTGCTTCCATACAGCTTTTGTGTGTGTCCATTATGAATGTATTAATAATGACTTTTTTGTTGTTGTTTATGAGGTCTTAGTAGATAAAAAGGATAAATGTAGTGTGGTCACACACAGCAGTAAACCAGGATTAAAAAAAAAAAAATGCATAGCTAAGAACCTATTTAATTAACTCATTTTAAGAAAATAAATTCTTTCAAACACCATGCAGAATTAAGACACATTCAGGCAGGTTTCTCAGAGACTAAAGTTGCAGATGGATGCCAAAAGGAACCAACAAGTATTTCTGTCGAGTTACCAACCTAACCTAATCTGTTCAACTGTGTTTGTAAATTCACGAGGCACCCAACTGTTTAACCAAATACCACACTTCTGTGGATCAGGTCCTAAATTACAATGTGTGTGGCATTTTACTTCAAGTAGTCGACTTCGTTAAAGATCAGTCCAACTCTTTATTAACATCCACTCCTGCAGAGATGGAAGCTTCTATTCTGAGGCACCACGTCCTGACAGATCCCAGTGGTAATTCCTGCATTTAGTAAAGTAGTAGTAACTACATTTTCCAAGTCAAAGCAAAATAAGTCAGTAACCTTCCCAAAATATAGATTTTTTTCATTATCCTTTAGGAAGCAAGCCTACTCTGGTTAGATAGAGCCAACACAAGAAATGGATATCCAGAATTACCTGTATGAACGTATTGTTCTAAAGAAAGGAGGGAAATAAGGAAAAAGAGTATTTGTAAGTAGCAATACTATTAGGTTCCATTTTTTTCTCCACAGTATATACTCACATGCACCTTGGATGTGTCTTTGTGGCACGGAAATGGGTTCATTTCAAATTCCAGCCAAATAAGAGCAACACCTTTGGTGATACATATCCATCACAGGCTTTCTTACAAATAAGACTCAGATTTCTCAAACCTTATCTTGCCTCCAAACTCTTCTCCTCTCAGGGGGCATAATCTTCAAAACAAGAGAGCCCCAAACCAAATGTTGAGCTAATGTTTCACCCCAAAATAGAACATCAGTTTCAAAAGTAACGTCCTACCATAGAGAAGATCTAAGAGCCATTCGTCTGATATGAAAACCATTGGCTTTTTCCACTGAGCAAACCTACAGCATAACAGGCAGGCATAGAAATGACTCTTGCTCATACAAGGCTGTAATCTTATGTTGGTTTCTTTTTGGGGGATAATATTTCATTCTGTGCCACATCCAGCAGGTCAAGTTTTCCCAGGTAGCTGGCAAATGCTAATGAAACATTCGCGGTTGTACTTCACAGCTAATTCATCATTTTCCTGAGATGGACCTAATGAAAAAACACTACTCAAGAGTGCGACACCCCACACCATCAACATCACCCCCATGAAATCGCATTATTTAATTCCTTTTTTTGGTTATGTCCCCAACTGTTCTATCACTCTCAAACCACCACACGAGAAAGGCGAGTTCAAGTGAGTATTTGCAGTCAGCATAATGTGTCAAATATTTTTTGAACACTTTGGCCACTTTGGAGGGACTTGAGATTATTCTCTTTACTGCTTGAACCCCACAGGAACAGCTTGATATGATATAGACTTAAGAAGGGGGCTGATGTCTTGGTGTGCAAGACTGAATATCTGCTTTTTCCATCTGATTAATATAAAGAACCCACACATATCCCATCCACCTCCAGAGTCTCTCCCTCCAGTTCTGTTAGTGATAACCACAAAAATGCTAAACAGAACAAACAAGGATTTACCCTAAAGTAATCTGCAGGTGCCACATCAGCCAATCTTCCCTTCAGATACACACAGGAGAGATAACACACAATATTTAGCAATCCATTTTTCTATTCTGTTTCGTTACCACCTCAATAAATATATATATATGTGTATATATATATATATATATAAATACACATATATAGATGGAACAGAGTGGGGGCAGGAGGAGTGAAGATACAGGAAAATGTAATATTAAAGTCCCTATAGTCAAGCTTATTGCTGCATAATCAAAGAGGAAAGCAAATCCAAGAATTTGCAGAAATTTCAAGCCGAGATCAAAACTGGAACTTGTTTCCCTTCCCCAAAACAGTGTTTGACTTTAGGGCATTGTAGTCTTCCACCTTCTCTATGTCCTTAAAAATAACTGAACTGTGTAATGGGAACAGGTGCCAGTAATAAAGCCTACAAACTCCATTTGTCCTCCTAAGAAATTGTCATCTTACTACATAAGTACAGCCGGGTACTGTCGATAAATATAAACAGCATTTTGATAAAGATAAATTATAAAGCAGTTCTTTGGTTTTCTAAAGAGCCTGGGTATTGTGGACAGCTGTTTGGCTGCTGGAGCTACAGCTAATGAGATTTCTGCACAAAATTGTTTGCACGTTTGAGTGATATATTTCACAATGGCACTGAAAACAATTGGGTGTTGTGGGATAAGTACCTTTTACAGTATATCAAGGTCAAACCTTTTACTTGATGTACTTAACTAACCATGTAAAATATTACATCAGCAAGCCTATGAGGCACTTAGAGATATATTCATATTTGCATAATGTCCTCTGTAAGTTAGTCTGCGGTCCTTAAGGGTGTTTAGAATAACTGCATGCAAGAATATACTTAATCCAATCTCATTTTAGCTTTTGCTCTTTTAAGATTTCAAAATTAATAAATCCTCCTGATACTCCAAATTACCATGAGCTTTTATAAGCATAACTTTGTAACTTTAACCCATTTATGAACATACCCTACAGGCATATGTACTAATGAATAAGAAATAACATTAGAAGTTTAAAGATGGTCTCTTTATGAAGTAATGTAAGAAAATCCTGTTAGCTGGATCAAGTACAAAAGTGTGATTTCTTAAAAATAGAAAATCCTTCACAAAATTACTTGTAATTACAATAACCAAAGGATAAAAAGTAAGAATAGTTTAAGTATTGTGCATTATTTAACTTGGTACATGAAATATGTTTTATGTATATGTATGAAGCATGCAAATAGAAATCTGATCTAAAGTGTGCTTCCATGGCTACGGGATTTAAATTTATTTATTTATTTTCTATTGTGCTTGATTGCTGTCAAGAATACTGACAGATAAAGGATTTCAAATTACCTTGAACACTTGGTGCTTCTTCAAGTGCATTAAGCTCTTCTTTTGTTTGCCTCTAAGACATTTGGAAGAGATGGGGAAAATCGTCCTGGTCAAAGGTTCTCCCAGCATCCCACAAGTTCTCCAGGATCCACGAGCTAAATGCCTTCTATGGAGAATTAAAAAGGTGATTAAAATCTCATCGTAATAAATGGGACAATAACTGACATTTCTCTCTTTGCCCGCCTTGAGGTTGAAACAGCAGCTACTGTCTGCCCACGCTCAGGAGCCATTACAACCCATTTAACAATATATTCTGGTGACCAAACGCTGTGAGTAGGGAAAGGGAAGGGGTCCCAGACATTGATGCTTGTGGCTCTTGGGAAGAAAAAGGCCATGTGGGAACCACATGGAATGGGGAAAAAAAGGTTCATTTTGCCCACTACCTACTTAATATGGGTAAACCAAACCCAGAGCACCTCTTGCTTCCCCCTGCCCCTTCCCACTCAAAGTTAAACATGAAATGGCCAAACTATAGTCACCTCCCCTTTCCCAGTTATTACTTATTATGATAATCCATTTTGTTCTGTTCCCAGATCAGCCTTAATCACTATTCTCCTAGCACAAAATAACTAAAAAAGGGATTTTTATCTGGTATGAGCAGTCAGTGTGTGTCACCAGAGCTGCTTTAGATCAATGGAGCTATGATACTAAGAAAAGCTGAACAGCTGGCCCTGAGACCTCAGTGTTCCCAATAGATTAACTCTGTTGATTTCCTAAGAGTGGCGTTTCAGCATATCGAGAATGTATTGCTTTCAGAAGGAAGACAGGTGCAAGTCCCACACGTCAAAGGAGTCACCCTTTTATTGTAAGGAAGCTGAAGTGTATTGACAGGTCTTACAACGAAAGCCATTTCATTCATCACATGTTGACTTTGGCAAGTTTTTGCCCTGCTCGGTGAAGCAAGAATAAAATAAATTTAAAGCAATGACAACCACGGTTTTGCCAGGTGGGTGTGCTATAGAGATGCTCTACCGCGCTTCCACTGGATGTCAGTCTGACATTGAGCTGAATTCTAGACTTTCCGCAGACCAAAGTGGCTTTGTTCAGGGAATAATGCAAGAGCTGGTGGAGAAAGAAAGCTAAGTGACTTCTTATTAATGCAGCTTGAGATATCCAATAACTCTTTGAGAAATGGCATCATGCTTTGTCACAGGGATTGATAGGGCAAGACAGCACATAAAGAATAATTATTCAGCTTTAGCAAAACAAGGCTGGGAGAGGATAGATCTGCTGTAAATAAATCTGTAGATTTAATGCCTAGAGGGAGAAACTACTGAAGCCAAAGGACAGTAATGCACATGAACACAGGAGAGTCCTGATCTTATTTAGACTGGAAATTAGAAGGAGGTGTAAGGTGGGTGTAGAGTTGCCTGGCTAAGTGGACTAGCAGGACAGTTTTCCCTCTCCACCCAAGAGCACAGGCCCCAGCTAGAATTAAAATGGACTTTGATCTGTTTATGAATGACACTTCATCACTGTATGGATCAGGATGTCACACAACTCAGTGACCCAGGAGGTCTCTTCCTATTTTACATTTAGAATTTTACATTTAGAATTTTACATTTACCTTAGCTACTACCCACTACTAAAAGACACGTAGATGCGGTTCTCAGGAAATGGACTTGACAGTGTTAGGTTGACAGCTGGACTTGATCTTAAAGGACTTTTCCAATCAAAATGGTTCTATGATTCTAGTAATCTAGTCCATCTCTCTGTCCTTGTAGTCTACATTATCATCACCTAAAGTCTTCTCCTGCCCTTCATAATCATCCTCCACCAGAATATGATGATGCCTGAAGAAATGGCAAGAGACAGGTCAGGGTTTGGATAAGCCTATCTATAATAACCCTCCTTAACCAAAGGTAATAGGTTCAGGTAGTTTATACCCTTATGGTAAATAGCACTTGTGAAAGGGAATAATTTCAAAAGAGCACTGTTCATCTCCTAATAACCAAGGGGAAAAAAAATTAACAATTCTTCTTCCTGCTTGTGATCACAGATTCTCATGGATCATTAAGCCGGTCTTGCAAAAGCTAGTCAAGATCAACCTTCTTCAGACTAATGTTAGACTGAACTGGAAAACAGCAGGTCTTCTTGCTCGTATGTGGATCACCATATCTACATGTTTACTAAGCAAAAACCCCTTCATTTCAAAGTATAGCATTAATATGAATCCTGAGTTCGGACTGTGTGCCTGTAGAAGATCTAATAGGAAAGTATGGAAAATACAGGCACAGCCAAATACAGTGAGCATAATTAAATCCAAATTGTATCAATAGGATGCAAATGCTGAGTGTGATTGAAGGAAGGCCAATTAAGTATCTCTGAGAAGGCCACGCTGCAGGCATTCATCCTAGGAAATAACCAAAAGAAAAATGAGCATCCCAAAAAGATTCAGAGATCCATGAATTTTTACCGAGAACTACCAGCATGCTCTTGACAGAGAGAAAAGGGGGCAACTTGTAACAGCAAACAAAGATTTCTAATATCTGCAAATCCAGGAGTAAAAATATTATTTTGCGATACCAAGATTATTCTTTATATATAACAGGATGAATTACTGTCCACAGAATATACCTATTTGTGACCAAATAATAATTTTGTATACACCATCTATATTGTTAAATGTACAGAGAAAAGATGTCACTGAATCTTAGCCATATGACAAGTCTAAAGTGACTTTACCACTGTATTACTGAAATTACGAGGGAAAGAAGAGTCTGATGCTCCTAAATTTCTTAAAGGATGAATAATTTAATTTAATTCCCCATACTGAATAACAGATTTACTTGTAAATGCTCAGACTTTCATTCTGCACTCAGGGTAAGCACCCTGGCTTTGGGGAAGAAACACTGTATTTTCTTTTATACACAACAGTAAGTTTGAGACAACCCTTCAACTGTAAATCTCAATTCCCCTCATTTATTGGGCCATCATTGATGCCTCCGTAACAGCAGAAGTCGGAGATTTGAGCATTTTGAAAGGGTTTAGATACACAAGTCCCATTAGAATCGTAGGAACCGTTCCTGTAAATCTTTCAGGCAGCTCTAAAAAGAAAAGTCTAAATTCCTTCCCCCTCCCTTTGCATATTTTAAAGAAAATAGACACAGTCCTGGAGAACAGCAGCAAGTAGGGAAAAGACTATGTTATCACCAGTGTTAGCGAGGCAGAACAAGAGAATTGGCTTTGCTTGACAGGAAAGTTTAATAAAAGGCACTTAAAGGTGCCGTCACGTGTGTCCTGCACGTGTAGTTGTCGCACACCATATGAAGTGAGTGATCACGGAATCACAGGATCACAGAATGGACTGGGTTGGAAAAGACCTCAGAGATCATCCAGTCCAACCCTTGGTCCACCTCCAGTCCATTGACTAGATCATGGCACTAAGTGCCATGTCCAATCTCAGTTTAAAAACCAGTCCCAGTACAAGTGAAGTTAGCTGCATATAGTGTTTGGCCAGAGACGAAAATGCATCTGAAAGACTACAAATTACTACTGAACACAACAGGAGAGTTAAAAAGCTGAAGAAAGGAAAAAAAATTCAACCCATTTCAATTAACTGGAAAGGTCGAATGGAAATATTTAGCCCCAAATAGCGCTATCAGCTTCAAGTCTGATTCTCCTTTAGGGGACAGAAAGTTTGATAAAAATGCAACACCCTGGTGCTGATTATGATAAATGTTCATTGAAGACGTATTTTGGTGGTGATAAGGAGCTGTGTGATCTTGTGGAGACCCAGAGCTCCGAGGCGGACACTCGCAGTGGCTGCACTTCTGTATGGGAGCAGCCCTTCTGCAGAGAAAGCAAATAAAGAAATGAGCTCAGCTCTGACACAAAACATCTTTTAACTCAATTACTGTTTACAAACACAGCCGTGCTCCTGTCTGGGGAAGCAGAGCCCAGATACTGTCAAACTGGATAATGAAATGGAAAAGGAAAAATGGAGAGGAAAGGAAAGAAAAGAAAACAAAACAAAACAAAAAGCCAACCCTTTGGCCAACTATCCCTTCTTTTCCCAGCCCTGGTCATCTGGAGAAACATGTCCAATCCCACCTGGAGATGCAGCAAGGATCGGCCTCCCAAGAGGAGCCGGCAACATAAAAGTCTGGAATGCACTCTGTCCTACATCCATCACGGCACAGCATTTGAATATTGGATTTAGTGTTGTGCTTCCACAGATATAAAATTAGGCCGACAGAAGTCTGGATTCGGGCCCTTGCTCCATACTGCTAACTTGTAGAGAGCGGGTAGCCAAAAGCATTTGGAACGGTTGTCTCTCTCCAGATGCTGCCATTCATTTCTGTGGGAACAAGACCACTTACATCTAATTACAGTTTCTGCTCAAATTAACAGGACAGAAATGACAGAAAAAAAAAAAACACACCAAAAAAAACACCAACAAACCAAAACACCATCAAACTTCTCTGGACTAACTGGGAGACCTTTCATTGGCGTGGCTTATAAAGCACTTGACTTTCAAACACACCGACTTTTAAGTAATTTAAAGTTCACAGGTTTCAGCTGCTCAGATTGTCTTATCAGCATATTAAAGCAACAGCAAAAAGGAGAGAAAAGGGACGGTTCATCAAAAAGTTCTGTTTCTTGTGAAAGATTTGTTAAATGACTATGCAGTCAAGTATGGAATTGGGATCCTCATGGCATAAAACATTGTTTTCATTATCAAAGCAAATGCCAATTGCACATTACACTATGTGGCCCAGACTAGAAGATATACAAAGATAAAAGTTTTCACTGATATTGCATATGGACTGGAACAGATGCATGTAGTCTTACACACACTTAATTGAGAAAATTTGGTCTAATTCCACTGAAGGGTAAGAAAATCTGCGGTTTTCAGATGAGAATCAAGTCACCCGTATTACATTTACCATTGGGATCACATCAGTCCATTGGATGCATAATAATTCTGCCCTTCTAACTCCATAGCAATTTTGCTATTGCCATCAGCTGGACATCATAGGTGTTGACTGACTTTGTTTGGACTGATCCAGCCACAAAAAGGATGGAAACAGAGTGAAACGTGAGGCTCTGAGACTCCTTTCCTCTGTTTCACCAGGCAGGACCAGCACAGTGGCTACAGTCCCATGAGGGGTCTCCACATCGACATCCGATGCAGGTTCCCTTCCTGCCAAAGACAATCTGCACATGAACGTTATTCTGTGCTGTTAATCATTATTGATTTATTATTATGGTCCATTAATCATTATTGATTTATTATTCTCATCCAAACTTGGATAGTTGCTGTCTCTCTTAGATCTCAATCAATGTGTCGTATGATCATAAAATAATTCATATAATTCCAAAAGAGGGGGTTACATCAACATAGATAATAGCTTATACATTCAGTGGAAAATTCTGTTTCTTTTTTAATGCAAATTCATTAGCAAACAGGTTCTTTTGCAGTTCCTTGCCAGCAGTGCTACTACATTTGGATATTACATGGATGGAAAGTGGAGCAATGTACATATGTCCTAATGTCATGCAGTGTAGAAACACACACTGTCACACTTACTAATAATGGTTGTTTGATCATTTCTAAGCTTTGAGCAAATCTACACCCGATACACGCAGATATATACATGCAAAAACTTATCAGCTCAGAATGAGCAAATTGCAAACTGGAAAAGGAATGGACAAATAACCATGCACAGAAGTTGCTGCTAGGTATGGGCCCTCTGATGCTACAGGGAGGTAAGGGCCAAATAAAAGGAATGAATTGAACTTTATACGATACACATAGCCCTTCTTAATATCCATACCACCAGTAAAAATCCTTCACTAGAAACATGGACTTTGTCTCACACTGGGCAGACTTTAAGAAATATTTCAAACCTGAGATGAACAAAAGAACAAGAAGAAGTATTAGACAATGTGGGTCTAGAACAAATTCATTGGGAAAGCATGAGTCAGTTTTAATCGTAGCTTTCCCACCTCATCCCACGTTTCCTTAGGAGAAAGGAACGTGCTCCATTTGCTTCCACTTAATTAGTGGGACACAGACACAGCGCTTCAGCACATTATACCCGTTTAAAAGTGATTTTCAAAACAAACACTGTAAAATCTATTGGACATGCATAGAATTCCTTGCTGAGGGGCCAATCGAGTTTCCATTGAAGTCAGTATTCGGAGTTCAATGGCAGTTGTGTTGGACCTTTGAGGTGAGATTTTCAAAAGCTTTCCAGTGATTCACAGTGTGTCTATACAGGTAAGTTTGTGTTTGAGCCTGATCCTTAACTCAGTGATCATCTGCACAGTTAACCCTCAATGCACCTTTAGTTCGATGCGTGAAGACCCTCAGGAAGAGTAATGGAAAGGAAGAACCAGCCCTTTTGGGGAGTTGTGAGGGAAGATGATGTTAAGTCCTTCCATAGGTGATACAGAAGGAGCTCAGGCTGAAGGAAAAACTTCTAAGGATGCTACTTTGCTGGCATTTGTCTTCGCACTGGGTTGGATTGCAAGTGTTCACATGGCTGGTGATGACAAAGGAGAAGCTTGGAAATTTATCAGTACCATTGCATTGGAAGCACTGTTAACTAGGAGTACATAAATACTGTCACTAGAGCTAAGACCATTTGTATGCTTAAAATTAAGGTATATTCAACTGTACTGCTGAATTCAGTTTCTACAATCTCCTTAAAAGTCCTGATTTCCACAGAATTGATATCCCAGCCAAACCTCCAGGAAGGTTCCATGAAGTAGAAAACCTCAGCAGTACAACTCCATTTTTGTGTGTTCTTAAAAAGAAGTTAATATAGTTTTAGTCTCTTGGAATTAAAC
Source organism: Nesoenas mayeri (assembly GCF_963082525.1). Taxonomy (NCBI): domain Eukaryota; kingdom Metazoa; phylum Chordata; class Aves; order Columbiformes; family Columbidae; genus Nesoenas; species Nesoenas mayeri. The sequence goes on along the minus strand of NC_137548.1, from coordinate 3,353,724 downwards.
TCACACTGGTAGTTGTAAGAAAAAGCAAAGAGGTATGAACCAGGTAATGGAGAAAAACAACCTTTATCTTGAAGCTGCTGAAAGATTCAAAGTTACTTTAAAAGGGACTAGCTAAATATGAATTTTTCTGTTTTCCTGGTAGAAAAATCACAGAGCATTGCATTTGTATAACAAGGAAACAGATAACTATCAATTTGTGACAAAATAGCACCATCTTAGTCTTTCCCAGAAGAGATTTCTTTCTAGCCAAATATTGGGGATATTGTCAGCTAGTTCCAAGGACAAATTCCTGGAATAACAGCCACTAAGTTGACAAGTTTAAAGCTTTATCTAAAGGGAACATGATAGGGAATGCGCTACAGAACAGATTTTTCACTTCAGACTCATTCCAAGAGCTGCAAAACTACAGTGGTTTCCAAAATGTAAGATGGACTTCCTCAGGTTATTGCTTTTCACACATGTCCACACAGCCAATGCTTAAAAATTCACGAGAACATCTTGTCATATGGCTCAGCATTCAACTTGCTTTCCAGTCTCTGAACCTAATCTTACCTTGAGCGTTCCTCATCTCAGGAGGACGTTAGTCTCACAGTTAAGACAGGACTAGGCTGCAAAGTCACAAGAGTTCAAGTCCCGATCCTGCTCTGCGTTTTGAAGAACTTGTTTAATCTCTCCAAGATGCAGCTTTCCATCTGTAGAATGAGGATAATATCACCTGATTTTGGTTATTTGTTCCATTTCTCCAGATCCTCAAGTTTCTTACCATATATTTACCTTTTGTTTTGTAGAGAATGACATCCAATGCCATTGGAGCCCTTAAGCAATGCAGCAATAGTAGTGAAAGACAGGGAAATAATGCCAAGGGATATAATGGTGTACAGAGCTTCCAAAGACAAGTTAGACAAAATAAAAAAAACCTCCAGTATGTCTTAAACAAAATAGATCCTGTTTTGAAGACCATGGTTCAGCTACATCAATGCTTCTTGATATGGTTCACTGCCCAAAAACTGTTTCTTTTCTCGCTCCGGTATGAGGTTCCAAGGACTGAAAGCATTTCATCTATAGATTGATTTTTATTGTATGAACACTAGAAAGGCGTCACCAAAGAAGGAATTCAATTTTGTGACTCCAACTCCAAAAATCTGGACTGTATTTCAACCTAAAATTGATGGGCCTGGTGGGGCGAAGTCAGGATGAAATTCTCTGGCTAATATAAGCCAGATGTCAGGACAGATGATCACAGTAGATCCTGCTAGTCTTGCGAAAATTAGCTAATCCACCATGACCAACTGTCTGCTCTGGCTCATGAGCAAGTAGCGATTTCTTACTGTATCGCCATGCAAGGAGTAGTCAGAGGGACGCCTTAGCAAAATTCTGAGGAGCAAGTATTACCCCAAATATTGTAGGCCAGTCAGTGATTTCTTTTGCACATCAGAAAAAGGGACGTGTTTGGAAAAATACCGCCAGCAAATTGTTCTACCCCCTTCCACTAAGCCTAATAAATCATCTGGAGGTGTCCCAGTTAAGCAGAACTACAATCCCTATTAAGTGGCACTCATTGCCACTAAGCATCGTTGGACTTACACGATTTCCCTTGTAGATGTCTGGATTAAGTGGTTTTGCCAACTAAGCACCTCCTTTTTCCGATTCAGCGGAGCGTACTGAATCGTACGTATTTTACTGCTTTATATACTTGAAATAGCATGAAAACTGGCTGGTTTTGTGGAAATTAAAATACAGTTTATCTGTTGCACAAATTTAAAATACACATGAGCTCCCAGTGCATGTGGAATACATTTCATCCCAACTATACATACGGTCCTGCATTATGTATATAGTGGTTTTCAGAGAGCAGCGAACAGCCTTCCAATGTACTTACCCTGGTCCGATAACATTCTTACGAAGCAGAAATCATATGCTGAATGTTGGACTAATGTCAGCGCACAATGGGAGGGAAAATAAATAAATAAAGACGACCGAAATCCAGGCACCTTGAAGCAAAGCTCTGAGAAACCGTCTGTCTCAATGGAAAATCCTAAGGCTGGTGCGTTTGGCCGCTTTTGGAGCGTAGTTCAGCGAGTAATTCCTCTTTCATTGGACACTCAAAGCTCTAGAGTCACATCTGTTTGTGCTGGCGTGAGATTGGCACGCTGCTCCCGTCGATGAAAGCTGAAGCGATGGTGCCAACCTACAGGGAAAAGCATGGCTTTCAGGATTTTTTCCCTTTTCTTTGCTTTCGCTGCAAGTATTCTAATACGGTGCCAAGGCAGTGAAAGAGGCGAGGGCACAGAAGTTTTCTTTGGAGGACGAGGGGAATGGAAGAAGGAGGGGGCGAGGCATGCAGGGGAAAGCTGAGCTTGTCATACAGTTCATTCTTTTTTGATGATAACAGAGCAGGTCAACAATGATCCGGACCATGGAAGGCAACACATTTGCCATTAAATTCTAGAGAGGCAGCTCCAGCCTCTGTGCGGCAAGCGCACACCCCCCCAACCTTGAGTGCGACCATGTCTGATTTTCAGAATATAATTTTTACAAATTGTTTCCTTTTCAGGTGATGCAGATCAAGCACTCAGAAGAATTTAGACTTGGGCATTTGACCCACTGAAGCACTTAGGCACTGATCAATCAGGGGCCATAAAGCCTAACAATCCAGGTGCTTTGTCCCAAGAAACCCTACAGCTTCATGGTGCGTACCTGGATTCTTTCATCGGAGAGACCTGGAGGCCGCCGAATTTGGCTGATGAGTCTTTTGCAGCTCAGACTTAAAACAGTAATTCCATCACCTTTATTCAGCATGGTCCAAACAACTCACACTTGTATATTTCTCCATCCTTTCCTGAGAGTAGTTGAGGAACAAGAACCACATAGGCCAGCCTATAACCCAAGAGATGTAGACTAGGTCTAAGCAAGCTGCCATCTCTGTCCAGGACAGCAGGGATGGGTAGGGGAGAGTAATTTCATTTCAAGATGGGCTCTGACTAACAGGAAATAATAGAATTACATAATAGTTTGGGTTGGAAGGGACCTTCCCAGCTCCCCCAGTGCCACCCCTGCCATGAGCAGGGACATCTTCACCAGCTCAGGTTGCTCAGACCCCCGTCCAGCCTGGCCTGGGATGTCTCCAGGGATGGTTCATCCACCACCTCTCTGGCCAACCTGGGCCAGGCTCTCACCACCCTTGGGCAACAATTCCTTCCTCATGATGCTCTGGCCCACAAATTGAGTTCTAAAACAAGCTTCGTCCAGGGATAAATGTGATACCCAGGGCCCTACTTTTCTGATGGAGCAGAGGCTGCAAATTGGTTAAAACCCAAGTTTCAAATATGGTTCCCCAAACATCAAGTGGAAAGCAGGGCCAAGAAACAATAACACACCCTACCTCTTGAAACAGTGTAATCGGAAGGAAAACAGGACATGATTCATGAGGTCAGATCTCAGGGAGGTTTTCCATGTCTTCATAGGGGAAAATTATATATGTAAAAAAAAGGAGCTACAGCAGGACTGAGATATCAGCCTGTCTCATTCTCATGTCTTGTAAAGTATCTGAGAATAATTAAATCTGTTCCTTTAATTAGCCTTGTGTCTTATTAGAGCAGTTCACTGTCATGTCTTTATTTACTTGACTACGTCTCCTCCACACCTTTGCCTTCCCTCGTTCACCTAATCTTAACATCTCTCATTTCCTTCCCTTAAAGCTCTCTATTTTAATGCTTTGATGTTATATTGCCTCCCCCCATATGCTTTGTTTAAAAGAAAAACAAAGATAGAAAATCTATACACAAAACCAAAGAGTCAACTACATCTTGACAAATGGAGCTTTTAAAAAGTCAGAAAAAGCAGATTTAAAGATGAAAGCTCATTCTTAACCCAGCTTCCTTCTTCAGAGACCTTAATATGATCTCTTTATGTAACTGTTTGCCAATTAATTCAAAATATAATGCAAGCTGCAATTTCTCATAGAGACACGCATTCATTAGGTTTGTGGAGAGTATATAGTTTTCAGACTTTGATTGATTTTTAAATCTCATTGAGATATACAGAACAAGACATCTTTTAAAGACATCAATTGTCCAAACAACCACCGCTTCAATCTACAAATTTACAAGAAACAGATGTTTTTCACATGGGTGGAAAACAGCATTTTCTTAGGAGACTGGTGACAACATTTAATCTTCAAGCACTGACAAGTGTTGTTCAAGTTGTGACCTACATAAGGAGAAAACACCAGTTCATCATCACAGAGTTTGCCTTTCTCAACACATTATTACCAAAGCTTGGGGCCATGTTCCAGGCTATGAGAGGTCAGATTCCTAAATATGCAAGATTATAACCTGTAAAAGTTACTCTGTGCACTTGTAGCTGTCACTTCCATCATCTTTCAGATGTCCTTGCACTGCACCTTTACAGGTAGACACATGGCTAAAACCAGCCCACATAAAAATAGGAATATGAAACTTCATTCCCACCAAATCTGTTGGAGAAATACACATCTTAAACTGAGAAGACAGAGGTTTCATGAGCTTCATTTAAAAGGCCTTCAGATTTCATATCTAGATAGTGATTCTACCCCAAAGTTGTTCAGTTGATCCTTCATACAGCAGCTTGCTCGCATACTCTGAAATGTAAAGGAAGATAATAAGAAGCCATAAGCTGTGGAATATGGTGTTAAGGTTTACTGGCATGTGTTTCAGGCAACCAGAGTATTCATTAAACAGGAAAGGGTTTAATTGAGCTCGACAGATTCAATTTTCAAGGATTTCTGAGTGAAAACAGGAGTCCAAACCACGTTGCTTTTCAGATCTTTCCACTTATGACTTATCGAAAGTGCTTCAGAGTCCCTGTTGAACGATACTGCAGCAATACACCGCAATGTAGCCTAAGATCTCATCGAAAATGGAGTCATTGCCTGGAAAAACAACAGACATCCAAATCCTGGTATAAACCAACATATTTCCTGCATTTTTTCACATGTAAATGGCCTGAAGCATCAAACGTGGTCCCACGGTGTCATATTTAATAGGACCAGGTAGGAAGATGGCCAGAATCTTTCTGAGACACATTGCAGTACACATCAATAAATTGGAAGCTGTAATCGAGTGACAGACCAGACCTCTCAGGACTTTTCTTTCCCATTGTGTGACGTCTCACCGGCTGAGTTAGAGGATCAGGTTGAGTGCTCAACTGCAACCCAGCCATACGTTTCTCTTGGGGAGAACACAAGATCATAGAATCATAGAATGGTTTGGGTTGGAATGGACTTTAAAGATCACCTAGTTCCAACCCCCTGCCATGGGCAGGGAAACCTTCCACTAGACCAGGTTGCTCAAAGCCCCGTCCAGCCTGGGCTTGAACACTTCCAGGTACAAGGCATCCACAGCTTCTCTGGGCAGCCTGTGCCAGGGCCTCAGCACCCTCATGGGGAAGAACTTCTTCTCAATATCTAGTAGAAAACTGCCCTCTTTCATTTTAAAGCCTTTATCCCGCATCCTATCACTACACACCCTTGTAAAAAGTCCCTCTCCAGTTCTCATGATGCTGTGTGGACACAGGACCCAAGCTGCAGAGCAGCACCATGGTCCTTCTCACAGCACAAGACTCTTCTCTCAAGACAGCTACAGTTGGCTCACAAGGTAGGACAGCAGCACTGCACTGCAAGGGTGAGACACCAGCTTTCCATTGCAGGGAGCAGGAGCCAGCTCTGAGCTTCACATTCAGTGCGTGAGACCAGAAAAACAGTAAGGAGGTCCTCTTAGCATAGAAGCAAATGGATGTGAGAATACAGCCTTAGACCTGGTTCAGAGAGGGTCCAATGGTGTCCCAAAGCCTGATGCTATCAGAGTTTATGGGGGGGAAAAAAGAAAAAAGAGTCAGCACAAAAACATATAAAAAGGTGATGATATGGATGGGTTCCTCAAGAGTCCCAGATAATCAGGATCCTGGCCTGTCCTCTTTGCTCAGATGAAACTACCGAAGAGAGGAATTTCCTCTGCGACAGAGCATGCTGGAAGGATGCCCAGGCCCACCACAGCTCCATCCCAGTCATTCTGCATGGAGCCCCCGGTGCTATTCACAATCAAGAGAGTGAATTCTATAGCCCCCTGCTTCCCCCTGCCCCGCTGGCAGCCAAATTCCTACACTGGCCTTATACAAATCCAGCTCGGCCCCGCTGCCCTCCACTCCTTAGCTCTACGCAAAATTTTATTGAGCTATTTTTTCTCCAGGACAGTACAGAAAAGATCACGTTTTGTCCTCTGCTGACAGTCTTGAGCCACAAAGGAAATTATTCCTGCCCTCTCAGAGGAGTTTTGCAAGCGCGCAGCACATGTTTACGCTCCATGCGTGGTAGCGCACTCTCACCATGGATGGGACACCAAATTATAACCGGGTGGAGCCTGTTTCCCCAGGCACTGTCCCAACAGCAGAGCCCTCCATCAGTTAGCTTCTCCAGCATCCAAAGTGCAAAATGATGCATCCAACATCATCCACTAATTGGCCCGTTGCAGCTTCCAGGCAGCTGCGTTCCCTGCAGATGGGGCTGGGTAACTGGGGTTTAAACGTGTATATTCTATAGCATCGGGCTCTGCCGGGATCCTCCGTCGAGTGCATCCAAAGCAATTACAGAAGCATACGGCAACATTTTATTTTTCCCACCTGATAAAATAAAATAAAATAAAATAAAATAAAATAAAAAGCAGGAGAGAATTATTTGTCAGCTCAATCCCTGTGTTAATCTAGTTGCAAGTATAATGTGATTTCCATCCTGCCCCAGTAGTAGGTATTGCAACACCTTACATATGGATCATTTTAATCTAATATAATGTGGCTGGCTAGAAAGAAGGTTTCCCTCCACCACAGCTGCTTGTGATTAATGCTAAATATACATGCCAAGCTTCAATCAGCAAGAGTGTGCATCTTAGCTAGTCTGTGTTGGGTAAATCAACAGTAAACCCTGTAAAATGCAGAAGATGTTGCAAAGCTTTATGTGCTTAAGTCATATCCAGCTTTTTTCTAATGCTTCCTCTATTTGCCATTTCTAATGATCATGATTTATTACTTCTTTAAGGAAAATCCATTTAAAAGCTCCTGATCACAGACGATAAGAAGTCTCACCTCACCTTTACAAATACCAAACCGTGGGCAAATACTCATTAACTGTTCTCTTCATTTTACATTTACTTACCACAAACTTGAGCAAGTAGAGAAGCATTTCTGTTGAAACCAAGATCAAGCACATATGTTATAACAAAAAACCACAAAGCCAATAAATGATAGCTTTTTAATCATTATTAAATACAAACATGTATTCTTATTTTGCTATAATTATCAAACTAGGATTAATATAATCTTGTATATTGCTTCCCTTCCCGGTGAACTGTGTAAAAAGTCTCCCACTGGTATTCTTACCCAGAAAGAAACACTTTAATTGTCAATTTGCCTTTTGGAGTCTTTAAATTACACACACACGCACATTAAAAAAGGCCAGTACTATGGATACTGTGTATCCGCTAATCTGTAAATAGACTGGGAGTCCAGGCTCATTTCTGAAATGTGGCATCAATTGCACAGGCTCCCATTTAGTTTTAGTTGAATAAAGCCATACTAGATACGCAAATAACATCAAACTTGCCGGATTAGAAAGGGGCACCTCGTACTCTAAATCATGATTGTCAATCATCACCCAGGATTAAGGGATATAGTTTAAAAACCTAAAAGCAAGCACTTCCTTTTAACTTCTGCCTACTGTGCATTTTGGATTAACGCCCAGAACCAGCATTACTTGAAACAAGGCTGCCTCCCTTCTGCCATCCCAGGGAAGTGCATCTTTACCATCTGCTAACCTCCGCTTTGCAAAAAAAAAAAATATATTAAAAAAAAAAAGCCTCAGCAAAGCATACAATTTAGATTTGAGATCTACTGCTGACTGTGATTATATTTATAACTCGCTTTTCACAGAAAAATGGGGGGTTATTTTTGGCTTAATAAGCGCTTTCTGAACACAGTCACCATTCTTACCGCAAAGATGTAAGGCAGTTAAAAACCAGAGCAGCTACTCTATTCTTACGCGTAACTGGCAGCCTTCCTGAAGCTCTGCCTTTCTCATGAAGGGTTTGGAGAGGATTACTTGGAATATATTACATTATACTCCTAAAAACGGAGCAGCATCCCATGGATAACTCGGTCTGTCCTCCTGCACACCAGTCAACAGTCCTGCTCCGTCCCCCACCTTGCCCACCACCACTTCGACGTTCCCCTGGTTGAGCCACAATTTGCCTCCGCAAAGGTAAAGTTGTCACTTCAAAAGTGACCGTGGGAGAGGGATGTTGGTCAGCAGATGTTAATGTTGAATGTGTATGACGGTTCAGTGAGCTGAGCTCAGGGTTGAGTCAAAATGGGACTAATTTATGGCAACAGTTAACAGAACTGGGTGCTCTGTTTGGCCCTTAACCCATCACTTAGTGCCTGATTTTCCAGGCAAACAGGTATGCGGATATCTTTATCTGATGTAAAATTCAGGTTATTCTTGGGCTTTTGGAGAGTTCTGCTCAACAACCATCACGCCGACTGATGCACATGCATGTGCAAGTTAGACCTGCTCGCTCTCCACAACTGCCTGAAAGGAGTTTGAAGCATGGAGGGTGTTGGTCTCTTCTCCCAAGGAAGATATGATGAGAGGAAACATCCTCAAGTTGCATTAGGAGAGTTCAGATTGTATATTAGGAACAATTTCTTCCCCAAAGGGCTGTGGGGCATTGGAACAGGCTGCCCAGGGCAGTGCTGGAGTCACCATCCCTGGAGGGGTTTAAAATACACATAGATGAGGTTCGCAGGGACATGGTTTAGTGACAGGGTTGGGTTAATGGCTGGACTCAATGACCTCAATGGTCTTTTTCAACCAAAATGATTCTATGATTCTATATAGAGAGCTGGAGGCAGGTGAACAGTTGTGGGACTCCAGTGTGGCTAAATCCACATAGCAAAGAAGGTGCACAAGGAATCGGGTAGAGAGGGCAGCTGTCTACACAAACAAGGACCTGTCCACTGTTTGGAGGCATCTCCATCTGTCATCCTGTGCTTCTGTTTCTCTGCCTGCTACCAGAGCCAACATACATCCCAACATTTACATCCGTCACCATGGACTTAACCAACATTTGCACAGCACTAAGGGACGCCACATCATGGCACAGACCCATTAAAGTTATTCAGACATGTAAAACCTCTTCAAAATAATGGAATTTAGACATTCTAATATTTTGTGGACCTGAGTTTCTAACAGGATGCTGAAGTGTTGAGTTTACTCAGCTTTCCACTGCAGATACCTCAAATGTCCACTGAGGTGATGCTCCGCAAGCAAAGGTTTCTTCCTACATCTCTTTATGAGTGTGTCTCCCCTTATCTCTTTCTGTATATATGTATATTTATACACACCCATACACATACCTTTATGACGTTTTTAAACGTACAGCATGTAACACAGTCAAGTATAAGGAAGAAAACTAGAGCAGAATAAAGTATCACCACTGCTATCTTATTCTATAAAAATAGGATTAAATCAACATCCACAGCTAATCGAAATCTATTTCAAAATTCAATATTTTTAGAAAATCTTTATAATTAAGATGCTCACTAGAATCTGGGGACAAGGGTCATATCCTGAACTGGTGTAAACTGTCACAGCTGCATTGACTTCAGCTGCACTTCCACCATCTATACGAGTCAATGATCTTGCCCCTATGGCTGTATACTGATTAAAGAAAATATACACTGGTTCTTTAAGCAAGAAAGTGAAAAAAAAACCAAAAACCCCACCTCAGCTAAGGCTAATCTTATCAACAAATAACCTTTTAATCAGATTATTGAAACAACATGTTAATTTATGAAAAGTTCAGCATTCTATTAAACTGCAAACAACGTAGTGAATTGCAACCCAACAGGCTGCTTCATTGAATTCATGCAGCCACTCCTGGCAAAGGCATTCCAAATTTGAACTTAATTAATATTCCTACTCCTGGTTTCCATAGTTTCTTTTTAAACATGAGTACCAGAAAAAACTGGCAGTAACTTTACCCATATTCTCAATAATAACCCCCCTCTGGCTGTCAATATGTATGAAAGGAAAAATGTTTCGCATACCCCAAACAGCCTGTCATTTTCCTCTCTTTTGTCAAAAATACATTGGCAACTTTTTATCCCTTCTTTTTTTTGCTTACACAGCTTAAGATGCTTAACTGTTTGTCTGCTTGAGTTATAAGTGAGGCACCTTCTCTCCTTCATGTATTGGAAGGAGAGATCCGTAGCCATGCCCCTCCAACTTCGGATGACAGCCCCATCGCAAAAACTAACCCCAAATTTCACTGAGGTATGAGGAAAACTAAACAAAATAAAACCTTTCCTTCAAGAATCAGGAGCTTAAACACTCGGGGAAGTGTTTCATGTTTTCTTCCTTGCCTAGGAACTGCAAGAAATGTCTAGTGTTCATCCTGGATTAAGAACTTGCTCCTTTAAATATGCTTTAACGCTGTTTTTCTGTTCTTCTATAAAAGGAGACTGCCCTTCATACAGGCAGTAGCTGAGCAAGCCTGAATACCAGAAACATGGACTAGAAGTCTCATTCACCTCAGGAATCTTCCTAGAGGTCACCACAACTACTCCATAGCTTACCTACACCTCCCTTTCTGCTTGATGTGGCCCCAAAACTCCTCTTTCACTGTCACATGAGCCTGTTCACCAAACAAATTCTCCATCACAGTACCTGAACCAGTGTTTTCTGACTTCTGGGGAATATTCTTTGCCTTTTTGGGAAGGTACCTATAGAGCAGAGAGCCCTCATGAAGAATTTCAGGTGAACATCCCCATGACAAATCCACCCTGATCTCCATGCTGCTACTGGACGCTGTAATGAAGATTAAGCCCTCTATCCTGGGGACTAGTTACTTTAGATTTATGCCTCTGGAACACTGCACAGGAATAACCCTGTATCACTTTTCATGGGGAGTTCAGTGCCTCCATTTTATCTGGTCGAGCACACCCCAATTATTTCAGGCAGTGTCTGACCGAACCTGGTTTGCGAGCAGAGTTGCAAAGCTTTAAATGAGGTGCGATTGAGGTGATGCTGGCTGGCAGGTGGAAAATCTGGTGAGAACTGGAGATGGGTTGTTACCTGAGGATCTATCATTTATTCCCAATCATAACTCTCTAGTCCTATAGACTGAGCTTTTTATAGATCAGTGAATGGCAACATGCTAGGGGACTAATTATCCCTTTAATGTACAGATCTTGTGATGCCTTGCGTGTCACCTCCATTACAGACTTCACGATTTCCAGTGTCAGGGACTATACCTAAAACTTTCCCTTAAACTGAAACCAGCACCATCCCTGGACATGTTTGAAAGATGCGTAGACGAGGTTCTTAGGGACACAGCTTAGAGGCAGATTTGGCAGTGTTGGGTGAACAGTTGACTCGATCTTAAAGATCTTCTCCAACCAAAATGATTCTACATAAACTCACGGTCTCACCTTGGATGTATCCAAATTGACGCTTCTCTCTGAATTTCTAGGAGTGGAGGTTTTTTTAGCCCTTTAGTCCATCTTAATCAAACGTGGCAGAGGCATAGAAGCTTAAAAATATGCTCCAATACATTTTGTGCAAAACATTCAATGCAAAGTTCAGAAATACAAATTAGCTCCTCAAGAAAACAAACAGCAATGGTTTGTTGCTTATCCCATCTGTTGATCAGTTGAAATATCTGAATTGGTGTCTCGTTAGTGCATATGTTAATATATGCGAGATACATGAGATGTATATCTCAAAAGGATCCACAGCACAAATGGCCACTCATCCCAGATGCTGGGGGACACAGGATAGCACAGAGGTGACTTAAGAGAGACTTAAGAGCCTTCAGGAGCAGCAACCTGTTGGACATCATTCCCCAGGAAACCAGAGCTCTGTTTACCGTTCAAAGAGCAGCCCTTATAGAAACACAAAACACACACACACAAAGACAAGAAAAAACCCAAACCAAACAAACGAACAAAAAGAAACCACAAAAAACCCCACATATGACAACAATTAACACCCACCTGGGAAAACAGGCCTTAGATACACACCAAACGGGCCTTTTGCACCTTCTGTTCAGTGCTGTTAAACCTGGTGGTTTTTACGGCCTGAATTTGATGCTGACCCTGCTTTAAAGGTAGGGGGGTGGACCAGATGACTTTCTGAGGTCAGTTTCAGACTGAATTATCCCCTGTGTGTCAGATACTTAGGAATAAAAGCAGTAAAAGCTATACTTGCCACACAGCTAAGTGCAGCCACAGATGATGTGGCCAATTGCAAAGGTGAATTGCTACAGGAAAATCCAAGTCAATAAACGTTAAGCTCACATATGAGAAACGGGCACAGCAAGTCTATGGTATACTCTCAATAGGCATAGGGGACTGATAGGGATGCCATGAACCAACTAAATAACCATTAAACACAACAAGGCAAGATTGGGATGGACAGGACGCGTATTTCATCACATCAAGGCTGATGTCAAACACAATTTCCAAGATTTTGCAGAATAAAAGGCCTGCCTTCAGGGTATCACTGTGCAAGAAGGTGATCTTTCATCCTGTCATTCCAAATGCTTCTGTTTATGGAGTTGAATCGACTAGGGTCTGTTAGCAGTTGCCTCCTGTGTTGCCAGACGGGGAAGCTCGAAGCCACCTGTGAATCAGGAGGGGACAAGATGACAAGCAACTGCTTGACTGCTAAAGATCCTATTCTTGGAATAGTTCCTGTCTATCCTGCCAAATACGCCTTGGCTGAAGAGTGTGTGGTGGCTTGGGAGGGGGGATCAAAACTGCCTCCAGGTAAGGTAGGCCCAAGGCAAAGAGGAAAGAGAATGGCGGGTCAGATGGAAGCACCCTAGGAGAGACCAGGCATCTGAGAGCATGTCCAGCCAAACCCAGGATTTTCTTCAAAAGGAAATAAATAATTTCTCCTTGATGCTGGTGGTAGCCTTTAGCTCTATGGAGTCTCAAAGTCCTAACCTGAGGGAACTGGTCAAAAAAAAAATCATCTGGAAGCCCAAGTGATTCTTTGATGGGACAAAAAAGACGTTTTGTGGTTCACAGTTCGTCACATAGAGAAGGGCAAATATGATGGCTAGAAACAACAGTCATTGTTGCATAGGGGTGAAGTTCTCTAATTCTTCAGCTCCCCTAGGAAGGACAGCAGACTTAATTCTGTTACAGCCTGACAAGACTTGGTTAGAAGATGATCCAGGAAAACAAGAGGGTGAAAGTAGTGAGGACATACGGGGACAGCTCATCAACAGAGCCCTGCAGGAAGCAGACAGACACGAGGTGCACCCCAACAGACTGCCAGACTAGCTCTGAAATATCAAAAAGCCTACGAAGTCACTCAGGCCAGGACCAGCACTGCAGAACTCCACCTCTGAGGAGTTCATTAAGAGATATGGAAAAGAAACTATCAGGGAGAACAGAAGAAAGTCCATTTCTATGAGAAGGCAGCGATGGAACAGACGGATGGCATCTGTAGATTGTCTAACTTGTGTCGTACCTCATTGTGCAGCGTTAGACAAATGCACAATCATCAGTCGACCAAACGGTCAGACAGCAGCTGTCACTCAGGCAGGCAGAGCTGCGATCCAAGGGGGAGCAGAATGAGAGGGTCTGTTCTTCTCTGCCAAGGACCAGCAGGTGTGGAAGGAGAGAGATGCCAAGCAGAAGGGAACCAAGCTAGAAGAAAACTCATTTTGTTTGAAGTTAGCCAGTGTCAGATTAAAGAAATCAAAGACTTGTTTAGAGTAAAGCAAAGAGAAATAAAGGAAGCAATTTTCAGATTTCAGTCCAAGCCTTTTGTCCAGTTTAACCTCTTTTCTCTTATTCCTCCATTTGCTTGTTTTCTTCATCAGTCACAACAGAATGGCTCCTCCAGAAGAGACTCATCCCTTGGCTTTGAGATTGCCAAAGAGACGGGGATCAAAGCAATTTAAGAAGCACAGTTTTCATGCCTGCATCACCACGTACACTAACACGCTTCTTCACACAGCACTGTCACTGGAGATAAACCCATCAGCGACGCTACTGTGCAGCCTTCGTAAAGACAACTACCCAACACTGAAACCCAGTATTTGCCCTCTATCAAATTCTCTGTTCTTTAGTCCACCACCAGAATTCCACATGAAACAAAATCAGCTCTAGATTCTCCCATTTGCCAGGAAAAAAGGAATCCAATGATCCAAACAAGCTGAAAGGGCTGAATTCATTACAGACGGTCTTCAGGGATCAAAATAACAAGTATCAGTGGGCTTCCTTGGTCTCTACAAATGGTGAGATCAGGCAATCTCACCCTTTATGCATGGTCTAAACAAGTTGTTTGCATCCCTTTACAACTGATGAAGCGGCTGAGACCCTTGTAGGAAGCAAATAATCTGTTTTACTTTTGTTATATGCAGGGATAAAGCAGACTTTGGAATAGCTCAGTTCTCTCTTAGTCCAGGATATAGGAACCCCACACAACTAGCACATTAGCCATTTAAATTCACAGTAGGAATTCAGTGATATCAGTCCCCCATGATGTAACTACACCTTGAGAACTGCTTCGCTTTTGCCTCTTTTGGGTCCAGTTACATCTTGCCTCATAGTGCAGAGTAGCTATGTTCTCTTCTACAACCTTGTTTCACCACGGAGTTGGCTCTGTTCCATTTTCCCCTCGGAATCCACCATCGTCTGATATCCAAAACCAGCATTCCACTAAATTAGAACAAAGAGAATTTTAAAATGTTATGTCCCTCTCCCCTACCCTCCTCAGCACATCTTTTTCTTTCCAATGTCTGTTTTCTACAGAGCAAGTTCTGCTCAAGAATGAGCCGTTTCTCATCTTTTATGGAGTGAATCAATTTGCTGGCAATTGAAACTGAAGGAAAGTACCTTCAATTCAAGATCTAGACAAGTGTAGGAGTGTATCTGACAGCACACGACGTACCTCACGCAACCAACCTGACCAACTCTCACAAGTTTCTAGGAGTAAAGGGCAGACCTGATTAGCACCTCATTCCATCCTAGAAATAAAGAACCAAGATGAACTCTCTTCTTTAGCTGATATTGCTGTTGATTTCTGCCCTCACAACAGGATTGAGCAGTTGAGCACTAAGCACTCCTGTTGAATCATTATTTTCCGCCTTCTCTTTTTAAGCCAGGTCCCTAACGTTGCTAAATGTACCGTTGTTTTTTTGCATGAAACAGAACAGAGAACTGCCCACCTTCCTGTTTGCTGCCTCATATGGTGGGTCTGAATTGAAAACACCAACATGGAGAGAATTACGCGTTGCACAAAGAATAGCTTGGGTTTTCTCAACACGTGCAGTGTCTTAAATGGGAAACAAACTCCGTTTTGCACCATATTGCTGCCGCCCAAGGTGTTTTCCCTCGGGTGGTCTGATCCGAGTGTATATTCTGGACTGATTTCCTAGAGGAAAACTGACAGCTTTTTCACACCCTTCCCCTCCCTCCCTACACACAACCCACAGTATTATTCTTACAGGATTGTTATTTACCAAGACCAAATAAAGTAATTTCCTTTAAAGGAAAGTGCCTTCATAGCATAAAGACTTCAGAGGGATCTTTGTGCATCTTTGTAGGGGCTACCACAGAATCCCAGAGTGTCAGGGGTTGGAAGAGACCTGGAAAGCTCATCCAGTGCAATCCCCCCATGGAGCAGGAACACCCAGATGAAGTTACACAGGAAGGTGTCCAGGCGGGTTGGAATGTCTGCACAGAAGGAGACTCCACAATCCCCCTGGGCAGCCTGGGCCAGGCTCTGCCACCCTCACCAGGAACAAGTTTCTTCTCAAATTTAAGTGGAACCTCATGTGTTCCAGTTTGCACCCATTGCCCCTTGTCCTATCATTGGTTGTCACCCAGAAGAGCCTGGCTCCATCCTCCTGACACTCCCCCTTTCTATATTGATCCCCAGGAATGAGTCCCCCCTCAGTGTCCTCTTGTCCAGCTCCAGAGCCCCAGCTCCCTCAGCCTTTCCTCACACGGGAGATGCTCCACTCCCTTCAGCATCTTGGTTGCCCTACCACCAACTACTGCACCTTGGATGGAAAACATTTTGTTCCCAAAAAGCTCCTTTAACCTACTTTTCAATTTTCAGAAAAGAGACATTCTTTCTTGCTAACAAAAGCACCACCTTAGCACCTCACTCGACAACAAATTAAGTGCTATCAGCTAAACACGCTCCACCGTCTGCTCTGAGTTACACACCAGTCATGGTAGGTTTTAATTTGATTAGTGATTGGGCTAAAAGCAGCTAAATAAAAATTGTAATGCCCAAGAGCCACTTCGACTTGTTCAGACACTTTAAATACCAAATCCCTTCAGCAACATAACATTATAGACAAAACTGAGTTTAAAAGTACAAATCTAATTGATCTCAAGTGCATTGGAATTACTATATTTAGGCTTTGGATTATGTACTACAGAAAGGCTCACGCTATGTGAGCGACAAAACTAATTGTGGAAAGACAAAGGTATGCGTCTAACGTGCTTACGGACTTTTAAACATTCATATTTTCATTGAAGCTGGCAAAGTTACAGCTGCTCACACCAGCAGTGAATTTGGCACAGTGCCCTATATGTTGAGTGAATATAAGCTGGCTACATCTGCCCTCCTTCAGAAGACCTGGACTTCAAGTTCTGCTGCGAAATTTCTATTTAAGGCTCTCACTGTTGCAGGAAAAATAATGATGATGATGATGATGATAATAATAATAATAATAATAATAATAAACCAGCAAGTTGATTCTCAACAGCTAAGCAAGATCTTATTTTCTTTAGTCTCGACTGGGGGCTCAGTTCACGCAGACCTTCGCGGCAGATGCTCAACCACCACAGAAGGCTGTTATTACACTTTTAAAGGAGCTTTTCAAATCTAACACGCTATTTCAGAATAAACACCTTACCTAGACAAGAGGAAGGAGCAATTCATGCCCACAGCCCCTTCTGAGATTAATATATATGAGCACAGATTTAAAAAAAAGGACACAAAAATAGAGATTCACTAGTCCGGCTGAACTCGTGTCTGGTTGGACATGGAATTCTTTTTTAAAGTCTTCAGATGGACACACAGATTTTGGGGGCTTGGAACTCTGCTGCTGCATGAGACCCAAACTGACTGTCCCACCCCATGTCGCACTTTCTGCTTAATGTGGGGTTTTCCAGTGACAAGAAGGCCTAAAGAGTCTCTCCTCTCGCTCCTTTATAACAAGGAGACACATTCACTAGTTGAACAGACAAACTTTACCCTCAGAGGCTTCCAGAAAAAGGCAGTGAGAGGGAAAAACAACGGCCAACACAGCAGAAGACAAAAATAGGTCTTTGAAATAAAAATATAACAGTGATCTTCAGCTAGTTCAGGAGAATCCACAGATGGAACCCACCTATTAAGCACCTAAACCAAAGTTGTAGCCCAGCATTAATACAAGGGCTGAGTTTTGGAGGTCTCATTTCAAGATGATCCCTACAAGGTTAAGGGAGAGCAGGAGTGAAAGCGATTTGGATCAGAAATTCCACAGAAGAGCAAAAATCTTTCTGGGTTGATGGGTGTTGGGGTTTGTTGTTGTTTTTAATGAGAAATTAAAACCACACACACTGGGAAACAAAGTTAAGTTAAATCTAGCCCAGCTTTGCACATTTTAACAATTCATTCTGCTGGCTGTAGAACACAGCAATATAAATATTGCTATCTCTGTTAAAATGAATTATTGACAATTTTAATACATGTTGCACAGTACATATTAATATAGAAAAATACATGTTATCAGCAGTGCAATGTTGACTATGTACTAATCCATTCCACCTGCTCAAATATTAGTGCAAATAATTATATATTTGTAATGCATCATTGCTGTCTAGTTTGAATCTCTGCCTCCAGAATAAATGTCTCTTCTCTCAAGTTGTTTGCTATTATGAGTAAAATGTTATATATTCATACTCAAATTGACTTTGGGTGGATAAGTAAAATGAGCAACCTTCAAAAATCCACTTGTCTAAGACTTAGGAAGTCATTTTAATGAATTGTTTACAGTAAAATGTTATAAAAATGTTTCAAACACAAGCTCACGTTAGCTGGCTTCTCTGTAACACTCCAACACCACACAGAATCACAGTGGTTTGGGTTGAAGGGACCTCTGTAGATCTCCCTCGTCCACCCCCCTGCTCACGCAGGGTCACAGAGCAGATCACACAGGTGGGTCCAGGTGGGTTTGAATGTCTCAGAGCAGAAGACTCCACACCCGCTCTGGGCAGCCTGGGCCAGGCTCTGGCACCTCCCAGCAAACAAGTTTCTGCTCCTGTTCAGATGGAAGATCATCAAAACAGCGTCGAGTTCAAAATGACCATCTCCAATTGGCAGCATCAACTAAGGTGAACCTCAATCATGTCTTTCAGCAGGATTAACCCTGATTATATGCACCTATGAATCTGTTTGAGGGACATCTCACTATCTCACCTTTCTTTTCAAGCAAAGAGGTGCCCTTGATGAGGTTGGATACTTAGTAGAAAAACAGCTCCTGATCACAACAGACTGATGCTCAAAATGGGAAAAGCAGATGTACAACAGTGCAAGGGCTCGTTTATGCCCAGATACAAAGTTGGGACAGGGCTGAGAAGGACAAGGGCAGCCCTGAGAACAGATGAAGCGAGGTTAAGGTGAATGCATTGGAAGGAAAAACTGTGGTGGAAACAGCCAGTCAGAAAAGAGGTAAGGAGCAGAAACAGCCCCAAACACTTATGGAACTCCACTGTGCAAACAAAGGGGAAGAATGAAGACGACTGATGTCTCTTAGACTGTTCTCTCCTTTATCCTGCTGAAATTCACAGAATCACAGAATCGACTGGGCTGGAAAAGACCTCAGAGATCATCGAGTCCAACCCTTGGTCCAACTCCAGTCCGTTTATTAGATCATGGCACTAAGTGCCATGTCCAATCTGAGTTCAAAAACCTCCAGGGACGGCGAGGTTTGAGAACAACAAAACACAGCGTGAGGAAGCTTCCAGCAACAGCCACTGCTGCCATGGTTCCTCGTCTCCCAAACCATATGTTTCTTCACACTTCGGCTCCTGCAGTGTTATGGACAATTTTGGGTTTTAGGGAAAGGAGAGAGAGAAGCTTTAACAGCAGAACGGCTCTGCTATGAGAACAGGCTGTGAGCTGGGCTTGTTCAGCCTGGAGAAGACAAGCTCTGGGGAGACCTTATTGCAGCCTTTGCAGACTTAAAAAGGCCCATAAGAAAGATGGGGACAGACTTTTAAGCAGGGCCTGTTGTGATAGGACAAGGGGTGGTGGTTTTAAACTAAAGGAGGAAAGGTTCAGCCTGAATATCAGGAAGAAATTTTGTACACTGAGGGTGGTGAGAGCCTGGCCCAGGTTGGCCATGGAGGTGGTGGATGAACCATCCCTGGAGACATCCCAGGCCAGGCTGGACGGGGCTCTGAGCAACCTGAGCAGAACAGATAGTACAGAAATCTCCTACCACCATAAGAAATTAGGATGGAGGGGAAAAAGACAAGCAAAGCAGTGAACATGACTGGGCAGAAAGGTCCGGGTCCCTCCCCTCCTTTAAACAGGTGTAGAAACACTGAGAAAGAAAAACAAATAACACGGCAGCCTTGATGTCCAGAGAAAGAAATACTCCAATGTAGACAGCAAAACACAAATCTGTCTCCACTTACACTAGGACAGAAGTGGAGGAAATAATACCTTAAGGAATTATAAAGCAATATCCAGCAGAACATCAGGAGAGGAAAGGTGCTCCTGCCTTTCACTTCTCCTCCAGAAATGCAGCTTTTGGTGGCGATGGCTGGATCACCCTCCCTATGCTCCTGGGACAAGAAGCATGAAGGAGCGTGAAGTGCTACCTGCACCTGAAATTAGACAAGCAATTATTTAACCACTTCTTTGTATGGGAAAAACCATCACCTCAGCCTGGTTTCCTTATCTGTAGCCACTTCAACTCAAGCACTAATACAAATTAAGAGTTATGATCATGAAAACTTGAGCCAAAGGACCCCCCTGTTTTAGAATTTGTCATGACGCCTAAAACTGAGCACGTTAGTTTTACTGTCGTGCACATTAATAAAACTGGAATTATGGGCTTCTGAAAAACAGGTCTACATGTCTCAAGCCCGGGAAGGAACCCAGGGAGCTTCTTGCTCTTAGGACACTTTGTAAGGTGCAGCATTTTTGCCACATTTCCTACAGAAATGGAGCGAACAGTTCAGACAACACTCGACCACAGCACCCCAGCAGCAACCAGATGGCAGAGGGATGCTCCATGGGCAGCTGAAATTATCTGTGGGAGCTAAAACACTGAAGCAACGAGTGATTTAAAGTGAATTTATGAAAGCTAAGGAGAAAAAAGAAAACGAAACCCAATCTAAGTTCTCTTATTGTGAGATGAACAGACTTTACACCTGCCAGTACGATGCCAGTCTCAAGTCGAGCAATCACTTACCATTGTCCAGATCATTCTAAGTCTTTAAAGAAAAGAAAAATAAGCTTAGCTCTTGCAAATTCTTCTTCCCTCCAGTTGGACTGGGTGTTGCTGATGCGTTTCTGCTCCTTATAGTGGCAATAAGCAGAGCTCACGTTGAGAGCATCACCGTCTTCTGGAGCAGATGTACGCTCCTGTCTCTTCCTGCACAATCCAACCGCGGCGAGACGAACAAACAGCTCCATGGCAAAGGATTGCAGCCAGCCCCCCTCCTCCAGAAGCTCGCTTCATTTCAGGGTGGGACACAGCTGTAAAGAGATGTTAATTCATATCCTGCTTGCTCTCTGACGTTGACATGTATGACAGGTTTCTATTAATCACATTTTAACCTCCTCCTCCTCCGCTACTTAAAACTACATGTTCTCCATGAGTCTGTTTTAGGACGAGACTAAATGGCCTCAAATTGCACAAGGGGAGGTTTAGATTGGATATTAGGAAAAATTTCTTCCTGGAAAGCGTTGTGAAGCATTGGAACAGGCTGCCCAGGGCAGTGGTGGAGTCACCATCCCTGGAGGGGTTGAACAGACACATAAATGAGGCTCAGGGACATGGGTTAGGTTAATGGTTGGTCTCGATCTTGAGGGTCTCTTCCAACCAAAATAATTCTATGATTCTTTTAGTTCACGTCTTACCCTCTAAGTATCAAGATCTTTTTCCATTTCCCAAGTTCTTATGTTTTTATTTGCATTGAAAAAAAAAAAAATCATTCTTCGAGAACACCAACTCCTTCCTGCCCTCTGCACACACGCAAACAGAACACAATACCAAATCACGTTAATAAATTATAGGACTTGTAAAAATACAGCTTATTTTTCCAGCCTACAACAAAGCCATTTTCCCCCAATTGTAGACAACATAATTACACACACATCCACACCCCCTCTCAGGCACTCGTTTGGTTGCCAGCTCGTTAAATGCCCATGTTCTAGGAGGGAACATTAGAAAGGCAGCATTTTAACTGATTGCATGAACGTTAAAAGGCATATTCGTATTTTGGATAGTACTTTCTTGCATTCAGAAGCCACTGGAAATATTTGCTCAAATTACATGCTAGAAAAGCTCTAAATGAAAATTAGAGTTCCCCACCCCATCCCAATCCAACCTGTATTGTAAAGTAAACTTATTGACAACATCACCTTCTCTAGAAATAGAAACTCTTTCAGTCTGTGCATGCGGAGGGTTTTTGAAGGAAGGGGAAAGGGAAACTCACACCAGTGATAAATTTGGTCAGTAAAATTATTTTATTTTTAATAGAAGGGCTTATACAATTGAGTATAAAGATATATGAAGAAAATGGAAATGAAATGAGAAAAGTGTCTGGAGGGAATTCTTTTTATTGAGGAACAGTTTACATGTCTAAGTTTAAGTATTCACCTACTTTTCGTCGTCCCCTGTTAACAGGCATAATGAAAATATCGCAATGAGCATATGCATGGAGAACACAGCTAATAAAGCGAGAAATGTGGTAAATACTTTTCATACAACCTTAAAGTAAGTCAAACAATCACACAACAAATTCTGAAGCACTTCTGTGATCCACAATCTCAAGATGGCCACTGGTCTGGAGTGTTTACAAATTGACACTTTTTTTTTGTAGAAAGATTTTGTATTGGTTAATAAAACCACAGCCTTAAAATTGTTGGCTTTCAGTTACAGAGGTAACAGAGGTATCATCTGAATTCACATCAGAAAGAAAAAGAAATGGCAGCAGTACAAGCATGTGCCTCCTCCAGTGCCCAAAACTCTTTGAGGCTTTGCCATGGCCAAGGAATAAAGCTACGGAGCCCAACAAAGCAGCCAGTCTCTCCAAATACTCGGACACAGTCTGGCATCCTTGCTCTTGTTTACTGATATAATGCTCTGTTAAATCGAAAATGAAGCAGAAGAACCTCAGCTAACCAAGAGAAGTTCCACACAAGCCTGTCAATAGTCACTACACCTGGGAAGTTGTTAAGAAACAGGAAAATAACTTTAGTTGACTGACCCATAAAGGAAATTTATAGAAATGCTGCTCTCAAGATGGGAGAGAAGGAAGTTTCCGTAACACACGCTGAGCCCGCAGTAGAAAGTGTCACAGCAGATTTGTTCAGGGATGATATAAGTCAGACTGAAGACACAAACCACAGCAGCTCCAACCTGTTTTCCACAAGAGCTCACTCTGAACTCTGAACAAAGCTCTATTTACAACAGCTTTGAACTGCTTGTGGAAAAGCTACCGAGGATGTTTCAAACATCACCGTTGCTTCAATTTGCTGGATGCGCACTATGAGTCCATCTCTGAACCACCCTGCAGCGAAACAGACACAAAAGTAGCCTGTCTGCAATGTTAAAATTGTGAGCCATGGAAGAGAAGCTTCCACACGCTTCAACGTCTGATATTGCTGAGGTACTGCGGATCAATTACCTTCAGCGCAGGAATTTTCAGCTCGAGGTTTTTGCTGGAGCCGCTGTCCGTTCCGCCCACATCTGAACAATTTGGCTACATTTTATCCTTTCACCTCGTTATAATCTGAATTTATTTACATACAAAATAAGAGACAGGAGAAAGTTCTCTTCTATTAACCCGACAACAGGCACCTCCAGCTTGTAATAAGAACACCTTAGACAAGGCAGCTGCATTTATTTTAGGAGCATATATAAAATTCAGTGTGCCAGTGTCAGAAACAAGAATGTCAGATCATACGATGCCAATACATTCTGGTGGGCCCTCGACTATTAAGTGCAAAAAAAACCCAAAGCCAAAGAACCAAAAAAACCCCCAAACTTTTCACCACTTTAGTTCTGTTTAGAATGCTACACAGTGAATAAATTACATCTTTCTGGGATAGCGCTGCATTTACTCCTACATCTCAAAGAAATTCCAAGCTAATTAATTAGAGCAAAAAATTACATTGAGCAGGATAATGTTTTAAATGAAAGAAATGACTTAGAAACACCAATCAAAGATAATTTGATGATGATTAGCTGTGCTGAAGTCTAAGTCATTAAAATTGATGAAAAATGTTTTTACACTGGTCTATTCTATGTAATCCATTACCTACGCTATGCTCTGCAGTTCGAGTCTAACAAATGGTATCTGATAATTCAATATTGAAGACTAAAATACTTTCAGTGCACCACTTGCTTTCCTACACCAACATTTCCAATTAAAAAAAGATCAGTAGCAAGTAGATTTGCTATACTGTTTACTGGGAGAACTTTAGTTTATAGGAAATATCCTTCAGATTTTCACCTGCTCACCTTCTACATGATCACATTTAAATATGGCTGCTGCTTTATACTGAACAGTCACTATCCCACATAAGTTACAACCATGGTTTGGTAAGAAATCATTCCCTGTGCTTTCTAATAACTGAGACTTGCCCAAAAGTACAACATGTCTTCCCATGCTCTCAGCTGAAGTGACGAGCAAGACGAGCAGATCTATAATCAACACGCAGCTGAACAAAGGAGTGAAGGATGTTCTTGTCCAGATTAGCAAGTTGTTCTCCTGAGCAAACTTGCTTTAAGTTATCCGGGGCTACAACCAGAAGATTGCAAAGTGCATGCAAGGTATCAAAGAGCTGTAACACCAACGCAATCTGTGGTTAAGAGAAAAACAGAGAAAGATATTCAGAGTTTGAGCTGCTTCAACTCTTATGTTCACCTACATTCTCAAAATATTTCCTCCCTACAGACAATTTACACCCATCATTCTCTCCTCATGTGTGCGGAAAAATGCCCAGACACACACACGTATGCATCTGTACACACACAAAGTCATACACAGAACACATAATAATGCAAATCTGATACTTCTTCAATAAACACACGTAGCCTGCAAGCAATCAAATGGTATCAGGAAGCTGCTCTTGAGGACATCATAAAGAACTGCTAGTATAGTAAGAGAATATATAACATGAGTATACGAAATGCTGATGTACAAATAGAAACCAACTATTTTTATAAAGATATCTGACTAAAAATAGACTCCTGCTACTAATTTCAACCTGGCTGTACGTGACCAACCTGCACACGCTTACCTTGAAGTCTTTGGCACACTTTCTATATTCTGCCACGTCACAAATAGCCAACATGCCTCCCATGCAGCTGTAGGAATATTGCTGGAGGTGTTCGTAGATGAGTCGATGAAAACGAACTCCAAGTTCCATCAACACTGTGTCCACATTCTTACCATCCATAGAGTTTCTTATCTTTTCCACCTGCTTTCTAACATAGCCACAGACTTTAACGCAAGCCTAAATTAAAAAAGAAAGAAAGAAAGACAGAAAAAGAATTAGGTAACTTTCTAGAAATCCATTCTTCTCGAAGTGGCTTCCACATCATAAACTGAACATCAGTCATTAAGTCTTTAAACTTCGCACAACGCATCATTGGAATTAATAATTTTCCAATTAATAATTTTCCAACAGTTTTTTTATTTGCCACATAAAGTTGCAAAAAATCTGAGGAGAAAGATGGATGCAACACAATATTCAATTAAGTTATAGCTGATACCAGCTCAGAACAAAACAGTTTAATTTGGACTTTTAATTCAAACAATGATCAAGCAGGGGGAGTATGTGGGGGGAGGATTTGCTTGGTGCAAAATGGGATAACAAAGTAAATTAATCAAACACACATGTTGTCTAATGCAAGCTTGGTAAGGATGTACCTGATAATGTTTATGAACATTTGAGGCTATAGGATGAGCTGGGACTTAGTTTACTCACATTAGTATATTGAATCAAAACATTGTTTTCATCTTCTGGTTTAAAATCTGTCTTCTTTTGCTCTGCAGCCAAGATGTGCTTCATCTGTCCAATCATACAATTCAGTGTCCTTTAAAGTCACAGATACAGACAGGGTTTGGAAAGGAACATTTTAATTACCTTTAGTTTTGCATCTACTTATACTGATACAATTCTATGCAAAAGTAAGTGGTATAAAACAATGAGGAGCACCCCCAGTCCCTAACATTTGAGTAATCTACAGAAGATATAATAAATGTTTGCTTTTAGTGTAAGAAGCAAGCGATGCTAGGACATATCAAAGGAAATACTCATTTAACAGACATCCACACACGCACGTGGACTCTTCTGAAGTAGCAATGCAATTCTCTCAAAAAGATAAGCGTGGTTTTATATGAGCAGTTCGGAAAAATGACAATCAGATTAATAAAGAAACAACCAGCAACCCTAAAAATACTCCTTCCTGCAAGTGCAGTGGTTGGAGCCGAGCACACAGCAGGTTGGCCAGCTGGTTTTAACGGGGACACATTAATTGTCAAGTAATCCATTCAAATCCAGCTCTTCAGAGAAACTGGATGGAATTCTTCAATGCCGAGGGAATCAGACAGCAAAGGAAGGGTCCCAAAGAGTTTAGCAGAATGAGATCACATTGCATATTACTTAGAAGCAAGCACCAGAAAACACTTGGAAAATGAAGGGAGGGGGGAAGAAAAACCTCGTCCTCCGCCAAAGCCTGGTATTTCTTTTGTTCTCAGAAATCTAATAGAGTTTTACAGTGTCATTTATTTCTCCCTCGCAGGTTTTATCTTTTCAGAACATTATCTAGGGTCAAGACCCTGGTTTACGTTAAGTCTGAACCAAAGGTCAAACAGCAAAGCAAGGCGAGAGGTTCCACACCTCCCTCAGTGCCAATAACCTCTCATCTCCTCCTTTTCCCCTCCCCTTTTCTTCACCCCCCTCACTCCTTTTTACACAGAAATACGGAAAGAAAACCAGTTGAAGTAATTTTATTTGGCTAATAAATCACTTTTCCAGAGGCAGACAACAGCTATGAATGCTATTCAATAAGTTGTTGTTGGACCTCTTCAGACTGGATAACACTGAAATCACCCACGTTGAGAAATTTGCTTTTATTTTTAAACTAAATCATTCCTTTAAGCAAGAAAATCAATTCTCAACAGCATCAGTGGCATGTAAGCCAGCACAGAAACATTTTACACGTTACATTCATCTCAAGACTAATCTGTCTTTTCTGTGTGCCAAAGCACAAATGCATTTTTGAATTTTGCACCCACAAACCTTTGAACAGACTATTTTCCAACAGGGACTTGAAGGGGCAACGATGTGTTCAGGGGCAACAGGGGCAATGAAGATGATTAAAAGAGTAGAGCATCTCCCTTATGAGGAAAGGATGAGGGAGCTGGGGAAGAGGAGACTGAGGGGTGACTCATTCATGGGGATCAATATGGAAAGGGGGAGTGTCAGGAGGATGGAGCCAGGCTCTTCTGGGTGACAACCAATGGTAGGACAAGGGGCAATGGGTATAAACTGGAACACAGGAGGTTCCACTTAAATGTGAGACGAAACTTGTTCCTGGTGAGGGTGGCAGAGCATGGCCCAGGCTGCCCAGGGGGGTTGTGGAGTCTCCTTCTCTGCAGACATTCCAACTCGCCTGGACACCTTCCCGTGTAACCTCATCTGGGTGTTCCTGCTCCATGGGGGGATTGCACTGGATGCGCTTTCCAGGTCCCTTCCAATCCCTGACATTCTGGGATTCTGTGATTCCTAAGTGTTACTATCACTTTTAAGAGATGAATTATTTTACACAAACAGTTGCAAACTCTTGTAATGCCGATGACTAAGCTATGTCTGTCTATTAATAGATCTAATCCTATGGCCTCAACGGTTCAAATATTTAAGACTTTGTGCTTAAACCTTTAAGGTCACTCCCAGCAGGAGCAGCTAAAAAAATCTCAGTTGTCACTTCCACACCCTCCACCTTTCTTCTTCCACCTACAGAAAACACATGTTCACATAACGTATCCATTCTCCTCTTCATCTCTCTGCAGAAAGCAGCCAGTAGGACAGAAATACAAAGCCTGTTTTTCCTACACTGTTCTCATCCCTCTCTGGAACGGTGTGATCCTTACAAAAACCTCAATGTTAATTTCCATAGTAGCCCTCGTTACCCATAGGACGGCTTATTCCTGTTACTGCAGAGAGAAAACAGGCACAGAAAGTTCATGTAACAGGTTCTAGGTTGACTAATTCCACCTTGAAATACAGGAATACTATGTGCTTTCCAGACCAAAGTAGGGCATTGCACAACACCTCCATTTCCTAATGTTAAGCTTGTTGGTTTTTTATTTTCCTCTGCTGTAAAATGAGTCACTCACAACCTCAAAGCAAGTCAACGTCAGAATCAAAATTATTCCAGGTCTACAGACTTGTATGACTGGGTCTAATCCATAGCACCGTGCAGATTCAAGCAAATCATCTAACCTATTTTTGTCAAACTTTGCTCCGAATGGAAATACTGTAAGTCTTTAACCTATTTCAATCATCACTCCTTTCCCTAAAGAAGAAAAAAGTAGCTCGAGACAGTAAGGTAAAACCAAATCACTGCACTCTTTCAACTTCAACAAATACCTGAAGATCCTCCTAGAAGTCCTTATGGATCAGAAATCTGCCATGGGAAACGGGACTCTCTAACAAACCAATGAATCTAAATTTCCTATGCACAATAAAGCATACTTACAGATCTAAAATAATAATAATAATAATAATTAAAAATTTTGTCTTCAGAAACAACTCATCCTTAAAAGGAAAGCTAACATGCATCACAAAGGAGTTTTATAAAAAATGATGATGAACAGAAGGTTTAAATCTCTACTTGCCTATCGATACCCATATCCAGCTTCACTTCCATTTGTTCTATGATGTCCTTTTTCTTCTGAAGGCATTCGGATAGTTTAGGAGAAGAACTGCAACAGTATAAAGGGTTGAGTGTGTGACAGAGCATTAAAATAACACAAATCTGTCTCCTGGGTCTGCTAATTACAACTCGATTCAGGAAATGCTAATCAAAATAAGGTACCTGATCAATGGCATCAGATGATCGTTGAACTGCTTGTCAAATAAATGGAAAATGGTATTGGCCTGGTGGACAACATCCAAGAAATAAAGGTTTGCGTTCTTTGAATCAGAAGAGGGAATGCCTAAAGCCAAGAAGGTTTCATTAGGATTGTAATGACACGCAGTTCTTATAATTAGCATGATGACTTTTTAAATATGCGGAATTTTTCCACAAATGCTTAAATCACAGGCTTAGAGTTTCAAAAATTTACCATGGTGCCATATATAGAATACTTCTCAGAGCTGCAGCAGGTAATAACCATAAGCATAGAAGTATATTGCTTTTAAAGTTTCTACAAGCAAAACTGAGCAGCCAATTTGAATATTTCTTTAGAACACAAGTTTTATGCTTTCACATGGGGAAGGGGGGTTCTGAATATCAAGATTTTTGCTTCTTTAATACAAGCAGTTTTCCTATTTACTGTCACTTTTTAAAATGGACAGGTATACAAACAAACATGGACTTCTTACATAATGTAAGACACTAAAAGCCTTAATATAAATATATTCTCCTGCTGTGGCACAGAGAACAATTAAAAAGGCAGATCGTGCTGATGTCCCAGTTTTCGTGACATAGATGTGCTTGAAGACACCAGCACGTTTCTGTCTGTGCATCAATTCCCTAAATGGAAGTTCCACTTCAGAAGACACTAAATACCGACTCCCAAACACGTTAAAACGAATTTCATCTAACCAGTACATTCTAAACAAGGCCAATCAATAAGGCACAGCAAGGACCCGCAAAGATCAACTGCCCAAAAAGGCCAATGAGATGAAATGCTCAGATAATATTATACTCACCAGCAAGGCCTGTTTCTAATGCATAATCGATGTGCTCAGTGCATAAGAACTCCACAAGCATAGAAAAAATTCTGAAAGCATTTTTCGGTAAGTCAGATGGATCAGAGAGCTTTAAAGAAGAAAAAAAAATCATCCCAAAGGTCAGTTCTACATACATTTGAAAGTTTATCTGATATTGCATAGGGGTTAAGCTTAAAATATAACAAGCATTCCAGAATAATTGGAATTTTGTTCTAAATTAAAAGCATCCATATAGAGAACTATTCAGGAATGAATGAAAAAAAGACTTCATCAGTAACAAGTGAAGTGAAAAAGACACCACAGGATGATACAGAAAGTAAAAGTATAAAGTGTTTCTAATAATAATAGTATTACTAAGGGTAGAGATTGTTTAGTAGTCATTAAAATGCCTTTTTCCTCTTTTACTGAGCTTCTGCCACTGGCCAGAGACAGGAGCCTGGGTTAGATGGACCATCTCAAGCAGCCAGGGCAGCTGCTCTTGGATCACTTGGGCAGCAAAAAAACCCCAACAACAAAACACCATTACAGAGGTTTCCAAACACTAAAATATTCCGATAGATGGTTACATTCAGAATCAACAACTGATCTTTCCTAAAGCAGTCACAGTTGGGACACACTGTGTTTCTGCACGCATCTGTCATGTAATATCAATATGACATTTAATTACCCAGGGACACGTTTAATTTCTTTTGCATAGCGAGTTGTCCTGACCACAAACAAAACCTCAGAGGTGTGTATGATAATGGAGAAGTTATCAACTTACAATTCTAAAAATCTCCTTACCTGCCAACATCTGGTTTCTACCTAAATACATCCACTTGTTGTTAGAACAAGTATGAAAAAAATCTGATCCCAACAGGAAAGAAAATAATAAAACAACCAAACTTGTGCACAACTGCAAAAAGTTTGTTTGTATCATTAATTTAACAATTTCTAGCAACTACTGTATTGAGAAAAATCATCTACCTGTTCGCCTTGCAGTCACTGACTTTCACCACTGAGAAGGTTTTTATCCCAGTGTGTGCAGGTTACAGCCCTGTACTTGTGTTTTGTTATATCTTTGGCCCCTCTAAGTTCATAAAATATTAAAACTTCTTAATATCTGAAATGTTAAGTTTTCCTGCACTGAGCTAATTCAGAATGTTAGAGGCATTAAATTTCATTAGAAATCAGCGTGTTTAGTTACTAAAAAATTCCTAGCATTTAAGTATACAATTAAATTTCAAGGGGTTTCATTTATACTAAAGTACCAAACAATAATTGACAGGCAGTAAAACCAGCAATTTAATCAGAAGGGAAACACCTTTTTTCTGTTCTTGTTAGACTAAAGTGTTTAAAGAACAATACAGAGTTAACAAGGTGAAACAATGTTAAAGATTATTTCTCCCAGCATTTTATTGGTGATATTCTCTAATGCCCAAAGAAATAGCACTTGACACGGGACAACAACTGTTGAACTATTCTCTATATTTTTAAAGCAGGAAAAAGAAATTACATGAAAGGCGTCTCAGGTCTAATTTAGTAAGAAAAGCAACACAGATAATAGGTTTAACCCTCCTCCCGTCTTCTAAAAATGGTATTAAAACCCATATAATACAACTAGACCCACACTTAAAAAGCAAATCCTTGGACTCCACCATGACCCTGATACAGTGAAAAAATACACAAGAGAATTAATTTGTTTAATAATGTCCTTCCTTTCTTCCTATCACACTTGAATCAAAACTCGAACCTGGAGATTTAATTCCACAAAGAAAAATTCCATCGCTAATGGAGATCACGGGAAGCAAACTCACCCTGTGACATCTTTCAAAAGCTTGTTTAGTTTCTTGCAGAAGGTTAACCACCACTTCTTGAGACAGAAAAGTTTCTCCGTGCGTGTCAATACTCGGCCCCAGCGGTAAGTTTGTACGTTGCCTTATTCTCTCTTTGAGGTCTTGAATACTAAAGCAAAGACATAGCACAAGGACATTTCACCGGGTGGCAATTTTGATGCTCAAATTCAACAGTGACTTTGGATGTTTTAGTTGTTGACTTAAAAAACAGAACTCAAGACACGGTTTAGGATACACAAGCATTGAGACAGTCTTGCAAGCTTAACAAAAATTGCCAGTAAATGCAAAACTATCGCGTCTGATCGCGTGGTCAGCTGTGTTGTACCATGACACCAGCTGCTCCCCATGAGGAATAAGAGTCATTTCAATCGAATCCTGCGGCACTTATGGTCTGTGGACAAAGTTTAGCTTCCATACATTCTGTCATATATTGTATTAATACTTTCAAAGCACTAATGAGAGCTTTCTATCTCTGCCATACCCACAAATCCTCTCATCCACTATCTCAGCGGTTCTGATTTAGTCAAGCATGCTCCAACACATTTCCATGCATAAAACAACCCATAAAGTCAGTCACTACGATCAATTTAATTTTCCCCAAGAAAATTAAATTTTCATCTTTGTTTTTTAATTTATTTAACTACTTTGCTGCTGCTGTTCTCTCCAAATCACTTCTCATTCTTGACACACTGAACCCAGTAGCTCTTTGAAAGGTGCAATATTCTTATCACCTCTACTTCACACAAGTTTTAATTCTTCCTTTCCCACTTCTTGCTACTCCTTTATTAGAGTTTCTCTACCCTGAGGATAATGAAGTCTTGTTTTACCTTTCTCTAAGTCCATTGCATCTTCTGGGCTCATTAAGAGCTTTCTCACTGACATTGCTATGGTCTTTTCCCCTTCCTAGGTCTTGGGAGGGGACCACAAGACCTGGGCAGGTGAAAAAAAAATGTATGCTTTTAGATACACACATATACATGCTTTAGGTACCTTAATTTTGCTTCAGTCCTTTTGTGGATCTGGATCCTAAGTTGAAACATAGGTTTAACTGGTATTTTTCATTTCCCACGAGCATATAAATATCATGCATCACCTTTCACATGTACTGAGAGCAAGACACTTTTTTAGCAGAAGTTAACAAAGTGACAGCAAATTCTAAAAAGCTGTAGGTCACTTTAGCCACCTGCTCTCTTGCAGTTCATCATCTGACATGGCAAACACTGTTTCTCCCCTTACCGCCCCCCTTTCATTTCAAAAGCACGAAACTTGACAGAAGAAACTTACCCTCCAGTGCCAATGGACCTTTTCTGGTGGTTTTTGGAATCGTAATAGCGTTGCAGAATCATAGCGCTCCGACTTTTCAAGTAACCAATTTCCACCTCAATGTAATTCTCCAAGTAGGAAATGAAAATGGATTTGATAAGCTTAGACAAGAAAGTCTGCTTATCAGTACCCAAGTTAAACTCCATCAATTTGCTTGACAGATTAGTAGTTCTTTATGCAAAAGAAACAAAGAAAGGGAGAGGAGGAAAGGGTTGAATTTGTATGAATTACAGTATTACATGTTTGTAAAGCACACAGCACAACAGAATCCTGATTGCGATTAAGACTTCTAGCAGCTCTACATTTAAGTGGAGAATTTTGCATAATTCGTGTTCAATTCTATATGGTACAATTGCAATAACTGAGTCGCTGGCAAGATGCAGACGAGTGGCTTTTGCACACTTTTAGAATTACTCTCAAAGATCATGATACTAAATACTTGCCATGAAAAATAACAACCACGATTTGAAATTTTCTTCAGGAAAGCAAACACTGTCAAAGTTAATGTCCATCAAAAACCTTCCATTTTTATGAGAAGTTTACACTTGGCTTCTCTTCTCACGTCTTGATAATAAATCAGTGTATTACAAGAGAATATCTACAACAATAATTGCATCATCAATATAAAAATACCTTGTATATAGATCATAGAGGTTCTTAAGATACTGTTCTGCATCTGATTTCCTGTGTTCTTCCAGCTGGTCCTTCACATAACTCTGTAAAATTTGGGTACATCTGTTAGAAGATAAACTAGCAACCACAGATCATACTCATGATTCGCTAGATTATATGTAATTTACTGCAACGTGTACATCTTACTTAAGGTAATTCATATATTCTTTGGTTTTAAATCTCTAATTTACAGATGTATAGAGTTAAATGCATCTCTTAGAAGAAAATTATTTAGTAATACAAAGCAGTAGCGTGTGAAGCAAAGACAAGAGACAGATTGGTTGGAAAATATGCTTGACCAACCATCATGAAATCTCCTCTTTTTAAGAATAAAAAACACCAGAGGCCTAGGGGCATTTCTGCAGATGACAGTAAGCAAAAGAGACACGTATTCACTTCTTGTAACATACACAAAGCAGATGCAAGCTTAGAGCCTTCTTGTCATTGACTATTTGGACAAATATTATTTACCACACAATACTAAGTCAAACCCAACACACAAATTTGGGGTTGAAACACAAGCCCGATCTCTAAACCATAAGGAGAATTATGTCTACAGAGATAGTGCTTTTGGCAATGAACAGTCACATGGTTGACTTCACACATTAAAGTGACTGTATTTGCAGGATGGGAAACTTAGTATTTCCAACTATTCCAGACTTTCACATAAATACTGCAGTAGCTGTGAGACAGTATTCACAACATAAGCTATTTTGGCTTGTTTGATGCTAACCTTACACATGAAACTCAATTCCAAGGATGAACTATTAAATGTGAAACTTCCTGACATATTCTTGGTAGGGGGCATCCAGAAGAAATTAAATATGAATCTTGTGAATTAGCTAATGAACACACTGATTCCCTTATAATTTTACATATTGAATTTGACTATTTTCAGTCGCACTGTGTTCAAAGTACAAGCAGCTTTATTTGATAGAGGCTTGATCATCTGTCTGAATTGTTACAGAGCAATCAGCTGTGACTCCACATCCTCATCCAAGATAACAAATATTATAAATTCTCATTAATTGTTACTACTAGATATAATACTTTTTAACAAAAAATTTCCTCAACAAACTTCAACATGTTAAAATCTAAAATATACCTGAAGTTTAACTTCAAAGATATTTTGAATGAGTTTGGCTAGCACAGTCTCTGGATTGCTAAAGACTTCTCCAACTTGCTTATTCACTCGTTGGCAGAGGATGGCTGCATCTTCAAAGACATCATTCCTCAAGAACGCACCCTAGGGTTTCAGAAGCACGTTTTGTAATATATTTAGAACTATACGATAAATAAGTCAACACACAAAGAGATACACGTAAAACAAAATGCATTTACCTCTTGACACTGTTTTATGTACACGTCGACGCAATGGGAATAGCCCTGTGGAAGGAGCAAAACAACCTGGTGTCAAAGCAGGTTCTCTGTGCTTTCATTATAGAATTAAATGAAGGGAACAATCCCTGTGAAAAAGTTACTGCAAAAAAAACCCCAGATTCATTGAAAGCGTAGACTCTTTTAAACCCATTTTTGTCACAAGCCTAACGTAACGTCACTTTTCACCACTCTATGGGGATACACACCACAAGTTTCAACACACTTTCTTGAGCATGGAAGTCAGTTCATACATATGCAAGAAAATAATATCTTGGAATAGTCTCTACTGACACCACCTCCAATCCCTCATCGTCTGCATCTTTTATTCCGCTGCACTTGATTTCAGATGGAACACCTCAGTATTTTTAAAGTTATTCACATTACCTGGTGTGGTGGTTGTGCCCATGCAAACATGTTCACTTAAAACAAGCACTTAGTGTATCATGGGTTGTTTTATTTATGTATTTAAATGGAAAGCCTTGGTTTTTACCTTAAAATGAAGCAAAACCGCTGCTACTTCTCTCATTCT
This sequence comes from Nesoenas mayeri, assembly GCF_963082525.1. NCBI lineage: Eukaryota > Metazoa > Chordata > Aves > Columbiformes > Columbidae > Nesoenas > Nesoenas mayeri. Next base: position 3,318,731 of record NC_137548.1, on the reverse strand, counting down.
GGAGATTTCGCCTCTCCGCTGTGCGCTGGTAAACTCTTGAATTAGCTGGCACTCTAAATCATGGTACTTACCTAGAAAGGGGATAACAACAAAAATCCATCAGGCTATGTAATGCAAGCACCAACCAAAACCGACAAGCACCGACAGTATTGCGTACTTCTTTAATCATATTTAACAACTCAGCTACAGGAACATAGACTGAACAGAACTGATAACTTACTTGCTATCTTTGATTTTACTTCAGAAAACCTGTTAACAAAAAAAATACCACGATTAAATTCAAATCCACATCACGAGAAGAATCACAGCCATCCTAGATCACGAATAACAGCCACTCTGCTTAAAAATGAAAACATGTAACACAAAGATGACAGAAAAGTTACACGCTATATATCCATAAAAACCTACAAGCATCTAATTCAAATCTAGCACTAAGTCAGCACAGCAAAATTATCCCATTAAAAGTCTGCTAAGCAGTTTAGGATGTGTATGTAAGGATGATCCCACAACATGAGTGCGTGAACATAAGTTTGAGAACAGAAGAGAGAAATAAGGACACAATCCATCTTAAAGGCTACATGAATCACTAAGTAAAGCACCAAAAAGGTAGACAAGGGAAGCATGAGAAAATTATACTTATGCGAAGATTTTTTTTTCCCCAAAGAAGTTCAGATAGAATTGTACCTGTCAAAAGGCAGTTCCTGGGCGATCAAATGCAGTTTCTGAATAATATCAGCTGCCTCTTTAATCTGTTAAGAGTAAAACATGACATAATTAGCAAAGAAGGTCTGATTGTGGGCTATTCCTTTCCTCCTCCTCCACTGCCTGATTTTTATAGGTGCAGTTGATGCAGCCATGGAAGAAATCACCCACTTAAAGTCCCCATATGTACTTTTATGATGCTTAAAGTTTTGGGGTTTGTTTTCGTTTGTTTGGTTTGATTTTGTGTTTGGGGGAGTTTTGTTCATTTGTTTTTGTTGTTGTTGCTTTGTGTGGGGTTTTGTTTGTTTGTTTTTAACAGAAAATTACATAGGTCAAAAGATGATTAAAAGTCTTTAGTTACGTGTTCGCATGGAGCTCATCTGTGTAGGTGTCTAAATTAACTGGACAAATAGCTCATCACTGCACTGTACCAACCAAAGGTTCTTCAGGGCTGATTAGATCAGAATGTAACTAGAGCAACCTCAGGAAAATTTGCACCCTCCCATTTGGGAATCAAATATATAACTGTAACACAGAGCTGGCCGAACAGCAACATTATAAGGCATTAGGATAAAAGTCCTATTGACTCACACCTAAGCAGAAGAAAACTGTTGAACTCTGAAGTGAAATGGTTAGCAACCCTTGCAGACATGGCTCACAGAATCCCAGAATGTGAGGGACTGGAAGGGACCTGGAAAGCTCATCCAGTGCAATCCCCCCATGGAGCAGGAACACCCAGATGAGGTTACACAGGAAGGTGTCCAGGCGGGTTGGAATGTCTGCACAGAAGGAGACTCCACAACCCCCTGGGCAGCCTGGGCCAGTGTTCTGTTACCCTCACTGAGAAGAAGTTTCTACTCAAATTTAAGTGGAACCTCTTGTGTTTCAGTTTAAACCCATTACCCCTCGTCCTACCATTGGTTGTCACTAAGAAGAGCCTGGCTCCATCCTCCTGACACTCACCCTTTATATATTTGTAAGCATTAATGAGGTCACTCCTCAGTCTCCTCTTCTCCAAGCTCCAGAGCCCCAGCTCCCTCAGCCTTTCCTCACATGGGGATGCTCCACTCCCTTAATCATTTTTGTTGCCCTGTGCTGGACTCTCTCCAGCAGTTCCCTGTCCTGCTGGAACTGAGGGGTCACAACTGGACACAAGATTCCAGGTGTGGTCTCCCCAGGGCAGAGCAGAGGGGCAGGAGAACCTCTCTGACCTACTGATCACCCCCCTTCTAATCCACCCCAGGATGCCATTGGCCTTCCTGGCCACAAGGGCCCAGTGCTGGCTCATGGTCATCCTGCTGTCCCCAGGACTCCCAGGTCCCTTTCCCCTTGATGTATCCAAAAAAGTCACAACAGTGCTCACCATGAAGAGGAGAGGAAGGTGAGAAAGGGGATCAAAGCAGAGTATAGTTGGGAGTATGTCATATTCTCCCAAGGAAGGAGAAATTTCTCTATTAGAAATTAGAAACTCTGAGGTCCCAAGCAAAAATCAAGTTAATCATGCATCTACAAAATATGAATAGCTGCACAAATACAAAAGCTAACAAATAAAGGTAGCGCAGCATGCAAATCTCTGCTCTGTCCTGGCCAGCAAAACCTTTTGTCATGTTTTTTTCTCCCCACAAGCAATCAGCATGGGAAGTGCACCCAAGTACCAGTTAGTGACTGCTTCGCCTTGCTGAAAACTTATCTACCAGACTTTTCAGATCCTTCAACAGAAGGTATTATGAAACTTCAAGTTATAAGTGAAAGTTTAATTCTATATGATACTTCAGCAGACAACACACAATTCTCTTTAACTTATGTTTTGTTATTTGCCATGTTACCATTAAATATTTTGTAAACGTATGTTTTATTTCTACTTAGGAAAAAAGAAAGAAAAACTTATGCAGGTCTGGAAAGGGCTGTCCATAGAAGAACTTCTGTTATGTGAAACCTCTCTGTTTTCCTTGGAAGGCAAGAAGTTTTTATGTGCTCCCTCTTTGATTAGGGCAAACTATCAACTGGCAATTACCATAGATCCAGAGACCATCAATCAAAAGTCACTATGCAACTGATTTCTTGGGAATATAACTACCTGAAATGATTAGTTTTTTCATTTCCCTGACAGATACCTTCAGCTCAGTAGAGAGGGGATGACTATTAACCTATTCTTGGTTCCTTTATGAGCTGCATTTTAAGCACGTATCTTTGCTGAACGTGCAAACCAAGTTTTTACTGTTTCCACGTACTGAAACTTTTTTCCTGACTGCAACCACACCACTGCACAGAATTGGAGGAGGGTGGGAAGACTCTTCAGGACACACCTCAAACCCCCCAAAACAAAACAAAAAACAAATACAACACAACAGCAAAAAACCCACAAAACAAAACAAACTAACAAAACAAAACAAAAAAACCCACAACACTTTACCGTTCTTTCAAACTGCAATTGGAAATATAATATGTGCCCTTTTGGTTGCAGCTGAACACTTTTCCTTCAATATATTTCTATTAGCCACACTACTCAGATTACGTTTGCTTTATGAACACACTCTCGAAGCAGAAGAAAAACAAAATGCTTTCACGTTTCTTTGAAGTTTCCCTGCCTCGTTCCTCTAAATTCAGAGGGTGGAGACATAACCACAGGACTACACAAAGCCCAAAGGCATGCTGTGACAAAAAGGTATCCAAGGCCAGTGGACTGACCCAACAGAGTAAAGTTTCACAAAGAAGTTGTATTCAGAAACGTTCTGCATTACAGGGTGGATCGGAGGCAAGGGGTTCAAAGGAAAAAGGCAGATATTGTACGTACTCTAAAGTTTCCTTCCAGGCATTTCTCAAATCTCCGATAATTTCATAAAATTAAAAATGCCAACATTGCCCCATTAAGCATCACGGAATACAAATGCTTTATCAGCGATCTGCAGCCTAGTGTTGTTAATTTCCATTTCAGAACAATGAAACTTTAACAAGTCAGCCACTCACTGGTTTGAAGCCTGACCATGGTAAGTCATGGTAGCAGCTTGTAATTAGGGCAGTACTGCTTATTGCTTTGAACTGCTTTCATCCCGCTGACAGCTCTTACCTTTTCAGAGTTTGTAAAAACATCAGACTTCAGCTCTCCATCCAGAAACTCATTAAAGTATTTCATCAGCTTCTGAGCCTCCACGGCCCGTTGCCGTGGCGTGTTTACCCCCTCCAGTTGGTCACCAAGGTGACAGACCTTAGTTGCTACATAGCTGATGTGCTCATCTAGTTCTTGGAAATGTTGGAAGGCAACCTGGGAGAACAGAGACACAGAACTCACGATTTCCATTTACTGTGCTTTAGGAAACACCAGAGTTACTTCAGTAAAAAGCACGACGAATGCAGGCACCAGCTTTCCGGGTGCTGTATCTCAGAACTACAGAATTACTCAGAACCGCTAATTAAGTATACACAATTGCTTAAGGTTTAGTGTCTTCCTTTTAACTATTGTGAAGAGTTTCAGAACAGCTACCGCTCGTTAACGGAACACGTAGATAAGCCCCTTTTGACAGGGGAAACTGTTTTCCATCAAACTCTCTTTATTTTTATCTGGAACAGTAGCACCCTGTACCAAGAAATGTGAATAGACCATGTGATGCTTTTAAAACTTGCACAGCTTAGCACTGACTATAGTCTTTAGATTTTACCTGGTTGCTTTTCTGCAGCTCTTGTACTTTCTTGGCAAATTCCTTGGCTTCCTTCTGGCATTGCTGTTCTAGTTTCTCCACCTTCCTCTGAATCCTTTCATCCATTACCTGTAATTCTTGGATATGATTTACAAATTCTTCCAATAATCTGATTTAAAATAAAATACAGTAAAGCAGACTTTAGTTTGAAACACATTGTCTTCCGCAGAGAGCTTAAAAAACCTCAAAGAAAAAAAGAACTTGCCTATGAGGCTCATGTCTAACTCAGAAATGCTATTTTGTTTTAAACTACATCACCCTAGTTGTGTAGAGCTCTATGCCTACATAAAAACTATATGACCATATACATGGTATGCTGGGGGAGAGGGGAAAGCCTAAATACTAATTACTCAAGAATGTGCCTCCACCACAAGCACAAAAATCCCTATACACCCATCTTTTCTAAATAAATCTCAACAGGGCAAAGAGAGCCAAGGCCACTACATCCCTTCAATGCAAAGGCTATAACAGGAAAATGTTTTCTACTGTCCTGTAGATTTTACTGTAAACTTATAAATCAGCATCCCATTAATAGGCAATGAGTACAATCAGGTAGTCTCATAATGTTGCTTTGGTTATAACCACGTTGTTTCCTGACTTCACTTCTTCCTGTAACATAAGCCATGTTAAGGTTTTTTTCCTGTCCTTTCCCATCACTTTGATTTTTCTTTCACACTCACATTTTACCCTTTGGGACAAACACAGTAAGTACATTGGAATGCTTTCTTAAATTTCCTCGATTCTTTTCCATTCCATTCCCAAGATCTCTCTCTTTCTCATTCCTGTTTTTGTCCATTCTGTCCCATTCCAGTCATCTTTTCAGCTTATACTTTTCTAAACATCCCAGCCACTGATGTTCAGGGAATGGATTATTCCCAGATCCTCCATGGTGATAAAACTCATGCCAATAACTGAAAACGTATGAAAGATCTGAGAACTCTGCTGTCCAGGTTTAATGTCAAAGGACAGAATATGGGAATCCCTTGTACGGAGCTATTTCTAGACCGCTCAGGAATCTGCATTTTCACATATAATCTGTTCAGAAGGTATATGGGGAACATGAAGCCCTTCCCACCTCTACATTTATACAATCCTAAAATTACATTTGGCCCTCTGGACGCAACCACCAGGCTGATGTGTCCCCCATGAAAGTGAGTTTGACACTCCCGATCTAGAGCTTTCTCCAAGCAATACCTAAATGATACTAATGCGATTCTCTTTAATTGCATGGAGGATCACTGAATTTCAGCTTTAACTTCTGCTGCTAAAATGACCGGCTTTCCCTGCTACTTGGAACACATTAAACACCTTTTCCTCACTGTATTGGTCTAAAAACCTATTTCAAGTAGTATCTTTACAACAGAAAGTGACTTAAAGGCATAACTTAAAGACAACTGCATCAGGGCAGATGTTTGTAACTTCTTTCCTTTAGTTCCTGCTCACCAAGAAGCACGTTCCATTAGATTCCACAGAAGACCACAAGGAACAGACTTTAGTTTAAAGAAGTATTTTTAAAATAAAATGCAAACAATAGAGTGACACAAAGTACACTTTCAAACAAAAGCCTAGGGAAGTTCAGATAGTTTCTATGCATTTTATCAAGCTGATTCAGTTCAGTTTACAGTTTGTTTTTTAAAGAGGCATCGTGCCGACTCGGCACTTCCCATAGTATTCAACAGAGTGAGAAAGGAAAGAATGCTCAAGTAGAAGAGGTAGCTCTTAGTCAGGTGTCTTGGAACAGAAATAAAGAATCCAACATTGTACCAAAAAAAAAGCATCATCTTCTAAAAACAAAAAAGAAAAAGCATACACCAAAAAGTCCGTTACTTTTTGATATTAATCTTGGCTCCCTACCCAATACTACAAGAACCCACAAGAAAAATATTTACAGTTGCAGGATCCTCCCACTTGTCTTGAAAAAATACCAAAGTGCATCGCAGAAGTTAACACAAGCAAACCAGCAGAAATATAGAAAATAAGTTAAACTGAGTTGGTATTGGTACAAATCATTAACTAAAGTATATAATGTAGAGTAAGAGCTACAGGAAGCAATGTGTATTTCCAGGCTTCTTGCCGTTTAAATCACATGTAAAGCTCTGCATAGGATACAGGCCTCAGACTGAATGTCAAGGGCTCAGCATCTTGTTAGAACTCCAACAATATCCTTCCCTCCTGTTGCTCACCCTAAAGAGCCAGACGGCTCCAGAAGGAATATCCTTTGACTGCAATAATGAAGCTTTTTCATATTTGATTTGAATAACAACAGCTCATCTATGAAGTCAGTACCTCCTAAACTTCTCAAGAGTTCTAGCTCAGGTTACTACAAACAACCTCAATCTGGAACAAGATTATATGGACAAGCAGTCAATAAGGAACAGCTGTTGCACTTCGAATTTATACCATCATAATCTAAATTAACATTCAGGTATCTAAACTTCTTGTTGACTCTGCTAGCTCAACAGCATTCCAATATCTATAACAGGAAGAAGGTCAAGCTCATCTCCCTAAATTATAATCACATGAAAAATGAAAACACTTGAGTTGATTACATTCCTAGAAAGACTACTAATAATGGTACAAAAGCTACAAAGTAGCACCATTTGAGAGAGTCACTCCTTTCAAAACAAAAGAAGATCCAGAGGTCTGGAGAACAGAAGCTTTAGGTGTTGAAAACCACCGTTTAAAATGGTGCATCTGAGTTACCAAAGCACCACCCGCTGCTGGCCTGGTAACCACAGAGCTGGCAGCTTAGGCTGAGGTTGAGCTTAGGCTGAGCAAAACCAAGCCAGCAAAAAAGTGCAGGACAAACAGGTCCTGCACCACCTCCTCCCTGACTGCTTCCCCTACCCTATGCTTGCTCCTTTCTATACCTACATTCCTTCTCACCACCTGCTCAGAGACACACAACCTCTTTCCTTTGCACCTGCTCCCAGGCTCTTCCAGTCCCCCTCAATTGCTAATCCAACTTTGCGAGGGTGAAAACTCATGGACACCACACAATCCAATATGAATTCAAGCGAAGCCGTTTATTACAGAAACAAGCCTCCTTATATATGCAGTTATTTTTTGATCACGCATCCACGCTCCAAGCATGTATTAGCTGATGGGATATTGTCCATGTTCACGAGCTGTCCACGCGCCCAAGTCTCACTGCTAATAGGTCTCGTTAATCTTGTTGAGACCCTGTTATTATAGAATTGCCTCACTCCCAAAGCAGGTGGCGTTTTTCAGCCTTCGCGCTGGCCTTGAGATTCCTTTGGCTAGTTCAGAAATAAATCTCCATCTAATAGAAACCCATCCATACAACAACCTCAAGAAAATCCCTCAAATCTCCTACACAACTTGAAAAAAAAGAGATTATTTCTTTCTCATCAGGTTAGTTTTCTGACATTTTAGTGAGTTAGATTAGCTTATCATGGGATCACATGCCTAGAGCTTGCTCAAGATGAGCCACCACAGTGTGTAGCTAAGAACAAAAGGGGCACAAGACCATCTCCATTGGGCAGCAGACTTTGGTTCAGACTATACAAATTTAGTTTAAAATCATCTAAGTCAACATTGCCATGTTCCTGCCTTTCTTCCCACCCTACTTGTTTGTGCCTTTTATTTGAGCCAGGACTGTAAGCCACTGGGTCTTAAAACAAGCCAGCTCAGGAATCTAAACTAGCAAGAAACTCATTAAATTGACTTAACTATCATAGTGCTGAAGCCTCATATTATGCTTTAGTCCAGCAACTCCAGTGCTTTGAAACATTCATGTCTGACAAAGACAAGTAACGTCAATTCTCCTTCATTCAAAAGGTCTAAATCAGAAAGTGACTTTCCCTGCTCTTGTTACTGAATAATTGGTTCTGAATAATTGGCTCATGGTCACAAATTCTAGCAATTCTCCCAAATGAAACCTCCTTGGACATACACCAACGCTACATACAGGCTTTTTGTTACATGTGTAATAAAACAGTACAATTAGAGTTACATTCACTTTGACCATTATGCGATTTCATTTTACCTTTTCGGATCAAAAGCTTCTCCACCTCTGGAACCTCCTCCAGGTGTTCTCCATGCCAGACGTTCAATGTATTCATCTGCCACAAAAGGCTCCTGGCCACAGAATAAAAACTCCTTACAATGTGCCACAGCAGGTCAGTCCTTAAGCAGCTGCTTACACATCATTTTGAAAGCATTCGGAAGCTTTACCACAATCAAGAGCAAGTACAAGTGTTGACAATTACCCCGTCACCTCTTATGTTTACGTATTTAATATAGAGAACTTTGTTTCTAATGTGGTGGGTTTGAACGTCTAGTCTTGAGATTGCCAAACAAGTAACAAACAAATTGCTGCAGGTCTCTGAAGAGCTGGCTCTAAATTACCCGTCCTTATTTCCAGGTGACCTTACACTTGTGATTACAAAGTGTCCCAACCGTGCAGCAGCTACACTGATGTGAGATATTCCATCGCGAATCACACAGGAGAACTGATCTGCTTAAAAAATTCCACCGCAAATTAAGTTTTCTTTGCAGTTGCTCAGATCTCTGATGAAGTTGACAACACAGCATCACAAGCAGAACTGACCAAGGCAGCAAAAACAGCGCAAGATTGGCACTGGACACTACACAACATCAAATCGCAGCTGTAGAAACAAAGCAGATAAAAAGGAAAAAGAACCCACCAAAACAAGCATCAAAACAGATGATGGACCTGACTTTCCCAAGAAAGAAAAACAAGGCATGAGTGATGCTAAAAACCACAAGGTTACTGAAGTTTCATAATATTTGCTGGATCTTCCATAAATATACTGCACAATGGTAAACAGTTATGATTATTTTTCCACCCTACAGTGTTTTCTGAAGACTCATAATAAAGCCAAGAACTCCTATTTTAGTTGGCCTAATATTTAAGCCAGCTCAAACATTTCTTCATATAGATAATATTAAATACCCCAAACACAGTCCACCACCTATCCTTTAAAAAAATGACAATTTATCATTTCAGTTTCATTGGTAAAGGATACACAAAGTATTCTCCCAGCCACCAGGATTTCATGGAAAACTTTACAGCTTCATGTAGCAATGGTTCTAACTGTGAAACATCACCCGACACAGAGCTGGGGGCAGCTCTGGTTAACAGTGGCATTTACCACAACTCATCTGTGATCATGAAACATGAACGTGCCACCAGTGATTTTGATAAAGCTTGGTTTAAAAAAATTAAAGTAATCAAAAATAAACAGACCTCCACAGGTATCAAATCTGTTCTTGTATCAATAGGTCTAAGACCTTCCCAGAAGTAACAGGGAGAGGAAAACCAGCATTATGGTGTTAATCACTAGAAACAAGGGTTGGAAAGAAAATATTGCCAGTTCAAGATTTGTCATTCCTCAAAAACACATTATGCTCTATTGAGTCAGGTCCGGCTATTAAACAGAAATATAAAAGTTTCTTAAATATACTTTGCAACATGCCGAATCCTGCTAGACAGGACAGAAGTTTCACCCTTTCAAGAGATGACCCAGTCACTCCTCATTCAAAAACTGACGAGAGTAACTGTGTTTTGCTCACCCTCCATGGTTAAACTTGAAAAATAACTGGATGATACCACTTACAAACAATTCCTCTACAAGTAACTCATCTCTAACCCACTTCTTCCTGATACACAACGTTAAGTTTCCTTTACAGGAATCCTTTCCGACAAAAGTCACAATGCAGTGTTGTCATATCAAGTGTAAATTCTCTCCTTATCTCATCTTTACATCTAAATATTTGGGAACAAGCCATTCAATATAGTAATATTCCTTTCAGGGGAGCCCTCCAGCTTCCCAATTGTCTTATGGCTCTTCTCAGTATTTCTCCTGTTCTCTGTTATTTGAGAAATATTAACTGTGGGGATACTATTATATGTAGAATACTGACCAACAGAGGGGAAAAAAAGAGCTTTTTCTTCCAAATTTTCACAAAGGGTGTGCTAAAAATAACCCACTTGATTTATGAAGAACAAATTAAGTTCAACGGTGTCTTTTAAGACCTGACTTCACACACTCCACTGCAAATCCAAAACTTTTTAGTTTTGTTTGTATATCTAATCTTCCCTATACATTTGCTCTTTTTAATGCCATCTTGATAATAGGGTTACCTATGGCTGACCACCTAATTCCTATTTTAAGTCTCCTATCCAGTTCTGCAGAAAATGCTGGAAATCAGCTATTACAAATGTCATTTGCAAGTCCTTTGCCTTTTATCAGATGAGCCCCAACAGTCAATTTCTTCACAGCTTTGAACTTCCCTCTAGCCGTAGATGAATTAATGGGATACCATCCATTCAGCCAATACTACCGATTTAATAAGAGATATGCCTGAAGTGGGTGATAACCTGGTTTGATCTGGTCTGTATAAATGAAACTAAACCAGACCGAGCCACATTAAAATCCAGTTTAGAAGCAATTGTTGTTAAATTACACAAAGGAGAATTGAGTCCATCTTGGGTTCATTTTCAGCACAGATCCTTCTACACAATATCACAAAACTACACTGAAAATGACTTTCAAATATACTTTCATGTGAACATTTCAGGCAAACACTACCCTAAGTAGGCAGCTCAGGCTTAATCCCATAATTAGAACATGTTTTCACGTTCTAACCCTTCATGGCAGTGACTTCAAACTAACAGAGTAGGCAACATTAATTTAGTGAATAGTAACAAAACCTCTCTTGCATTGGAGTGAAAGAGGAGAGAAATAAATATTGGTTTCCATATTGGAAAACCTAATTCTAAGCCCCATCTCTGGGTAAAGGTCTCACCTACTTTGCAATTACATGTTTATTGCTGTTGCAAAATGGAACAAACTGTTGCGCGGCCCAAAGCAGCCCAAACATACAGTTTCATTTCCACATCCAAATTATCTCACATTCCACATCCCACAAAGAACAGAACTGCATTGTCATCATGTCGAGAAATCAACATAGCCCTAGGATGGCTAGAGAAGTGTAGAGAAGGCACAAAACCTGGCACCGAGCTACTTTGCATATAATATATTAGCCTTGCTATTTTTTTAAAACATGCAAGCCAAAAGATGCGAGTCATAACACTCACGTGTTGTAACAGCGATTCATAAATAAAAGCACACGCAGTGCATTGATATAAACCACGGAGAAAGGATCTTCCAGAGAAACAGGAAGACCTTTCCTGCAGGCTGGGCAAAGCGCGTCCCAGTGCGAACACACCAAACGAACAACCGGCTCCTGAGTGACTCAGAGAGCAAACACAGGGTACATAGCAACACCACATCCCCACGACCTGGCCAGTGGGGCAAACACCTTCTCTTAATCACAGGTCACATCATGAAAGCCTGTGGTCCACTCCAGGGAAAAAGAATTTCCCAGACTCTTCCTAGAGAATCATTAAATCATTTTGGTTGGAAGAGACTCTTAAGATCATCGAGTCCAACCTAACTAGCACTAACCCATACCCTTAAGAGCTTCATCTCCATGTCTGTTCAACATCTCCAGGGATGGTGACTCCAGCACTGCCCTGGGCAGCCTGTTCCAATGCCCCACAGCCCTTTCCATGAAGAAATGTTTCCTAATATCCAATCTATATTCCTTCCCTGCTCACGTGTGGCCCTGGGCAAGTTATTCAGCTTTTTTGCACCTCTGTTCCATTGCAGCTAAAGGGAGGGCAAAGTTATTTCCTTATTTCAGAGAAGCTGCAGCTGCACTGACACACCAGGCGCTGAGGTCAACTGAGTATGTGCCTTGAGGAGAAAAGCAGCCACATTATCTGCTTGTCGGTGGGGCCTGGCCTGGCCTGTCACCCTGCCCACAGCAGCACCCGTCTGCTGCAGAGCCCCGGGGAAGGAGACCCAGGCATAAAATGGACCGAAACCCCCCTGGCCTGAGTGAAGGAAAGGGCTGCAGCCCTCCCGGGGCAGGTCCCCTCAGCCCCCCAGTTCCCTCAGGTCCCCCACTGCGCCGCTCACCCCCCCACATCCCTCACCCTGGGCGGGAGGGCCCGTTTCCCTCCCCGCCCGAGCAGGAGCTCGTCCGGGGGCGGAGGATGAGGCCGCCGCATCCCCTCAGAGCGCCGGCCGGCCCCCAAACCGCCTCCCACCCCCGGGCCCAGCGCGGCCCGCTCCGCTCGCACCCACCTCGAAGAGCTCGGCTGTGGTGGCCATGGCCACAGAGAGGGCGGCGAGGCTCCTCAGCGGCCCGCTACCACCTCCCCACCGCTGCCGCCCATTGTGTCCCGCCGCCCCGGCAGCAGCAGCAGCCGCCGCGGCGCCGCCTCCGCCCGCCGGAAATGGGCCTGCGCCGGGCGGCCGGGCCGGGGAGGGGCCGGCAGCTGCGCGCCGGGGCGGCCGCTCTCAGCGCCGGCACCGCCGCGGGGCCGCGGCTGCTCATGGCGGCGTCGGGCTCCTCCCCAGGTACCGGCGGGCGTGTGGACACCGGGAGGGGGGACACCGGCCGGACTGGGTGCCCGCAGGAGCTCGGCGGGGGGTTGCGGCCGAGGTGGCGGCCGCCGCGTCTCCCCGGGAGCGTCTGGTCCCGGTTCAAGGGATTGAGAGAGAGAGAGAGAAGTTCGCGGGTTCGGGTCGGAGCCGCCGGTGTTTTCAGAGCGGCCGGCGCCGCGAAACAAACAATAATTTGATGTCTCATAAATCCCTTCGCTCCTCAGAGCAGCCCCGGCCGCTGGACCTGGTTTTGAAAATGTCTAGATTCAGATAACGTGCTTTTCACAGCCGCCTAAATCTGTTTTGCTTTTGTTTGGTTTTGTTTTTTGTTTGTTTGTTTGTGTTGTTTTGGGTTTTGTGTGTTTGTTTGGGTTTTGTTGCTTGTTTCTGTTTCGTGGAGTTGATTGGTTTGTTTTTCTTTTCACCTTTGTTTGGTTGGTTCAGTTTTGTTTGTTTTGGGTTTTTTTGTTGTGTTTTTTTTTTCTCCTTCTGCATTTTGCACGACTCTTATTTCCTCTGATTCTCTATTTGATCTGGTCTGTATAAATGAAACTAAACTGGACCGAGCCCCATTAAAACCCAGTTTAGAAGCAATCGTTGTTAAAGATTTTACCGAGCTCTCGCTGTCCGTACGTGGCAAAGGACAAGGTGCGGATTATGAAGTGAATAGGCCAACAAAATGGGCAAAGTGGGAAAGCGTGTATTTTGCTTCTATTTTGCTTATATTCCCTTCACGTCGTTCTGTACTTGAACTAAAAGGATAGTATTTTCAGGCCGAAATTTAACTTTCCATTTGATTTTAATTTTTGCATAGAAGGACCAGTCTATAAGTAACTTCCCTTATACTGTTTCATAAATAGCATATTTAGTAGAGTAGCAAAGCTGTAGTAGTAGCATGCTATAAGTAAAAAGCTGTTGTAATTGAATTTTATTTCAATTTTTGCATTCAAGGACAGTTTTTCTTAAGGTAGTGAAGCAAAGGAGGAATTGATTCAGAACTCTTACAGGGTTTTAAGTAGGCCGGCTGTTTTTATTAGTCTGGTAAAGTTTGTCGCCGTTTCCGTGCGTGAATTTGGTGGACTCAGTTCCAAAGAGCGAGAGGAAAAATAACTTGGGAGGTAGGAAAAGGAAAAGTAGTGAGACTGGCTAAAGAGACATGACCTACAGTCCTAGTCTGGATTCGGTAGAACTGAAAAGGGAACCGAGAAGGATTAACATAAAAAAAAGAGCAAGTAGGCTATCTTCCATCTTCAGGTGCAGACAGATCTCCACATTGGACATTCCTCTGATTGTTTTAGGATTAGTATTATAGTACTTGTATTACCTACGAGACTAGAGATGAGGCCTCCCCTCTACAAACACAGAGAAAGAGAAAGCCTTGTCCCAAAAATCTGAGAGTGTAATCGCCATGGAGGAAAAGGGGGGGGTAGTGACAGGGATATGTGAAGTAACTTGTCACACAGTAAGTGGCAGAGACAAGGAGTAGCCCCTTTGAAAAGGGCAAACTCGACTTGATGCTTGAAGTGATTTCCAGTCTTAGATCTTTCACGTTCCCAGAGGAAATAATAGGGCTGTGGAAACCCCAAGTTTATCCTCCTAACTGACCTTAAATTCAACAAAGCGCGCAGACAATATAAAGAATGCAGGATCGCATGGAAACTGTTGGTTTCAGGACTTACGCACTCAGCTGGAGATACGCAAGCCCTGATCTTTAACCTCGGAGAAGACATTTGGGACATCAAAGCATTCCGCTCTTTCTTTTTGAGCTGATCATAACTTAATTCGGGCAACAAGTATGGTGTCTCTGTTGAATCACCAAAGCTCATTCATCCCTGGAAACTGTCATCTTTCTAAGTTTTCATCATTTTCTAGAAGGGAATACTGAAGAACCGAGATCTGAAGGGCTAAATCATCACCTAATGATTCAGCTGAAGCTGGGGAGATCCAGCAGGAGGAGGAGAAGGTTGCGGTGGTGTGGGGACAGCTTCAGCAAATGGAGCAGGCAGGTTGGTACATAAGTGAAACAAAACTAGACTGAAATATCACCCTTCCTTTGTTTTGGGAACATTGAAAATAAGAGATGCTCACCAAGGTTACATGTAGCCTCTTATCAACAACCTTGCTCCTGAATTTTCAAGCTGCAAAACCACTCTCTTTGCTCTTCAAAATAGACATGAGGCTGTAAAGAGGTGTTTTACTGTCGTCTCTATCTTGTTTAGGGATCTCGTGGCTCTGGCTTCTCTCTGCCTATGCTTGCTTTTTCTTTACTGAAAAAAAAATAAATAAATAAAATAAAAAAGCCCTAGATGCCTGATTAAGAATCAAAGAAGAAAAGCACAGTCGCTGCAAATAAGCCTGAGGAAACGAAGCTGCCTCCAGCAAGCGACTCTGCTACTCAGCTGCGAAAAGCTGGTGTAGGTGGGACTTAGAGGTAACGGGGTAAGAACCATGCAAGTGTTCAGGAGCAGACGGGGAGCGCTCCATATGGAGGTTAGAGATAAAACAAAGTGCCACATTGCTGGCATTACAAGTTCCATGGCAATTTAAGCAGCAGACTGTGGATGTGTCTTTAAAAAGAGACGCTCAGGGAGTCTGTAGTTCCAAGAAGGGATGAAAAACAATGCATTTGTGGAAGTAATAGTTTTTCTTTCCTCATTTATTAAAAGACAACTTTCCAGTTCCTCTTGATAGATTGAGGTTAGCTTGAGAAGAAATTCATCCCTCTCTCCTTTAAAAAATAATACCGCTTCAGAAGAAAAAAATCCCAGATGTAGCATTAACAGCTAGCATGATTTTTCTCAAACATTATCTCTAGGGAATTTGAAATTAAATATATACGTTGGTGCGGCATAGCAGTTTTAAAATGTACAAAATTTGTGTCTCTGTGACATGATTACATCTTAAATACTCAAAAAATATTGAAATGATTAAACAATCATAAAAGCTTTAAGTCACATATATTGCACTTGCAGAGTGGAATCCGTTTCTCTCTCCTGTTAAAACCAGCTCTTGCTGGAAAAATTTGACTGGTGCACAGTAAAATATTTATAATATTGTAAAGGTTTTAGTTGATTTTCATTATGTGGGACATCAGTTTTCTTAAATGTCTGAAAACTTGTCTGCAGTGTGATCTGGCCTCTTAGAAACATCTCGCTGTTGAAGTTGCGCTGCACCGGTGTGAATCATCCGTGGGTTCATTGGTGCCATTTAAACACCTTTACCTTCATGCAACAGGAAGGGTCGACAGACAGATTCACATTTTATTAAAAAAATGAGTGAATGGATTTGCTCAAAGTTTCCAGTAGAAATCCACCAGCTAGAATGAATCTTAATTACATGTGAAATAGTTTTATTGACAATAACTTAGGTCCTGACTCTGTCGCTCTGTCCATCAGGGTGCTGATGGATTCCGCTTGAATGGGGTTACTTTGAGGGCCGGGGGGGCTTTTGGGAGTTATTTGAATAGCTAAGAGAAACCCATCCTTGATTGTCTCTATATTCCAAAGACTTCTATAATGTTTTTGCATTCTCTGACAGCCAGCAAAGGAATTGAGTCTAGAAACTCTGCTGGTATGGTATTTTGGGTGGGAAAAGAGTCTCCGTCTCTGAGACATTCAAACCCACGTGGACACGACCCTGTGTGATCTGCTCTGGTGACTCTGCGTTAGCAGTGGGGTTGGACTGGGGGATCTACAGAGGTCCCTTCAACCCCAACCACTCTGTGATTCTCTGAAAAGATGAGTAATGCTAAGATGCTCTTATTTCATAGAATCCCAGAATGTCAGGGGTTGGAAGAGCCCTGGAAAGCTCATCCAGTGCAATCCCCCCATGGAGCAGGAACACCCAGATGAGGTTACACAGGAAGGTGTCCAGGCGGGTTGGAATGTCTGCAGAGGAGACTCCACAACCTCCCTGGGCAGCCTGGGCCAGGCTCTGCCACCCTCACCAGGAACAAGTTTCTTCTCATATTTAAGTGGAACCTCCAGTTTGTACCCATTACCCCTTGTCCTATAATTGGTTGTCACCCAGAAGAGCCTGGCTCCATCCTCCTGACTACTCACCCTTTCTATATTGATCACCATGAATGAGGTCTCAGTCTCAGTCTCCTCCAGAGCCCCAGCTCCCTCAGCCTTTCCTCCCATGGGAGATGCTCCACTCCCTCCATCATCTTCGTGGCTCTAAATGACACGTCACAGGCATTACCCCACCATTGAAATACACTCCGAGACTTTCAACAGGTCAACACATGCCTGCACCATTGGACAGCACCTTTCTTAAAAGCTTGCTTTTGGAACTGAGACTTAGAGATGACCATATTTTTGTGGAGCATCAATCATTCATCGGTTTATTCAGTTCAGGGCAAAGGAGGGGACCTCTGGCCATGCTTGCTTTTCAGAAGAGTGGTCTGATAAATGAGTGTCTTCCACTAATTGAGGAGACCTTGGAGCCATGGTCTCCCCTCCTTACCATCAGTGGGCTCTTGCAAGGACCGGCTCTTCTCTTAGGCACTGTGGATGGCAGCTCTCCAAGTTGGAAAAATGAAGCGGGGTGTGAGAATAAGTGCAAAAAACTGTTACAAATTAAAATGACATGTCAGCAGTGCTTTTTGTTTCTATTTTGATCTTCACTGTTTTTTCCTGGATCGTTCAAGCGTTTTTTCAGTAACTATGGAACTTAAATTTCCAGCAGTAGCTACATTGCATGTATTTTCCCAAATTTTTCTTATTTTAAATGAAATAGGGAGAAATCATTTTATAAAGCCTTGGCATATAGAGACTAAGAAACAGTAGTGCTAACACCAAGTTTATCTCTAGCTAACTAATAAGCAATGTGTTAAATAATTACTAGAAATGTGATTTCTGAGGGAGTCTTCTATAAGTGTCTTCACATGACCATTTTTAATTAATTTTCCTACCAAATGAAAGTTTAATCTTCTACCCTACTTTATTCTATTACGGCAACCTTTTGAATCCACAAATGCTGTTTGTTGGACCGATGTAAAAACTGTTGATACAGGATCTGGTGAAAGAATCTGGTTGTATAATTACTTTGAGTTGGTTTGTATATGACAGTGATTTTCATTGGTTAATACTGGAATTTGGGGCATACTGGCTGAATAGATAATTGTGGAATATGTTCATATTTGTGTTTTCTATAATTGGTGTATTTAGGATTCTTTGTCCTGAATTATGCACAGGAAGCACACTACATCATCACAGTGTACTGTATTTGTAACTGCCAGTGTTTTAAGAGGAAAAAGACCTAATAAAGTGGATCGCGGTAATTTAATGATTTGCAAGAGGTGGGATACTCATCTCTGAAGGAAACCAACCCAAGTATTGCCCTTCCAAAGACAGGGTGACTTCCCACCAGCCATGATGGTCGAGATCATGGGGGTGAACAGGTTCCTGCTCGCAGAGGAACACGTTTCTAGGTTGGCTTGTTGAGTGGATAACCTTATATTTGACAAACAAAAGCCCAGGAGAAAGCTGACGTGGGACCACAGTGGCCATTAATAGCGCACTTCAATCCGTTAAGCAGATGTTCGAGAAGTCACTGAATTAATTAGACTATCACCAAGTGTGTTTATGTGACATTCATTACAGCATAGCTGTACAGTAAGTCCGTGGCTTGCTTATCTGCTCATTTCTTGCTAAAGAGTCCTTGGTAATTAAGAGGTGTTTAGCTAAGACAGCCTCACTAGCACTGCTGTGAGAAAAGCTGCAGAAATGGGGAAGGGACTTTGTTTTGGAAGTGTTTGTCAGTATTAATGTTTGAAAAATGTTAGTGTGATTTTTTTTTAACTCCTGTATTCCATTTTTTACCATCTAATTCTGACTTGAGGGGAAAATTCAAGAATAACTTCTTGACTTCATTTTTTCAGGTGTGATGTAGAGCGATCTGCACCAAACGCAGCCCAAAGCTTCAATGTCCCGACGAATGGTCCTCTGCTCCAAGATATCGTGGTCCATCACTTCTGTTGACCCTGCCATGCTGATGTCCAGCAGTGCCGAGCCCCATACAAGTTTCCTTTCATTCCTCGTTCAGATTCGTTCAACTTGCATTACTACACTTCCTAGGTAATAACATCCCTGACCCATGTTATTTTCCAGTCTCCCACAGGAATAAAAACACCTGTGTTGTTGAACGTGTCTGAATGAGTCTCAATCTGATACAGGCGGGTAAAATGTTTTTTATATAATAAACTGCTTGGAAGGCACTTCAGGATTTGAGTCATCTGAGTCATCTTCAGGACAGACCGGTACCTTTGACTGCGTGGCACAGCTGATCTTGCTTTAAATGAACTACTTAGATACCATAATTAGACAAAATATATCCAGGCTGAGATATAAAGTGCATATACCACAAATCTACTTATCGCAAGCAGCCTGAAGAGTTTGGTACAGCCAACAATTAAAATGTTTGTTATTTTTTAAAGTACTTTAGCAATTTAAACAGTGTATAACTGATCTTATGATGATGGTGTTAATTCATCTTGAAAACGAATATAGTTTTTTCCAGGTTCCTGTTCCACCAATTTTGGGGTGTTATCAACTCATCGAAGAGGATTCATAGTTAACAGTTAATAGAAAGCTTCATGAAAGCATAAAGAGTTCTGTTTGAGCACTGTGAAGCTCATATACCTTTTTTCAACAGGTAAGAATAAAGAAATCCTAAACAAATTTCTTCCATTTCTCTGTGATCTTCCCGAAATTAACAGGAGTGAATACAACAGATGATGCTCCATCAAAGTACTACCAGTAGACACTTACCTTGCATATGTCAGGCAGCCCCCTTGGAATTCTTGTAGTTTCCAGAATACAGAATCATACCAGAATATTTAGTAACATTCTGAATACTTGTGTTGCGCACCCTGTTCCCCTGTGGTATATTTTCATTGAAACCCTGGCACAGTCCCTCAGGTGGATTAAGTCCTGAGATTACTAACAACCCAGGGTTACCTGTTCCTTAAGACTGCTAATCCTACCTACAGATCAGCTTAGCCAAAATATAGTTATTTAAAATTAAAACGATAGTTTTCATTTAAGCCTCTCCGGCAACTGCAATGGCTGTGCTGTCACGTAATTATCATCGAAATTTAAAGATGGGATGATACAAAGTTGATGATGCTGATCATAGCATTAGTAAAACACTATCAGTGAACTAAAGACAGTAAAATATCAACAGCTCTTTTATGATTACTAGGTTGAGACCATGGTGATTTCCTCCTGCTCTGTAATTTCTTTCCACAAATTAGCGGTGTGCTCAGATAAGTGTGATTTGTCTGTATGCGCATAAATAACGTCTTTCAGCGTTTTGTTGCATTAACAAAATGGGCGTTAACAAATACTGAATGATACTAATTCCAGTGGTTTTCTTTCTCCTCTGTTATACTGCAGGGGCCCAATCGCTTAATTAGAGTCCCAAGTTAGCTATGGCCAACTGGATTTGTCATGGGAGAAGAGCCTACTGGTTTGGGTCATCGGCAAGCAGAATACCCCATGCGTTCTTAATTCCTCCCCAGTTGGTTTTGTATAGTGTAGGCACAGCTGTAGAATTTCTTACAGATGTTGTTTCTGGCTTTAGGACAGAAGTTCCCTAAATCTTTGGAAGTTTCTATAAGTGTGTCTTTTGGCACTGTGGGCAAATAGCACCCAACTGGTTATGTTTGCGCTGGGAACACTGCTTATGTAAAAGTCACAGGCTGTGAAAAGAGGCCTTAGTAGTACTTTTTTTAATTATCATAAATGGCCTATGAAAATATGTTGATTTTTAGATCAGACATAATTGGTAACCTCTTTGTGCTGAGCATGGAATCTTCTGTTTTCTTGCTTACAGGATTTGATGTCCTGTCATTTTGGGGTACTCTTGTGCACCAAGAGCATGTAACACGGATTGCCAGTATGACAATATGCATCTGGTCATGTTTTCCTTCTTTCTGTAGCTGTATTTTAGGATCCCAGATTCCACACTTACTGGATGTTACGTAGACCAATATTCTATTCAGATCTTCGCACCAGGAAAACCCAAAATTACTGCATGTGAGTTGCTCTAAATGTCGTTTATTTAACTGAAACTGCGTATTGAAGTTATGAATCCCAGAATGTCAAGGGTTTAAGGGCCCTGGAAAGCTCATCCAGTGCAATCCCCCCATGGAGCAGGAACACCCAGATGAGGTTACACAGGAAGGTGTCCAGGCGGGTTGGAATGTCTGCACAGAAGGAGACTCCACAACCCCCCTGGGCAGCCTGGGCCAGGCTCTGCCACCCTCACCAGGAACAAGTGTCTTCTCATATTTAAGTGGAACCTCTTGTGTTCCAGTTTGAACCCATTACCCCCTGTCCTGTCATTGGTTGTCACCGCGAAGAGCCTGGCTCCATCCTCCTGACACTCCCCCTTTCCATATTGATCCCCAGGAATGAGTCCCCCCTCAGTGTCCTCTTGTCCAGCTCCAGAGCCCCAGCTCCCTCAGCCTTTCCTCACACGGGAGATGCTCCACTCCCTTCATCACATTCATTGCCCCATCCTGAACTGGATGTCAATGCCTAAAATCAAGTAGTTAAAGTTGGACAAAGGTTTATTTGTTCCAGGTTTGCTTGGGACATCCCAGAAATTTTGTTTTCTGCTTTATATTTTTTTCTTGTGATGCTTAATGCATCCCTGGAGTAGGGGCTGGCATCTCCCTTTCAGATGAAAGCTCAGGCTCTCTCTTGGGCTCTCTCCCCTTCATCCTGTGGTGTTTTACTGTGCTCTACATGGCAGAAATTTTACTGGGGGTGCAGAGAATCTCTCTCCATGGTCTGGCCTCTTGGTTAGGACGCTTTTGTCAGAGATATGATACGTGGATTGGATGCACCCAGGTACAGAACCAGCTCCTGCATGTGAGGTCAGTGTCGTGACACCAGCATCCCTTGGTGGATGTGGCACTACGTAAAATCCGTGGAGCAGAAACCAAATCTGCTTATTCTGGACTTACCACATGCCTGCTTCCAAGTCTGTGCCAAAAATACACAATAGGCACTCATTAAATCTGAGCAGCGCTGCCTAATGGAACCATTTTGTCATTTATTGCTGTCTATCTATTGCAACTTCTGTCAGTCACGCTAACAGAAGTCTGTAAAAGCCTTTCGAAAACTGTCATCTACACTTAATTTTGCAACAGGTCACACTCAGTCCTAAATTGTAACACAAAAATCAACATGTTCATACTGTATGTTTAGCATCGAGTATGCAATTTATATTCATTGAACAAAATCCAAGCCACTCACCTGCCTTTGACTTAACCTCTGTTTGAATTTTAAGCTCATGACTGATACATTGGTAAAGGTAATTGAAGCTGAGACTTTAAATTTCTCATTATCAGAAACGATTTTCAAATAATAATAAGAGTCTTAGAGTTTAAAGAGGCCATTATACCTTTTCTGTAAACTGGTATGGATGGATTAGTAGTCTCTTCACTTGGATGAAGGAATGTCTGATTATAAGCACCTTGTAATGCTTATTTTTCTTGCTTGTTTTTCTTTTTCAGCCCTGGAACTAATTTCTTCTGATTACTACATCTGGAATTCCAAAGCACCAGCACCTATGGTGTACAAAGCCTTATTTGGCTCATTGGCTTGTGAATTATTTTTGTATTTAAACAAAACGGACAGCTAATGAGAGTAACTTCATGATACAGTGAAAATAAATATCCTCCAGCACTTGTAGTTTGCATGTTTGCTTAACAATTTTTTTGAGGAAAAACAAAAGAAGTCACTTCTCTTAAAAATATTAGTTGGCTTTAAATTGCTTAGTTGTGGATAACAGCTTAGAGAAGACAATTTGAAATGTACTTGCTGTGGCTATTTTTACTTTCCCTTCTAACGTTAACTGGTACAAAATAAGCAGCCAGTGGTACAGATGTGTCATGAGGTCACAAGAATCTGATTAGACCCCAGATTAATAGGACAGTTAAGAGCAAGACCTGCTTACAGAATACATATGAGTCAATAATGTACAGGATTTGGGGGGGGCAGGGGGAGTATGGCATGAGCAGCGCTTCTAAAAGAGGAGATAATAGAGGGGTCTTTATTGCCTTTGTCAGTGATGAGTTCCCTTTCATACAAGCCAGCGAACTGCATTGCTCTGAAACCCAGAAATAGTGATGATCCAGAGGTGTGAAGCTGGTTTTATCAAATCACAGGCCTAGCTCTGAGCAGGTCAAACCAGCTAAGTTTGCTGAAGGTTCCAGAACAACATCGCCAAGCCATTTTCCCTGGAAAAAAATACAGGCGTGAAAGAAAAGGACTCAGTTTACAGAGGCAGACCTCTGATTTTGAGAAGAGAATCGGTATCTGCAAGAACACAGGAAATTCACATTAAAAAAGTTATCGGGAAATGAGCAAATTGTGAAAGGCTGGTGAAAAACATGGAAGAACCTGAAGAGCAGCACAAAAGAAGAGAAGAATGCCATCAAATAACCGAGCGCGTCAGCTGCTCCGGTACCTCTTGTTTAACTCTATGATAAGTGATTATGTAAGGAGGAAAGTTTTAAGCTATAATTTAAAAAATGCTTAGATGGAGATAGTAATCTAACAGGTTGGCTAAATGTTCTAAAGGGTGGATTAATTAACATGAAACATGTCGTTCAGCTGAACCTATAAAACAGAGCTATGCTCTGACTCATTTCACACAGGTGATGTGTCCATTTTAATTAGCAAAAGTTGAATTGATGCTTTTTTTGCCTGGAATCCAGCCCGTACCTGTTACAGTCAGTGTGTCTGGACACCACGATGTGAGTGGGGAGAGGGGATCTCTCTGTTGAAAGGGTTTAGATCACATTCTGTTTATCAGGATCTTGGGGTGGGTGATGTTTCTCTTCTAGCGCTGAGCAGTTTTCTGTAACTTCATGCCATCCATCACCTGTTTTGATTTATTAGAAGGGTTTGCTCCATAAAACTCTGTTTATACCATTTCCCCAAATATAAGCCCTACCCGGAAAATAAGCCCTACCATGATTTTTTTCAGGATTTTTGAGGATGCTTGGAATATAAGCCCTACTCCAAAAATAAGCCCTAGTCATAGTTCATAAAGTCAATTTAAATAGCATCCAGTCAGCTATACATGTAAAAAAGTAAGCATCTTTTGGAGCAAAAAATTAATGTAAGACCCTGTTGTATGCAGCATGGAAAGCATCCATAAACGAGTCAGGCAGCAAAACATGAGGTTAAATTGGCACGTGTCTTATTCCAACAGGTTTGTGCAACAACTCTGGTTATTGGACAAGGTTGTTGGATCAGTTGGTGGTGAAACAGATGAAGCCTTTCTCTTGACCTGATGGCTACGCTTGGCTTTTGGGAAGAGCCCATTCTCATGGATGTTTCATAAGTCTTAGTAAGCTGGTAAACTAGTGAAGTGAGCTTAGTAGTGAACTTCTTAAGCTTAGTAAGTACATTGTAGCAACTCAGGTCTGTCACAACTGAGGTACCTTTAGGTGAGACCTGAAGAACACAAAGCAGGGAGAGAAATGAGTGATGGGTCTAGAGTTCAAGGAGTTAAAAATGATTGAACCCTTCTGTGTGTCCCTTGTAGTTCCCCGGACAATTTCACTGTTTCTCTCCATGTTCTGAGCATTTTCCCTGTTTTAAAAGGGAGAAAAAAACACTTCAAAAATTAAATCGAGAGAAGATTGAGAGCTCACATGAACCTGAGGACTCTGTGGCAGAGGTGGCATCTAACAGTAGTTCTGCTTGGCTCTGAACGTGATTAAGCCCTGTGTCACTGGTATTCCTTTAGCTCTTTAAAAAGTCAAGTTTTCTGAAGATTGTACAACAGTTACTTAGAAATAATTTGTGTTAAGTGGAAAAAAATAACAATATACTCTTTTGGTCCAAGAGCATTTGCTGCTTGAAGTGCTTATATTTATAATTGTGTCACAAGTATCAACTCTATGAGATCTACGCTGATAGATTTGCACAAAGGCTCTCAAAAGAGGTGGCCAAAGAGTTCTCCAGACTTAGTATTGCATTTCAGAGGCCTAGAAGAAAACTAACGTGCAAACCCTTGAAAAGAACAAACAGGACTTAATACTGGCTTGTCAACCCAGCTTTTTTCCCAAATAAAATAATGGGTATAAATAAGATGTTAGGATAGAACTCACTTCATTAATAAAATGAACTTGTTTTATTTCATTAAAATCTTGGGGTAATGTCATGACATGAATTTAAAGCACATATGTACTGTCAAACTTTTTAGATGAGACTGTACGTTAAATTGGCAAAGAGAACTGATGTAACAGATCTCTAAAATTCAAATAATCCAAAGCCCATGTATAACCCATTAAACAAGGAACACTGTTGGCATCTCCAAATGCAGTGGCAATGGGGAACCACCGTCAAACATGTTTTGGAGCCTGACTGTGTTATTTAACTCTTTCTGGAAGGTGTAGAAGGAAATGGAGAATTTGCGTTGATGATGGTGCAGTGGCTGAGAAGCAGCAGTTACTGAAGGTGCTGAAGGCCTCATCAAACCCTGATGGTCTGGATGTCTCAGAAGAAAACAACTTTTAATGAATTCCAGCACAAGCAGGTGCAAAGATGTGGATCTGAGAACAGGTGCTATTGGGACAGGGTGAGAGAAAATGGGGGTCAGGGAGTGTCAAAGAGATTTAGAGTGGGCAGAATAACCAGCTGAATGCACAAGAAGGAAAAATGCAGGATGAATACCTGGCACTGGTGAGATGCTCACAACCCACATGGCTCCATTTCTAGAAAAACATCCAGACTCTGAAGTTTCTGAGACCTCCAGAGCTTCTCATCAAAAATCTCCCTTGTTCTTCACCCCGCTCCCTTGCTACCCTGGTGTGTCCTGCCTCTCCCTCAACGTGGTCCATCCAAAGAGTTGTACCGAGGTGCCACGGTGAGGAGAGGGATCTCCTCAGGGACCACATGAACTCAGATCTTCTCAGATGTCGCATGAACTTAGGAGAGGGATAGTCAATAGGTCAAGAGAGGTTCTCCTGCCCCTCTGCTCTGCCCTGGGGAGACCAGGGCAGTTGTGGCCCCTCAGTTCCAGCAGGACAGGGAACTGCTGCAGAGAGTCCAGCGCAGCCACCAAGATGCTGCAGGGAGTGGAGCATCTCCCGTGTGAGGAAAGGCTGAGGGAGCTGGGGCTCTGGAGCTGGACAAGAGGACACTGAGGGGGGACTCATTCCTGGGGATCAATATGGAAAGGGGGAGTGTCAGGAGGATGGAGCCAGGCTCTTCTCAGTGACAACCAGTGGTAGGACAAGGGGCAATGGGTGCAAACTGGAACACAGGAGGTTCCACTTGAATATAAGAACTTGTTCATGGTGAGGGTGGCAGAGCCTGGCCCAGGCTGCCCAGGGGGTTATGGAGTCTCCTTCTGTGCAGACATTCCAACCCGCCTGGACACCTTCCTGTGTAACCTCATCTGGGTGTTCCTGCTCCATGGGGGGATTGCACTGGATGAGTTTTGCAGGTCCCTTCCAATCCCTGACATTCTGGGATTCTGTGATTCTGTGATCTCCTCAGGTGCCACGTGAACTTACAGGGATCTCCTCCAGTGTCACAGGAACTTAGGGGAGGGATCTCCTCAGGTGTCATGTGAACTCCCCCTCTAAATCCTGAATCATACCAGAAGCAAGACGGGACCAGGAAGCCCACCATCCCTCAGCTGATAACCACCATTGGAGAGCAGCTTCCCAAGCCCCCTGGGGAAGGTCATCCCACCACAGTCACTTCCGCCATATCTCCTGAGCTTGCCAGTCATATTGGGAGACACAGTGTCCATGTGTGAGAGAGCAGGTGCCACCCCCAGATTCACAGTGTCTGTTCCTGTCACCGCAGAAGGGAATTAGTTCACCTAACATGGTTCGATGTTGTCAAATCTGTGCTGGCTGTTACGTATCGCTGCTCAGCAATTTGATGCTTTTCTTGTTTTCTGGAAACTCTTCCCTCCTACTGGGTTCCCAAGGTAGTTGGTGACAGCACCAAGATGTATCCACCAGTTCCTCAAGTACTTCGGGGTAAATCTGTTACTTCAGCTAATTTGTAAGCAACTACTTCTTGTGCATAACCTAGCCTTCCCTTCTCTGCATTTTTATCCTGTTTTACCAGTGTTAACTCCTTTGGCCATTTGTTAATGAGTTGAACGTTGAAACAACAATGCATTAAACATTTAACAGCAGTTTTCCTGTATTTATTCATGCTTTTGGAGAAATTTGTCACACTTTGTCCTATTTGTACATGCCCTATTGAGTTTTAAGTTATAACGGAGCTTGTAAGTCCAAGTTTGTCCTTCAGTACTTTTGCTGTCTCCTTCACCACTACCTTGTTGTCCCATCATTTAGAAGATGACAACATATTAGAAAAACCTGCCCTCCTGGGCAGCCTTGTATCTTACTTATTGCCCACAGGCTCCCACTTACCAGCCTTCTGAACACACTGAAATTTGGCCCTATTCCTCCTCTTTCCCATGGCTGGAGTTCTCCAAGCCTTATTTTACTGTCACCATCTCCCCACATGGCCTCCTGCTGTCCCATCATACATTGGCACCTCAGATTGGGTTCTGAACCTGGACCATATTGTATCTGCAGCAAGAATTTACCAAATAGTCAGCATGACCAAAACACAAGGTACTACCAACAGCACCTTTTAGGGTGGAGAAAACAAAAGCCCACCTATAGCCGTATCCATCCTGAGAACACCATGGTAGGACATCCCCACAACCTCCAATCCCAAAAGAGCCGTTAGAGTTTTGTGAATCCTAGTTTGGGACATTCAGGCTTCATTGGAAGAGCTGCTATAGCACTGTGTGGATGTCAGTGGGAATCCCAAAGGGGCACCTTGGGGTTGTTCCCAAACTCCCTTCCCTTTGAGCCACCCCAAGTTATTCAGGTGCAGAAGACACAGAATGTAGTCTTAGCTCTCAAGTCTGACTCCCGTTGATATCAAGACTAAAAATTCCTTAGGCACAAGTATGAGCCTGGCCAGCATAGGCCACTTGGGTAGGTGCATCTCCCAATTATCTAAAATTTTCCTTCAGTTTTTGCAGGAATAAGATGATGATTCATGCAGGGGAGCAGGATCTGAGAGAAAAAGGCTCTTTTTCCTGAAGACAACAATTCTCTCTCTTGTGAGGAAACCGGCAATAAAGCCACGGGCCATCTCCAAGCACATGCAGATCTAAAGGAGCAGAGGTTCATCGCTTCCTCCAGCCCTTCCAGGAGCCAGGACAACTGGCAGTGTGTTCCCAAGAGAATTTCAGGAGAAACCAGCATCCCTGGAAACATGAGTGCTGGTTCATAAGGGGCTGTCTCATGTGCAGGGTGTCTGGAGGGACAGCAGTCCCATCAGTCCAGCCCAAGGCAATGGGGCCAGGAAGGAGCTGGAAAATCAAGGAGCTGTGCTTCTCCTGGGGAAGAGATGGGCCACTCTGCCCCAAACCTCACCTCTGCACCCACCAAGGGGCTGCAGACCTCTCCCGAAAGGTTTCCCATCCGAGACGTGCCCATTTTCACAGATGCCTCATCCCCAAATGCTGATGGGGAAGTCTCAACCCTCATGTTTTGGGTTGGTTTTTTTTCAGGGACTCATGACCCACAATGCAACTAAAAGGCTGAGAGAGTTGGGGTGTTCAGCTGGAGAAGAGAGGCTCTGGGGAGACCTTATTGTGGCCTTTCTGGACTTAAAAGGGGCCCATAAGAAAGATGGGGACAGACTTTTGAGCAGGGTCTGTTGTGATAGGACAAGGGGTGATGGTTTTAAACTAAAGGAGGGAGATTCAGGCTGGACATGAGGAAGGAATTGTTGTCCCTGAGGGTGGTGAGAGCCTGGCCCAGGTTGGCCAGAGAGGTGGTGGCTGAACCATCCCTGGAGACATCCCAGGCCAGGCTGGACGGGGCTCTGAGCAACCTGAGCTGGTGAAGATGTCCCTGCTCATGGCAGGGGGGGCACTGGATGGGCTGGGAAGGTCCCTTCCCACCCAAACCATTCTATGATTCTATACAAATCAGATATTGTAAGGCAAAGGCCTGCCCCCTTCTCCCCTTCTTGCTTTCACAGAGACTCCTAGAAACCTGGTTGAGCTCTAGATAATTTTTTGAAAGCCTGATGCCATCTGTAGCGACACGTAACAGCAGACAACTAAACCCAACCCATTTTCTTCCCAATAAGATCAGCTGGTCGCTTTTGATTTTCTCTAGAAACCTAACTCTTCAGGATCTTTTTTTTTTTCCCCTTTTTTTCTTTTTTTTTTGTTTTATTTTTGAAGTCAAAGTCTGTTTCCCTTTTGGTAGGTGACCTGTTTAATGTTTTCCCTGTGTCTGGGAACTCCTTAGTGTAATTAGCGACCTTTGAACTCCGCAACTAATCCTGAGCTATTTTGTATTCCTTACTCATCTTTAAGGCTGGACCTTTCTTTTCTTTTGAGTCCGCTGCCACAATTAAAGAAGAAACAGCTGCATTTCAAAGGGATTCCAATTCCAGAAGCTTAATCGTGATTGACATGTTCTTATTCTAAGCTATAAGAAACTCTAAGAGTCCTTTCTTGGGTTAAAACTTCAATCATTTTCTAAAAAATTATCTCAATATGGATTTTATTCATTTTCTTTGATAACCATTCTTTGCGATTTTTTTAACTTGAAAGATGCTTTGAGTTTGCGATGAATATGAACGGCGTCCACTGAAAGAATGAATGGTGTCAGGCACAGGCTGGATGCAGAAGTGCCTAAATTCCATTTATTGTCAAAATCTGATTATGAAACCTGATGTCTGCCATGTAGCTCAACACTCTTCCATATGCCCAAAAGGTAGGAGAGGTGTAAGCGTTTGCAAATGAGCCTCAGGAAGGCTGGGGAGGGAGTTGGCATAAAGCATTCTCTAGAAATCGACATTTTTTTAACTGTTTTTCCCAGTTTTTATAGATTAAAAAGCCATTGCCTTCCAGCCCTGGAAGAGCCCTTCTTCTCTCTTCAAGAGATGAATTCTCCATGAGAAATCACAGCAAAAAAACAACTGCAATAAAACAAGAATTGTTCAGTTTAAAACCATTGCCAAAACTGCACAACAAATGCTGAACGAGACTTTAAATCTCTTCCGAGGGCTGATCCTTAGAAATAATGGCAGCCTGTTGGGTCCTGTTATTTAATTATCTCCGTCTCACATTGGAATTCAGAGTGACCTCCGAAAGATGATCTTTAAAGAAAAACAGGCTGAAAATCGGTTTGTGTGCATGTGTTTGGTGGGCACAATGAGCCACGGGCATCGCTCGCATGTGCGGGTATAAACCTGTACAAAACGATCCCAAAAAACCCCGGATAAGGCAGCAGGCGAGAGCCGGTGTTTCTAAGACAAAGGTCAAATAAAAAAAGGATGTTAATAAACAGCCCTTCGGTTTAAAAGGGACTTTTTTTAAGGATTACATCTTAAATTCCAACAAATCAGATTTAGGAGTTACTGAAAGTGAAATTGATCCATCCCTCAGCCAAACTTTGCAATACTTTCCTGTTCTGACATCATTTAGATAGTTAGCTGTATTATCAGATTAAAAACCATTGTACAGGGCCGCTGAAAGGAAAAGGAGCCAAAAAGCTAAACACTGCCTGAATTCTGAACCTTTTAACCTGGCTGAAGTACGTTGGTCCCTGTTATGCAAATACCTTCAATCCTCTGCTAAGTTCAGTGGAAATAATTTTCTTGAATGACAGGTTTATTCAGCAAGGATTCAGTTGGCGATTAATCCCCCTTTGATCTAAGGTATTTCACTTAACTACCAGTTACCTCGTCCTGACAAAGTGCAACCGAGATTAGGGAGATCACTAGAACACGACCAGGGTGCGCGTTTATTCTCCCCAACCGTTCAAAGCGAAGGGCCAAGAATGCAATCTATTTTCAGTATTTGAAGATGGAAAGTCCTGTCTCCCAATTTAGAAAGTCAATTGAATACCAAGCGGTGTTTGGTCCTGATGGAACGGGGCAGACGGCTGAGGTACCGTCTTCAAAACCAAGATACTCCCACTCACTGTGATTTTTGCGACGTCCAGAGCTTGTTTTGCGGGCAGGTTTTTCCTCACGCTTACAGAGCCGCCGCTTTATTTCAGATTGGTGCGTGGCACGCGTAGATCTCTGCTTTTGAAAAAGCACATAAGGCACAAACAGTTTAATCTGTTCAATGCTATTCCTTGGGATTCCTCTTGCTTTTCGCTAAAAATCCCTTTTCCGCTTCTCCAGCAAGTGCAATATTTTGTGCCAAAACCTGTTTAGGAAGGAAAATACATCACGACAGATTAGAGAAATAACTCCCCAAAATACAAAAATTCAGGCAACTCATCTGTGGCTGCCTGACATCTGAAGTAAGATATTTTTCCTTTGCTTTCTCGCTCACCAATATGTTGTCTTTTAGCTAAATTATGACATCATTTTGTAGAAGTGTAACCTGCACAAAACGCTGCAGCAACCCAGACGGCACCACGGGAGCACGGTCCTGATCCAGGGCTTAGTTGGGTCAGGCCGTGAGAAGCTGATTAGGGGATTGGGCGCAAAGCTGTATTTTCTTATTGCGAGTGGAAAGGCGGAACAATATCATTTGCGGGATTCTTTTTTTCTTTGGTTAAAGTGGCCGGCAGAATTTTCACTCTAAACTCTGATTTTAGGGGGGTTGTTTGTATGTCATTATGCCTGAAAAAAGGGGAGAAAAA
Organism: Nesoenas mayeri; assembly: GCF_963082525.1. Lineage (NCBI taxonomy): Eukaryota > Metazoa > Chordata > Aves > Columbiformes > Columbidae > Nesoenas > Nesoenas mayeri. The sequence continues at coordinate 3,287,193 of NC_137548.1, read as the reverse complement.
TTATTTTATTGCACTTTTAGGACTTTACCCACCCTGAGATATTAGACATTTACTTAAACAAATACCTTGTCTGTAGGATCTGTTAAAATTAACCTCTTAAAGTGAAACTGTGTATATATGTCCTTGCAGAATCGGGGCTGTATTTGGGAATATCTACATTCCACAAGCACGCTTTAAACCATCCTTCAGATGTCCTGTTATCATTATTATTGTTGTTGTTATTACTATTATTATTAATACTATTATTACTACTACTACTACTACTACTACTACTACTATTATTATTATTATTATTATTATTCCTTTATATTAAATACGTCTGCGTTTTGCAAAAGCTCCTCCAGGAGATGAGTACCTGCATGTGAAGGTGCTGTAGTCTGAGCTGGGGTCCCCCCACCCCAGTTGTATTCCCTCCTCATTTACTCCCATTTCCAATGATCGTTTCTCAAGTGTTTCCTTACAACACTCCGTCCCTGCAACAGCCGCAAAATCCCCCCCGAAGGCTCATCGAAGGCCCCCATCACACTTGATCAGGTCAATAATACACAAACTAAGAAGGATTTGCACTCAAGACAGTAACAGCTTCTTAAGAGCCATTACAGTGTAGTGGGTTTAAGAAAGAAATCCCTTTTAAGAAATGCCAAAATCTGGAGTAACGTGATAGTCTGTAAGGCTTTAGGGTCTTTCTTGCAAATATAATGTTACACGTGCTTAGGATTTGGTAAAAATAAAAAGGGAGAATTTTAAAATATTTTCTATATTTACTATATAGAAGGGAAAGAAAGAAATGAAGCTTTGCAAATAAGCCCAAACTGTTGTCTACCTAATGTTCTAGCATAACAAATACAACGCGGTGACCACAAGCAATCAAAGCAAAGACCCGCAAGCCCCATGCTGCTCTCTGTACTGCCTCATTGGTGATAGATAATTGATGACTCGATTTAGATAATGACTACATTAAATTATTTAGGAAGACTGGGTCGTATTTATATGAGGTATAGAAAATGCCTCAACTGCATCACTCGGATTTTGAGCAAAAAGAAAAATGTGGAGGGGGTGTTTTTTATTTGCAGTGGTTGTGTGTGTCTGTGTTCATGTATATACACTATATATGGATATATAAGTATATAGTATAAACAAGATGGGAAATATCTTAAGGCAAAGTATCTGAATGGCAATTCATCAGTTTTGGTGGCTGTTTTTCCCAAATCAAGAAATAACAAGCATTCATCAAATACATAATATAGGATGATATTCTATTCTGATTACATTAAAAGCTATTTCCTAATTTATCACAGTAATCTGTGGTTTAATTTCTTAAGAAATGGGGGTTTGTTCAAAAACAGACGGCATCTCCAACATCCCTGATATGCAGATAATTTCTGTTTTCAGCCCTCAGCAGCATTTCTAGCAAATAAATACCTTAAATCACTGCGCAGAGCTCTGGTTTAAAGGTGAAGTACAATAGGTCAACCTCCTAATTTCAATAAAGGGCAGGGATATATTCATAAAAGAAGAACTTGATTTACTTCACCAGTTTCTACGGGCAAGGCCGATATTCTTCAAAGGCCTTTTCTGCCCTCCTGTGGTGGCACTAAAGGCAAAACCATCGCTTCAGCTGCAAAAACCAGCCTGGCAGGAAGGGATGGCTTCTTACTTGTCATTTCTCTATGCTGCTTATTATATATATATATGGTGTGGGTTTTCCAGCAGGTTGCTGGTTCACTGGTGTAACTGGTTTGCTGCACCATTGCAAACTCTGCTGCCTTGGATTTGGCCATCCCATTCTTCACCTTATTTTTTAAATTTCATTTATTCCTCCTCTATGTGGATGTTTCCTCAGAGTCTGGCAAGGTGTAGCTTAATTTTAGGGCTAGAAGAGGGTTGGGAATGACTTTGTTACTGAAACTAGGCCTTTAAAAGTATGTAGGCACATTCTCAGCTCCTGTCCCATCCGAGCCCAGAGCAGCCACATCTTCCCTGGGTTGGTCCAGGTGAGCAGAGATACATCGTGCTGGGAAAAAAACACCCTGATGACTACAACAAGCTGTGAAAAGCTTTGAAATGGCCTCAAGGTTATATTCTCAAATTGCTATGAAATCACTTTGCCACTTGCGGGACTTCTCCAGGGTTTATTTTGGTTTACAAATGCCACAAGTGCAAGGCTTGGGAGTGCAATATTATGCACCTTTCACATCTAAACCTCATTAAAAATGCAATAGCAAGCATAAACTATGACTTTGTTTCCATTTATCTACTTATTGGCAGAAAAAAGTATGTCCATACTTCACCCTGAGCTTAATTGAAAGCCAGTAGAAACAAAAGGTCCAGTTGGTGTGGTTGTATTTATTGATACCAGTGGGTGAGCTGAGATTGCGGACTAAACAATTGGAAAAATAACGCTGCTAAAAGTAACGCTGCTAAAACAGACTCATTTGGCCTCAAGCTGCAGGGAGAACAAGCGGCATAAAGCGACATCAATCCATTCCTACAAAATCACTTTTCAAATCACTGCACCAATCCTTGCTCTAATGCATCAATCACACTTCTCGGTCTCATTTGTGTTTGTCCAAGGAGCAAGCTGGAGAATAAGCGGTGCCACATGAAGGGAGTTTTATTGTCCGACTGATTTGAGAGGAGAATTGGGGGCTATCACGGGGGGAATAAGTCATCTCTAGACATTTCTTCACCTTCTCAACATGTGCACGTATCTGTTTCTGCAGCCAAAGGGAGCTGCTTTCCTACATGAAACCGTAGATCCGCAGGCAAGCTCCCGGTGGCACTTCTAATTCAATTAACTTACTCATTGGAACTACCGGAGAAACTAAATATGACGAGAACAAGAGGAGAGGCTGGGCCAAATTAATAGGACGAGATCCTTTTACTGGCTGGCCAGCAATCCTGATCAGCAGCCCTGAAAAGTAAATTGGAACAAGCAAATTGCTGTTGAAAAATTCTTTCAGCACTCGGCTGTTGCTACTCAGCCGGTTATTGCCCGGGAGTCAGAGGTTGAAAAATCCTGGGTTGGTGCTGACAATGGAGGCATTATTATAACAAACATTTACATTTTATTTATTGAAGTGTTGGAGGTAGATTAGTCTCATCTTCAGCTGCTCTGGGTGGATTGCACCATTCTGAGGGAAGACTAAGGGAAACAAGCATTTTATTGTGGGAAAAAAAGCAATCATATTTCCCACTTCCAGCCTAATGAAAGGAAACTCAGGTTTTGAATATTACACTCAGAGAAAGCTTTTTCCCCTCTATTTAGGAAAAGCACAGTATGGGGGATTTTTTCCTGATTCCAAATCAAGTTATCTTAAAAATAATGTCATTTTATTCATATAGCTGACTTGACATGTGTTTCATGCAAAGGTCCTGCAGCTTTTCTTCATGGAGAACAGGGTACGCAGCAAACAACCCATTCAAAGTGTCCAATTGTAGCTTCATACAGACGCAAACTAATGTGTGAATATTGTTTAAGTGGTTGTGTAATCAAATATAGCGATCATATATGCACGGGATATTCATTAGCTCGTAAAAAGGATAATTGTGTTTTCATAGCTGTGATTTTCAGTGAACCTTTTGACTTTAAATGAGGAGGAGGAGAGGGAGGGGAAGCTGAGCTGGGGGAGCACACGCAATCGTACGCACATCACGAAACATCCTTCTTCTGACTTACGTCCCGAATTTTTATTTTATAGACAATAAAGCACTGATTCATCTGTAGAATAAAATATTGGGAAAGAAAAGGGAAATGTGCTCCGAAGCAGCAGGTCCCACACCAGCGCTCGTGTTATGGGGAGGGCTCTGACCCCAGATGTCCAAGCGAGGGGCACAGTCTCCAGGAGTTTTCCTTTGCATCATGTATGGAAGGAACTATTCCACCCATTTGAGATGGGATGAGCGATACGTCTTTATTGGTCCCTGGAGAATGGGTGTACGATCCCTTTACACACCCTTGTAAGCCTAACGCAACCCTTGTAGTGTGAATAGGTGGACTGCTGATACCTAGTCCAAAGAGTAAGGTCACCGTATCAAATTCCTTGCACCTTTTTGATTCCAGTGACTTTATTTAAAGCATTCAATATTTTCTATCATTTTTGTTTCAACTTCTTTTTAGCCTTTTTTTTTCACTGTCAAATGTATTGAAGCTGACATAATTATCGCTCTGGCTTCCCCAAAGGCATGTATTTACCTACTTGTTAAAAGGCTTTTTCCATGCTGCCATGCTGTTGCTGTGACAAGATGACTTTGAAGGCACAGTAGGTAAAATAATATTGTATATTGCACAGCAACCCCAACAACTAAATGTTAATTTAACCAATAAAGTAACCACATCATAATTATAATAATCACTATTCCTTATCTCTTAACAGGGCTAAAAGTGGAATTCAGATTTGCCATGTAGTGCTTGTCAGCTCTGAAATTACTACACAAATCACTCAGAGCAGTGAAGTTTTTAGCCCCACTGCCTCTAAGTCATGGAAAGTGAGGAAAAGATTCTCTGAGGAGATGGATGTGGTCTCATAGCCATCATCTTCCTCCTCCGACTCCCTCCTGCTCCAGTTTCCCCCCCTGCTGTGATTGTCCTTGTCAATGAATGGGATATTTGGGTGGATATTTGAGATTTTTCTATCTTGGTACTTCTTCAGCTGCTGTGAATACATCCCTCTGCTCCATAGTCAAGCAAAAGAGCCTTCTCTAAAGCAACCAGACCCAAGGTATGAACCCTAAGGAGCAGACCAAGGGCAACATCGTCACCCATAGAGCAAGGGGAGCTCTCCATTCGGCCAAGACCAGCTGGTGGCACAGGTTGGACCTACATTTCCCCACGTTCTGTGCTGGGCCATGCATGGTCATCCTCACCATCCAGACTGGGCCAAACCTGGGGACCATGTGGCTCCAAATCTGCTTTATGGGTTTTTGTCTTCCATCACAATCGAGGTTCAAGAGCAGCAGCTCTCAGGTAGGTTCTGCTTCGTCTGCAGGTCATCCAGGGGGTGTGCTGGGACAGACTATCTGCTCAGGTAATTCAAAATCAGCCACAGAATTTAGCCATCGTTCTTTTGTGCTTCTAAACCTCTCTGTCAGCTTTGAAAGTCCCACCCTGAAGCTCATTCCCAGTGTCACATAAATGCATGGATGCCAAGTTCTCTTTTAGACTCAGAAACAAGTTACTGAAAACATGGTCAATCTGGAGCACTGATGGACGTTTAGGAAGGCAAGGGGCTTACAGTGGGAAAGAAAGGGAAAGAGATGGAGAGTCTTTTTGTGTCTGTAGGCATGGCGAAGAGATACGGCAATGCTGCAAAAACTGTGCTTGCCCTTTCGCTAAGCGGCAAGTTAGAAAAGCTGTGGTTCAGCGTAGCTTGAGGGAGGATGATCTAAAGCTGTACAAGGGAATTAGCATGTCTTAATCCGTGGCTGCTCCCCAAAATGGCAAGACGGGAACCATCTCAGGGTGTTTATCTCAGGCCTGGCAAGGAAGAGTCTGGCACTGCAGATCTCACTGCTGGGACCAGCAGGGACAGGGCAATTGGGCCCAGCCTGTGCCCAGGGTCTCACACATGCTACGGAGAGTCCCACAAGCAAAGCCAAGAGGTCCAGGGACTGGGCTGAGCTTGGGAATCGCGTCCAGCTCAAGCGAAAGGGGCTCATTTTCCTGCCCTTACCACCCCCTTCCATGGCAGAGACAGGACGGTCCAGCCGAGCACTAGCTCAGCCCTCAGCAAGGCCAAGCTCAAAAGCCACAAACCCTCTTGAGATGTGGGGCAAGAATTTTAGCTCAAATAGAAATGGCAATATTTCAGGCAGGATGGTGCAGTAAACCTTGGTAAATACTGGGCTGTGGTCCTTAAATGGCACTGAGTGCAAGAAATGAAGCAGCTCTTGATGAGGCCAGTGGCTGCTCTAAGCAAGAGCTCAAGTTGTCCTTTTGCACTACTAGCCAATATGAATCCAGCAAGATATTTCCTATATGTCCCACTGCTCCTTCCAAAGCTGGTCTTTCTTCTTTCTTCCCCTCTAGGGATATCACAGGAGCTGGACACCAGAAAATTACCCACAGAGAATCCATCCTTTCCTCTGGCTAATGAGGAAATGTGCCAGTAACTCTTTCCTCTGTGTTAAAAGAAGGGGTTTAAGCCATCTCCACATGCCTTCTTGTCACCCCAGCGCTCCCAAGAGCTTTTAACACCAAATCCACAACCACGCATGGCATTTCCTGGGAGAAACCTTCATTGTCACTGGCAAATGCCACATTCGACATTCTGGGGACTAATGGTGGGAAAATGTAACCGTGCCTCTTTTTAATTTTCTCATCAGGTTAAAGGCATGTACATCGTAGGGGTTAATTGTCAGAAACTTTAATTGTTGCCCTATGACTCCTGCTTCCCTTGTGTGTTAGTGGCACGCAGTCGGGGCTAATAGTGAGAAAATTTGACTGTAGCTCTGCCACACTCTCTTCATTAGGCTAATGGAACATTTTCCTCTCATTTTCTCCCTAGGGTAGCTGTAGGAGTGCTACCTTATAATTGTTGCTCTTACTGTAATTGGCAGTAGTAGGAGGATGTATAATCTCATTGTCTTTCCTGTGCGGTGGTAGATTTATTTATGACCTATTGACAATTCCCAGCCAGCAGCTGTACCGCAATGAGTATTGCATTAGCCTCTCCCCCCGCAAAGGGACGACTACACAAAGGCTGTTATTAACCAGAAAGAACATGAACCCAAGATGTCCCACAGGACCAAATATTAACATCACCAACTGCAAACAAAGGCATTGCTGACCCCAAAGATACATTGGTGTCTTATTCCCAGGAATAAGAGCAAGCTTTGTGGATTTGCTTGGTTTCTGGCATGCCTCATCTCACCGGTAAAACACAACTGGTTGAATTCATCTCCAGAATTGCTTCAGCAGATTAAAACCAAAGATGGATCTGGTTATCTCTGTGGGTGTGCCACACTACCTTGCACCATAGTTTGGTGAGATTTGGTCTTGATTCAGCAGAGCCCATAAGTGAGAGGGGATATTCCAGCCCCACTTGGCCAAGCACATGAAGAAGTGCTTAATTTTCAGTTCCTGCTTTGGCATTTTGCTGAAGAGGGACCTAAACTGATTTGACATGAATAAACCTGATCTTTCCTCCCAAATGTGGCTGTTAGGATCCAGAAGCAGCTTGTAGGTCGCAGCTGCTGTTGCCAGGTTGCGGAAAGACACGGCTTTCTCATGGATGACACCCTACAAGCAGTTATTTCCATCTGAGGCTGTCAGTGATTTTATTTCTGTTTCCATGCACTTCCTATTGAGGAGTCGCTGCTCCTCTTGTCTCAGCTCCTGGTGTTTACTCATGGATCGGCATTTTCAGCAACCTCAGACGTTTCAAAAAGCTGGGGTCAGTGCAAGCCAGGAAGCTCTCCCAGCTAGAGGAGCATCCTCCTACAACAGCCTGGGGACAGGTGCTTATCCAATGGGCCTGACAGAGCCAGGATTAGGACCTGAGCCATAGTGTCATACTGTGTGACAGCAGCCACTGTCATACTGCTGCTCCACGACCAACTAGGGTGGAGAAAATAAATCATAGAACCATTTTGGCTGGAAGAGATCCTCAAGATCATAGAGTTCAATCATTAACCTAATGCTGGCACTAAACCATGTCCCTGAGAATATGGTTCTTTTAAACCCCAGTTTAAAAGGTTTACACAGAATCACAGAGTCACAAAATCCCAGAATGTCAGGGGTTGGAAGGGCCCTGGAAAGCTCATCCGGTCCAATCCCCCCATGGAGCAGGAACACCCAGATGAGGTTACACAGGAAGGTGTCCAGGCGGGTTGGAATGTCTGCACAGAAGGAGACTCCACAACCCCCTGGGCAGCCTGGGCCAGGCTCTGACACCCTCACCATGGAGAAGTTTCTTCTCGTATTTAAGTGGAACCTCTTGTGTTCCAGTTTGAACCCATTACCCCTTGTCCTATCACTGGTTGTCACCGAGAAGAGCCTGGCTCCATCCTCCTGACACTCCCCCTTTCCATATTGATCCCCAGGAATGAGTCCCCCCTCAGTGTCCTCTTGTCCAGCTCCAGAGCCCCAGCTCCCTCAGCCTTTCCTCACACAGGAGATGCTCCACTCCCTTCAGCATCTTGGTGGCTGCGCTGGACTCTCTCCAGCAGTTCCCTGTCCTGCTGGAACTGAGGGGCCACAACTGGACACAAGATTCCAGGTGTGGTCTCCCCAGGGCAGAGCAGAGGGGCAGGAGAACCTCTCTGACCTACTGACCACCCCCTTCTAACCCACCCCAGGTACCATTGGCCTTCCTGGCCACAAGGGCCCAGTGCTGGCTCATGGTCACCCTGCTGTCCCCAGGACTCCCAGGTCCCTTTCCCCTAAGCTGCTCTCCAACAGGTCATTCCCCAACTTATACTGGAACCTGGGGTTGTTCCTACCCCGATGCAAGACTCTACACTTGCCCAATTTAGTTTAAAACCATCACCCCTTGTCCTATCACAACAGGCCTTGCTAAGAAGTCTGTTCCCATCTTTCTTATCGGCCCCTTTTAAGTCCGGAAAGTCCACAATAAGGTCTCCCTGGAGCTTCTCTTCTCCAGCTGAACACCCCAGCCCAGCCTGTCCCTCCCAGACTGAGCCTCAGTGGTGCCAGGGGAAGTTTTGCTTGCACAAGAGGGAAAACCAGCCCTTATCAGGACAGGATCAGCCCCCACCAACAGCAGCACACACATATCGACAGACAGGATGGATTTTTGGTGTCAGAAGAGTGGTTTTGCTTATCTTCCACTGCACGCAGATGAGCTTATTAAAGCAAAGTAGGTCAGGCACATGATACAACAGTATGATCTATGTAAAAGGCACTGGGAGGTGTTCATTGTGCTGAGACACTCCACTCCTGACAGATTTATTCCTCTTTGTATGAAAAGGCTTGACCAGAGTCAAATCTTCCCAACAAAGCCAGCAGCAAGCTCCCCACTAACTTCGGTGAGACCAAGATTTCAGCATCATTCACTGCTTTGTGCAGAGAATATTTTAACCAGTCCACAAAAGGAATTTCTCCCTCCTGAAATAATGGAAAAAAGAAGCAGCAGAATTTTTCTTTTAAAGCCTGTAAATAAAAGCCAGAGCTCATGGATGTCTTCAGAAGGAGGATGAGTTTATTTCTCCAAGTTGTAACAGTTCATGTCATTACTGAACAGAATTGCTGTTGCTCTGTCAGACCCAAGCTAGCAAATCTGAGATGATCGCGTGTTTCAGAATCACGCCTGGAAAACAACATCTTACAGTTTTCCAGGCTCCCGAATCCAGCATAAATGTTATTGTAGTATATGAGACTCATCTACATTGCGGTCAGGCCTCATTCTTCCCGACGCAGCTGCAGGGACATGAGCAGCTACATCTGCCCCATCATCCAGCTGAAAATAGCCAGGTTTGTTCTCAACTGCATCCTCCCCCTGACCTGGCTGGCCACAGCGTGGGTGCTGGTACAAGCCTGCAGGATGGATATGGCCCAGGACTTCATTTCACCTCCTAGACAGAAGATAATTCTCATTTAGGTATTAGCTGGAAGTGGTTCCCCCTTCGGTTGGTGTTGGATCCAGCAGAAGATCCATCGGCTGGTGGATAATCTCTGTCTCGTGTGCTCCCCAGCGACACGCACCATCCAGCATTATCAAATCCAGCTGGTTCGCCTGACGGGCTCTTGCTCAATCAGCAGCTTATTTAGAAAAGTCGGTTTGCTAATTGAGAAAAGTTTAATGAATTTTTGGTGCAGGAAAAAAAAAAAAAATGATTACTTTATATTACCAATGTGTTCATTTGAAAAATTCATTACATTTATGTATTGTGTTTTCATGTAAATACCCCTTCCAAAATGTATTAGCAAAGAATACAATATTATGGTTCATGGTTCATGTGGTATCTGAAAGGAATAATTGTATAACTAATCAGTGAAAACAAAGTAAATGTTCCTCTTGAGCTTGTACAATAAAAAAAAACTGAATTAAAACTATTCAGGCTCAAAAATGCAAATATGCCATGTTTCCCATCAGCAAGAAAATAAAAGATTAATATTTAGAAACCTTACAGGAGATCCAAGGTCTCTCAGATTTCCTGGCAGTATCATCACAAGGCACTGGCCCAGTCTTTGTTCAAACCATTACACCATCCTACAGCCCACCCCCAAAATGTTCCAGGGCTGCTTTGCTTTTGGGTAGTTTATTTTGGGGGTGATTTTTAATTGCAAATTTGTCAAATGATCTCTCCAGTGTCAGGGCAGAATGGGAGCAAGGTGTTCCAGGGAAACAACCATGGGGGTCTCTCAGAGAGCAACCTGCTGGTGAAGGATATGTTTGAATTTTAATAGATTCAAAGCAGGTAACTAGTGTTGGTATTTGTAATTCAGAGTCAATCCTAGGGGAAGAGAGCTGGGGGAGGTGAGTCCAGCCTAAGCTGCTGTCACCACGACCATGTCTGAAATGGGGTAGAGTTAAGAGACCCCAAATTTGTGCTCTGCTCCGGGTGCTGCTGCATCTCAACCCAGCACCGATGGCATCTCCCACCTAAACCCTCCAGGGTTATCTGGGGTTACCTGTAAAATACAGCCAGGAAGCAAACAGCAATACGTCTGAGTAGGAATATTGATCAATTAAAGTAATTTCCCGGTTATTTCTCATTCAGATGTCTCTTTTCATGTCTGTATGTGGCTCAGACTGGAAGCAGGAGAAAGCTTTTCTCAGTGATCTCAAGGAGATCCCTGTCCTTGCACAGGCTGCTCTGAAAAACCAAGGATCAGACCTACAGCAGAATGGGTTTTTTTGGAAGTAGAGAAGCTGGATGAGCAGCACAGCCCATATAAATGGTACAGCAGGGACACAACCTCTGTTTTCTAGATGACAGAGAGATGTGGCAAGCAGGTCAGAAGGAGGGAACAAACCAAGGGGAGTCCTCCTGACCTTGGGCACTCCCAAAAAGCAGGAAAAAGGAAGTTTTGCTCAGACTACAGAGAACTCAGTGTGGGCACTGATGCTGTGTCTCCAATGGACCCCAGCAACTCAGACAATCACAGAATTATAGAATGTCAGGGGTTGGAAGGGACCTGGAAAGCTCATCCAGTGCAATCCTCCCATGGAGCAGGAACACCCAGATGAGGTTACACAGGAAGGTGTCCAGGCGGGTTGGAATGTCTGCACAGAAGGAGACTCCACAACCCCCCTGGGCAGCCTGGGCCAGGCTCTGACACCCTCACCATGGAGAAGTTTCTTCTCATATTTAAGTGGAGCCTCCTGTGTTCCAGTTTGTACCCATTACCCCTTGTCCTATCATGGGTTGTCACAAAGAAGAGCCTGGCCCCATCCTCCGGACATGCACCCTTTACATATTACACTCCTTGTCCATGCACAATGCACAGCATGGAGCCTCCTGGATAGGATCTGTGTGTCCTGGCAGCAAAAAAATAAAAGCATGAAACAAAGGAAAAATAAAACACTTTCAGCACTACTTTGGGTCTTTCTGATTTTCACAGACAAGCATTGTTTTCATCACTCAGGTACTGATGGGCTTTGGCCAAGCTGCCAGCAAAACCACAAAAAGCAGAGGTAGAGGAGATTCAGCACAGCTAAACCAGCTGCTAAGGCCATAGGGTATGAGATGGAGGGCATCCAAAGCTGCTCACCTGGGGAGGATGCATAGGCAGACCTGCCTGTTCCCAAGATAAATCAACTCATCCAGGATGCCCTGTGTAGGGTGACATGAATCGCATCCCTCTTAACTGAGTGGGGACCCGAACTCCCAGCCCTCAGTCCAGCAGCTGGCGTGTCCCCTTCCCTAGAACCAGGCTCATTCCTGCAGAAAGGTTAATATCCACAGTGGTAAATTATTAACCGCCTCAGGGCACACACGGCTGCCCTGAGCCGAAGCTGGATAAAAGCACTCCTGCAGGCTTTTAAAGCAATTTTGGGGACTGCTGCAGTAGCGTTTATCATTATGGATGCTGTGGCTGAAATGTAGTAGCTGGTGCCTTCTCGGTGGGGTGAGTTCGGTGTCCGCTGCCATCCTGTGACCTGAGCAGGCAGGACAAGCCACAAGGGCCACCCCAGCTTCTCTGGGCTGCTTTGTGCAGAAATGGCCCCGTTCGTCCCTGGAGACATCCCAGGCCAGGCTGGACGGGGCTCTGAGCAACCTGAGCTGGTGAAGATGTCCCTGCCCATTGCAGGGGCTTGCACTAGGTGACCTTGAAAGGTCCCTTCCAACTCAAACTATTGTATGATTTTATAAGTGTGCACTAGCTCTCTCTAACCACAAGAGTGTGCCTGGACCACAGTTTTGGGAAAATGTAAGCATTTGGCTAAGATGATGTTAAAACCTTTCCCTTTCATCTGCAAGAGAAGGGTCCTGGCTCTACCTTCCTACCCACATGAGATCTCCCAAAACATCAGTGTCATCTCCAGAAGCCACTTTGCTCCATTACTGTTCCCATCTTTCACCCACTCTGTCCCCAGTAAAACTGTGTTTTGCCTGAACTACCAAGATGAGGTCTGGGTATTCTGGGAGAGTCTCAGTCTCCCTTCATCAAAGGACCAGCCAGGATCCTCTGTAGGCTTGGAGAGAAGAACCAGACTGATAAAAGTGATTGTTGACCTGCATACGGTTGAGAGTTTTCAGAACACCCAGCTCCATGTGGTGGGATCACACCGAGCATCTGAGGTCTGATTTGGAGCTGAACACTCACATTCCGTGGGGATTTGGATGGAACTGCTTGGGAGACACTTCAGGAATCAAGCCAAGCTGCTGAGTCTTGGGTTTGGTGCAAAGCCGAGTTCTCTCAAAGCAAAGGTGATGGGGAAGGTGGATTTGGGTTGGTAATAAATCCCCATCGTTTCCAATTTGTTAATGAAGACCAAACTCCGCCGGCAGCTGCCATCTCTACCAACCTGCTTGGACACAGCCATTTCTCTGCTTGGGATCCAGGCAAAAGAAGACAGCTGAGATAAATACTTGGTTCAAAAGTGCTCATAGCTTAACAGAGCAAAATGACATATTGCTCATCTGACCACCAGGGTTCCTCCTGGTCCACTGTCTTAACCTCTCCAAAATGGGAATGGTGGATTGCCCTGTCTGTGCATTGCTCTTGACATCAGCTTTTCTTAAGCAGATGGGTGGGAGGAGTGATCATCACATCCATGCTATGAAAGCACTAGAGCAAAGAACATTTTGGAAGCTACCTGGCTATTCCAGCAGCAGTGGTTTCCTGGCTCTCCACCTATGTGGCTGCTCAAATAATTGAACCGCTTTGGTTGTATTCATTCAGCAGGGGTGTTTCTGTGGGCCTTTGTTGGGGAGAGGTTGTTGGTGGCATCTGTACATGCACGTACATGTTTTCTCTGCCTGCCTTGGGATGCAGCAGACTTGGGGAGCATATTCTGACCAGGCTTCCCAGCTCCAATCTGCCCCTCCCAGCATACGATAGATTTGGAGAATTTTGCTTTCCTTCATCCCGCTTACAAAACAGTCAAATATTGTAGCAAATAAACCAACCACAGTGAATTTTTTTTTTTTCTATATACATTGCTTTCTATATACATTACGAATACATTACTTTCAAATGTCTCAAATTATAATTACAGGTGAGCTTGTGCTGTCTGGACTAGAGCAACAGTTTTATTCAACAACCACATGTGGAATTGAAATGAGGCTGACAACTGAGTGCTAAATGCCTATTAGTTATTCTAACAGTCTTTAAAAAAATTGTGGATTATATTAGGAGACAGATTCTGCCTTCTCTTTCTCTGCTTAGTGCATTATTTATCTTCAATTTTACTGGGAATTGAATTTTTGTTTCCATAGAACTATCAATACTGCTACTGAGATTTCCTTCCAGAGCAGATAAGAACCATTAGAGTCTATCATTACATATACATAGTTAGTTATTTTTCTTGTGTTTCTAATTTGGGACTTATCAGAGCTTCCCTGGAGTTTACCCTACAGTCACTAGGTATTGGGATCTATTTTCTTCCCTAGACATTGATCTTTAGCTTTGACTATCCCACGTAATTGTGTACTACCAGCAAGCTGTGGCATCTCAGAAATGCCCTGGTGAGACCACACCTGGAATCTTGTGTCCAGTTGCGGCCCCTGAGTTCCAGCAGGACAGGGAACTGCTGGAGAGAGTCCAGCGCAGCCACCAAGATGCTGCAGGGAGTGGAGCATCTCCCGTGTGAGGAAAGGCTGAGGGAGCTGGGGCTCTGGAGCTGGACAAGAGGACACTGAGGGGGGACTCATTCCTGGGGATCAATATGGAAAGGGCGAGTGTCAGGAGGATGGAGCTCTTCTCGGTGACAATCAGTGATAGGACAAGGGGCAATGAGTTCAAACTGGAACGCAAAAGATTCCACTTAAATTTGAGGAGAAACTTCTTCCTGGTGAGGGTGGCAGAGCCTGGCCCAGGCTGCCCAGGGGGTTGTGGAGTCTCCTTCTGTGCAGACATTCCAACCCGCCTGGACACCTTCTTGTGTAACCTCATCTGGGTGTTCCTGCTCCATGGAGGGATTGCACTGGATGAGCTTTCCAGGTCCCTTCCAATCCCTAGCATTCTATGATTCTGTGATTCTGTGAAATCCATTTTTTTTCTGGTCAGCTCCAAATATTCTGAACAGTTTGAATAGACCTTTAGGCAACCCTGCTTGATACTGTCTGCATGGTGAAAAATGATCATTATTTCTATATTTTCTTTCCTCTCTTTAAAAAAAAAAAATGTAATTACTGACACGGCTTCCCTCTTACACCACGATAATGTCATTTCTTCAATAATTTATTGCGATAAATCCACGGAAAGCCTTTTGTAGTGACTGAGCTTCCCCAGTCTTCAATATTTCCAAGTATCCTAGTGTAAAATTCCATAATACATCTTGCCAATTTGCCTGCTACACAAACAAGACTTGCCAGTCTGTGGTTTCCAGGGTAGCGCTTGCATCGCCCAGCACCATAACCACACCAAAATAGGCTGATTCAACCCACACTTGTTTTATAACTTGTCTCCGGCACGGGCCAAAGCGAACATCAAGGAAAAGAACAGGATGAACATAAAGTGTGTTTTCTCTTACACTGTCTCAGTCTACAGCAATTTGCCTCTTCGGAACTATCAAAACCAAAGATGTTTGCAGATAGAAGCCCTCAGTCGATGCTTCTCTCTGGCCTCTTGAACCCACATAAGCTGTTGTAATTCACAGTTCCACTTGATCTACAGCCTTTTGCCATCCCACTATACATACATATGTTTACATATCCCCCTCTATATCCATAAAGGAACCAGATACTCAAGATGGAGCGAGTCATAGACTTAGATCATGACATGAAAATGTTAAAATCTAGTATCACATTGACCACTTTCCATTTTTCTGGTAGGTATCACTGTGTTCATAAGACTTTTTGGTTACATTTCTATGCTTATTTTTTCTCTTTATAATATTCAAATTTAGGAAGTTTGACATTTTCTACCCTCAGTGTTCCAAAGGATGCTGGAAAACACCCAGTACTCATTTCATCACTTTACTTTTTGGCCAGATTTCAGTGTAGCCCTTTTCATGCGGAATTAAAAGATCATACAACAGATTCATTTTTCATATGTTTCATTGTTTTAAATAATTAGTTTAATTTAGGGTCTTTTTTGTGTTTTCTTTCACAGACTTTGCAATCAATATGTTTACTACCAACTGAAGACATCATGAATATATGTGCGCATTAGCGGATAAATGCAAAAATTACATTTTGAATTCACTGTCACAAGCACTCACCCCTACAACACTCTTTTGAGGGTTTAATCAAGAAACAAAAACTTGTGAACCCAAAGAAAACATCTCGACTTTCTAATTTCATCTGCTAAATACTCGCCTAGGCTGTATATGAATGAATTACCGACCTGAAATTATGCACATAAATTATTCGGCAAACAAGGCTGAGTAATGAACAAATGTGAGTGAATTGCTGTGTTGGGGAAAAGAAAGCGAGGCACGATTCATTCAATCACCTACTCGTTATGGCTGATTCCCTAGGCTCAAATTAGGCAATAATCAAGGATCCTTCAGCATGGCGTTGCTGGGGCTGGTGCCTCTGGCATCCAACTCTCACTCATAGCACTAAAAGCCCTGATAGAAACACTTGGACACCCCACATGCATCAAGAAACTGCAATTCCTGATCTCGCTTCAAAATACTCCCAGGTGTCTTTGTGCCAAACAATAGTCAATGTGTGGCCTAATCCAGAATCATAGAGTCATTTCAGTTGGAAGAAACACTCATTGAGTCCAACTATAACCTAACCCAACTCTAGCATGAAACCACATCCCTAAGAACCTCGTTGAAACATCTTTTAAACCTCTCCAGGAATGGTGACTCCACCACTGTCCTGGGCAGCCTGTTCCAATGCTCAACAACCCTTTCCAGGAAGAATTTCTTCCTAATATCCAATCTAAACCATCCCTGGTGCAACTTGAGGCCAAACTTGAGACCAACTGCTATCTTGTAGTGTAAACTGGGTAATGACATCAGCACAGGTAAAACCCTGAGGAGAAGGAATTGGGAGTATTGGTTGATGAGAAGCTCAACATGACCTGACAACGTGGCATCACAGCCCAGATCTATCGTATCTTGGGCTGCACCCCCAGCCCCGTGGGCAGCAGGTGGAGGGAGGTGATTCAGCTCCTCTGCCCCACTCTGGTGAGACCCCCCTGCGGTGCTGGTCCAGCTCTGGGTCCTCAGCACAGGACAGACATGGACCTGCTGGAGAGGGGCCAGAGGAGCCACAGAAATGATGCGAGGCTGGAACAGCTCTGCTGGGAGGACAGGCTGAGAGAGTTGGGGTGTTCAGCTGGAGAAGAGAAGCTCCGGGGAGACCTTATAGCAGCCTGACAGTACATAAAGGGGACCTATAGGAAAGCTGGAGAGGGTTTTTTACACGGACATGTAGTGATAGGACGAGGGATAATGGCTTTAAACAGAAACAGCGGGGATTTAGATCAGTTATAAAGAAGAAATTCTTCCCCACGAGGGTGCTGAGGCCCTGGCACAGGCTGCCCAGAGAAGCTGTGTGTGCCCCATCCCTGATAGTGTTCAAGCCCAGGCTGGACGGGGCTCTGAGCAACCTGGTCTAGTGGAAGGTGTTCCTGCCCATGGCAGGGGGTGGAACTAGATGATCTTTAAGATCCCTTCCAACCAAACCATTCTATGATTCAATGAAAACCTATTTGGTGTCATATTTGAGTTTCAATACTCACACTGGATACAGAACATGCACTGATGCTCCTGCACACTCTGCTTTTGGCACATCCACAGGATAAACTCCAATGAGGATTTGCTTGCAGCAAGCCCTTTCTTCCAGCCTCAGACAGAAAGGGCCGCTCTAAATCTCCATCCATAATCCTCATCCTTGCAGAGTGGTGGGACAGAGTGAGGATGGGCTCTCACTGCCACTGAGGACATCACCCTCAACCCTCCAGAAGGGTCCCTCCAGTCAACCCAGCACCAAGTACCGAGTCACTGGGGCTGGAGCAATCCCACCACCATGCCACCACGTTGTCACCTGCAAAACTCTCCCCTACACTCCCCCAACAGGTCTAACAAGACTTTGACAACAGGCTTCCCAGGGTTATATTGCAGGATAAACTATTCCTTGTTCTGTTATCTGCTGCGTGATGACTTTCTGCTCTGCGAAGGAGCAGGAGGTGCTGTTATCATTATGCACCTCTGCAAATGGGAACAGCCATTACTTGAAAATGTGGAAAGGATGCACAGACCAAATCAGATCCAAATCTGTATTCCCACTTGTAATTACCAAAGAGGTTTAAGAGTGATTTAGGAGATCTCCACTTCTTGAATAAGGCTGTCTTCTAGCCAGTTCTTCAAAGGCACCTTCTTTTTCCATGCAGAATTCGCTTAGATTTTGTGGTTCACATGGGACTTCTGGAAACCTTGTTCTTGATGAAGGATCCTGACTTGTGCACAGCTTATACATTGGGTGTGACCTCTCACCGCAGCAGCTCATCCAACCATGCCCTCAGCCTTCATTTCCCGCCCGCTGAGACAACACGACACACAAAGTCCAACTCTCAGCTTCCCGGCTGCCCTTTGGCCTCACCATGCATGTGTTTCATAGCTCTGATGTTTTGGGGAGAAAAATTGTGCTAGCTGTGCTAGATGGTTGCTCTGTGCATGCACAAAACAGAGCCAGCATGCAGAGATCTCTCAGGAAGCCAAGGACTGACAAAACACCCTCTGCCCTGAAGCTTTTTTGGTTAAACACCTCTCCGATCAGACTTCTGGTGACTTAATCTTCTCCTGAATCACGTGAAAAGTAATAGGTGGAGGTTTTCTATGCAAACACAGCGCTAAACAGATTATTAGCATGGGACAAAATGAGCTCTATTCTCCTTTCATGTGTCCCCATCGCATTCTCAGGGTCCACCCTGAAGTGCCCACACCTTTGGTTTTGGCTAGCAGTGTTCATTTAGTGCTTAGGCAACATGGAACATATTTTCAAAATGCCTTGAAGGATGTAGAAGTTACTATCCCCTTATTTTTATGGGGATAGCAACTATATTTTAAAGGAGAGGAGAAATAAAAGCAGGAAAGAGATTAAAACCACCAATCATGTAGTGGAGAAAGAGGTTTCCACTGTACAAGTCCACTGTATTGTTGACAGCTTTACCATTAAATGTCACCTGTTTGTTGCAAAGGCTGTAGCAGCTGGTCTGTTGTTTGGTTTGGTTTTTTTTACAATGGACAACTTTTAGATCAAGACCATAAATTTTAACAGTTTTGTCCAGAGCCATGACAGGGTATTGGTAAATGAGCAGAGTAAAAGCATTCAGAGCATCAAGGGTCCTGTTGTTTTCCTTTCAAGGAAAATATACAGCGAAACGAGATCGAATATTCAGTTAAATCTGAATTTTGGTTCTGGTGACCATCAAAACAAATGTAAAGGTGAGATTCCCAAGCCACTTTTACTCCAGCCACCCTCATCCAGCCAATTCTGATTTCCTGAGTAGGAGTAGCAGGTGGTGGAGGAGATACTGCCAAGAGTTACTTGCAGGATATTTTTGAAAGTATTAAAAATAAATATCCCTGGAACTATCCTGAGCACTGCAAGCAGCACTTTTCTGCCTCAGAAAGGAATGTGGACACTTGTATTTCCTCACTAAATGCAAAATACCACTGCCTATCTCTGGCCCTGTGTGAGCCAACTAAGCCTCAGTGTAGAATAGCCAGTACGAGTTGAATTCTTGCCCCAGGGAAATCAGAGCTGAGTTATTGTTTGGTGGCATCAGGATTTGATTCAGGGTGAATCAGAGAAAAATGAAGGCAAAACTATGACATCGCAGCCAGCAATATATTTAAACCCACATCTAAGCTTAAGATCACGAATAGTCCCAAATCAAATACACGTACTGGATGTACTGGTCTTAAGTGAATAAAAATGGGTTTGCGCATGCATGATAATAAATTGTAAGAAGGATGATGGTTTAAGTTGCCTAATTCCCTGGAGCATTTTGGAGTTTCTGCTTCTAATTATCTTAAATATCTACGCCATGATGAAGAGAGAGTGACAAGATCAGCATTGCTGCAGTGTGGTGTGGAGCAAGCAGGAGTTTCACTTCCCAGGCCAGATATTCTCCCTTTCTGCTCCTCAAAGGAGTCCCATTAAAGGGAAATTTGCCCCTGTAGCATCACATAAGAGAAGTAACCAACAGTTTCATATGCCACTTTACACTGAAATGTTCGTTTAATACTCACCGTAATGTAACCTTTGATATAATTAGATTAGCAGACACAAAATACTTTGCTAATTGCATTCTCAGTACCCCACCAGTGAAGTTAGTATAATGATTTGGCGTCAGCTTCACGTTTGTCACACGTGCTTGTAATATAAAATCCACTTTTTATGATAAAAGATTATTCTATTCCTGAAATTTTAATAAAAGCAGAGGATGAAAAGACCTCAAGAACATCCTCTAATCTATTCCTGTGTAACCAGAAAGGATCAGCTATACATTTTTTGTTCTTAAAAGCTTGCCATGGTGATCGTCTCCAGGAGCTGACTGCAAGACTTCACTGTCTGCAGTTAACATATTTTTCAGGATTCTTTTGGTCAGTACTTCTCGCCCTGTCCACTCTGGACATGAAGATGGTGTCTTGTGTTTGTTGACTCTTTCATAAGCTGAAGAACCCCATGACAAGTCCTGGTTTGGAGCTCTCTGCTCATTGCTGTGTGCCACTTTGCATGCTTCTGAATTAGCCCTCGGGGTTCTTGCAGAGCCCAACACTGGGCTCCAGCTGCCGCTTCCCGACAGCTCAGGGCTCCTCTTCGTGCTCTTTTCCAAAGAGCTCCAGCTGCTCTCCTATTGTTTTCCAGCCTGCATTTGTGTAGCTGTTTGTTCCTTCCTAAGTCTAGCACCTTGTGCTCCTCTTAATTGAAGTGTTCTGCCTTTTTCAGACTGTGTTTCTCATTTCTCAAGATCCTTTGCAACTCTGGTCCTGTCTCTGCAGTCCAGCCTTGCATGGCTTTGCCTCCAAATGTAAAAAATACCATTTCTAGTCCATTGAAAATTTTGAATAATACACCAGCTCTCACCCATCTCTTAGACTTTACTGGTGAACCATTGAGAATTATTCTCCGAACCATTTTGCACTCAGACTTTTACAACTTCACATACACCACATTTTCCTGGCTTGCCTGTGAGAATGGCCGGTCAAAGTCTAACTCATGTCAAGACTTACGACTTGAACCATTTCTCCTCTGTCTCAACACCTGTTACTCTTGTCACGTAAGGAAATTAGATCAGTTTAACATGATTTGTCCTTGACGAATCCATGTTGACTGTCACTAATCTCCTTGTTTTCTCTTAAATGCTTAGAAATGTTTGATTATTTGTTTCAGGATTTTTAAGATAAGCTGATGCATCCGTAATTCCTTAACTCTTCCTTCCAATCCTTCCCTTTTCCAGTAAGTTTCCATTCCCATCTTCTTCATCCTCCACAGTTATGAAGGGTGTTTACTCACTTAAATACTTCATATCATAAGGAATCTATAAGCAAAAGTAAAACAGCGGCTGGCAGAGGACCTTCTGAAAATATTATTGTATTTTAATGACCACATGCTAAATCATATTTTAAACAGTTTTAGGTAGCTTTTTTTCAAAAGACTATAGTGTTGATCTGTCTGTGTTTCTGCTAAAGTAAATAAGAGATTTCTCATTGGCTCCAATTTATTTCCTTAAATCCAGAGATGTTCAATATACATTGGTATGGTAAATGGTGAATATGGTGCCTATTGTTCAGCTTTCAGCAAATTCACTCAAAAGGATAAAGAGCCACATGATTTTTTAATCTGCTGTAACTACATTCTCCTTTTGCTTGACAGCTGTAAACCAAACCCAAGCCAAGTGGTCAAACTGAGCCTAAAACTGTTGACGGGTGTTATTGCAAGAATGTACGCCTGGATTTCCTGCCAGCGTGCTCCGTTCACGCAATAAAGTGGGATGGGTCGGAGTGTGTGGGTGAGCAGTTCTTGCAAGAAGATCAGCATATTGACTTGCTCAAGTGAAAATATCTCCTTGTGCAATGCCGAGAGCACCAAACAATGACGGAACGAGCAACCGGCTGGATGAGAAAGCCAAACGTGTAATTCTCACAGCACTTTCCCTTCTATGCCAGGGACTGTTTTCAGCGGAGTTGGGTCTATACACATCACTTAGCTACTGGCCTTAGCTTTGCAGCTCTACATTGAGCTTTCCCGTACATCACATTTGCAGCGTCTCCCTGAACCCTTCCTTCTCTGCCCCTTTTTGATAAAGGGTTGTGAAGAGAAGAGCTGGCTCTGGCTGTCCACAGCGCAGCACATCATTTTAAATTAATAATTCCCCATTAGCTTCACAGGCCAGATGCCAGGCATAACGGAATGTTCTATGAAATCATCTCTAAATAAGCATCTCTGCTCTTAAGTATATTTTTACTGGGTTTCTAAGCACACATCAAGTGCAGGTTCAACAGAAAGGTGGGGAGATTCCCCGTGCTCTGTTGCTTCTTCCAATACCAGTAAGGGCTGCTGTGTCCCCAAGAGATGGGGAGAAGTGAGAGGAGTCTTGGCAGGGTAGCAAAGACAGAAAGAAACTCTTCCTGGAAAGCTCAAGAGCTCCTTATTAGAAGGAGTATTCTCAAATGAGGTTACCGACACACCTTTTACTCCTGCTGAGCCAGGACTTCTTCCTGCCATTGAGAGTAGGCAAGGGTAAGGGAAGTCAGCTTTACTTATCAAGGAGTCATATGATTTCACCTATAGTAGGAAAAATAAAAGGTAAGTCCAAGAAATTGAATAAGTATTGCAATGATTCATCTTTAATAGATCTCTGCTTTATTTGGTTTTTTTTTTTTTTTAAACCCCTCAAACCTCTCTCACTGTTATTTCACACTTGGTTTCAACGTAGCTACAAAGGTGGAGATGGCAATTCTGCTGCTGTATTGATCCTGATGCATGCGAAAAATGTCATCTTCCCAAGGACTGCTGTCAGAAGAGATGCAGATCATGACTTTTGTATCTTCCTCTGCTAAAATAAACTTGGTTTATGGCAGAGGGTCACTGCTGTGGGAATTGCAGAGAGGCTGGAGTGCTGTACAACACTACCCTCTTGTGATTTCTCTTGTTACGACACTTTCTGAACTGCAGTTTTTGCAGACTGACCATTTTACACAGAAGATTCCCTCTCTGAACACGAATCCTACCATTAAACAGCCAGTTTCCTCACTGGGAACTGAACAACGCTATTTGATACAAACATCTACATTTTGTTTTTACTGAATTCCTCTTTTCTTGTGTTTATAACTTTGTGTAATTTTTGTACGCTTCTGTATTTGCTGCTTCAGGAACTTGGACAGACACAGTATTTCCACCTCTGTCAGCACATGTTGCTTCTCCTCTCTGAATGCAGAGTTCAATGCAGAAATTTCAGACTTGCACATACATCTTTGCTATCATAGAATCATGGAATCATAGAACGGTTTGGGTTGGAAGGGACCTTAAAGGCCATCTAGTTCCAACCCCCTGCCATGGGCAGGGACACCTTCCACTAGAGCAAGTTGCTCAAAGCCCTGTTCAACCTGGTCTCAAACACTCCCAGGGATGGGACACCCATCTCCTCAGTTCCAGAAGGACAGAGAACTGCTGGAGAGAGTCCAGCGTAGGGCAACCAAGATGATTAAGGGAGTGGAGCATCTCCCTTATGAGGAAAGACTGAGAGAGCTGGGGCTCTTTAGTTTGGAGAAGAGGAGACTGAGGGGTGACCTTATTAATGTTTACAAATATGGAAAGGGTGAGTGTCAGGAGGAGTGTCAGAAGAGCCAGGCTCTTCTCGGTGACAACCAGTGACAGGACAAGGGGTAATGGGTTTAAACTGGAACACAGGAGGTTCCACTTAAACTTGAGAAGAGGGTAACTGAGGGTAACAGAACACTGGCCCAGGCTGCCCAGGGGGGTTGTGGAGTCTCCTTCTGTGCAGACATTCCAACCCGCCTGGACACCTTCCTGTGTAACCTCATCTGGGTGTTCCTGCTCCATGGGGTGATTGCACTGGATGAGCTTTCCAGGTCCCTTCCAATCCCTAGCATTCTATGATTCTATGACCCACAGCTTCTCTGGGCAGCCTGTCCCAGTGCCTCACCAGCATCATGGGGAAGGATTTCTTCCTTATATCTAATCTGAATCTCCCCTCTTTCTTTTTAAAACCATTATCCCTCGTTATACACTCCCTGATAACTATCCCTCTCCATCCTTTTGCAGGCTCCCTTTAAATACTGGCAGGCTGCTATAAGGTCTCCCCAGAGCCTTCAGTCATCTCATGGCTATTTGAACTGCAGAGGACCAAAGCCAAGCCGCATTAGTTTAACAACAGTCTGCCAGTTGTTCGTATCCTCTCTTTATCCTTAAAGCATCACAAAAAAAGACAAGGAAATCGGCACAGGGAGCCCTGCTCTCCATGGCGAGGTGCAGGGATGCTCATACACCCAGTTGCCAAGGAACAGCAAAGTTGGACGCTGGTTGTCCAGCTGGTTGTGACAGCAAGGTGGGCTGGGTGGAAGAGGTGAGGACAGCAAGGTGGCCTCAACAACAAAGACACAGCCCAGCAGCACCCAAGCAAAGCAAACAGCGATGCTTGGGTGACAGCCCTGGCCCAGGCTGCCCAGAGAGGTTGTGGAGTCTCCTTCTCTGAGACATTCAAACCCGCCTGGACCCACCTGTGTGATCTGCTCTGGTGACCCTGCGTGAGCAGGTGGGTTGGACTGGATGATCTCCAGAGGTCCCTTCAACCCCAACCACCCTGTGATTCTGTGATTTTTGACAGTGACCAGGTTCATCTGAAAGTCCAGATGATCAGACAAGTCCACGCGATGGGGCCAGTGCAGGGAGAAGCAGACACAGTCATGCTGGTCAGCCATCCACTGCACTCAAAGCTGTCCCTGAGCCCAACCATGCAAACCCCCAGGAAGGGGGATGTCCATGGGGCTGTAACGCCGACAAGGCACATGAAAACCTTCTTACTTGAAAAATCAGATCTTACATTTTAACATCTCATTTATTTTTTTACTTAGACACATGGAAAGGAAAAAGTGACAATTTTATTATTGATTTGCTGCTGAACTCAGAGTTCAAGTAACATGGTCACTGTTACATGCTGGGTAACTCTTTTCAAGAGTCATTGTTGATAAGTGAAGAACAATGAAGAACATTTTAGATGGAAGGAATGCTACTTCCATGTCAAATGCTCATGTCAAACTACTTCTCCTTCTTTGAGAAAATAAAAGAATGCTTCTTTGTTAAGCACTGACCTGCTCCCACTGTTTATTGCCCAGATTAAGTACATCTCAATATACTTTCACCGACATCCCTATTTCTGGTGTAGTTGGGATGTCACCTTTATTATAGGAGGGATCGTGGCATGTTTAGATGTCCATTTTCCACCAAGGTCTCCTTGAGTTCAAATCTAACGTAGAGCAACTGTGAAGCTAAATCAATTTGTAGGTATTTCCCTTAAATACTGAAGAGAAGAAGAGGAAGGTCATGAACAGCTCCCTTTCTTTTCATAGATAAGAACTACACAGGGTTTCCCTAAGTGTGGGCTGTTTTCTTAACAAGTAAGTTAGCCATAGAAAACCCCAAGGTCACAGAGTTACTAAACAAAGAACTAGAAACAAGGAGGCTTGTGTTCCAACCCCATCTCTGCTTTAGAAGATGTGATTTTCAACAGCATGAGCATGCTCAGGGCTGCCAGAGGTCCAAAAAACACTGAGAGGAAATCTACAGAATAAAATGTACCTAAAGCTATTTTTAAAAGACAAGAGATAAAACAACTAAAAGGTACAGTAGGGACTCAGACTAAGACCATCTCAGTAGTGACTGTAGGACACCTTCCACCTAACGTCAGAGAGTGACAGCGGGGTTATCTGTCTGAGACAAACCAGTTATGTCAAGTTCCCTTTATTGAACAAGATGACAGCAAATCCAAAGCACAACTTATCTACTTTAGGATGAGCTGGATCCCAGCACAGAAGTGCCTTTTCCTCTCCATCGACGTTAAGTGGAATCAAAGGCACCAGCTCAGAGGCATCTGTCCTGCCCGTGTCTGCTTTGGACAGATGGATCCTCGCTACAGATAAGGAACAGTTAAGACCTTTTGAGGTTGGAAGTGGTTCAACAGGTATTGGAAGCGGAACAAAGAATGTTACGGGTGTGTAGGAGAGCACACAAAAGAGGCTTTTTTTTGCATGGTTCCTGTAACCTCACTGCAGTTAACAGCGTGTTTCCATGATAAGTTAGATGATCTTCACCCTCTCTAATAATGTTTGGTGGCATTGGATCCTCTTCTTAACACAGATATCACCCTAATGTGTGGCTGAGACACCCTCAATCACCCTGCAGCGACATATAGCAAACTAGAACAGAATTTGGGCCACCCCTGCACTGACAGGACATTTGTTTGTTCTTTCTGTTTAAACTACCGGAGGACAGTGAACGTAACAGCACTGCTGGTGAGCCAGAGCAGTTCTGATCAGGCCCACAAGTGTCCTTTGGTGCCCGAAAACACATCAAAAAAACTCATTAAACTCCTGAACAAAATTATGTATGTGAACACTTTTGCAGAGCAGATACAAGTGTCTAAAATCTGCAGAGCAACTGGACACATGAAGCCAATGTGAATAGAGATAATATGCATTAAACTTTCTGAATGGGCACTTGGAAAAGAATAAATATATCTCAAAGGATACAGAGACCAATTTCATTGTCAAAAATTAAGCATTTCCATCATTAATTACTTTTAATAATAGCTTTATAATTCACTCACTTTAAAATAGCTATTTTACTCTTTTCCTACTTTACTTCAGAACTCAGCAATTCATAAACAGAAGCCTGTAACCCCACAGTCTATTTTCTTCCTAATTAAAGAATCCTGTTAGGACACGTAGGGTAGTTGCTGGATTTTCCTTTTAAGTCCAGACCTGTCACTTCCTTGAAAAATAACTGTAGCAAATGAAAATGAGCAGGTCTTACAACAGCCCTGCAAAGCTTTCATGTGAGAACAGACTGAAACACAGGAGGATCCATGTGAACATGAGCAGAAACTTGTTTGCTGGGAGGTGCCAGAGCCTGGCCCAGGCTGCCCAGAGCGGGTGTGGAGTCTCCTGCTCTGAGACATTCAAACCCCCTGGACCCACCTGTGTGATCTGCTCTGTGACCCTGCGTGAGCAGGGGGGGTGGACTGGGGGATCTACAGAGGTCCCTTCAACCCCAACCACCCTGTGATTCTGTGAATAGAAAGAATGCGCTATTTCTTTGTGCCTTGAAGAGTGGTGTGTGTACAATAATGGAAACCTCCGATTGAAAGGATTTGTTGCTGAAACCTAGCAGTGTCTTCTTAAAACTGGGATTATTTAATGTGGAACAGCGGTGGAGAAACTGGATTGCTTGACACTCAGCTTTGTCAAGTTTCCACCATTTGCAGATGCACAAGGCAGCCGTGTGCCCATCCAGCTGAGGAACCACGTCCAGCACGCGGAAGGAAGAGCAACAACTCCTGCACTCTTCCCTCATCTGTAACTGAGCATCACCCACCAGAACACTGTCCCCAGATCCAGCACTGCTGGCAGCGTCCTGTGGGCAGCGCCTGTGCTGACCAAACAAAACAAAGCACAAACACCAGTGCGAGCATCTCCTGGGGCAGGGGAGGTGGCAAAGGGAGATGTTTAAACATAGAATCACAGAATGTCAGGGATTGGAAGGGCCCTGGAAAGCTCATCCAGTGCAATCCCCCCATGGAGCAGGAACACCCAGATGAGGTTACACAGGAAGGTGTCCAGGCGGGTTGGAATGTCTGCACAGAAGGAGACTCCACAACCCCCCTGGGCAGCCTGGGCCAGGCTCTGCCACCCTCACCAGGAACAAGTTTCTTCTTATATTTAAGCAGAACCTCTTGTGTTCCAGTTTGTACCTATTGCCCCTTGTCCTATCACTGGTTGTCACCGAGAAGAGCCTGGCTCCATCCTCCTGACACTCCCCCTTTCCATATTGATCCCCAGGAATGAGTCCCCCCTCAGTGTCCTCTTGTCCAGCTCCAGAGCCCCAGCTCCCTCAGCCTTTCCTCACACGGGAGATGCTCCACTCCCTCCAGCATCTTGGTGGCTACGCTGGACTCTCCGCAGCAGTTCCCTGTCCTGCTGGAACTGAGGGGCCCAGAACGGGACACAATATTCCAGGTGCAACACAATATTCCAGACGCCGACACAGGCTCCGCAGGCGCAGGGACACCGGCTGGGGGCTGAGCGGGCCCGAAGGCCCCAGCCTGACCCCAGCGCCGCCTCATCCGGCCAGGCCGCGACCCCAGCAGCTGCCCTGGGAGCGGGTGTCCCGCCCCTCGCCGGGCTGTGCAGCGGGGGCAGCAGGACCCTGCGGGCACACACACCGCACGGGGGGCGGCGGGACCGGGCCGCCAGCATGATGAACCCGCTCCCCGCCCGCGCTCGTCGCCCCGCCCCGCCGTCGCTAGGCCGCGCCGCCAAGGGAGGAAGTGTCGTAAAGGCTGACAGGAAACTTGGCCGCGGGTTACGGCAGCGGCGGCCGCGCTTGGCGGCCGCTGGCTGAGCGGAGAGTGGGAGCCGCGGCGCTGAGGAGACGCGGGGGTGAGTGGCGGCGGCGGCGGGCGGGGAGGCCGCGGCGGCGGCGGGTGCCCGCCCGGGGCCCGCAAGGGAGCGGGGAAGGGCCCTGGCGGTGGTGGCGGGGGGAACGGGACGGCAGGAAGAGGCGGCGGCGGGGCGGCGAGGCGGGGCCCGGGCACCGTCTCTGCCTTTGTTCGCGCCCCCCCCCGCCTCTTCGCCCCCCTCACCCCGACCGCGGACCGTGAGGAGGCCGCCCCCCCCCCCCCCCCCAGTCTCGTCTGACGCCCCCCTCCTCGGTGGGTTTGTGTCGGTCTCTCCCGTAGGATATGGCCGAGGTACCGCCGGGGCCTAGCAGCGTCCTCTCCCCGCAGGGGGACACGCTCTCCCCCTTCCCCGGAGGAGGAGGGGGGGGGGCTGCTTCCTCCTCCTCCTCTTCCCCCTCCTCTGCCGCCGCCGCCGCCTGCACCGGGGCCCAGGACGAGGAGGCCGAAGAGGAGGAGGAAGAGGAGGGACCCGCGGGCGGCCGGGAGCAGCAGCAGCGAGGAGGAGGAGGCGGCAGCGACAAGGGGGGGCAGCAGCACCGCCTTCACCGCCACCACCACCACCATCCCCCGCACCACAACCACCAGCTCAACGGCCTCATCAGCCCCGAGCTGCGGCACCTGCGGGCCTCCCTCAAGAGCAAGATCCTCAGCTCGGAGGCAGGGACAGCCCCCGAGGGGCTGGAGAACAAGCGAGCCAGCAAAACAATGGGCTCCGGACAGCAGCAGCAGTCCTCGCCCCCGACCACAGCACCGTGCTCGTCCCCCCTTAGCAACCACCTCCCTCCCCAGGGAAGGACTGCGCCCTCTCCTCCTCCTTCTCCCCCAGCAGCGGCAACAGGGGACAGGAGCCAGCCTGCTGCCACAACTACAACTGCTGCTAAGACTGCAGCCCGCAATGGACTGGCAGGAGGGACTGGCTTGGAGGAGGAAGAGCAGGAGGATGGGGATGAAGGAGGTGAGGAGGAGGAGTCCCTGCTGCTGCTCTCCAGGTCCTTAGAGGCAGCTTGCAGTTTGAAAGGCTCGGGAACGGACTCTCAGCCCGAGGAGGACCTAACGATACGATACGTCCGATATGAGTCAGAGCTGCAGATGCCCGATATCATGAGACTGATCACCAAAGATCTGTCTGAACCCTACTCCATTTACACATATAGGTATTTTATCCACAACTGGCCACAACTTTGCTTTTTGGTAAGTGCCGGAGGGGCCAGGGAGGGCAAGAATTGGGAGTGGTTTGGGGCTGGGGAGGAGAGGATTAAAGGGTTGACATTTGTGGAAATACTTCTAATAATATTTTTGTGGATATGGCCAAGGTTTTTTGGAAGTACCTGTCTTCCTAATGAAGTTCCCTTGTGACCTGTGCTTGTATAAGTAAAGCACACGACTGAAGTTCCTACATTCATTAATTGATGTTTTAAGTGGTGGGGTAAAGGTTTGAGCACAGGGCTAGGATCCAGGAATTCAAGGCTTCTAATCTTGGGTTTGACATTGACTTTTGTGACCTTTGGTAGATCATTTTGTCGTTCTGTCTCAGTTCCTAGGTTTGCATTTAAGAAAAGAATGTTCATAGCCCACTAATGTCTTATGAGTGCTTAGTAATTCTTGCACAATGGTTTTAAAGAGACTTCATGGCTAGCTTATAAATGTTAAGTGATACATGGAGAGACAGTTGAAGGTTTTGTAGACTTTTTGATCTACCAGCTTTGAAAAAGACAAGTACAACTATTGCTTCTTATAGATGTGATAGTGTTTGCTGCTTAGATTCTCTTGCTGTGCTAACAATGTGATCAGTTTTATATTCTTCCTACTGTACTATTGGAAAGACTGATGTAGGTGTCACCCTGTCTTTCTAAACGTTCAGCGCTACTTATGGAAAAACTTGTGTTTGGGTTGAAAAGGATGCTTTTAGGATGCTAATCTGTCCACAGATAGAGGAAACTGAGTGTAAGTTGGCCTGGGGGGTGTACGTGCATAGCGTGAGCTTAGCTGTGTTTGATTTACTCACAGGAAAACTGATATCCTCAAAAGAGAACATTTCTGGGAGTGTGTGGCACTTCCTTGTTAAGGTAAATGATGAATTCTTCTCTCTCAGTATTTTAATCAAGGCTGGACACCTCTCTGAAAGGTGTGATTTAGCCAGAGCCAAGACACTCTTCGATTCAGGAGTGTCTCTGTAAAATTTCAATAGAATATGAGTACAGGAGGTAAGACTAATGGAATCCATCTGGCCATAAACTTCCTGAATGTTCTTGGTTTAGGGTCTGGTATAATTTATGGCAGTATTTATGTGATTTATAGGAGGATTTTCAGAACTGTGCTTCTTAAAACCCCGCAAAGGGAATACAGTAGGATTATACGAAGTTGAGCAAAGCATTAACTTCTGGAACAAAATAGAAATATGAAAATATTTGAAAACATTGTTCGATACAGAGTCATGTTTGCCATTATAAGGATGCTGATGGGAGCAGAACGGTATTTTTCAAGCCCTGAGCTGTGCATGCGACCGATTCACCTCATATTGAAAGGAAGTGCTTGTGAACTACAAATGTCCATCCTTTCAGCATCAAGTGTATTGCTGGTAATGTTGG
Source organism: Nesoenas mayeri (assembly GCF_963082525.1). Classification (NCBI taxonomy): domain Eukaryota; kingdom Metazoa; phylum Chordata; class Aves; order Columbiformes; family Columbidae; genus Nesoenas; species Nesoenas mayeri. Next base: position 3,256,368 of record NC_137548.1, on the reverse strand, counting down.
ATACTGTTAGATCACAGTGCATCTGTTTAGACTTTAAATGTTGTGTTTGTTGGGGTTTTTTTTGTACAGGAATAACCAGGGAAATTTTGTTAGGAAAAGAGCAATAGCAAGTTGTTTGACAGAGCACTCAATCAGATGATTTCTAATAAGTGCATTCAAAGAATAAGATATCACTCAAGGAAAAGAAAGTGTCTTAAGCTTATTTTGTAATGACAGCTTCTTATCAACAAAACTTCACCTGAACTCTGTGTATTTGCCATTTTTTTTGAAGGGTGGCACAATGTAAAGTACATAAAACCATAGAGAAGAGTATATGGCTATGAATGTCTAAAGCTGGTAGCAAATTGTTATCTACTTAATAATTTCAAGCTTTTGCAGTATGTTGAGTCAAATTTGATGGTGTTTTTGTGACTCATTTTAGTATTTGTAAGGCTTGTTTTTTAGGGGTTGTCTTTAAGACTTTGTGTTCTATAAAATCTAATTTGTTCCTGCAGTTAATGGATTCCTGAACTACTTCTGTCTAATAAGTCTCTTTGAAATATTTATCTTCAGTCAGGGACTGCATATTCCAATTAGCAAAAACAGTGTCAGGATGGTGAACAGCAGCATAGCGCCTGATCTCTCAGAATTATTTGCCTTTGATACCTTGTGGCCTCACACCCGTCTGGTTTCAGGTTTTGGTTTGATTGGTCTTGGAAGAGAGAGGTTAGTCTGCAATTCAATTGTATTTGAAAAAAATACCTCTAGGGGTTCAATCAATTCCTTTACAGAACGTTGGCATCATTTTTTAGAATCTTCCAGTGCATATTCAGCTGTCTTCGTTGCACTGTCATGGGCTCCTTTCCCTTTCTCCACATGCGAGGGGAAAGTACTAACACCATTTAAATTGAACATGGGATGTGTATTTTCCATATGTGATTGGCAACTGTCCTTTGCTAATATTTATTCAATCAACCATCTTAAACCACCATATTTTTGCTGTCTAGCGTTTTGCATACCTGACAATGCAGAGCTGTTTCCTGGGGACGTTATTAAGATTGTTCAGGTCAATGATTATCTCACGGGTTTGAAACTTGATGAGTTTTGGCTTAGCTTTCCCAAAGTGTGCACCAGTGCTCCCAGGGCAAGTGTAATCCAAAAGACTCCTTGCTTTTCCTTTTTGTTCATCTCCCTCTTCCTGGCTTTACTAACCATTGCATTTCTCTGATTTAGGAAGTTAAGGTAGCCCTCCCACCACCACCATATATTTAAAAGTGTGTGTACGTATGTATATATTTTAGGGTCAGGCTTTTGTTGGTTTAGGGCTCCAAATATATTCACAGTAGAATATCACAGGTGTTGGTACAAGGGAAGAGGTGAGAATGCCCAGCAGGAGGGAGGCCATCGGACCAACCCGAACTAGTCACTGTATGAAACCACATCCTATCTGTATGCTCAAAAAAGTAGTTCATATTCCGCTTTAAATGAACCTGGAGGTACTGGGAATGTTCAAAACTAGAGTCAAATGTATCCATGTAACTGTCTTCCTGAATCTAGGGGTAACAAGTTGAGAACACCTGATCAGTTCTGATGTGTTACACTCCAGCAACCGAGCTGTTGCAAGGTAATAACCTTCTCCTCCATAAACTGCAACTCTCTGCTTAGACTCAGGTTTTACCTGTCTTTGGGAGGGCAGGTTCGCACTGCGTGCTGGCTGTGGATGCCCTGTAAATGCTTGGTTTGTACTTATTCCCAGGTGCTCTCTCAGTCCAATTCCTCTTCAAACGACTTACGATAACCACTCATCTGTCAAAAAAATGACAGGGGAAAGGGCTCTTTTCTTTTCTGTGAAGCACTTTTAAGCATCACTACAGCTATGTCCTCGTATGGATTGGAAATGCATTTTCAAAGTTGAAGCTTCCTTTTAAAGTGTTTTCATGGCTTCTGGTCTTAGCGGTGTTCAAGTTCTAAAGCTTCCATTTAGAACTGATACATTAATTATTTCCAAAAATTGTTTTCAAAATACTTTAGCGTGGGAGAGGTGAGTTTAGGAAGCCTTGCTCTGTGTCAAAGTTTGGATAAGACAGGACATAATAAAAGCAGAGTTCGGGCTGGGTTTTGTAACCTCTCCTGTAATTCATAATACCATAGCACTCAGCTGCCTTTTAAGAAAAATCTGGAAAATCTGTGCTTTTATTGGGTTCTTAACTTTGCTACTAGCTATAGCAGCATTTATAATTTAAATTTTCACAAGTTTAAAAATAACCTATTAATTCCATGTGAGTAGTTTTAGATGTGTTGTGAATCCTAAATGACTGCAGTTAAGATCTTGTTTTATATTAATGCTTTGCCTTTTTTTTTTTTCCATTGGATTTTATTCAAAAGTCTGAGCATCCTTCCTGTTGAAATTAAGACTTTTAAGGCATCACCCCTGCTTTTCAGTTGTGGAAACCTTGAGGAATAAAAGAAGAACCAGAAAAATTAGGAAATTGGTTGGGAAGTCTCCTTAGCCTCATGGCAGACCTAGGAAGAAATTCTCTCTCCCAATTTGCAAACTCTCTTTGCATTCCAGTTTCCTCTTAGATACGATTGTGGTTCCAGATACCGACTTGCTGTGTTGCTTCTCACTGTCAGAGGCTTTGTGAAAACTTCGGTTATTGCAGCATCCGAGTACGTAAAAACAACCAGTGTAGTTATTCTGGCAATGCCCTTGTACGGGAGGGAATTACTGGTGTCCGGTTTCATCGAGTGGAAACAGAGCGACTTAGTGATTTGCCCAGTATTGTAAAGAGCTCTGACTGAATTGCCAGACTTTAGGTTAAAACCATTAGCCTAAGTGTATCCTCTAATGGCATTCAAGAACACGATTGCAAAATGTGAGCCGAAGGATTCGTGCAGAGCTGTTTGTGTGATGCTTCAGGATGGATTTTGGTGCATGTGTAGAAGGGAAGTTGTGTTGCGGTAGCGCAGGTTCTGCTGCATTTGAATCACAAAAATATTTCTCTTTCAGGGCTAGTTGGTTGTTTTAATCTTTAAATGGGAACAAGCGTCCCAGAATCTGGGTATGAAATGCATACTCGGACTGTGGGTGACAGACTTAATGCTGTCTTTGCTAATGAAGTTAATGGCAATTGTTTAATTTTGTGAAAAGTAATGTTCTTGCTGATTTACAGCCATTTCTGTGCTAACTCTTCTAGGAATACATGGTTGCAATACAAAGATATTAAAATCTAGTGTATTTTAAACATTTAAACTTATTCATAAGAACAAAGTTGATGCAAATATTGGATTTGAATTCATGTATGTAAATCCTACTAATGACTTACGATTGAAGTAAATCTAAGAGTTCTCTGTGGGGTTTATAATATATAATAGTAACTTGGGCTGAATTCTGTTTGTAGAAACTCATGTATGTTTAGAAGTAATCTATATACCTGAAAAGAACATTTGGCCCATGATTGACTTTTCATGAATGGTGTTCTGTGGCTGCTGCTGCTTCTCTCTCCTCCCCACTCTCTGTATTTCAGTCTGTTTTGGTTTTATTTAAATACTTTAACCTTCTCCAGGGAATTAAATTATGAAGTTTTACATCACATTTTAAGTTCATTTCTGGCTCTAGGTAAGGTTGGAAAGAAGGAGAAAGGAGAGGAAAGGCAACAAAAAACCTCAAATTGAGGCGGAAATAACGCAGCACTCCCTCAGTAAGTGGAAAAAACATAGATTAACTGGCAGATTTACCTGCCTAAAGACAGAGAAATAGATTCACGTGTTTGGGAAACTGATTACAAAGTCATACTTTATTCAGCTCTGTGGCTACAAGTGGTAAAACCAGTGGGTATTTGCTTCTTTGATCACTGAAACAAAATTCTTTACTGTTTATTTAGCGCTTTAAATCTATGATTCACGAACGCAGCTTTTCTGAAAAGTGCCCCAAATGAGAACAGACACAGATATGCAGTGTGTAGAATGTCACTCTCTTGAAGTTAGTAAAAAATACATCTTAAAAATTCTCCGCATGACTGTTACGATCAACAATTTGCACGTGTTCACTTCAGGGCAAAGCAAAAGTGTAACGTGCTAGTTTGTAGTGTGCTGCTTTTTTTTAGTGAGGTATAAGATTACATCTAGGTACTCTGCATAATTATAGCAGTGTTATGAACAGTCTGTCTGCTGATACTCTTTATTTAACTCCCTGGTTTTCTCAGGTCTGAGCCGAGACACAAAACTTGCCTTGAGCTGACACTTTGCATACACAGTTTTAGTATAAGTACAGCTTTTCTAGGGAATAAACTGTATTTTAGACCAAATGAAAGACTGCTTAGAGGCTGTGTATTTCAGGCCTTTTAGATCATGCTACAGTTTTTAAGAAACGCTTGTTTAGATTGTTCAGAGTTGCTCTCGGATACTGCTAAAACATGTATTTTCCTGCCAAATAAAAACTTTGCAATAATTCTATTTGCCTGATGAGCTTAAACTACATTAGAAGTGGTGTTAGGATCATGCTGTGTCATGGAGCTTTGGAACTGCAGCATGTATATTTTGGGCTTCTTCATTTTCACCTTTGATACAGCTACGTGGTTAATAAGGTAGAGATGCTAGAAGACATTCTTTTTAAGACAAAAAAACTGTGGGTCTGTGCCTGTGTTATGATCTGCATGAACAAACCTTCTGTCCGTTGAGCTTTAGCCTACAAGCTGTGCACAAAAATGTTTAGATGGTTGGAGACTATAGAGTCTATACCATAGACATTAGAGATCCCGGCTTTGCCAAGTCTTTTTCATTTGCTGTGTTTTCCTGCTGTAAATTTGGATTATCCCGAAGCACTTGTGGCAGCACATGCTTGTGCCAATCATGTGCTGTAGTCCCGGTTTAGCTGCTGCACTTGAGCCGAAAGCTGGTTCCCCCCTACAAATACAGGTCTGTCAAAGTCTGTGGATCCACTTATACGCCCATATGTACAATTAAGAGTTTCTTTTTATCTCTGTCAGTCTTTCCTGAATGAATAGTGTTTCATTTTGCCTGTGGATGCTGTCCTACTCTGCAGCATTATTCAGTGTTAGTGCTGCAGGTTATAATGTCATTAATCCCTCACGTTGCCTAATCATTCAGTTAACATATGACTTAGTTTTTCTTACAGTCTTTCTCTAATATATTTCATGGTAAAATTTTGGTGAACAGAATAGTTGTGCAAGTAGTTCGGTAAGTGGTTGGGGGGAGTTATTTTCTTTTCCTTAACATTTCAGAATAACTACATCTCCTTGACCACACTTTTTGTGACGGTGCCGTTGGGATTAACTGTCAGTGCGTAGCTCTTAACAAATGGAATCTCTGAACAGTTAAAATGTGTGAAATTGTGTGCTTTTTTGTTTGTTCTTTGGGTGTCACGTGGCTGAAAATGACAGTTTCTAAAGATGAAACACAGCAACATTTTTCTCTGATCCATTGTGGCCTTGACATTAAAACCAGGCAAGAATTAAGCATGTTATCTACCATAGCTCTTGTACATGAAAATTCAGATCAGTATAAAACAGAAATGGACTTTTTGATAAGATGATTTATGCCTTAACCTTTTTTTTTTCCCCTATCACACACCTGTAGACTTCATGGAATAGTACTGTGATTCTCTCCAGGACAACTCATTGATTGTTAATTGACTGTAACTTTATTTGAATGTAATAAAGAAATAAGAGTCCTTTAATGTTATTTATACTTCTGGATAAGTTTAAAAAAATTATTTAGTTGGGGTTTTTTTAATAGCTTTTATGCAAACAAATTTTATGTGGCTGTTTGAGTTAAAATGAACTGGTTTACTGCTTTGGGTAGCACTGGAGATCACAAACTGAGAATGCGTACGTGTATGTTTGTCTTTAAGGCCATGGTAGGTGAGGAGTGTGTAGGTGCCATCGTCTGCAAGCTGGATATGCACAAAAAGATGTTCCGCAGAGGTTATATAGCCATGTTAGCAGTGGATTCCAAATACAGAAGAAAAGGAATTGGTAAGAATAGCCTTTTTTTGTTATTTCCTACTTCAATCCTATAGTTGGGATAACTGTAGCTGTCATAAAGATTTCAGCAAAACCAGACTTCCAGATGTGGTGGTTTGTCTGTCATCCCTGCATTACTCAACCATACGAGCTCCCCGGCGGCCTTTTTTCTTGTGTTAGAATAACCCGAAATGCCCTATGAGGTTTATACCTGGGATAAGATAAAGCTAAGAAGAAAGGCAGTCAGCAGCCCCTTGCTTCTGCCTATTACCACTCTCAGACAACCACAGTGGGAATTGCTTTGCATTCTTATTTGTGCCCTCAACACTATATTTCTGTGTTGTGTTCAGTCTGTCTCCTTTCAGTCAACTTATCCCCTGGCTTTCCCATATCAATTATGCATATATTGCCCATTGGGGAGAATGTATGTAGCTCACTGTTGTATTAATAAGAGAAGAAAAATAGTTGTATGTTGCTACTTGAACAACTGAAAGGGAGATCTGTTTTGTTGGGGAGTTATATAATAAAAGAAATGGTCTTGGCAGGGAGTTTGCCCTCCCTCATTGATCATTTTTCCCCTCCCTCATTGATCATTTTTCCCCTCCCTCATTGATCATTTTTCCCCTCCCTCATTGATCATTTTTGCCCTCATGAAGGAGTTTAATTCTAACACTAGTTATCCTAGTTGGCTTAATTAAAGATCTATTCTAATGTAACTTGATTTTTTTTGCTTGTTGGTTATTGTGAGATGACATTTTAGAACCTTTTTAACTTAAAACGTAGAAGTGAGCTTTGAAGGTTAGAAATGTGGTTCACTGCTCATTCCCACCAAACAGGTCATACTTTTGTGATTAAAGACAGAAAATTCCTTGCAATGGAAAAATACGGTGATACGATGCAGAATGGTACCATTGCCTTTGTTCTGCTCTTCAAAAAAAAAACCCCTAAACTCAAAAAAACTCAAAGCACTACCCATTATCATGATTCTTGAAGCATGTGCAGATTTCTTTTCGTTCTTCAGTGCAGTTCAAAAGCCATTGTTGGTTTCTGAAGTGGAGCAGAGGGAAGAGGATACTGAGAAATCCCTGTGTCTCCTTCCCTTTTAGCTGAGTCACGAAGGAGACTGCCATAATTTAATTGCAGGTGTTTGGATTCATAAGTAAATAAGAACTGATGCTGTTATTATTAAGATCTCTGCAAGATTTTCCCCTCGCTTTAGTCAGTACATTATTTTAGAATTATATAAATAGTATTTATATGTAAAGCATTGCTTACTTTAGCGTTCTGTATGTTGACATTTTCCTACACTTGCCACCTTGCTGTTTCTCAAAGCGTGCTGTTAATCTGAAGATTTGTTTTAAATGTAGTACAGTTTTGTCATACGTTCCATGAAAATCTTAATTGATTAAAGTTTTGAGACTACTCTAAAACATTCTCTAGATTCCTTGGGGTTTTTTTTCCTTTTCCTTAGCTTTCTTATGGAAGTGAGATTTATGCAATTTCATTGAACAGCAGTTTTTTCCACTAATAACTTTGAAATCAACTTTCAATTTCACCCCAATTCTACAGACAGGTAGGGATATTACATTTGTAGAACTGTTGTGAAATAGATGAAAAATAATGATAAAGAATTAAATTAATGCTTGGCTGAGGGGAAGGGATGGGCTTCAACCATATTATTAGATACTAGCAAATCCAAATGGGAGTGAGCCCCAAGAAAAGTGGTTTCATAAGTTCTGTTACTAATAGAAGAATTTGTTTTAGTAAGAGGAAATTCCCTTGGAAGATGAATGTCCTTCAAGTACGTGCCAGCGAATTTTGACTTTAAATGCAACAAAAAGGAATGAATCACATCTTGGAAGGCTATATATAACACTATGTTAAACATTAGAAGCCTGTTTCTAATATCCTTGTGTTAGAAGAATTTTGCGCTCAAGCTGAGTCTCTGGATTACTTTATGGATTATTTTAACATTCAAGCTTGAGACTGCAACTTCCCTTCTCCTCTTTTCCCTTCTCCTCTTTTCCCTTCTCCTCTTTTCCCTTCTCCTCTTTTCCCTTCTCCTCTTTTCCCTTCTCCTCTTTTCCCTTCTCCTCTTTTCCCTTCTCCTCTTTTCCCTTCTCCTCTTTTCCCTTCTCCTCTTTTCCCTTCTCCTCTTTTCCCTTCTCCTCTTTTCCCTTCTCCTCTTTTCCCTTCTCCTCTTTTCCCTTCTCCTCTTTTCCCTTCTCCTCTTTTCCCTTCTCCTCTTTTCCCTTCTCCTCTTTTCCCTTCTCCTCTTTTCCCTTCTCCTCTTTTCCCTTCTCCTCTTTTCCCTTCTCCTCTTTTCCCTTCTCCTCTTTTCCCTTCTCCTCTTTTCCCTTCTCCTCTTTTCCCTTCTCCTCTTTTCCCTTCTCCTCTTTTCCCTTCTCCTCTTTTCCCTTCTCCTCTTTTCCCTTCTCCTCTTTTCCCTTCTCCTCTTTTCCCTTCTCCTCTTTTCCCTTCTCCTCTTTTCCCTTCTCCTCTTTTCCCTTCTCCTCTTTTCCCTTCTCCTCTTTTCCCTTCTCCTCTTTTCCCGGTATCATATCATGTAGGTAGCACATGATAGTCATATATGAACCAGCATCTTTTGCATTGCAACTCTGACACTGAAATCTATATTTCAGGTACAAACTTGGTTAAGAAAGCTATTTATGCTATGGTTGAAGGAGATTGTGATGAGGTAAGATTTTTATAATAATAAACTTCCATAATGTAAATGGTTTGCATTCTTCTATATGTGGATTCATTTCACAGGGTTTTCTTCTACAGGACTTTTTTTTTTTCCTAGGTGGAGAGTGTGTTGGTAAGAAGCTATTTTTTTATCATAAAAAGAAAACCTCAGGAAAACACATGGCACAAGTAGGAGAAGGATTTAAGTTCAGTATAAGTGCTCAATTTCAGGTTTTGTAATATTTTGCGAAGCTGTCCCAGCCTTAGTCACAGGCGCATTTTCCTCCTGAGACTCTAGCGGAAGGTGCTGCTGACCAGTATAACTTGCATGTCGTGTAACGCTTCCGTGCTTTCAGAATGCACGGAGATGCTGGAACGGTACGTGCTGTAGAGCTGCAGAATGTGGTTTTATCACAGCAAGTCATCAGGCTGTTCTGACAGCGCGGAGCTGCCTTACGTAGCACTAACAGAACTCGAATAATCTCGCACGTCAACCAAAACTTGGAAGGAAAGTTGACTGAATCACTGTCAAACTTTCTCTGCCTTATGTTATTAGTGTTCCCTTTTACCAGATTACAGTCCCTACTTTGGTTTTTTGTGTATATAAAGCAACTAACTATCTTTATGTGCTGTTCAATTTGTGAGGAGCTCTCCCTCCATCCAAGCTCCTTAATCTGCTTATCTCTCCCTTTAACTTTCATCTGCGTGCTACAAAGCAATGGTTAGTTTGTTCCTGCTGTGTGAGCATTGTGTCATTTCAGTGTGTCACAGTTAACGATCCTTTCATCTCTCTATTACCTTGTTTCAACTGCTCCCTTAATTGTCCTACTGCTGTGTGGCCAAGTTTCTTAAGCAAAACTTCAATTTTTGTTGCAGGACTCTTGGCACGTACTCTGTTAATTTTTCCGCTTGTGTTGTGCCTCTTGCAGCATCCTTGCATGTGTTCTGACTTCATTCATTGCTTGAGATAGTTATTCTTCCCTTCACATTCCTTCACACCTCTGTTTATTGATGTATTTCTTTTTCTTTCTCTAATTTATGTTGCACTCAGGCAATATAGTGCAATCTGATATGTTCTGTGATTCTTTAAGTTCTTTGTTTTGGCTTGTTGCTTCTATGATTGTGTGTAATGTGCTTTGCTGTAATCTGTTTTACTACTTCCTACACTGAAACAATCAAGAAGAGGGGGTTTGCTTGTTTGTTCTTTTTTTCCATTGCTTTCCACTGTGCTCTTGAATTCATTTGCCATTGCTAGAGTATTCAAAATTTTTAAAAAATTAAGAAATAATTGAGGAATGGTATCACACTGTTCACATCACAGCTGGAGAATTGACATGCAGAGAAGTGAATTGCCTACTGTTGTAGGCGATCACTACTAGAATCACTACTAAAACTGGCTATTTCTACTCAAGCTACCAGCGTTGCAGTAATTACCATAAGATTTATGAGTGATTATGTATTATTCTGTACCACTTCTCATGTAACTTCATTTCTGAATTGGGCTTTCCAACAGATATATGCCAAACGATCTCTTTTGTGGCTTTTTTCTTTTCCTACCACTGTAATATTAGTTCTAAATTCCTTGCTGTTTTCTTTTTCCCTTTGTAAAAATGAAATAAATGATAAGGATTGCAAGCTAATCTGCAGTGAGACCTCAGGAGGTTTAAGTCACAGATTTTCATCTATGGTGCTGTATAAATGGTTTGCACCAAGTGCAGGAGGCATTTTTCAGCCTGTCCCCCTTTAATGGAAGGTGCTACAGTTCCAACTTCTTGAAGCGTGTGCTGGACGGGTACGGGCACGTTGCAGCTCCGCTTTGGAAATCTGTGGGCTGATGATTCTGAACTAATTATCCTCTCCCTCTTGGGGGCTCTTGCATTGGCTGAGACTTGTGCTGGCACAAAATTTGGAAATGGGAGCTTATTATACTTCGGCGACATAGAGCATAAGCAGAGCATATTTCTGACTTCCGACACTGATCAGCACAGGCTTACTCACACTGATTTGATATATTTATGCTCTTTTTCACATACAGGTTATCTATAGCTGAATAGCCAATTTTTTCATGTTTTTTTTGCCACCAAGTGTAGGTTTCTTCCAGCTGTACATGGTACAAAATAATGATGTTGGTCACTTGTACCTCATGGTGGATTGTTTAGTTCTCAGTCATGACCAGAACCTGAAAAATCCAACTACCCACCCATTAAAAACTCTGACAGAGCCAAGACACTTGGCCTCACCAGTTTTTACACCATTTGTTATGAGGACAGTTTCTGTCTGATCCAACATGAAATAGCACATCACAGTAATTTGTCTTTGTGAGATGTGTAAATAGCTTAATAATCTCTGCTGCTCTTAAGATGTTTTTCTACATCCCATCATAAAATCAGAAGCATGGTGAAAATAGAAAGATGCTGCTACTTGATGATATAAAATTAACTGCAATTCAAAAATACAGTGTTTTCTGCAACTTGCTTGGAACAGGATTAAGAACGTGAATATGCAGCTGTGGGCGTCATGAAAGATTTCCAAAGGCTGCTTGGAAACTCTTCCCTTCAATCTAATTATGGAAGAGATGCAGTAAATGTACTTAATTTTAATAACTTGTGGCATATAATCTGATAAATGCTTTGTTTAGTGTATTGCATTTCAAAGTCATATAGATTGGACTTTTGAGGTATCAACATTGAGTCCTGAAGAATATAGGATTTATACACCACCATAGATGAAAACCTTGAAAAATCACTACTGATGTGCTGGCATTTTTAAATATGCTGCAATATTTTAGTGATTAAGGATGTGGTTTTGGGTGTTCATTGGTTATTTTGCCTGTAAGATAGTTTAACCATGGCCTATGTTAGAGTAGAAATGAGGGAAGTGATCTGATTTGGGGGATGGGTGGTTAAACTAGAAATAACCTTCAAGCCTAAAGAAAGGACTTGGATATTAATGAATTCTAATATTTGCGGTAGAGAACTGAAGGTTTTCAAGATTATGATGGCCTGAGTTTCCAATAGGTCACAATGATCTAGAATAACTTTATGGGTTGGTTGCATTAAAAAAATGTAAACTATGGAGATAAATAAAGGAGGAATAGTGTTTCTCCCATCTCCAAAGTCTTGAAGATATTATTGTTCCAGCGTAAAAAGGAAAGTATGTGCTAAATTCAGCAAGCTGGGCATCTGGCTGCTTTTTGTACATTTATTTAGGTTTTATTTTTCAAAAATGGTCCTGCTTAAGTCTTTCATGTGGAACTGGTACATCCCTTAATTGCAGCGAGAAAGGAGCAGTTGTTCATTCATACGTAGGGTTTCCATCTGTAACAAATGACTCTAAGTAATCTGCATACAAATCATTCACTTCATATTACTGAAATAATGTACCGTGTAACTAGGAACTAGTCAAAATAAGACTCCAGTAAGTGGGACTTTTAAGAGCTTTTCTTTAAGCAAAATGTAGAATCTGAAAAGAAATTGCAACTTTTCATTAAAAATTTCCCTTGAAACCTTTAGAGTGATGTAAAGTGGGATATTTTGACCACACTGGTAGATGTGACATTTGAATTCTCTACCCCACTTGTAAAAATTCCATTTATACTTTATGTAGTTCTATTTGAAATGATCAAACTATGGACATGTTAGCTTTTTCTTAATCTACAGATTATCTGAATTATTGTTACATTTTGGGTACTACTTTTCTTTAAAAGTTAAGGCCATTAAACTGATAAGGGACACTGGACAAGCACCTGTAACTTGAGTCTGATATGCCAGACTTACAAGTAAGAATAGCAACCTCTGAGAGAGAACTTTATTCATTTGCTTATTTGATTTGGCTTTATTCATTCTGTGATGTGGTCGCTAAACTTGAGTTCATTCAGAGTTTGAAATGAAGCAGCAAGAAAGCTCGACCTCTCCATTTTTTCTTCCATTTAGCAATAAAAGGTAGGTATCAAAAAGTAATAACAAGCAGCATTGCACTCTGCTCTCGCTTTAGAAGCAGAGTTCTTACTTCTAAACACAGTTAAAATGAGACAGTTGAGATAAAATATTAGGTTTATGAAATTTAAGACATAAGAGAAATGAGCAGCCTTCAGAAAGTTGAAACTTTTGCAGAAAATGCTGTGAAATCCAGTCAGACCTTTGCTGGTCTCCAGGGGAGGATGTGATTGTGTTTAATATTAGAGAACTTAACAGGCAAATGTGTACGACAAAATAGACCCTGTGAGACCAGAAGTAAATGTAATGTTTGAAGGTTTGGAGCTCAGTAGAAGAGACACAGAACAGAAGGGACAAATCCTTCACAAAATGAAGCGAATGAAATTCGGGTGAGAAATTACCGTGTTTCCATTTTAGACAACAGAAATGTGTCTTTAGACACATTGAGATCAGCGCTCCTTGTTGAGATCAGGGAATTATGTTTCACTGTGCTGAGTTTTCCGTAGGAATCCCAAAGCAAATCTCTTGCATTTGCTTTCAAGATGGGCAGTCGTTCAGATAGTGGGATTCCAACAAACCTGAATTTCAACATTTAACCACTCCCTTAAATTCAGTGATCTGTCAGGAATCTTTTAGCATTGCGAGGTGTGCGAGCTTGCAGTTGAATATAGACTTGTTATATCACTCTGCCGTTTGTAGTTCCGAGTTCAAATAATAGTCCCTTGCACTGGATTTACATGGGTCAGATTTGCCCTTTGGCAGAACGCTTGGTGTTAGTTGGAATTAAACAGTTGTACAATGCGCATAATTGCACAGAAATTAGCATTCTTTAGGAAAACTATTGCACTTCCATAATTTGCTAGAAGTTATATATTTTAATGGATGTCACATCTACCAGTGTGGTCAAAATATCCCACTTTACATCACCCTAAAGGTTTCAAGGGAAATTTTTAATGAAAAGTTGCAATTTCTTTTCAGATTCTACATTTTGCTTAAAGAAAAGCTCTTAAAAGTCCCACTTACTGGAGTCTTATTTTGATCAGTTCCCAGTTACACGTATTGAGACTAATTGATCAAGTCACAAGACTGGGTAGTAGTATCCTATGTGGTGCCAGCTAGAGAAATTCAACCTGATTCTTACCATAAGACTAAGAATTGAATTAGGCTTGTCCTAAGTGAGTGGGTACAACAGACTGTCCTGCTGTAACTTAAGAACTCTGACTATTAATATTTTAATGCGCGAGTTCGTTTTCAGAAAACAAACGACTACGTCTTACGTTGTTCATTGAGTTGTTAGCCCCAGGTTTACTATTCATGCAACATCTTTACACTGAAAAGTGCAGGGAGAATTAACAATTGGAATGTGGTTAGAGTAACTTGAGACTCAAGTGCTGGTCAAATATATACATTAAATGGATTTTTAAACCTTATTGAAGGTGACCAGTGTAAGTCCCTACCACCTCTGTCTTTTGAGTTAAACTGCTCTACAAACACAGAATAATATTTTGTTCCTGGTTTTAAGGCGATGGGGTGATGTTAACTACTTTTTATTGGAAGAGAAGGGAGTCCTGGGTTTTGAAGTGGGGTAGATGACTATTTTTTGGCCTGACTACACAACATGGGCATCAAATGCTGGTTTAGAAATAGCCATTAGTGGACTCGACACCAGCAGCAATCACTGGTTTGCTGCAGAAATTGCTTCGGCTGCATTTTCATTCCATGCTCTTTCTGCAGTTAGAATCATAGTATCATTTTGGTTGGAAGAGACCCTCAGGATCATCAAGTCCAACTGGTTGTCCATCAGTTCTTGTTTAATACACGATCGTACATTGTCTGGTCAGCTGAGTAGTTCAGCCTCGTGCAACCATCATCTGTCCTTAATAGCAGAATCCTTAAATAATTGAGTTGGACAAGAGGCAAAACAAGTTTCCGTATTTGACTTCTTCCACCAGTGTAGTTTTTTTGCCTGTACTTGAAACTTCTGGGATAATTTTGAGTCTTTCCTTAAATTAGACTCTATTTACATTTGGGTTTGGGCTGAGCTATTTACGGCAGGTCTTCCTACAACTGGGATCTTAAAACAGGTGGAAGAAGCTGCTTTTTCTTCCCTGATTTGAGTTTGGTTGAGCCCAAATATTGGTAAGCTTGTATTTAAGCCTAAATCTATCGAATTGGAGGTCAAAGATACTCAGTGGCTAAAGAAAAGCTCATGTGCCAAGTTCTTGTGACATGCAAAAGTTCAGTTGCTCATTCAAAGTATGTTTTGGACCTTAACCTGGTTGGTAGGTTGGGTTTTGGGAGGATTTTTTTGTGGGGGAGGTGGGAGTTTGGGGTTTGGTTTGTTTTTTTTTCCCCTAGCTATTAGATAATGAGTTGAAATCCTATTTACCGCAGAGAACTAAAATCTTGATATGAATGAAAGTTGCTTACAGTTCCAATTGTTGATTAACTGCTATATTTTATTAAATGTGGGAATGGAGAGGGGTTGCTTGACTGAGGATAAGAAAGAAATAGTTCCACTCATTGTTAATAAGTGTAGCTTTAAATAAGAACTTTTAATTGGTTCGCTAGTCGTGCAATTGCAACTGCTTTCTAATATCCGCTTCTTTCTTTTGCTTTTTCCTTAAAGGTTGTATTGGAAACAGAAATCACAAATAAGTCTGCTTTGAAACTTTATGAAAACCTTGGTTTTGTGCGAGACAAGAGGCTGTTCAGATACTATTTAAATGGAGTCGATGCACTGCGTCTTAAACTATGGCTGCGTTAAAAGAAACCATCCCATCGAGCAACTGACGTCCCAACAGCGCAGAGTTGTCCTTTGCATGCAATGCAATTTGTCCAAAAATTGCTTTGCAGGTGGACTTAGTAATTTCCATGCAGCTCTTTAATCTGTCAGTGTCTCATTGAGTGTCGCACATATTTGTTGCACTTTGGCATGGCGCATTATTTGTCAGAATTAAACCCGATTGGTTTCAAACTTGGAGTTCTTTTGGTACCAGCGAGATGTGCCAGTTGATAGCCAAGATATGTTCATTCATTTGCAAGTCTACTGACTGTACTACATACACAGTGAACATTTTATCAAAGAACCTGTATGCGGAGCGCGACTTTTGGTTCCAGAAAAACAAAAAAGCCAATGTAGATTGTAAAAATTCTATAAGTATACTAACATTTCATACAAAAATTGCCATAGTTTTCTGGAAAAGGAAAAAAAAAAAAAGGCTTCAATTTTAGGTTTTATTTTTCAATATTGAATTTTCCATTCTTAAATATTGGTACCTCAGTGATTAGTGAATGAAAAAAATGTATTGTAGGGTGGGGTGTGTGTTACAACGAGTAACAGTAACAATTAAATTGCGTCTGCCAGTGCCTGTATAGATAAGTATATTTGTCTTCACCTCTAAGTTTGGAGTGCATGCTTTTATTCTTTTACTCTCTTCAATTGTCTTTGCGAGAAAATTTCGGCTTTTATTTAAATTCTGGATTTGATAATAAATTATTTCAGATTTTTATAATTTGGAATACTTCTCCCAAACGAGGGTTCGCAAGGCCCTTCTTTTCTTATAGCAAGAAGTGTAAGCTATTTTGAAAACCTTGAGTAGCTGCTAAAAGAGAACCTGATGTCACCAGTCATTCTCTGCTGGTTTCGGATGCACTTTTTTCATTCAAAGAGTGAGGGACTTTAAAAAAAAAAAAGAAGATATAGCAAATTAATGTAAATTGGTATGATTTTATTTAATCAAAATTATTGCTAGAAGCTCTGAGAAACAGCTATTTTAAGATAGTTGGAACAATTTTTTTTCAGATTGCTTTGCTTCAGTGTTCTAAAATGCTTCAATCTTTGGTTCTTGGTCTTGGAAATAAATTTCAAGGTGTATTGTATCCATTTTTAGCTGCTCTCATTTTCTCTAAACTTACATGAGCTAAATTATTGGGGGATTTTTTTCCCCTCTAAAATCAAAGCCGTGGGGAAGGACTTTTCTCTCTCTTTCTCATATTCACTCTTGCTTTGTTTTTCTCTATATTTTCCCCTTTAATTGGGCTCACAAAGGTTTTACCCATCAATATTTTTTCAGTAACTCCAACATCTAGATTTTCTTGTTCAACGTGATCATAGAGCCCAGTTCTATGAATCAGTCGGGGTTTTATTTTCACTTTGGAAAAAAGGTTCTTAGTTGACTTGTAATCTGTGAAAAGGATGAACTCAGTGAATCTGCTCTTCTGTAGCTGAGCATAATCTTCAGATTTGCCTTACTACACTTTCTTTTGTTTGTTTAGAGGTTGATTTGAGTCTTTTCTTTTGCTAATTACTGTACATTTAAAAACAAACCCAAGAAACCCCCTACCTCCAGTAACATGTAGAAAAGAGCCCTGTGCAGGAAGACTGGATTTAAAGGAAAGCCTTATTTTGCGCAGATGTGGTGGCAGGCGTTTCTTACCATGTACAAACCACGAGTTGTATTTGAAAAGAAAGATTTTTGAGCGGAAATTGGCCCTTCTGGCTTTTCTTTATATATTTAACACGGTGCCCGAATCAAAGTGCTATAAACTGGAGTCTGTTATTCACAGAACACGTTGGGAGTGAAGCCTCTATTGCCTTGTGATGCACCTGAGCCATTTGTTTGGATTATCCTGACCCTTCAGTTCTACCAGATTCTCTGGGCAGCTTTTCAGGAGGTTAAGGCTTAAATATTGATAATATTAAATGAATCAGAGCAGATTTCTCCAAGCGCAGGAGGTGGTGGTTGCTCTGGCTCAGTTGAACTAAGGAGACAGATCAGGGAGGTTTTGTACCTTGTTAACAGCTATGGGACCTGTATCCCAAACTGCAAACTGCATCTGCTGATGTTTAAAAACTGAAAAGCCAGACAGGCAAGTTTTCTACACATTAATATTTAAGCCGTGGGTGTCTTTGGATTCACAAACTGACTTCGAAGTCGGCCAGAATGGCTTTTCGTGAATGCGCTGCCAAAATGTATTTCCTGAGCAAACTTCCAACACAATTCTGTCTGTTCATTGTAAGGAGCGGTCGTCACCGCGCACGCTTCGAAAACTGCGCAAAATAGGTGCCTGTTTCCTTTATAAAAAGCACATTGCCCAAAAGGTTCTGCTATGGCTGCTACGGAACGCGCGGTTCACAACCGAAGATACTGAAGCTGTATGTGTTGGTTCATATGAAAAGAAACAGATCAGTTCTCTGTGTTGCTTGGGGTTCGAGTATCAAGTGGGAAGTTCCGAATTTGCAAAGAGGTGAAAGCAGGTTTTCAAAACTCAGCCGTGAAAAGCGGGTCGTTTCTCCTGTCTGTTGCTAAAACACAGTCCTCTCCCCCCTCTCACCTTTTGCATTGACAAATCGAGCGAAGGAGTTGATCACTTTTACATTTAAATTTGCTCAACTGTTGCTCTGGGCTGACATGTTGGTATGGATGTTTGCATTATATTGTGGGTTTTTTTTAAGAAACGATCAGGTTCATCACCGTCAAGAAAAGTCGGCAAAATGGAATTGGCGTTGCATAGTGTGTCGCAACCAGTTTTTCAGGGCACTGCAAGAAATTGCTGAAAGCGAGTGCGATGTTAAGAGTTCCAGGTCTTGTATGAACATGGCAACCTGTATCGGAGTTCAGGTATCAGGTGGGCATCTGTGAAAATATCAAATGTATCTCAAAATACTGGACTGCTGTTTTGAGTGGATTATATTCTGTCCCTTTATCCTTTTTGATGAGAACAAAAACAGTGGGGTTAAGAAATGTACAAGCTGTCTAAATACAATGCAGTCAAATAAATGGTTGTTTATCTATTTCCTTTTGAATGGGAATGTTCTAATCATTGTTTTGCTTTGTCGACAAAACACGAAAACACGCTTGAGGGAGAAATGGAAACGTTTTTACAAGAGTTGTTTATCGCTATTTGATTTTAATTCCCATGCCTGTATTGGAAGAATCTTGAGTAGCATTTATATGAACATGAGTGTTATAAATGAACTGAAATGGGTCTTTTTTTCCTATTAAGATATGACTATGTAGCCATTCTGGACTTTCCTGGGAGGTAAGAAATGGGGTTTTTATTACTTCAGTTGTTACAAGCAGGGGTTGGAACTGCTTGCGGCCCTTGTGGAGCTGCAAACTCTTGCTCTTTCGAGTATACAAGGGAGCCTATGGATTTGGAAAATCCTTGGTGCATTATTCCCTCCACAATTAGATTTAGGCTCCTAAATCTTGCTGAGAATTTGCCAGCAAATATTGCACCTGTTTGGCCAGGAGTTGGTAAGATGAGTGACCCAGAGTTGTAACCAGCTCCTGCTAAACTCCCTGCTCACCCGTCAGCAGCTCCATCTCTTCTTCTTCCAGCTGCTTTTCTGATTCCTTCCAGTATCTAAATACCAGGATTTGTTACCAGTGAAGGCTTCACGGACATTTCACCGCTTTTTACTCTTTGTTTGTCCCGGTAGTAGGAACTGTTGCATATAAATGGAAATTTCCAGCTTCAGGAACTGAATGCTGAGTGTTGGATGTACCTTCTCAACCAGTTGTAAGCCAGTGATAACAACCCTGCTGCTTTTGTTTTACTCCTCCAGTTCCTCCAACTATTGAACTCTGTGCAAGATAAGGGTTAAATTATTTTCTTGCGCTGCAGTGTATTTATAGCCCTAGTAGATCTAGTTAGTATCCACGGGCTAAGATATATTTGGAGAAGCCTAACATTTCTTTTAATGTGAAATTATAAGAAGTATTTTTCTCAGAGCTAGTCCAGACTATACTAGTATTTTTAGGAATGAGTGTTTCATGTGTTGCCCACCAGTGCACCCTATAAAAATCTGTGATTTCCTCAAATCTTGCAGGGCAGAGGGATCCCGAGGTATAATTTGTACAGGGGAAAGAAGAATGTCTTTATATCTGCAGAAAAGGTTTTGGGAAAGAAGCGGAGGCTTTTCTCCTATTGCTGCCCGACTCCCTGTGGGGAAGACAGGACTGGGGCTGGTCATTGCAACGCTCAAGGGTGAGATAAGAGTGATATTCAAAGGAGTTTAGAATAGATGACATATTGATGTTCTTAATGGGCAGTGAAGCCCGCGAGCCCTCTGCAAAGGAAATCCTGGATACCCGCAGTTCCCGTGGGTCTGATACTGCCAAATATTTGGGATGAGAGGCCGCACTGGACTGAGGTTCCAGCATAGGATGGAGCAATGCGACCCCATCTCCCAGGGCCCATGTCCCACCTTTACAAGCTTCAGATTCTAAAAACGCTGTTAATTTGTAGACTTCAGATGTGGGGCTCTGGAGGACAAGTGGTGCTTTTATTCAGTAATATTCCTTTACTCTAATTCAGTGCCAGTAAAGCTGCCCTTGAGGATAAATAGGTTTTTGTGCGTTTTCCTCCTGGGCCAGGGGTTTTCCCCCTTGCACAGTCAGAGGTGAGAGCGACACCCTGTTACAACTGCAAAGTGCTTGCTCACCTCGCATTTTTATAAAATGTGCCTCGCTCGACGCTGATCGGTTCTTGCACGTTCCTAGGATCACGTTTGGTGCGATCCGCTGTTGGGGTACAATTGTGTTCTTCCTTCACTTGAACATCTGTTGTCATTTAGAAAATGCAACTAAATAAAAGGAACATCCCCTCTGTCTCACCGCCAGCAATCTCTATTGATCCTCCTTCTGCATAAGAAAGACAAGAAAATATCAAATCCCATTTATGACTGACAATCCGCACGCTCCTCTGCTAAAGCTTGAGGGCAGGTCACTGCATACTCGCTGTATATATTCGTATAGTATAGGGCTTAGGTTGATGATTCCTAGATTTTAGGTGATCGAGTAGGAAACGAGAGGAGATTCTCTTTGTTTTAAAAGATCTGAGTAGGAAAAAGAGCATCCTGAAAAGTTAAGAAAAATGTCCCTGGGAGAGCACATGTGACCTATTAGAGAGCAGTGTAGGGAACGGGACCTGGGGGTCCTGGGGACAGCAGGGTGACCATGAGCCAGCACTGGGCCCTTGTGGCCAGGAAGCCAATGGTACCTGGGCTGGATTAGAAGGGGGTGGTCAGTAGGTCAGAGAGGTTCTCCTGCCCCTCTGCTCTGCCCTGGGGAGACCACACCTGGAATCTTGTGTCCAGTTGTGGCCCCTCAGTTCCAGCAGGACAGGGAACTGCTGCAGAGAGTCCAGTGCAGCCACCAAGATGCTGCAGGGAGTGGAGCATCTCCCGTGTGAGGAAAGGCTGAGGGAGCTGGGGCTCTGGAGCTGGACAAGAGGACACTGAGGGGGGACTCATTCCTGGGGATCAATATGGAAAGGGGGAGTGTCAGGAGGATGGAGCCAGGCTCTTCTGGCGACAACTAATGATAGGATAATGGGCAATGGGTTCAAACTGGAACACAAGAGGTTCCACTTAAATTTGAGAAGAAACTTGTTCCTGGTGAGGGTGTCAGAGCCTGGCCCAGGCTGCCCAGGGGGGTTGTGGAGTCTCCTTCTGTGCAGACATTCCAACCCGCCTGGACACCTTCCTGTGTAACCTCATCTGGGTGTTCCTGCTCCATGGGGGGATTGCACTGCATGAGCTTTCCAGGTCCTTCCAACCCCTGACACTCTGGGATTCTGTGATTCGCATGTTGTTAGATCTCAGTGTTTTTCTTTCTGGTGGGGTGGAAGATGAACAATTCACTGAATTTTTAGCCATTGCTTTGCTAGTGCCTGGAACGTGTGATCTCCAGGTAGGAGACACAGATTTAAATCCCACCTCTGCATCAACCAGAAGTTCCATTCTGGACCTAAGAAATTATCCAACAGTCAAAACCCTCAATATAAAGAGCGACAAAAAATCACCTGTCCAAAATGTTTATTGAACATTGATAGATGTTTTTCCTATTCTTTGCACCAGCTAATGCTTGTGAGTTTGGTTTTTTTTTTTCCAAAAAGATGCCAAAACAGGAAAAAAAATAACATTTCTATCAAAGTGAATGTTTCTTTCCAGGTGCTGGAGAGTGGGAGAAGCTGATAAAGAGGAGGTAGTGGCTGAAGATGTAATATGGCAGATTCATAGGAACTAGTTTCTACTTTGTGGTTTCAGTAGTAAGGTGCAAATGAAAAAGATGAAGCCGGTGGTAAAATATCAATAAGGATGAAGGTTGAAAAAGTAGGTGACTGAGCAGCATTGCTAAGGTAAGAAAGGTTAATGCAAAGCTCACGTTATTATTGATATTATAAAGGAGGGGCCCAAAACTCAGCCCTGCAATCCCTGTCTTTGAAAATACTTGTTCTGCCCATGTCAACACGCTCCTTTCCGTGAGTAATTTAGAGCAGACAACTAATTGAATAATGTTGTGTTGTCGCAGCTCCCTCCTGGGGAACGGCTGCACTGGAAAAGGCTCTTAGTCCAAATCAAAATTAGTCTGTAATGTTGGAAAGGACAAACAAACGAGCTCCCCGAGTTGGGTGCGTTTGCTGCAAGCGGTTGATGCGTCGCTTCGGAATTGCGCTACGTGCTCTTCAGCCTCATTGACTCGGAGCTCGCGGGAGGAGTTAATTATGTTAAGAGGAAAACCAGCTGCCAAATTAAGGTTGTCCTCCTTTCTCCTCTCCCTTCTCCACAGTGATCTGAGGCTCCCGCAGTTTTCCAGGGAACAAACAGCAGTTTCAGGTGTGCAAAGCTGCCTTTGCCCAATTAAAGGCTTGAACCATCCGTGAGACCAATTGCCAGAAGATGTGGGTTTTATTTTTTCCTGGTTTTAATGTTTTTTACACAGATGACTCGACCCAGCAGCTTTTTGGTTGCCTGAGGTCTGAGTGTGTCTCGTGCTTGGCACAAAGTGCTTTTTTAAACCGAGCTTAGTGAGCTTGGCTCTCTAAAAATGTAAACAGCCTCCAAAAAGTAAATAAATTAGGATGTGGTTCAAGCCACGAATGACAGTCGGAGTCTTTTTCTGCAAATAGCAGAGATTTTTATCTTGTTATCTGAAAGTGACATTTAGAAACTTGCTCTCTTGGGGCTGGAAGAGAAGTTCTTCATTACAGCAAACAGGGCTGGATATGATGAAAAAGAAGAAAGTGATCTCCTTGGGCTTTTTTGTTTTATTGAAGCGCCAATTGAAAGCTGCGATCTCTGGGCTGTCAATGAACCGACGAGCACTCCAGCAGTTTCATATATTAGCTGGCAAATGGAATATGTAGAGAGCATCCACACGAGTGCTGCTTTGCACTGAGCGGAGTTAAGAGACTGCTGTGTAGTCTCAGTATATTCAGTCCTCTGTATCTTATTGAAATATGCCAAAAATACATTTATTGAAATGTAAAACTTCAACATTCTGACTGTCCAGGTAGAAATAGCTTTTCTATCTCTCAACGGGAATTCTGCCGTTCTCTGCGAGGCTGTTTTTCAGTAAAATATGCGTTCTTGGAAAGTCCTTCGGAACTTTCCCGGCGTCAAAATCCCAGGAACACTTGGAAACCTACAGAAAGAACCTTTTCTTTTGCAGATCCTGGAAGTGACTTCTGCTCTTTGCTCACCAGCTTAGCAAATACTTCCAAGCGTGGAAAAAGAAAAACCAAAGATTTGGAAAAACATCTTTTACATATCTTTTTAAAGATCTTTACCCAGCTTCAGCCGCCTTCCACTCCTGTTTCAGTTTTGCAGACTTTTAGTCTTTTAACCATTCAAAGAATGCATCGCTGTACGTTTTCTTTCATAAATAGATTCTAGGAAGATTTGAATTTCTTTAAGCTGCCAACTTCTGATCCTTAAAATTGAGGTTTCTTTCCATTGTATCCAGCCTCAAAACTGTCTTCTGTCACTGTGCAGCAGAAATCCAGCACTGTTGGTGGGGTTGGTTTACACCGAGTTGCTTCTAAAGCTTCTCCTGTTGTCTTAATGTGCTCTTGGAAGCCCTTCCCAGTGCTGGGCAGGGACAACCTCATCCACGTGCAAAGTGCATGATCCATGTGCATTCACTTGGATGCCACCAGCAGCAGATGACAAGGGGTGATGGTTTTAAACTAAAGGAGGGAGATTCAGGCTGGACATGAGGAAGAAATTGTTGCCCCAAGGATGGTGAGAGCCTGGCCCAGGTTGGCCAGAGAGGTGGTGGCTGAACCATCCCTGGAGACATCCCAGGCCAGGCTGGACGGGGCTCTGAGCAACCTGAGCTGGTGAAGATGTCCCTGCTCATGGCAGGGGGGGCACTGGGTGGGAGCTGGGAAGGTCCCTTCAACCCAAACCATTCTGTGATTCTATGAACTGTTTTAGGGAAGAGCTGCAGTCCACAGGCAGGGAGGAAAGGGGAAAGAGGGTTCTGCTGGCATCCTTATGACAACCAACGATAGGACAAGGGGTAATGGGTTCAAACTGGAACACAGGAGGTTCCACTTAAATTTGAGAAGAAACTTGTTGGGGTGAGGGTGGCAGAGCCTGGCCCAGGCTGCCCAGGGGGGTTGTGGAGTCTCCTTCTGTGCAGACATTCCAACCCGCCTGGACACCTTCCTGTGTAACCTCATCTGGGTGTTCCTGCTCCATGGGGGGATTGCACTGGATGAGCATTCCAGATCCCTTCCAACCCCTCACATTCCATGATTCTGTGATCCTTTCAGACATACAAATTCTGGCAATCAGAACTGCTGCTGTTTCATCGTACTGCAGGGGATGTGGGTTGTCTGAGTCTCGCCCAGACGGGAGGCTCAGGATACACTGTGGTGCATCATCCTACATCCTTAGGAAACCTGCAGTTTTCATCCTCTGCACTCTCCTCTCTGTTCAAAAAATAATGACTTGAACTAGCGTTAGGCTGCTTAAAACACCAGATCAGACCAAACAGAAAGCAGGAATTTCATTTTGGAGTTATCCTTTGTTGGTGCTTATTTATTACAGGAGCCTGATCTTATGGGCTTGTGCCAAAGCAGTTTTTGCTGGGACTTTATGCAGCCGTGGGGATTAATCCTTAAAGCCGGTCCTGACGCAGGATGGGGCCCCTGGCTCCTGTGACTCAGGTGAGGCTCAAGGCTCAGGCTGCCTCCCCTCACCAAACAGAAACCAAAGCTTTTCCTTAAAATTAGGACTTCAGGGGAAAATGGGATGCTGCTCCCCATTCCCAGCACCAATAGCATCAGGACCACCTGGCTGTGAAACTACACCTGCAGTTGTGCTCCTGGGTATTTTATCCGGTTTCCCCATTTCTCACTGTTCTGCAGCAAGAGGTTTCATCAGGGTGCCTGCAGAGCCGGGTGGTGAAGGCATTGAAGTGGATACTGGGAATAGGGTTTCAAAAGGTGGTATGAAAAAGTGTGTGAAAGTGAGTGAAAAGGAGGGTTTAGTGGTTTATTTTCATGATATATGTGTCGGCTGTGGATAAATGTGCAGAGCCTCTTAATGGCAAGTTAAATCTCCTTTGGAAATCTGCTAGTTTCCTAGTACGCTTGGCAAGCTGAATATCATCCCCAAAATTTGCCTATCACAGTGCTGCCCTAACCTAGGCCAGCTTAACCCAGCTCAAACATGGATTTAAGCAGTGAACAAAAGCTAAAACCATTCCTAAACCTCCATGTGCCATGCGTTCACTGCTCTCTGCCTGCTTGGCTTACTGCAGGTGTATGAGTGAGTTTTAGGTGTTTGTCATGGGCTTACATGCTTAATTTGGTTCCTCTGACAACAAGCCCACCAGCATCGGTTTGTAAACACCTGGACATGGCTCTGGGGGGCTTCAAACTTCTCCACATCCTTGCCCTGAATTAGCAGTGATCACTCAAAAATCATAGAATCATTTTGGTTGGAAAAGACCCTCAAGATCATCAAGTCCAACCATAACCCACTCCTGGCACTGCCCCATGTCCTGAGAACCTCATGTCCGTCTGTCCAACCCTCCAGGGATGGTGACTCCAGCACTACCCTGGGCAGCCTGTTCCAATGCCCCACAGCCCTTTGGGGAAGAAATTGTTCCCACATCCAATCTCAGCCTCCCCTGGCGCAACTTGAGGCCGTTTCCTCTGCTCCTGGCGCTTGTTCCTGGTGAGCAGAGCCCGACCCCCCTGGCTCCAAGCTCCTTTCAGGCAGTTCAGAGATCAGAAGGTCTCCCCTCAGCTCCTGTTCTCCAGCTGAACCCCCCAGGTCCCTCAGCCGCTCCATCACACTTGTGCTCCAGCCCCTCACCAGCTCCGTTCCCTTCTCTCCACTCTCTCCAGCACCTCAAGGCTTTTCTTGGCGTGAGGGGCCCAATGAGACAGGAGAAGGTTGGGATACACAGGTCTAATCTCTCTGCTTGGTTTATAATAGGAAATAAGAGGAAAAGCAGGTGGGCTGTGCTGATGGACAAAGCAGTAACACGGGGCAGAAGATGGAGATGGACACAGAAGTCCTGTATTTTTGTGTGCTTTACACACTTGGGTTAAATCGAGCCTGGTTAAACAGAGTCTTCCTTGAGGGTAAGTGTTTGGTTACCCTTCAAATTACCCTGCAGGGGTTGGGAGAAGGGATAGAGGTGAGGGAGTGATTAGGGGAAGAAGGCAACAAGCAATGTGTGGAGCAGATGAACTGTCTCCTGGGCCTCCTGCATGCATGGAGATACGTACTTGGTGGGACTTGGCAGATTATAGAATCATAGGATAGTTTGGATTGGAAGGGACCTTCAAAGTCATCTAGTCCAACCTTTGATCCATGATAATCCATGAGTGAAAAGCATGAAAACATGGTGCCTGCTGCAGAGGGTTCAGGAGGATCTGCGCTGAAAGGACAACACTGAGGAGCTGCATGTGGCCTGAAGGAGATACCCGAAGAGGTCGAGAGGTGATGTCAGGAAGACTAACCAAAAAATCCTTGAGCACTTGGTGCAGAATGGGCCCCTAGACCCTATGGAAAAACAGAAATAGGGTGAAAAAGCAGTCCTGACTGCAGAGCAGGTGTGTGCCCTCCTCCGAGAAGATCGTATCTTTTGACAAGGATATGCATCTTGTGATGTATTTCTGCCAGGTTAGTGAGCTGAACCAGCTCCTGTCAAGGTTCAGCTAGCAGAGAAAAGGCTGGGAGTGGAGGAAGGGAGAGGTGGACCTCCATATATCAGCTGTGATGGACCGAGAGAGCAGCTCAGCCATCACCTTCCCCTGAAGACAGGTCTCGGCTGAATGCTGACAGCACTACCTGCCCTCTCTGGGTGCGTTCCCGTTGAGTAGCTTCCAACTCAGTTATAAAATAACCCAGATTTTAAACCCAGGTTAAACCCTGCCCTTGTGTACATCTCTTCTAGGAACAAAAATACCTGCCTCTGGGTTTCCAGCCCCCTCTGATTAACCTTTCTTCCTCCAATGTAAAGCAGCAGCAAGGAGCCTCCCAGAGGAGTGGGAAGGTAGAGGGACTTCTCAAGATGTTGACCCCAAGTTCTGTGTCCAGCATGTCCCCTCCTCCAACATGCACATGGCCAGGGAAGGACCACATCCTTCTCATAGGCATGTTCTGGGTGCACTGAGCTGAGCCTCTGGGATGGTTTAAGCAGGCGAATAGATGTTCTCCTATTTAAGAGCAGGGAATTAATCACACCTGCCAAATCCTTCTTGGTAAATAAGATTAAGCTTCACTGAGGAAACCTGAAATTATAAACCATGCTTTTCAATTTGAAAACTCCCCTGTTTCCTTTTAGTAAAGATTTGTATGTCTTAAGAACGCTTTTGGGGTTATTGTCTGGTTCTCGCCAGTCACTGAAATGGGAAAAATAATGAAAATTGTGCAAGAGACCTTTCTCCTTCAGGTAGAAAGAGGCACCATAGGAGATGTGGGCTGTGTCTCCCTGAGCCAGCTACATCTGCTCCAAAACATCCCCGGGAGGGGGATGCTCAGGGGTCCCTGCTCAGAGCTTTCGCAAAGGCCACAGCTTCACATCAGTCCAAAATTACGGTGTTGCACAAGTCCCTGTGACAACCTTGAAGCGCACCCCCCATCCTTAGCAGAACAAAGGGCCTTGTTATGCCTTAAACATCTGGTTTTTGTTACTTTGGGAGTAAGAGATAGATGACACCTCTCGTCTTATCTTTCCCAAAGTTTTATGGCCATGGAGTTGTAAGTATTACACCTTGTAATATAAGGACAATTAACAGTGTTGCTGTAAAAGGTCTCATGGCCTAATTGGGATGATAGAGATGAACCATCTGTCGGACAATCAGCTACCAGAAGAAATCATGAACCAACAGCTACCCCTGATGGGCAAGACAACTCACTTCTGGTCAATACCATGAACTTTCCTCTAGTTTGAAGACCCCAGACCCATTTCCAGAAGAGTCTTCCTAATTAGCATGAAGAGCGAGCAAAGGGAGGAGACGAACCGCCCTCTCCTATCTCACATGTAAATGAACTGGGTTATAAAACAACCCCACGTATGGTACAGGTTGGTGGCATGTAAATCTTCAACGTGTCCCCCTGCTCCAGAGGTCGTTGCGGGACCGATGTACCTGTGGAGTGGTGATGTCTTGCTATCTGTCTCTCTCTCCCTTTCTGTTTCTGATATCTTAGTTTTCCTCTTCTCTCTCTCTCTTTCTTTTTCTTGAACATATAAAAGTAATATCATTGTAAGTTCTGCTGCTAAAGTCTTGTTAAGTTTTACATTACAGTTACTAATTGTTGCCAATCTACCATTTGTAGAAGTACTTTTGCCGTCAATGTGTTGATAACTTTTGTGTTACTATAACATACTTTTGCCAAGTCACTAATCGCTGTAATTTGTATACCACCATGTGTAATGTGGTATACATTTTAGTAAATTCATAATTGGACCCCCGGAGTGATTGCCTGTCATTCACTTTGCATTTCCATGCAGAATTACCCGCAGTTAACTCACACCTGATCTCATCTGTTGAGTCAGGGCGCGTGTCACGTTCAGGGTTAACTCATCCCTCATCCCCTCTGTTGGGACAGGACAGTCCCTCAAGAGGCCCCTGAATGGAGCTTGAGCAGAAGACCACGTCCATTTCTGAAAAAACACCATGGGGAGAAATACATTGGCAATAAATGATCAAGGAGCTATGACTCTTAAACCTTCAGGAAATGTATCGCTGCAGCAGAAGATGTTGCAGGTTGGGAACCTGGGCAAAAGCTGAGTGGCCTCAGGTAATGTCACCTCAAGGGATGGGGAAAAAGCCCATGTTGGTTCTTTCAGGTGACTTTGCTCTTCTGATCTTCCAGCACATTTAACCCAAGATCTCTAGGCTGAGTTTTGTGTTAACAGGCTTATAATTGTGTGGGTAATGCACTTACTTCTCCAGGTGCTGGATTACTGGCTCTCCTTTGAAAGCAAGGATGTTTCTCCTCAAGGTTGGGAGCTTCATGTGCATTCATCTGTCTGGTCACCAAAATAAAACCTTTCTTCTTGGAAAGGAAGGTGGTGGTGGTGCTTTCTGTGCTGTGTAAAAAGCACCAGCAGAAACCTGAGACAATGCTGTTCACGTTTGGGGGTGGGTGGTCGGTTGATTTTTTTTCATCTGGGATCTTTTTGCTTGTCTTTTTAAAAAAGTCATCTTTCTTGGGCTCTTCAGAATGCACCAAGGGGATGATGACGTGCTGGAAGCATCCAGTCTCTGGGTGTGATTTGTATGCTAATCAATAAAACCAGCACCATGGCACGCTGGTACACTGGGATATCAAAGGACATTAGGGAACAGCTTGGAGAGCTCCAGTGATGGCCACGATCCCCAGTGACAGCCATGGGGCGCTGCGATGGCCATGGGTCCGGGGAGCTGGTACTGGTGGCCGGATGTGCCCCCTCAGGACTGGAAGTCCCATGGCAAGCAGGTTAAGACTCGACTTTATTCCTGACTCACTGGTGTTGTTTAATAGGAGAATCTCTTTATGATTGGCAAAATCCACCACTGAAGGGAAGTAACTTCAAGGAAAACGTTGCCCTAAAAGCATTTAATTGTTTTTCTTATGGCAGAAGCCGTCTGAATAGAAGCACTTTGGTACGTTGAGCCCAATTACATCATGCCATTCTCCCCAGCTTTGTGAAACCTTCGTTCCAAAAACATCACGGTTTCAAATACATCCCTAATGACCATCGGTCCCATGAACCCCAAAGGCAAAGGACTTCATTCTATACAAACAAACAAAACGAATAGGTAGGGTTGCCGTAGATGGGTGTTATTTTCATGGTACGAGGCCTGAATGTGAACACATCTTGGTGAAGAGGAATTATTTTCTTTGGAGGTTTTTGTTAGCACGGATTCACTCCCTGCTCCAGATCTCCGTGTTCCTCTCCAGTCCCTGGTGTGAGCAGGGACTCACTGTGCTTAACAGAACATCAGTTACAAAATCTGAGCACTTGAAAGCTGGGAAATGAAGAGGTAAGGCCTCGTTCATTTTAACTATTTCCACATCATAACCACTTCCGTGATTTTTCTTGACTAAATACAAAAGCCTTTTCCATCTGTGCAGCTACTCAATCCCAACTCAGACAGACATTTAACAGTCTTCCTTGTTTTTTTAATAGTGGACTTTTTTTTTCAATTTTTAGTGGTTTGTTATTATTTATCTCCTCCTTACACAGGTGAAGACCAGGCTCTTATAATTTAAACACCTGGATCCAAAAACTCATCGGTTCATTGCATCAAAAGAGCAAAAATGGTGGCTAGCCTTGTATTATGAGCAGCTGAACATCTGTTTTCCCACGGTAAGTGAAGATACGTCACACTGGCCATGTCCCGGGCCCTTCAAGTCCCCTGTCCAGAAGTGATACCTTTCTATAGAGGCTACAGTCCTACAGAGAGAAGGCCAAATACCTGATCCTACAGCTGCCAAATGACACGATCTTCCACTTTTCTTGAAGGGAAGCCCTTTGACAACTTCACAGACCACCATCAACCCCTACAAGCCAGGTGCCAGGCTGTCCAGGTCTCCAGCACCAGTAGGACCATGGTGGCTTTACCTCCTCATCACACCCTTTCTCCAGGCAATGTCTTATTTCATCTAAGCCTGAAGCCATCCCTGTGCCCTTGTGTGCCAGGAAGGCCAATGGTACCTGGGGTGGGTTAGAAGGGGGTGGTCAGTAGGTCAGAGAGGTTCTCCTGCCCCTCTGCTCTGCCCTGGGGAGACCACACCTGGAATCGTGTGTCCAGTTGTGGCCCCTCAGTTCCAGCAGGACAGGGAACTGCTGGAGAGAGTCCAGCGCAGCCACCAAGATGCTGCAGGGAGTGGAGCATCTCCCGTGTGAGGAAAGGCTGAGGGAGCTGGGGCTCTGGAGCTGGACAAGAGGACACTGAGGGGGGACTCATTCCTGGGGATCAATATGGAAAGGGGGAGTGTCAGGAGGATGGAGCCAGGCTCTTCTGGTGACAACCAGTGATAGGACAAGGGGCAATGGGTTCAAACTGGAACACAGGAGGTTCCACTTAAATTTGAGAAGAAACTTGTTCCTGGTGAGGGTGGCAGAGCCTGGCCCAGGCTGCCCAGGGAGGTTGTGGAGTCTCCTTCTGTGCAGACATTCCAACCCGCCTGGACACCTTCCTGTGTAACCTCATCTGGGTGTTCCTGCTCCATGGGGGGATTGCACTGGATGAGCTTTCCAGGTCCCTTCCAACCCCTGACATTCTGGGATTCTGTGATTGGGTCGTGATGGGAAATCTGGTTGCTTAAAGCACGGAATAAGTGCTTCACTTGTTATATTGCAGGAGTCAGTGCTGTGGTGGGAGATGCTGCAAATGGCCGGGCAGGACCAGTCCCCACCACGGGGAAGTTTTTTTACACTGAGGGTGGTGAGAGCCTGGCCCAGGTTGGCCAGAGAGGTGGTGGATGAACCATCCCTGGAGACATCCCAGGCCAGGCTGGACGGGGCTCTGAGCAACCTGAGCTGGTGAAGATGTCCCTGCTCATGGCAGGGGGGGCACTGGATGGGCTCTGAAGGTCCCTTCAACCCAAACCATCCTGTGATGCTGTGAGGTTGGAGGGGGCTCCCCGGGCCAAGAGCAGCGTGTGGGTGTAAGAAAGAATCAGAAAGGGAGGAGCTCCCTCATCCTTAGAAACCGCACGGGGCTGGCTGCCTTCAAAGCAATTTCCGAACATTAACTGAGCTGCGCAAAATCCCTGCAGGTAGTTAATTAAGTATCATCTTCTTCTGAAAGATGGGAAGGAGTAGGAAAAAAAGAAATGAGGGCAGAGCAACATAATATGCCTTAAGGATGAAGGAAGGGGTTATCAAAACAGGCTGTTCCCAGCTCCTCACCCTCAACTTCAAAAGGTGCCTGGGCAATTTGTTTTTAGCAGGTAACTCTTTAGCAAAATAACCAAGATTTAGGGTCTGCAGGAATATTTTGGGTGTTTTTTTGCTTTGTGGCCACTTCCAGATCTTCTCACAACAACAAAGTGGACCTGGAGAGCCTTGGGAATGAGCAAATTCAAAATAAAGTTTGAAAGCAAGAGTTACTAAAAAAATAGGTTGTAGAGACAAAGGGACTCCTTGATTTTTGCCTTATTTTCTGCTCTGGTTTTAGCACAATGCTTTCTACATTTTGGTGATATTTTTGGTAGCATGCAGCTAGATCATTGTTACAAATCAGCTTTACAAAAATAGCGACAATAACTTGTCGTGGCTGAAAATTGGGTTTTCAATAAATGAAAAACAGAGGAAAAACCCCAAGACAAAACCCTACTCTTTAGCTTGTTTTGGGTTTGATTTGGTTTGGTTTTTTGGTTGGTTTGTTTTTAAAGGTGGCCAATTCTTAAGGAAAAAGTGCAATTTAGAAATATATCTTTTGCAAAGACCTACAGACACATTTTGAATGAAATAATATTGCTCAAAATAATATGTACTTCTTTAAGTATCGAGTTTGG
The DNA here is from genome assembly GCF_963082525.1 of Nesoenas mayeri. Taxonomy (NCBI): domain Eukaryota; kingdom Metazoa; phylum Chordata; class Aves; order Columbiformes; family Columbidae; genus Nesoenas; species Nesoenas mayeri. Next base: position 3,224,008 of record NC_137548.1, on the reverse strand, counting down.
GAGAACACCCAGAACCATGTCAGCACTGTGTGCTAATTCTCCATCTGACCTTAAGAAAGGCTTTAAGCACGTTGTTTTGTCAATCCCCATCGCACTGAAGCAGCGATGGGCTCACAGTCCCCCATAGTGCGACACAGGGAAATGAAGCTTCAGTCGCTTCTTTCCAAGACAGAGCAGCACTGTAAGAAAAACCAGCTCCGGCAAGTCTCACAAGGGAGGCTTTGTGTGGCAAAAAGCTGTATTTTTAGGTCAGCTCAGCTAAACTGAAGGAGGTGATTTGTGTGTTAAATAGAAGGGCTGCCTGGCTTTTAAGCTCAGTCTTTTTTTTTATGCAGGGCAGACATAAATCGTGAGCCACGCTGGTTGCTTTTGGGTGGTGTTGGTAACCGGGATCAAGTGGCTACCAGCAAGAGGCAAGTGCTTGCTCCTCAATGTTTAATGAAAGGTGTTTCTGCAAGGCGGGGGCTGCAAAACTGGTGCTTTCTTGCTCCTCTTTTCTCCCAGAGCAGTTATTATCTAACATTTTAATTGAGTACCAAGCTAACGGTTTGGGTCAAAGGGACCTTCAAACTCATCCAGTGCCCCCCCTGCCATGAGCAGGGACATCTTCACCAGCTCAGGTTGCTCAGAGCCCCGTCCAGCCTGGCCTGGGATGTCTCCAGGGATGGGGCACACAAACACGTGAGCTTGGCCCCCTAATGTATATTGAACTCCACCCCAAGCGATGAGTTAGCACCCTTTGTGCATTGCTTGAGCCATCAAAACAGGATTTAAATGAAGCTGAAGCAAGGCAGGGGGTTCTGCAGAGACCTTCTGACTCTGATCTGAAGGCCTCATCTCAGCTAAGGAACAAGGAAGGTCCCAAAGCAAACCAGAGTCCTTAGGGGGTGATGAAAGGAAAAGGAAAATAGATGAACTGGAAATATAGAAGGGGGAGCATCCAAGGCTTTGTTTTGCAAGTGAGACGTGGGATGAAGCAAAGAGTGCTCAAGGAATTGGGCAAGGAGGGAATTATAGAAAGGAACGAAGGATCAAGTACGTGTTGCTCTCCTGTTAGCAAGCCGAGTGCCGAATTTACTCTCGGTTTTATTTTTGCAGAGGGCTCAGCCCATGCCGGACGCGCTACCAGCACCACCGAGCCTTTCTGCAGGAATGCACAGGACGAGCCGTTCCCACAACGTGTCAGTAGGTGGCAAAAAGCTACAACCCTTGTGTTCTGCAGGAAATAAATGTTTTCTCTACTCCCACACGAACCAGAGGTACCTGTGGGCAGCTCCATCCCACCGGTGGAGATGGATCATGTTCCCCTGGGCCGAAGATCCAGCACCAGCACTGCTGTAATATTTGCTAGTTACTAAGTTAGCTTTTTATACTTGTATTTTCCAAGTATTTTCTCCTGACTGCTGTGCTTCGAAGAACATGGGCTTCAAAAATGGGATGAACAGATGAAATGTTTCATGTAGGTGAGGTCCTTAGGGACGTGGTTTAGAAGTGGACTTGGCAGGGGAAGGTTAATGGTTGGACTTGATGATCTTAAAAGTCTCTTGCAACCAAAATGATTCTCTTGTTCTATGCTGGGAAGGAGAGGACATCATCCCAGAAAGGGCAACATCCCACACAGGGAGCAGGTAAAGAGGCTCAGAAGAGAAACAGGAGCTGCCTCCCTCCTCTTAATTCATCAAGGACCCTTGTGCCATCTCATGACTTGAAAATCTGGCCTGTAATTGCTGTTTCCAGCATTGGGAAACAACAGGTTTAGGGCTGCGCTACAGCGGTACAGCCTGAGGTTGCCTACTTAGACTAACCAAAACGTGCCACGGTTGGTATTTTTCAAGCTGATGATAATACTTTAATCTCCATGTACAGCCTGAAACGGAGCTGCTCAAGTCAGTGTTCCTGGACGCTTTTCTCTCACGGCTTTGTGTAAGCAGATTGAGGCAATCCCAGTTGCCTGTCACACACCTTCCAGTGAGGCAGGGCAGATAAAGGGTTTAATAAGGTTAGTGGATATATCCCACTGCCTTTGATGGTGGGGTTTTTCTGCTTTCTGAATGTGTGTGTGTATTAGAGAAGTGAGAATGTTGCGTGAGCTGAAAACCCACATTTCCGAGGAGGTCAAATACTCTGAGCACCAGGTAGAACAGCTGAGAAAGGTTAGAAAATCGCATTAATCCAGATTGCTTGATGGGATCGAGTTACAGCATGGCTTTGTTCAACTTTATTTACCTAACACTTCTCTTTACTAAGTGTAAGCAAATGCTTTTTTCTGCTTAGGAGCAGAGAAATTACAGCCACCCTATACAGCTGCAAGGTCTCTGAAATACCTTCCTGCTTTTTTAAAATACAGGGGTAAAGTTCATCAGCATTTCCTCTTGTAAGTTGGGTGTTTAATTGCTGATGATTTTGCCAGACGTTCCCCACTAGTGCTGACTTTCCCCACCTCAGTTGTCCGCTTCAGGCCGAGCATTATCATCCTTTTTTAACGTCTCAGCAAAACTGGTTCAGCTAATCCTGGGCTGGAGGAACTTGGGTTCCTCTGACCGTGTTCATACCAATAAAACATTCTATTACCATTCCTCTGGGAAGATCAAATGTCCTTGGGCTTTGGGGCAGGGGTCTATCTGACCTACATCTCCCCTTTCTTCAGGGCTATGCCATTTGCTGACATCCATAGCCACATCATTATCTGCATAAAATCTCATTTTTTTGGTCATTTTGGTGAAAAATGACATGAATTCTCTGAAGGTGCTGAATCTGGGCTGAGCAGCCTCAGCAGAGCTCCTATGTGGAGGTGTGTTTAACCTGTAGGATGGGTACAGCCTTGTCTCGAAGCTGGTGTGAGATACAGGAACACCGCTTTAGCCAGCAGGAACTCACTCCATCCCAGGAAAAACAGGGAAATGTCACCCCTGGAGATATAAGAAAGATTGGGACAGACTTTTTTAGTAGGGTCTGTTACAATAGGACAAGGGGTGATGGTTTTAAACTAAAGGAGGGAGTTTCAGGCTGGACATGAGGAATAAATTGTTGTCCCTGAGGGTGGTGAGAGCCTGGCCCAGGTTGGCCAGAGAGGTGGTGGCTGAACCATCCCTGGAGACATCCCAGGCCAGGCTGGACGGGGCTCTGAGCAACCTGAGCTGGTGAAGATGTCCCTGCTCATGGCAGGGGGGGCACTGGGGGAGCTGGGAAGGTCCCTTCAACCCAAATTGTTCTGTGATTCTATGACCCCTTACTCCTTCTCCCGTGCTCTCAGCAATGACCAGTGTAGGTGACTGGTTTATATCAGTGTCACAGCCCTTTGCCAGAATCAGGCCAGACAAATCCCACTCTACTTCCCTGCTCTGAAATCTCCCCTCTTGGCTCTTCCTCCTCTGGCTACACTTTGCTCTGTACCGCCAATCAAACCCAGCTCAGGTTCCTCTTCATTTTCCTTCAAAGCTCATCCCGCATCCATCCTGCCAGCCAGGATGCAGCTTCTCCTCCCCAGGGATGCTCGCTGGGGTCAGGGCAAGGGAATTTCTGTGGTTTCACCGGTTCCTGTGGTGCGTGACTTGGATTGAAGCCACGTGTGCTGAGTTACATTGAGTGGCAGGTTTCATCCTCCCCATAGTTGACTGTAATGACTCAGCCTTCAACTGATGAGCTAATATTGAGCATCTGGAATCGGGAGCTATTCAGAGAAAAACAGGTCTGTGAAGCCTTCCTTGCTGAATTGCAGCATACATGGTGTGGGGTTTTGGTTTTGGTTTTGTTTTCCATCTTCTGTAGTTTGTAGAAAAGTCTAAGTTTCGCCTTTAGTAACAGAGAAAACATTTTCATTTCCAGCCTCTGGAAGGATGTTAGAAAACATGAGATGTGGATGAGTTGCTGTCTGCCTCTCTATAGGATGTGATGAATTAATAAAATCAAGAGCAGCATAGTCAATCAATTTGGAGCACCAGGAGTAGAAAGGTTTGCTGAGTTTATCGCATCCATAAGAGCAAACTTTGCACGCTGCAAATTGATAAATTAGTGCTCAGAGTCTCTTCTCTGCACAGTCTGGGATATGGATTGACTGGTCCGCACGCTCTTCTCCGTGGGCAGCACTCTTTCCCAATGCTGGCAACATGGTTATTGGAAAAATAATCAGCTCTATCTGAGATAAATTGCATTTCCACCAATTATAGCTTAATTGTTGACAGATGGGAACACAGAAGGGAGATGTGTCACATCATTAAGAGGGCAGGTGTATAGACAAGTGCCAGATTAATTGTTCCAGCCCATTAAATCATTGACCTTTTCAGCATACCCTCAACATCGCATTCAAAGCTCTCACGATATTTCCAGCTCCCGCATGATGACTGTGTTTATCAGCAATATTCTCAGGGGCATTTTTGAAACAAGCAGACAACAGCCATTAGCCATGAGCAATTCTCCTTTCTTGTTAAAATAAGTTCTCGTCTTCTTCCTTCTCTTGGTTGGGGTTTGTGTTCTTGGCTTATGGGCTTTCTCCAAGGAGCCGTTTTCTCCATGAAGCATGGAGACATGCTGTAATGGGTTATACATTCAGGGATGTCAAAAAGAGAGAGGAAGGTGAAATCAGGACGGAGAAGCTCAGTGCTGGGCAGCTGTGCTGGAGGCTCCACCTTTCATTTGGACCTTTGGCTGTGATTTCCACCTCCTGCTCTGCCTGGGATTTTCAATAAAGCCTTAGAGAGACAAACAGCTAAATACCACTGAAGCTGAGTCAGCCACGGGTGTCTAATTCCCCCAAATATGCGTAAAAATGTGTCTCCTGGCCTTTTTTTTTGGCTAGGTAATCCAGGAAGCTGAGGATGGAGTACAGACACATCCAAAACATCTTCGTGGGAGGTAGCACAGGGAGATAGTGATGCAGGACAAGCTTCACCTGTCCTGAGCTACTCAAGCCCTGCACTGTCCTGATAATCAAGAACTGGCTCCAGATCTACTTCTTTTTGCATATCCTGACATGAAAAATAAGAGGATAAGATTCCAGCTGAAGGAAATGAAAATCACTGTGATGGTAACTGTATTTGTGACTCCCGGAGTCCAAGTCCTGTGTCAACAAGTGATTTGAAGATGTGCTACCCACTGGTAGGTTTTAGAGAGACTGAGTGGAAAGCAACCCAGGGAGACAAGCAGAAGGTATGAGGAAGGCTTAATGCCCTTCATCAGCTCTTCAAACAGAGGTAAAACTGATGCAGGTAAGTCTTTTCCCAGAGCTGGTGGTGGGCTCTCACCCCCCCTTATCTAGCACTGGTACCTCACATACCCAGTTTGTCACAAGAAAATTTTAATAACTATAAGATGCGTAACTGAAATGTCAGGGAATTACTTCACACATGTGCTTGAATAACTTACTGTTTCCCACAAGGGTGATGCAGCTTTACTACGGTGGCCTTTACAGACCTACAAAGACAACAAGATAAGAGACAGGAGAGCTGGGTGAAGTTCTCTCTCAGATAACACATGATTTTATATGGAAAAGTAGATAACTGTATGAAAAAAATGGTTTAGAAGAGATGGAAACTGCGAGTATCTCTTTGATAGATCTGGTATGCTTCATATAACCATCTTTTTCAATATACTTGGAAATGTCAGGGTGCAACAGGGCAACTTGTTCAAATGCTCCGTGGATGCAGCAGCCTTGACCAGCACCACCTGGGGATGTGTCTGCAGAAGATGCTGGAGATTGCTCAGCTTCCAGTGCTGAACCCTGGACAGAGAAGGTGAGTGAATGAGTCCCAGCTGTTTCAGATTATCCATAGAACTGGAGGTTAGTACTGTAGAATGTGCATATATTTCTGTGTCTGGGGCAGGAGATTAAATTTTTAAAAAAGTCAAAAAGGAATTTTAGAAATGCCAAAATATTTATTTTAAAGGTTTCCTAAATGACTAATTTACGCTTGCATTTTGAGCTGGCTTTTTGTGGTTTAGAAAAGGATATAAGGTTAAAAACAAGTTAAACAGAAAGGCTGAGTAATCCAGAGGCAGGCAAAACATTTCATTGTAGTTGGAACCTAATATCTGGGGTTAACCCAAAATATTTGCCAGCTTCTACTTGTTTTTATCTTTTTGCCAGCCTCCTCCCTCTATCCCCACTTCAGTGTTGCTTGGTCCAAGCTATTTTTTCCCCACATATTTTGATGCAGTCATATAACCCAAGCAGTCATTATTCACTCCACATCAGTGACCTCCTCGTTTCCAGCTGTCCTTTCCTCTGGGCATGAAATGTCATTTATCGCAAGCATTGTGTCGCCACCCTTGGTCAACCCAACCGGGGGTTTTTCAGCCCCCACCAGAGCTGGGGCTTGTTTCTTCAGCTTGTCCCTCTCACCCCACGCCGTCCCACTAGAGATCTTTATCAAAGAAGTCATCAAAGAGAGAAACTCTCTCTGTCCTGGTTCTCACGAGCGTAGGCTTGTGGTAAATCTTCTCTTCCCTTTCCCATTCCTCAGAGTCTGTGCTGGAGGTGTCCCAGAACAGATCCCTCATGCGTGGCTCCATGGAGAACCACAGGTCAACCTTCTCACTCCTGCCTGGAGAGAGGTCAGCCCCACCATGTTGTCCGGAGGGTCTTCCATCCCATGTGTTTCCTTAGGGGAAAGAAATAATAATAATAAAATAAACCCCATAATTTTGCAAAGCTTGCATGCCCAGTCCCCTAGGGTTTAGCTGGAAATGGCTGTGGGCAGCTGAAGGCACGTAAAGAAGATCCCGAGAGATGCCCTCCAAAACCAGACTCCATGATCAGGGCTGGGCAGGGTGAGGTATAATATATTCAGGGTTATATTTGGTGAAATTATAGAGTCTGGTAAGAAGCAGTATGGTTTTATCACCAGGCAGAAGAGAGCTGAGACAAAGAAATGCAATGGAATAGGAGCAGCCGTGTCTGTTACCCTTTCTCTTGGTAAAAGTTCACTGGCAGACAAGTTTTTCACTGATTTAAGCACTTTTACCCTCAGTGATACGTTTCCAGAATGTGCCGAAGGTTCTCACATGCAAGCAAAGCATAACAGAGCTCATGCATTGGAGATGTCAGTACAAAGTTACAGCTGAGATTCGCTTTGATTTCCCCTTCACTGGGGTCAGTGAGGTCAGCTTGTGTGTCCTGGCACCTTCAAACCCCGCAGCTGCACCCCAGCCTGCACCAACCAGTGCCCCAAAGCTTCCATCAGAGTCACGGCCACATCCAAAGCACTGCAGGTTGCCCTCCAGATTTACAGAATCACAGACTGGTTGGGTTGAAGGGACCTCTGTAGATCCCCCAGTCCAACCCCCCTGCTCACGCAGGGTCACAGAGCAGATCACACAGGTGGGTCCGGGGGGTTTGAATGTCTCAGAGCAGGAGACTCCACACCCGCTCTGGGCAGCCTGGGCCAGGCTCTGGCACCTCCCAGCAAACAAGTTTCTCCTCAGATTCAGATGGAACCTCCTGTGCTTTAATCTGTGCCCATTGCCCCCCATGCTGTCATTGGGCACCACTGAACCGAGTCTGGTCCATCCTCTGACACCCACCCTGCAGGTATTGATCAGCAGAACTAAGATCCCTTTCAGCTTCTCCAGCTCAGTAGCCCCAGCTCTCTCAGTCTTTCCTCATCAGAAAGATGCTCCAACATCTCTGGAGCCCTCTGCTCAACTCTTTCCAGTCTTAATCCACATCTGCTCAGGTCTCTTTGGATGATATCAAACAAGTAGCCCAGACACCTGCATCCTGCCCCTCGGCATCACAATGCGCTGCGTTACAGCCACATCTCACTGCTTCCCTCCTTCAGTCTTTTGAATTTTTACTATGTCATAGCAGGAGATGGAGCATTGGAAGCAGCTTCCACTGGGAAGCTTCTCTAATGGCGTTTAAGAGGCTGGTGAGTTTTACATCTCCTTGGAAAATTATTCTACTTACCGTGGTCGTCTCCATGAAAACGCTGATTGAGCTCAGCAGGGACGAGGTCTCGGCTTTCAATGCTGCTGCCTCTCTGGAGAGTGTCAAGGACTTTCTCCGGGCTGAATTCCTTGATTTTTTGTTTGTTGATTTTTGCCTCCCTGTGGAGATTTCGCTTCAGCTCTGCCTGGGTTTGCAAACGAGTCATCAACACGAGCAGCGGAGGAGCCAACACGTTTTAACAGTTCTACAAGGCACAGCATTAGGGGGCCAGGGCTGAAAATAATTACGCAGTTAAGTAGTTTAACCAGGGCAAATGGTATTTGCCAAACTGGATACATGACAGAACATGACCCGTATGCAGATTTTTGGTTTATCCACAGGCCATGGCCTAATGAGAGCAAAGCGTTGCAAAAATCAGAAGTAATTACCGATCGTGGGGGTCCTGGAGGTGTTCACCACTTCGACTTTGCCTAAACTACCAGAAAAGCTTCATTTGGTCTTCCTAGTAAGAGGCTTTAAGCCCTCTGGTCCATGGAAGAGACCCTGGGGATGGACAGACCCCCATCCAAGAGGGGAAGACCTATGGGGAGAGGCTGAGGAGCTGGGCTTGTTTAGTCTGGAGAAGAGGAGGCTTAGAGCTGAGCTCAGCACTCTCTAGAACTACCTGAAGGGCAGTTCTAGCCAGGGGGGGATTGGGCTCTTCTCCCAGGCATCAGCAATAGGACAAGGGGCCATGGGCTTCAACTCTGCCAGGGGAAATTGAGGCTGGAGATGAGAAAGCAATTCTGTGCAGAGAGAGTGCTCAGGCATTGGAATGGCTGCCCAGGGAGGTGCTGGACTCACCGGCCCTGGAGGTTTTTAAAGTGAGATTGGACATGGCACTTAGTGCCATGATCTAGTAAACAGACTAGTGTTGGACCAAGGGTTGGACTCGATGATCTCTGAGGTCTTTTCCAACCCAGTCGATTCTGTGATTCAGTGAACCTCTCCCCAAATCCATCACAGCGTTACCTCTCGGTGCCTGCGTGTCAAGTCCAGCATCTGCAGCTTGTGCAAGTGCTGCCGCCTGCCAGGGGGGTGTCCCAGGCTTTGCCCCCTCTCCTCCAGAGCCTACGGGGTGTTCATAAACACAAATAAATACACCTGTGCTTTCTGACAGAGAAACAGCCACCAGCTCTCAAAGCCATGCCTGCGCGCTTGGGTTCCCCACGGATACAGACAGCAAGCATCTCCCTGCACAGCCAGCTCGCAGCGATTTATCACAGACTTCTATTGCACTTGTAGTTTATCTCATAGCTCTGGGGCACAGTGGGAAAAATTTTAATTAAAACAAAGTATAACTGTTCCTCCTGCCCCCCCCCCCAGCCTCGAGGTGTTACCGCTTTGAGTTGTTTGTCCAAGATAATCTCGTGGTCCAAAGGGAGGAAAAGGCTTTTGCACGTTTGGGGGTGCAGGGGGTGTTTACCGCACTTGCAGCTTTTTCCCTGCCCACTGCAAGCGGTGGGTGCTCAAGTCACTCGGCCATTTCAAAAAGTGGTCCCCAAACCTTTAGCCTCAAACGTGTATAAGGTCCTGGCTCAGCAGGGAACTGTAACGCTGGAGATTCAGAATCTTTCCCTGTATTTCGCATCCTTTCACCCACACACCAGTTATTTCAGCCAGGGATGGGAGCGCAGGTGGCATAAAACACCAACTGCTGCTTTTTGGGGTGCCTGAATTGTGAGGGAAAGCAGTCTGCAGCCAGCAATGACCCATTCGGGAGGCTCAGCCATGTACTTACCTTTTTTTTGGGGCTTGCAGCCACTTCTCGCTGACTCCAGGGCTTTGCAGGAGTGATTGCTTGCACAGGGCCGGCAGGTTCAAGCCTCTACAAGTCCAATATTTATAATATTCAGCATTGCTTGTTCCACATAATCACAAAACCTGATATGAAACTAGCGTGACATTTTTCCAGCTCCAGTTCTGGCCTGGCTGCTTGAGCTGCAGCAAAGAGATTGGCATCTCTAGTAGATGCTCAGTGAGATGAACATTTTTATTACGGTGCTTTGGAAGTGGACAAACCAGGGGGGATACCCTGCATGGCAGTCAAAGTGGCAAAACCCCCGTCTGAAATTGGTTTCATCCCTGTAGGTATTTGTCTTTGAGTCTCAACAGCTCCCAAGGCTCTAGCCAAGGCCAGAGTGAAGACAAACTCCAGCTCAAATTGTTTCATGTCAAAGCTGAATCATGGAGATGTGTCATAATTCAATATAAAGTCTCCCAGCAGGACATCCGAGGGCAGATCCCGGTTACATGAGACCCAGAGCACCATTCCCTCCATCCATCCAGCCTCACAGAATCCCAGGATGTCAGGGGTTGGAAGGGACCTGGAAAGCTCATCCAGTGCAATCCCCCCATGGAGCAGGAACACCCAGATGAGGTTACACAGGAAGGTGTCCAGGCGGCTTGGAATGAGACTCCACAACCTCCCTGGGCAGCCTGGGCCAGTGTTGTTACCCTCACTGAGAAGAAGTTTCTTCTCAAATTTAAATGGAACCTCTTGTGTTCCCATTTGAACCCATTACCTCTTGTCCTATCACTGGTTGTCACCGAGAAGAGCCTGGCTCCATCCTCCTGACACTCCCCCTTTCCATATTGATCCCCATGAATGAGTCCCCCCTCAGTCTCTTCTTGTCCAGCTCCAGAGCCCCAGCTCCCTCAGCCTTTCCACCTGTGTTGGCCTGAGCAGGACCTTTCTCTGCATGGTACAAAGTACCTTTCCTGGTGGCTTCTGAAGTGGGCAGACACTTTGTTTACAGACTAAGCTATACAGACTAAGCACAGATTTTTGTTGTAAGGAGGCAAGTTGTCTCCTTAAATCATGCCAAGCTACTGGCTGATCGTGGGCCACTTCATGGTTTGATATCACTAGTGTCCCCTTCTAGGATGGGAGCTCAAAAATAAAGGGGGCATCATCGAGGATGCCATCAGCAATACCTGGCTTACACTTTATGTGGGACATCAGTAACTCCTTGAATACGAATTAGAGTGTCTTCTAAATGGTGACAATGCTTCTGGCTGCACTGAACTGCCAAAGCCTGAGCTATAATTTGTAAGCCTCTTGTAAATCAATGCAAAACCACAGGAGAAAATAAGCCAGCAGCATCATGTAAAGGGAGAAATCCCTGTCAGTCCTGAATGCCAAGTTCACATGTCTCTTAGCATTAAAAAACTCCTCACAAATCTGAATACGAAGCTTAAAAAATGGCACTAGATGGCAGCATGTGACACCACAAGCTGCAGTCCGGGCTGTGCATCACTCCTCTATGCCACCAAGGCAGATAAACTCCTGCATCTGTCCCCTCATCTCACTGCACCTGGTGGGGTGGCCAAGTCTCAGGATTTTGGCTAAAGTTATGTCACAGGCTGCAAAATCAACTCTTTTGTCTCTGTGAACCTTTTCTCTGGAAACACTCCCTGACTGAAATCCTTTAGAAGTCCTTGGGAAGGCCACATCATCCTGCTTTGCTGTCTTTGAAAATATTCCCCCAGGGATAAGGGGTTTTTCTGGTGCCATTTACACTCCCCAACAGCAATGGCAGAATCAGGGGTAGGATTAACAGTTTTGTTGTCCTGCAATAAGTATTAACAACGTCTGAATAATACATAATTAGAGCTGTAATGGAAATAAGATCAATGAGTAAAAATTACGTGCTGGCAGGAAATTTTAAAATGAGGTTGTGATTCCACGTGACAGTTCACAGGGTGTAGCTGGGCTCATTCCAGGTGTTGCTGCCTCATCCTCACACCAAATCCAAGGACACATTATTCAACAGTCGGTGGCTGCCTGTGCTCTCTGAAGCCACCGGTCTTGGCCTGGAGTGTTGGGGTTTTATCTGACCCTGTCTGGTGTCTCTTCTGTTCTTGATTGTATTAAATAGACCTTAATCACAGCAAGGAAGGCGTGAGCCAAGCAGCTCTACTTCAGCAGGTTTGCTACTCTGGGACATGTGCAGAGGGCTGGTCACCAAATTTTGGGAGAGTGGAGATGCTCTCAGGGGGTCTCAGAGCAGCACAGGGAGGTGAATTGTTCACCCAAGGATTTTAATGGCAAGCGGTTATATAGGTGGCTGGGAAGGAACGTGACCAGCACGGGCAGCTGAAGGACAGGTTGGTCCTGGTGTAACCCAGGGCTGGGACAACCATCACCTACAGGAATGCTGCAGAGAAGGCCATGGCCCATCAGGGCAAATACATCTCTTTCATGGGTTAAACAGCCAAGAAGTGTGTTTTCTTCTGTTTGTCCCCAACCACTGCTAAGGACTCCCTCCATCTGCCTGATTAGGCTGCTAATGTGCCCCATGCAGCTGGGCTCTCTTGGAGGGTCTCAGCAGCAGGGCCTTAATTGCTAATTAAAGTCCTGCCTAAATGAGGGTATAGGGCAATGGGAGAAGTATTTCCACCAGCTGAATACTTCCTGGAGCAGGATACTCTGCTTCACCCATGCTTGAGGGGTCTGCTAAAGCTCTTCCCTTTCTCTGACTGGTTTTATTGTTTGCTCCCAGTGTTAGAGCCCACAGATCTGGGCTGAGCAGCAGAGAAGAAACACAGCTGAAAGCCTTGGGCTGGGATGCCAGAGGAGAAAGATTTGATTAATAAATTGGGGGAGCTGCAGCTCTGGGGCATCCAGAGTGGTGCTGGTGTCCCCAGTGTCCCTCCCTGAGCCTCTGTGGGCACGTGGAGAAGGAGGGAGGACTCCATCTTAGCCAAACGTCATCAGCTTTGCATCTTAAATAATGAGCAGGTAAGAGATGGGAAGTTGGATGCTGTTGCTGGCTGGTTTGGGAGGGTGTTGAGAAGCAATGAAAATGCAAGTGGAGCAGATGAAGGGCTTGAGTTTTAAATAACCTGATTCACAGCAAGAATTGTACAGCCATGGTAATGCAGCTCCAGCTTAACCCTGTGAGCACATCATGGCCTGAGCCTCACCCAGGTTTTGTATTGTATAAAAGCATCGGTGCAGAAAAATATCAGCACAGAAAATGCATGTGGAGGGCTTCTTGTCACTGTTGTTTTCTTTTTAATGAAATGACAATTCTGCCCCTTAAGCAGCATGGTGCACTAGTGATGTTTCCTTTCCTTCTTTGCAGTAGATTATATGGATATAAGTACATTTTTGAGCTTTAGTTATGTTGTGGTAGCTCTTGTGTGGGGAAAATTCCGATTGCCAGGTCAAGCAGTGTTATGGGTTTCAGAGCTTGGAGTGGATGGAATGTGGGAAGTGCCAGAAGGACAAAGGAAAGTCATGGAGGAGTGAACAAGGGTGTTTTATGTTTGTTGGGGGAGGCTTTTTTTATATCTAGATATACAGATGTGTGCATACACAAGTATATAGTGCTGTTGAGGGGAGAAGGTGAAGGTACATGTAGGTACAGAGCACGTATAGAAATTGTTGAAACCTAAAATAAATAAAACAGAACTCAACTAGAGATGGTCATCTAAAGGTAGGACCTTCTACTTGCATTGTAGTAGATTCTTTGTTTCCCCCATCGTGGTGCTGTGACACATGCCCACATCTCCAAGAAAGCCCAGGTCATTGGGTCAATCAGAGCAACACAGGGAGCTTTTCAAACTCGCCTTACTTGAGGTCTTCGGGGTGGGTGCTGTTTAATGATGCTGGTTTCTTCCTTTTCCGGCACCATGTTGAAAGAAAGGGGCCCTTAAAAATCAGAGAAGAAATGGGTGAAGCTACTTTTGGGTGATTATTGGCTGCTAGGCTATACTCACCAATAGTTTTCTGCCCTATTTTTTGATTGGCATGTCCTACTAACATCTCTCTTGGTTTACCCATGTAACACATGGTATAAATTATTCTATTAGCTGCAGAAATAACGAAAGGATGTACCTGTGGTTTCTAACAACTGTGTCTGCTGTGTACCTCTCCTGCTTACCTCTACAGCCCCTCATACATCCTATATGTGACAATAACCATCCTCCCTGTCTCCTGTAGCCTCCCTGACTCCTATGTGTGACCAAGGGTCCTCTTCTCTCTGTGACCATCAGCTGGCCAAGAAAACTGTGAGCTTTACTGCCTCCTCACTGCCTTCTGAAGTTGGGAACAGGCAGCAAATTCAGTTTTTTCTTGCTTCCTGAGACTTTATTATCATTGTTTTTTGGTGGAACTGAGAAATACCTCTGTTTTTACGGACCGTGGCAGAGTTGGGCTACAGCCAGCCAGTGAGTTCAGAAGTTAGTGGGTTACGGCGAGACAAGCGATACGATCACAGACCCTCATCTTTGGAAATAAGCCCAAAATAACGTGCTACACACCAGCGATCGCTTGTTAATTATTAAAGTCGTGCTTTCACTGAGGCCTGAACGTGATCTGGGCCCGGGCCTGTTCTGCAATGGTGCTCTCAAGTGGACATTGCTGCCTTTTCATTTTCTTGCACAAATAAATACTTACTACTGCAGTATTTCTTTTACAAAAAGAGTTTCACCATCCCATTTAGTCTCCCCCAAAACTGCCTTGGTGCATTCAAATGCCATTTTACACATGGAGCTGAGTGAGGTGTTGCTCAGCAGCTCCTGCTCCCACATGCTGAGAGCGCCGAGGTGGCCACAGGGAAGGAGAGCTGGGGATAAAGTGCAGGAGTTACATCTTGATGCCAAACTCAACAGTTATATTAAAAAGAAATATGATAATTTGGGAGAAATATGATAATGGGGGACCTCAGTGGTCACTTTAAATGAGCCCCATGGAAGATCACCAAGGAAGGGCTCTGGGAGAAGAGAGAAAGCGATGGAGGGTGTTGGGATACAGGAGGTGGTGACTCCACCAGATAAATGATTGCTGGGCTGTGCTGAGCGCTGGCAATGATTAACTGCTGCGCGGAGCTGCGGCTGCTCTGCACAGGCAGGACTGGGAGCCTGAGTGTTAATGTCCAGCGCTGGAGGTTCCTCTGGAGACAAACTCCAGCTGCCGGGGAGCATGTGCTGAAATAGCAGCTTGTGATAGCAAAAGGGGGTTATGGAGTTGTCACATCTCAATCTGCAAGACAAATTAGTGCGTAAGGAATTTGTAAGGGGGAAAAGAAAGGTAAGGGAGTGGTTCACGGTGCTGGGAATGTGGGATGGATCAGAGGGATGGAACAGCTCTGCTGGGAGGACAGGCTGAGAGGGTTGGGGTGTTCAGCCCGGAGAAGAGAAGCTCCGGGGAGACCTTATTGCGGCCTTTCTGTACTCAAAAGGAGTCGAGAAGAAAGATGGGGACAAACTATGAAGCAGGGCTTGTTGCAATGGGACGAGGGGTGATGGTTTTAAACCAAAGGAGGGAGATTCAGGCTGGACATGAGGAAGAAATTGTCCCTGAGGGTGGTAAGAGCCTGGCCCAGGTTGGCCAGAGAGGTGGTGGCTGAACCATCCCTGGAGACATCCCAGGCCAGGCTGGACGGGGCTCTGAGCAACCTGAGCTGGTGAAGATGTCCCTGCTCATGGCAGGGGGGGCACTGGGGGAGATTTGATTCTATGACATGGCACAGGCAAGGGGCTGGGGCTCGGGAGATGCTTGTTCTGATGGGAGAATATGGCTTTGGGGAAGTTATTTCTCCCTTATGAGGTTTGCTGGTTTGTTTTGTCCATGTTTGGGTATTTTTAAAATTATTCTCTCTCATCCTATCCATGTGTGTCTTGCAGGAGATTCGCCCTTATCCTGTACAGACACAGAACTGGGAGCCAAGTGCTCGCTGCCCCCAAACCCCCTCAGTCCTGGGCAGGGATGGTCCCTGGTACAGCTGGTGATACCACCAAAGAGGGACCACCGTCCCCCCATTCCATGCTGCCAGCTCAAAGCCACAGCTCAAGGCATTCTCATCACTTTTATTCTTCACCTTTGCACGTCAGTATCTGCAGATTTTCCCACTGGAAGAAGTGGGATTTAACACAAGCCAAGATGAACCCTCCTAAACCAAATAAAAGCTATTCTCTTGAAGGCTTTGCTTAGTTAGTCAGCAGCTCAAGCTAATACATCACTCAAGTACTCTTTTTAATTCTGGAAATGAAAAGTAGTAGAAAAATATATTTATTGAGGGGGGGTTAATTTTTTTCTATAGAAGTACACCATCCAGCTCCTTGATTTGGATGGGCGCAAACCTCCTTCCTCGCCTCTGGGAAGGTTTAGTGTGTTGATGGAGTTTAAGCCCTGCTGTGGAAGGCTGGGGGAGAGGCTGCACGATGCCACTTGTAGGCACACACACACAGTTGTGCTATTTGCCTTGCTCTCCCTCTTAGGTTATGAAATTAGTCCTGTGCGAGACACGGGTGTAATTCATTTTAATGCTGAGTTTTACCTGCTGAGTGCATTACGCAGAATTTAATGCTAATTAAGCTAATGACAGTGATATGCCCAGTGGCAGCAGGTGAGCAGGATGGGTGTATAACCGAGAGTTATGGGGTTGCCGTACAAGGATTTGCTTGAACACAGACTGGTGTCAATGTAGAGGAGTGGTGCTGTTCCTGGGGGGTGACTGATGGGAGCAAGGAGCCTGGGATCTGGGCGCTGGTGATCGAGACACTTCCTAAAACAGGCCACGATGGGGGAAAATAATAGTCTTCTCAAAGCTAAAATGTCCTGGAAATGGCAAAAAGCTACTCACGTAGGATGGCATGTCCATGTACCTACACCCACCCCACACTCCAGCTCCAGCCAATGCCCCTGTCCTCTGCTTCACAACAATTTGGTGACAACCCCCTTACCTGCAGAGGATCTCCCGTACCAGGTCTCCCGGAGAGGTGGAAGTTCGTGACGCAGGCTGGGCTGTCCCGGCACCCCGAGGAGCTGGCATGGGGTGACAAGAGCAGGCAGGTCCCCGGTGTGCATCGGTGCCACCTTGGTCACCTTGGGATGCGCCTTGGAAGAGCTCAGGCCCATTTTGCAGAGCGGTGGCTTTGAAAGGAGAAGGAGAAACCCCTTGTGCACCGTCCTCCCTGAACATAGAGGGATCTTTGTGAGCGATTGTGGCTCCTGGGGAGCTCTGTGCTGGCTGCCAAGGCCAGCGCTGATTCCCACGGACGTGCCCGCATGTTGTTCCCAGCTTGGTTAAACATTGACCCGACTCAGCCATTCCCCCACGGGGAGGAGAGGCGGCTGCTGCTGATGGGAAAGTGGAAAGCAGCTCGGGCAGTCAGCACCAAGCCCTGGGGAAGCTTTGCTTTTACCTACAAGTGACTTTTCAACCAGGGGCACCACCTCAGCTGGCCACAGGCTGACCTGGAGGTATTCCTACAAGCAGCTCTTTTGCTAAATCTTCAGTTTTTGGAAGGAAATTAAATCCTTGGAAGGGTTAAAGTGTGTCTCACCCTGCATGGGAGAACAGCCTGAGGACAGGGGCTGGCTGGGGAGCATCTTCCACCCTTGCTCCTGCCAGCTGGTGGCAGCTTTGGCACAAACCCATCTGAAAACATCAGCCGAAGTGTGTCATACCCTGCAGTTCTGGAGCTGCTGCAGGACTTGTGCCAAGCACAGCAGGATTGGTGCATAAGGGAAAGATCTGCACTTCTCCATTGCTCCTAAGGTGAATGAAGGGGTTCAGAGGCCACAGTTTCCTTGGAGCTGTAGTCAGGTGTTCATTTCCAAGACAGAGCAATTGGAAAATATGTAGGGAGGGTTATTTATGCAAAAAGATTACTGTTGCAGGGTGGGTTTTTTGGTGGGAATAGGGTTCCAAGAGGAGGTCAGAGGACCTGTGGGCTCAGCTGCAAAACATGTGGAAACCAGCAAAAATGGAGTGTGTGAGGAGAGCTCAAAGAAGTGTCAGAGCTGGGGTTCATTTAGCAGCAGCTTATCCCCTTGGGACCCCTGGAGTGATCCTGTAGAGGTCAGGAGCAACGAGGGCCTCTTCTGGTTTTTATCTTGGGAGAGGGGTGCTGGGAGGAGGCTTGTGCAGGACATGAGGGTCATGGTAGAGCCAAGTGTCCAGCACTCATGGCCAATAGATCCACAGATGGAACCACTCAACTCCCCATTGACAGACACGAGGAGGTTTCGAGCTGCAAAATACCACCGGCCAGGGGTGGCAGCTCCCAGTAGAAACTGTTCCTTCCTGGAGCAACCCAACTGGTTCATGTTTTCATCTGCAAAGCACCAACATCATTCACAACTTTGCTTTGCAACAAGTCACATAGGGTTTGAGGTAGCAGCGTAGCTTTGTCTGTATTTTTTTTCCTTCTTCTTCTCAAATGAAAATATAAAAACAACCCCTGGCTTGCATCCTGAGTTCCTCAATGCTTAATGTCTATTTTTCCAATTTATTTGTTTCTCTTTCCCCTCCCCTGCTGAGAACAGGTAACTCCTGTTAAGCAGCTTGGGAAACTGAATTGAATGCAATGTTGGTGGTGTCGGAGCAGTGGAAAACCCACATGGCTGTTAAAGATGGTGCCTGCCATGTATCTGGGTGTTTCACCTGGCTGCCACACTGTGGCCTTGGACCTGCTGAAGTCCTCACAGGGTCCCACTGCTCCCCATGCCACCAAACCCCCTCTCTTGGCCAGGTTTCTTTCCAAAGCCACATGGGTTTCCCCACCTGTCGTGTAGGATGGCACCACAGCCCATTGTAGAGTGATTTAGGGAAGAGGATTGCAAAGGGACAGACGTACCTGAGGCTGATATTGCTCCAAGTGATACATCCAGAGGAGTTTTAGGTGCAGAGATGTTCCTCTTTGCATGTAAAGGTGTTGCAGTGTCCTTCTGGGACGTCACCACTCCCCTGCTGTGGTACAGCTTTGGGGGACACGTGCCCCAGGACATTAGTGTGACCAGGACCTGCTGGAGAGGGGCCAGAGGAGCCACAAAAATGATGGGACACCTTTGCTATGAGGACAGGCTGAGAGAGTTGGGGTGTTCAGCTGGAGAAGAGAAGCTCCGGGGAGACCTCATTGTGGCCTTTCTGTACTCAAAAGGGGTCGAGAAAAAAGATGGGGACAAACTATTAAGCAGGGCTTGTTGCAACAGGACAAGGGGTGATGGTTTTAAACTAAAGGAGGGAGATTCAGGCTGGACATGAGGAAGAAGTTGTTGTCCCTGAGGGTGATGAGAGCCTGGCCCAGGTTGGCCAGAGAGGTGGTGGCTGAACCATCCCTGGAGACATCCCAGGCCAGGCTGGACGGGGCTCTGAGCAACCTGAGCTGCTGAAGATGTCCCTGCTCATGGCAGGGGGGGCACTTGGGGAGCTGGGAAGGTCCCTTCAACCCAAACCATTCTATGATTCTTGATGCTGCATCAGTTAAGGACCAATATCTCTGAGTGTCCCTAAGAAACTTGGCGTCTTTGTACCTCGGAGCTGTGCTTTGATTTTTCACATGCCTTTACTTTGTAAATCGAGGAGCGCTGAGAGCAGCCAAGAGCTGTGATGTGGGTTTGGGGTGAGGGAGGAAGGCAGGATGCAAAAATATCCCTTCCTGCAGGTTTGGCGGGAAAACCAAGAGCAAGCTTGGGGTTGAACTGACTCCCAAAAGGGCCCAATGGGACTGGAAGAGGCTCCCAAATATTATCACTTGCAATGGCTGTGCTAAAATGAACCTTTTGTGCCTTTGCCTGGGCTCTGTGCACTGCAGCTGTGCAGGGCGCTGGGTGGGTGTTGTGGGGTTTGCTGGGTGAGATGTCCACGTGTGGTGGTGGAGATCATGGTTATCAGCATCATATCGACCTGCTCAGCAGAAAGCAGTAATCCCACATTAACCCCCTTGCTTAAACCTGCCTTTAACACCAGCATCTGACGGGGGAAGGATGGGCTGAGGTGTACCTGCTCAGGCTGGCTTTGTCACTGATCCGATGTTGTTAAACTCATCCTTTTCTTTAACTGGGGGAGTTTATTGGGTTGCAGATTTTTTTACCTGTATTTAAGGTTTGGTTTGATTCCCAAGTGCTTTAGAAACATGGGGCTGGAAGGAGCTTTGTTCTCATTCTTTGCCATTAGGGACATCATGTGGTCCCTCCCAGGACAGACAGAAGCTCTTTATGCCTTTCTCCCGCTTCATTTATTGCCTGAAACCCTCCACCAAATTCAGCTGGAGCCTAAAAGTGATACCGATCTTCTCAGAATTGGATTTTCCAGCAAGTTTAGTGTAGTCAAAATGAAATCATTCACCCTGAAGTGCTCTGATGCCCTTATTTTAAGGAAGATACTGGGGAAAGCTCAAGGGTAGGGCAGTGCCGTGACTTGGGGCAGGGTGTTTTCCCACGGAGGAGCAGACTTTGCTCCATGTGCAGGTAACAAAAGTGAACCAAGGGCAGGATTCAGCACAGGGCACCGGTCCAACATCCAGCTGCACCAGCAGATTGCCTCTGTCTTAAAACTCCTCCTTAAAAATGAGCTTTAAATTACAAAAAACACAGGCACGGGAGGAGATGCAAAGTGGGCAGCAGTGATTTTTTTTTTCCTGAAATAATGACTTTATGCGAATCTCCGGACAGTAAAGCAGAAAGAACCATAACAATGTGATAGTGTTGGTGTTGTTTATTATGCTGGAAGCGTGTTTAGCTAGAGATAGCACGAACAAACAGCGCAGCGAAGAGAGTAAGATAATCCTGCGCTGTTTCACTGGCTGGGATGCACACCGGTGCGACTAATAGATCCTGGTATTAGACATCTGTAATGTCAAGAAATACGGCTCATTCCTCCATCTGCTGCTTGTCGCTTGTATTAACAGGGGATGTTCATCTTATCGCAGGCAGGGCTGAGGATTCCAGCGGTGCTGAGATAACACTGTCCGCAGTGCCCGGTTGCTGAGCACTCTGGAGCGTGTACATGCAGGCAGCGATGCTTGAGGTGGGTTATTTGTAGCATGTTTTGTTTTCCTCCCAGAGAGCCAGGCCCTGGTGTGAAGGAGAATCTGATAACACGGCTACCAGCTCAAAACTGGCAAACAAGATGGTGCAAACAATATGAAACCCTCACGTTTTGCTGGAGGTGATTGAAGGGCTCATCAGAGACACCCAGAAGTAACCGCATACTGATCAGTGACTTGACAGGTGCGATTATTGGTTTTCATTAATCTGATGGGTAATCAATGTGGTTGTGGCAAACAGCCTCCATTTATTGTCTGATTTCTTGGTTTAATGGGTTTTCTCTGGCTGAAAGGCAGAGTTGTGCTCTAGGAAAAACAACTGCCTCCCTCTTCAGCCTGGAGAACAGGAGCTGAGGGGAGACCTTCTGATCTCTGAACTGCCTGAAAGGAGCTTGGAGCCAGGGGGGTGTTGGTCTCTTCTCCCAAGTAGCAAGTGATAGGATGCAAAGAAACGGCCTCAGGTTGCACCAAGGAAGGTTGAGGTTGGATCTTGGGAACAATTTCTTCCCCAAAGGGCTGTGGGGCATTGGAACAGGCTGCCCAGGGCAGTGCTGGAGTCACCATCCCTGGAGGGTTGGACAGATGGACATGAGGTTCTCAGGGACATGGGTTAGAGGTGGACTTGGCAGTGCCAGGTTAATGGTTGGAAGTGATAATCTTAAGGACCTTTTCCAACCTAAAAGATGCTGTGATTCCATGGGGGATGCTCTCTTCTAGCAGAAGGCTTGGCCTGGGTTAGGTGTTGTCTGTTAAGCCTGAGATGAGGTGGATGGCGGCTGCTGGGCTCAGAGCTACGTGTCCTTGCTTCCTGCAGAATGTCAGGGTGATACCCTGGGGATGGGACAGCAAAGCGCTGCGCCCCAATGGGAAACATCCCAAATAGGGGAAAACCAACTCAAACACGGGGATTCCACATGATTTTTCCCTACTGAATACTCAATGAGGCTCCTTGAAGGATCCAGTCCTGGGCCTGAAGGTGCTGCCATGAGGCTCCTAGCCAAAATGTACTCATCACTGCATGCTGAAAGGGAGTGTTTGTTTTTCCCATGTGTTCAGTTTGGCAGGAGCTAAAATCCCAGTAAAACCCATCTCCAAAACTATGTAGTAATGGAAATGAATATGCCAACTCCAAAATGGACTTGGGGCACTGCTCAAGCTGCCATGTGCTCTTTGCTCTCAGCTGTATTGTCCCACCAGTATCTCCTGTTCACCATAAATGAAAGCAGCACACCGGGAGCTGAGTCCATCTTCTCAAAAGCTAGAAGAGACTTTTAAAAGACCGTGTGTGTGTGTGTGCATATGGGAACCTTACAAATCTGTATTGAGTGCAAGTGGTTGGTTGAGTTGGTTTTTACAGCCCTATTCTGCAGTCATAAGATGACAGAGCCCAAGTTTGTGTAATTTTTTGGTTGGTTGGTTTTGTTCGGTTGGTTTCTTGTTGGTGATTTTGTGGGTTTTATTGTTTTTAATATACACAAGTACTTTGTTGGCTCTGCTGGTTGCAAGGAACAGTTTAGACAAGAATTATTAGAAGATAAAAGCCATAAAATAGAAGGGAGCCAAATACAAAAAGGTGCTTTTGTTATTATTTACACAAATTGCTTTGTTTGCAGCAGTATTAAGCCCTAAGGACTGAGATAAATACCATTAAAAAAGCCCTACTAGCTGCTCATCCAACTCCCAAACAGTGGGCAGGAATGCTGTGAGAGGGAACAGCCAGTCTAAACTACATGGTGATGGGTTGAGTATGGAACTGGGTAGGCTGGTTGGTTGGGTTTGGCTTTTGAAAGCCTTTTCTGCATATTTCTTTGCCTCAAAACTCACAAAAATACAGGTTGTTGCAAAAAAGATGGACCCAATTTGAAATCACTTCATCTCTGCAACCATGAGCTGCCAATGAATTAAACTCTTACAGTCCATTAAGCAGATGTCCTGGGTGTTGTGTTGGGTAGGACATCGATGGGTTTCCACTGGCTGCAAGCACAATATTCAATAGAGAGGAGGTGAGTTTGCAGCACTGGTGCATGTCCAGGTTGTACGTGAAATACCTTTCATCACATATTCCACAATAACGTAATGAAAAATTACAGTTTCGCACATCACAGAATATGTATTCTGCTAATATTTCCTAATAATTCCTAATATCACTGTGAGCATCGGCTTCTTTTGGAGACGAATGCCAAGAGAGGTTTGAAATGGCCTTCCAAAACTACCACCTCACTGAAATGCCACTTTATTGAAAGTAAGTAAGTCGACATGTTCAATTTTGAGATCTAGCTGGAAATATCCAAGATTTGTATCCTTGAGAATGGCAGCAAAAGGAGATAAATGATGTAGACATGATCCATATTTTAAACCCACCAGTTCAGTAAGACACAAGACTAAATGTTTTTTATTACAAAACTTTTTATTATAGTTATTTACACCCGTTCCTTGATAAGTGTATAAATGTAAACATTTATTATAGATGTATTTCTCTTATCTTACAGTTCAGCTCCAGTTCAGAGTAAATGTCAGTTTTAAGCATACAAGTAGTGAGGGAATTTAAGCTATATTCACAGAATATACATCTGCGTGCAGTTGAAGTCCACCAGCCCTAAGCTAGTGGTATAGACACTGTCCCATTAGCTCTACTTCTGCTTCTCGTGTGTACGCTGGACTCTGTGATGTCGTCGACGTGATCCTCACTTTTCTTCTCCTTCAAGCTGTTGATGAACCTCAGGGTTATTTCATCCCATTCCTCAGGGAGCAGCATCAGCAGAAACCCCATGCAAATGATGATGGTGGCTCCCAACCTCACCACGCTGAAGATCATTTTGTGCTTCAACAGATCAACAGCTGTGAAGGAGAAACAACAATGCCATGAGAACTGCAAGGGGATGATCTACAGCATCAGACCAAGCTGGCACATCTCCATGTCACACTCTGAGCCCTCCAGAGTGACAGAATCACAGGCTGGTTGGGGTTGAAGGGACCTCTGGAGATCACCCAGTCCAACCCACCTGCTAATGCAGGGTGACCAGAGCAGATCACACAGGTGGGTCCAGGCAGGGTTGAATGTCTCAGAGAAGGAGACTCCACAACCTCTCTTAACTATCTCCAGCAGGTTGCATCAGGATAACGTTTCCTCGGGGTTGCATGGACCAGTGATGGGCAAAGAGCAGCATGAAGGTCAGAATGCTGGAGTTGATGCCTCCAGGCCCAGCTGTCCAACTCCACAACCAGCAACACCAGCACATCTGAGCCCTTCAGCAGCCTCTCACAGGTAATGACTGTTGCACAGCTCTGACCTGCATCCCCCCAAAACCAGATGTTTCTCTAATAACAGATGCGCATACACAGCGTGGTGAGGGTAACGGGGTGGAGGGGGAGACTGGAAGAGCAGAGATGGGGTGATTTAAGAAGACTCTGCAGTAAACTTCTACCCTGCACCATGGGTCCCATCACATCTCAGCAGCAACCAGCTTTGCTGGTTGGGTTTTTTCACCAACTGAAACACCCACCATCCCCAGGAGCATCTGTGGAAGCTGACGGAGACTGAACTGCTTTTGAAATATGTGACAACAGATTTACATCATTTAGACAACAAACGTTTCTGCTGCCTGCACGCCCGTGTGCTCGTCCTCCTCCCACCAACCACCACGGCGCTTGTACCTGCGTTTCCAGGGACGCTGAGCACCGTTCCGATGGAGATCAGAATGGGGTAGGTCAGCACTACGCCAACGTTAACCAGGATGTTGAAAGCTGGGGAAAACCAGAAAATAATAACTATGGGGAAAAGCACCAGAGTGAGACTCTTCTCCTCCACCTTGACCCTACGAGCATGATATATACTCTGTGTGCACGAAACAATGAGGTACTTGTCCAAGTGACTGATTTCTTTTCTTCTTTTTTTTTTATATATAAGATGTGAAATGAGGAGAAGTTCCTCTTGGGGCAAGAATGAGGGCTGTAGGTCCTTTCATAAACTGTAACACCGAGGTTATCACACTGCTATTTCACAGGTTTGTCCAAGCTTTAATTAGATACCAGCATCCTAGTTTTGCTGCCGTAAACCATCATTTCTCCTCCTACCAGGAGGATGGTGATCCCAGTTTTTCCTTTGGGCTGAGGCCATTCTGTCC
Source organism: Nesoenas mayeri (assembly GCF_963082525.1). Lineage (NCBI taxonomy): Eukaryota > Metazoa > Chordata > Aves > Columbiformes > Columbidae > Nesoenas > Nesoenas mayeri. The sequence continues at coordinate 3,199,177 of NC_137548.1, read as the reverse complement.
TTGTCTCAGCAGGACCTTTCCCTGTTGAAAGGCCTCATGCTCCCCCAGCCGGAACACACAGCAAAGGTGACAGTAGCAGGGAATTCAAGCTCTAAAGGACACTTAAATACAATTAGCTGATGGAGATGTTAATTGCAGAATACGCAGACTGGAGTGACACCACGGTCACGCTGCCATGTTGAAGGCAAGGTGAAAACTGACAGAAATACAAATGTTCAACACTTAAAAACCAGAAAATCCAACCCATAAATTATTTTTTAATGTGACAGCATTTCCAGGCAGCTCCACTTTCCTTTAGTTTGAAAGCAGACTGCAAAAACTTCCCTTTTGTACCATTTTCTAAGGTGCTCTTCCAGCTCTCACACCCAGTTCGTGAGCCCCAAGGTTTCTCTGCTCCACAGGATTGTTCCCTCATGGCTGGGGTTATATACTTGGGTAGATCTCTGGGTGGTAAATGATCCCTATTGTTTGTCCCTTAGGTGCTCATAGAACAGCTGTAACTCAAGCTAGAGCAGTTTCAAGGTGCTCTCAGCACCTCGGCCACGTACCTGGCAACGCCATCCTCTTTGTTTCCATTTAATAGACTCACAGTGGAGACAAAACCCTCTTCAATTATGCAATAATGGAGACTTTACTAAAGGAAAGGATGTTGTTGTATTTGGAAATTAAAATGCCCCTGGGCTGAATCCAACAGCTATTCTGCCTGGCTAGAAGACTCAAGATCTGCAGGTAATGAAACAGCGTCAGCCTTTGCATGCTATAGCAAAGCTGTGCAAACTCTGCCCAGCGCCCTGCAGCACCCACTGAACTGTGCCCCAGCGCCGGGGGTCCCCGTGTCCTGCAACCACGACCCACAGAACACACCAGGAACCCGCTGGGTACACGCAGCCCTTGGAAATTGGAGCTACAGCAACCAAGCTGTGCCAGAGACGGGGAAATCCCAATGAAATTATGGGAGGAATGCAAAGACGGGAAAACAGACAATTAGTATGACTACTTCGTGTTTATTCTCTATTTATATTAGTATGAAGGCTGCTTATGAAAAACACAAACCATTTCTCAAGGAGCACCTGTTAGCAGTGGGATCAGATTTCTCTCTCCTTAAGGGGGGGAACTGTTTGTGCCCGAGGCTAATTTTGTATTGGGTGGGAAGAGAAGAGCAGTACAATGAGCAATGGTTTTTAACACTTACCTAACCAGAGGCCGGCTACTCCGCACAGGTAACCCCACGGCACAGCAGAGAAGGGGGACCAGTACTCCACTTTTGTAAAATACAGTATGATCGGGGTAACGGAGATGAAAATTAAATTGAAGAAGCCCAGAGTGGAAACAAAGTGAGCAGCTTCCCCAAAGTTCGCACTGCCAAGAAACATTTTGAACAAAACCTGCAAAGGAGAGGAGAGTTTCAGAGCTCATGCATGCCATGGGAAGCAAAATTACCCACTCCCTTGGGGACAGGGGGTCACAGAGCAGCCCTGACCAGGACATCACGCCACAACCTGGCCCTTTCCTAGATAAAAGCTTTTCAAGGGGCATTTTGGACTGATTTCTGCCCTTTTCTGCTTTTTAGCACTGAGGGGGATATCATGTTATTACCATGGAGGGGGTCGTCTGTATACAAAATACTGCTGAACACAAAATACTACTGAATACAAAATGCCATGAGAAGCAAGCGTAAGGAAGAACCCAAGAAATACACCATCCATACACTGTCAGGGTTTTGAGGGGACTCCAGGGACTTCCACAGCATGAACCAGCTGTGAGAGCAAAGCCCGGCATGGAAGAACTCGCTTCAGGTTCACAGGCAGCACGACCCTCATGGAAGATGTGTCCTACATGAGCCTATACTTATGTACTTAGAGTGACTTGTAAAGGGTCAGAACAAATTTATCAAGGAGACAATCAAAGTCTAAAGCTGGGAGGCAGCTTCTCATCCCACTACAACTAACTCCAATCTCCTCCTCCTCTTTACACACACTTAATCACAGAACCATAGAACAGTTTGGGTTGAAAGGACCTTCCAAGCCCATCCAGTGCCCCCCCCTGCCATGAGCAGGGACATCTTCACCAGCTCAGGTTGCTCAGAGCCCCATCCAGCCTGGCCTGGGATGTCTCCAGGGATGGTTCAGCCACCACCTCTCTGGCCAACCTGGGCCAGGCTCTCACCACCCTCAGGGACAACAATTTCTTCCTCATGTCCAGCCTGAATCTCCCTCCTTTAGTTTAAAACAATCACCCCTTGTTCTACTGCAACAGGCCCTGCTCAAAAGTCTGGCCCCACCTTTCTTATCAGCCCCTTTTAATTACAGAAAGGCTGCAATAAGTTCTCCCTGGAGCTTCTCTTCTCCAGCTGAACACCCCAGCTCTCTCAGCCTGTCCTCCCAGCACAGCTGTTCCAGCCTCGCATCATTTCTGTGGCTCCTCTGGCCCCTCTCCAGCAGGTCCATGTGTGTCCTGTGCTGAGGGCTCCAGATCAGGACACAGAACTGCAGGTGGTACGTACTTCACCCTCCTTGAGCTGACAATAAATCCATCCACCTTTAGCCCAACCTGTTTCTAACTCGGACACATCCTTGCCCTTTTCATCCCTCTCCTTCCGGAGCAGCCACAGCTTCCAAGCAGCTGGCAAAGCCTCACGTGTCTCTGATACCAGGGGCTCTGAGCCCAGCACGAGCACGGAATACGCAAGAGAGCTGCAGTGCGGAGCAGGACGAGCTGCCTGTCCCTGCGCGGGGACAGCGGCACTCTCCGCATTCTCTCTCCTCCCTCCTGCATATGGCGAGTCCCTTTGAAACGGTGTCGATAAACCGTGGTGGCGGGAAATGATTAAAACACAATCCTAAACTCCTCACAGCATAGTTAATGGAGATTTCATTACAGGCTCATCAAGAAAAGTCACGCCGAATGTTTGGCAGCAGACAACTAATTACCCCGATAGTAGAATTCCTGACATCGTGACATCGCCTGGTCACAGTATGAATGATGCAGGAGGGATTAATAAAATAAAACATTGCTTTTATAGCGATCCGCTTCGTACTCGTGCATTTTAAACATGCAGAGTTAAAGATTATAAGAATACTAATAAACAGTTATGACCTACCTTATACAGTGCAGATGTAGAGGCTGATCCAACAGCATATGCTACCCCGATAATTGAATCACCCTGGAAACCATCTGCATATGCCATCATTACGATTCCTGTGATTGCCATTATCGCTGCGACTATCTGCAGAGACACAGCAAAGCAATGTAAAGCTCAGCGCGATTTCATTACACGGAAAGAGATTACCGCTGCATGGGGGTTTAATGAGTGCCACTAGCTACTTTCTCTGACTTGAAGCTTTCTTGCTTTCCCTTAAACAGGGAAAATTATGTACAGTTGGGAGAGATGTAAAACATAATGGAAGTGTATGCACTGATAGTGGTATGGATCTATAGCATTGCAAACACTCCTGGGACCTACTGACAGAATATTCATCATTAAGTATTTTATCAGCTATACATCTACTTCAGAGATACAACTCCAAGAAATTTTTAGACATTATGCTCTATATACAACAAGAGAAATATTTAGCAATGCCATAAATTTGGCTTAAAACACCAACACTGAGATGGACATCACTGCAGGAGAATTAACTCTGTGCTGGGGAACACCAGTGTCTTACTGGGAGCTCTTCCAGGCTGCTCCGTATATCCTAACAGCCCTGCCAGCTTTCTTGGGCAGACACAACCACAGCTCTTTATGAAGCCTTTACCTTTGCATTTAGGTTTTTAGCCTCATTTGAAAACCGCAGACAGAGCTTCTAAGGAGCTTCAAAGAGGAAGAACAGAAATGAGTAACTACATCATATCTGAAATCCTGGGTCTTGACTCCAGGGACCTTAAGGAAGTGGTAAGGAACCCAATGTGTTCTATTCTTTGAAAAACTCCTCCTCTCTACTGAAATGCCCTTAACAGGTAAATAGAGAATCTGAATTTCAAAGACACTGAATACCATGGACCTCAGAGGAAAAAGTGTTTCCCCAGACCTATGGAAAGTCACAGCTCCATTCCTGAAACATAGTTCTTTTAACAGAGATTTAGAAAAAGATATTAGTACGATGTTAAACATGTTATCATTATAAAAAAAGGTTGTTTGTGTATTAGAGCTGGGTGTAGAGCGGGAGATGCACAAATGCCAATACCAAAGCTGGCTGTTACAGAATCAGCAGCGACATTTAAGGCTCAGACCCTGTTTTCTATTCCCATGTATCTATTAAATCACTGTTACCGAGGCAAGGCAGTTCTCCCCACTCATACAAAAGGAAGAAACTAATGATGTTCACCTCGACAGCACTAACCCCCACAAACCAGCTGTCTCCTGCAACAACTGAGCCAACACCAATGTGAGCTGGACACTCGCTTCCTAGAAAAACCTCATTAAACTTCCTTTAAGACATATTTACTGCAAGATAAACCTCAGCCTCACATGCTCCACGCCACAGACTCTGAAGGCATCTTGACCAAATTTTGCAGAGAAACCTCGACTTTCAGATCTCACGTAGTTTTACCAAGAGTCCCAGAAAACCCACTGAGGCTCACACCAAGCAGACGGGAGCCAGAACCTGGCAATAAGCACAAAACCCCCATAAAACAATTTCAACACAGCCAGTCAGTAGAGAAAAAACACGTTTCAAGGAACACACGCCTGACTCAGATAAAGGTGTCCATGCATGGGGGACAACCGGGAACCAAAAATCAACCCCCGGGGTTGTGCCAATCTCTGAAATTACAGTAAAAATGTTAGTCCCACTGGCATCTAGGCCAACTTCTTCACGAGGGACACATCTCCTGGGTGCAGCGTTAAGCACCTCCCTCTCACCATCAGCCCTGTTTTACCAGCAACCAAGGCACACGGATTCCCCATCACGTTGCAGTCGCAGTGACAACGGCAGAGTCACAAAGCACAGCACACATCTAAATCCCACCTTGCTTCTACTTATAACATCCAAGCTCCAGTCCAACAAAGCTGCCCAGCTGTTACTTAAACCTGAAGACAGAGAATCCCAGAATGTCAGGGGTTGGAAGGGACCTCGCAGGCTCATCCAGTGCAATCCCCCCATGGAGCAGGAACACCCAGATGAGGTTACACAGGAAGGTGTCCAGGCGGGTTGGAATGTCTGCACAGAAGGAGACTCCACAACCCCCTGGGCAGCCTGGGCCAGGCTCTGACACCCTCACCGGGAACAAGTTTCTTCTCATATTTAAGTGGAACCTTTTGTGTTCCAGTTTGAACCCATTACCCCTTGTCCTATCTCTGGTTGTCACCCAGAAGAGCCTGGCTCCATCCTCCTGACACTCCCCCTTTCCATATTGATCCCCATGAACGAGTCCTCCCTCAGTGTCCTCTTGTCCAGCTCCAGAGCCCCAGCTCCCTCAGCCTTTCCTCACACGGGAGATGCTCCACTCCCTTCAGCATCTTGGTGGCTGCGCTGGACTCTCTCCAGCAGTTCCCTGTCCTGCTGGAACTGAGGGGCCAGAGCTGGACACAAGATTCCAGGTGTGGTCTCCCCAGGGCAGAGTAGAGGGGCAGGAGAACTGTTGATACCTCCAAATTCACCATGAAATGGCACTCGAAATCACAGACCCATTTTGGTTGGAAGAGACGTTCAAGATAGTAGAGTCCAACCACGGCCCAACTCTAGTACTAAACCATGGCACTAAGAACCTTGTCTATGCACTTTTAAAAATATTTCCAGGGATGGTGACTCCACCAGCCTGTTCCATTGCCTGACAACCCCTCCCAGGAAGAATTTTTTCTTAATATCCAATCTGAACCTTTCCTGGCACAACTTGAGGCCATTTCTTGTCCTATCACTTGCTCCTTGGGAGAAGAAACCAACCCCCTCCACGCTACAACCTCCTTGCAGGTAGTTGTAGAGATCAATAAAGTTTTCCCTCAGCTTCCTTTTAAATCCAAGGTCCTCAACCTAATGGGCAAGGGTGACAAGGGCTGGGGTCACATACATACTCACAGTCTCTCTGGGGTAATGCAATGGTTCCAGGAGATCTGGAAGTGCTTTAGCAAATGGGGACCAGATGGCTTCCCACCATCCATCCCAGAATAACACATCCCAGCAGTCAGGTCATCTCAGGAGTGCTTGAGTCCCTTTATCCAGGGGAGGGATCCAGGATCCATGGATCCAGGGCTGCCACCTCTGGACTTAAGGCTGTCACAGGTGAGCTGCTGAGGAGGACAGGGGAGCACGTTGAGTTTTCTAGTGCCTAAATGGGAATCTAGCCTAAATGAGCTGGGGTGCTGGAAAGGATCCGGCACAGGACGCACACACCATCACCCAAGGTGCAGCAATGCTTATTCCGATCCTTCAGCATACATCTGTACAAGCACACAGTTAAATTCTCTTAGAAGAAAGAGTTTCAGTCCTGTTCTGTGGGAACGGTCCTCCAGAGCTTCTCCCTCCTACCTTTGCTTTAGCAAGCAGTTCGTTAGTAATATAATTGTCTAATGCTGCTGTTCTCCTTACAGCTTTCCCTAAGATACAAATACCACACAAGTCCAGCCTTGAAGCAACACAGAATTACAGCCAGCAACTCTCAGACACCAGCGCTGTCCCTCCAAACAGTTTCCAGAAGCTTCTCCTTGCCCTGTTACACTGCCTGGCTGGTTCCATCTCAGGCTGTACGTCTTGCCTTGCACATAAATTCAGATCATAGAATCACAGAATAGTTTTGCTTGGAAAAGGCCTTTAAGATCATCAAGTCCAACCATTAACCCAACACTGCCAAGTCCAGCTCTAAACCATGTCCCTAAGAACCTCATCTATGCATCTTTTAAACACTTCCAGGGATGGTAACTCCACCACTGCCCTGGGCAGCTTGACACTCAAGGATCCACAAGAAAGGCCACATGAATGCCCCCAAACCAGGAAACCATCGATCTCATTACAACACTCAAGAACAGTGCTTGAAACATCCTAGTTATCAAGCTCAATCACCCACAAGACACAGACCAACTGGAAAGACACTTCAACAGTTCTGGAGGTCACAGAACTATTCTTTAATCATTGGAAATATATTTTGAAATTCCCAATTCTTTTGAACTTTCTGTCTCCCAATAAGGAAGTGTGAACCTGGTCAGCCATCTCCACGAGATTTACACAAGTAAAAAATACTGCTGTAGCATTTCATCTGTCAGCTGGGATATTTCAGCTGTAATATATCAAGCAATGCCTCTCACAAGGCAAAACAAAAGTGCAATGAAGTTATCTCCTCCTTCCAGTGGAAATGATCAAGGTCTCATTGTCAGTGAACTTGCTGCTCAGACCCAGCAAGGGACTCCTCTCCTTATATTAATCAGTAGGTCCATAATCCCTGATAGGAGATTCTTCCTATTGGGAAAAGAAAAAACCTTCCCAGTCTGACTACACCAAATTTAGAGAGACAGTTTCCTTATTTAATCAAATATTTAGAAAGCCAAGCACTTGTTTTCCTGAAATGACCAAAATGATGGATACATCAGGAGCTCTATCGCATGAGACATCAGACAAATAAGACCTGACACTAGAAAACAGCAAGAACATCATTTAAGTTGCATGTTCCAAGCTCTTCATGTAAATTATACACCACAGCATTAGCACAGTTGACCTCTACTGAGTAACTGTCCCGTGTTTGCATTTGAAACCTGGTTGTTGTAGCTAGCAGCACATTAAACGGGGCTTTTAATGAATGGAAGAGGGTAGTACCTTTTTTTCCATGTAGAGCACAGCAATAAATGAGGTGCTGTAGTAAAGAAAACTGCCTCGAGACTACAGACAACGTTTTCGGGGGGAAAATGTCCCCAGACCACACCATAACTACCTAATAAGCATTAATTCAGCTTCCCAGATGAAACAAAACCAAGGGCTCAAACGTGCAAACATTTAAGTATGTGGCTAAATCCAAGCAACACAAGCCAACAGAACTCCTCAAATACCTGAAGTCTTTAAATATTTGTGCTTGCTCAGAGCCAAAGCTGTCTGAGCTTCCAGAAGTCCCAGCGTAACAGGGATGCGTTATTAATTTGTGAGATGCTCAGAAATGCCCAAGAAAGATTACGATGCAGGCGGGATTGTGCTGTTTTCTTGTGCAGGGCACCAGGTACTCAAGGGTCATAGAATCACAGAACACTTTGGGTTGAAGGGACCTTAAAGATCATGTAGATCCCACCCCTACCATGAGCAGGGACATCTTCACCAGCTCAGGTTGCTCAGAGCCCCGTCCAGCCTGGCCTGGGATGTCTCCAGGGATGGTTCAGCCACCACCTCTCTGGCCAACCTGGGCCAGGCTCTCACCACCCTCAGGGACAACAATTTCTACCTGTGCCACTTTTACAGGTAAATAGCTACATAGCCATTGCTGTACATGTCCTCATATGAATACCCTTTTCTTCGTGGGCAGGGAACTGGTGATGCTGAGATCTGCTGCAGAGCCGCTGAGCCTTGATGGACGTTGGTTCTCAAGCCTTGGAGGATGGAAGTTGTCTCAGGTACACAGGAGCCGGCTGCATCCCCATCATGTGCCACAGACGTGCCTGACGGCTCTGAAGCTCCAGAATCGCTGCTGGGAGCTGAGCCCCTTTGAAAAACCAGCTGTGCTCCTGCTTTTGCACTCACAGTATGCGATTAAGCCCATATTTCTTTCTTGTCTCCTTACTGTCCAAATAACCTAATTACATTTGCTCTGCGAGAGGCTTGGGGGGTGAAAGCAGCAGAGGCATTCAGAGCACAAAAGGCTGAGTCCACGCTGCTTCGTCGTGTTTTAGTTCTCAAAATACTCTCCTGCGTGGTTCTGAACATCATTAAGCGTTATTCTGGTAGGAGGGCTGCTGGAAAACGCTGCTATTACTTTTCCAGTGTTGTGCATCCACCATCTCCCAGTTAGCAGCAAAACCCAGTTTCTTTTATGTGCCGGATTTGCTGCTCACTTCTGCCAGATGTTACTTGTGCAAGCCTCATGGTGTTTACAGCATTAATACTAATGCATATTTATAGTGATGATTTCTTAGTAAGCGAAAAATTAATAAATGAAAATAGCTTTAGTGTTTTTCATCTGGGCTTCTTTAAGAGAACAGGCTGAGAAAATACAATAGCTGTGCTTACTCTTCTAGAAAGAAGTTGATTTTAGGCAAAAAAATAGCTTAAAAGGATCAAAATTTCCGATTTTTTCAGCTAGACTCAATATCAGCTTACACAAGCGAGTAATAACAGAATCACAGAATGTCAGGGATTGGAAGGGACCTCGAAAGATCATCCAGTCCAATCCGTGGAAGCTGAGATGATCAAGGGCCAGAGGAAGGAACTACAGCCTCAGAAATTACCATTCCTGTTGATTTCTGTAGAGAAGAGCTGAGGATTTGAAACCCTGCTTAGTCTTCAGCAGGCTGAGGGTTGGTCACACTCACCTGATAATGCTATATTTTAAATTGTATATGAAATATACAGGTGTCTGGCTAAATTTAGCACTGCAAGATGAAATATTTGTGTCCGTGGATGAACTCTGTGGAACAAGGGTTCACCTCCTGGGCTTTGTCAGGTCTGGACAGACCCTGTCCTGAGCCAGCCTAACAAAACCCTCCTGGCAGATCCTCGCCTAAGAGCTCACTTCTGTGAGTGTGTCTTGAGGTGCTCAGGCTTCAAGCCATTACGAACTGCCCGAATACCCCTGTCTGACTGGGAAATTAGACCTTAAATTCAGTGTTTAAGACTAATTAGAATTTAAACAATTTCTTCTTCTGTTCCCAAACCTCCAGCACAGTGCTCTCCATCTGCTGGTGGCTTCTCCATCAGATGCCAATGGATCAGGATGCCTTTTCCGAACCCTTCTATCACACTATCAATCAAAACAAGCTGCTGCCCCCATTTCTTTACAAACGAACCAACTCAGATGAATGTCCTGCTCCACCACGTTGCCCATGGAAATTAAATCCAACTGCTGGTCACAAGCAGCAGACCTGGCCCCAGCCAGTCCCTGATGAAGTTCGAGGCTCTGGACAGTTCAATCAGGATTGTACCCAACACAACCATTAGTCGTTGAGCCCTTTCAAAGGGGGAATCTCCATCAGCAGAATTGGCAGGGTCCATATTACTGCCAGTGAGTCCTATTACAATTTAGTGCATAATAAACCTTCATGCAAAACAGCTGCGGTCCCTTTTAATGTATATTTGGCCCATGCACAGGTCTATGCATTTATGTGTATGTAGAAAGTAACAGGGTGGCATAAGAAAAACACATTACATACTGGAAACAGCTATCTACCCAAACAAGGAATAAAATTGCTTTGTTTAGAATGTAAACATCAATCACTAAGTTAAAATAAAATTAATTGACTGTATTTCAGCACTGTAACCCAAGAAAGAATAGGCTTATATGGAACTGGAAGTCCTCCTATTCTAATCGATCAAATTACACTTAGCTGTAATAGCTTCTTCAAATTCCCACATTGTATTACCTCTGGAGCCTGAGTGATCTTCAGGCTTAGGTTTGCGTCATAAAATTACATGAGAAATGGTTTCATGGTATACACAAACCATAATGCAGCAGTACAACGGCAGCACAATAGCTTATGGATTTAAAGGCAATTATGAAAACAAGAGAGAGTTGAAAATCAGGCATGTCATTACCCTTGCTCCCATGAACCTGTCTTTCAGCACAATCCAAGAAAGCAAGAAGACAAAAGCTTTGTTACAACAGAATAGGGCAGAGACGTCTGTGGCTGTCAGCTTCTTTAAAGCCAGTAAATACAGGTAGTTAGTCAAAGTCCACAGAATAGAAAAGGGAGCAGTCCTTTTAAGAAAGAGTTTCAGCGTCAGACCATCTTCACCAAAAATCCGACTGCATTCCCTATGAAAAGAAAAGAGTTTAAAACTCAGCTAGGATTTTCCTTAGCATTCACCCCAGCACAAAAACCACATCCTTTAGACTTTTATCGCATTCAATTAAGTGCTTTTCCTAGCTACTCCGCACACCCATAAGAAGCTGTTGTTTAATTCACAGAGAGAAAATAACCTACAAGCTCCTTAGAACAGCAGTTTCACAAATAGAAAAGCAGCGACTTACCTGGAATAATCGCACTCTATGCAACAATAATCCCAGGGACTCACAGGCAGAAATGTGGGTTATCTATAATGCACCGACAGTTCTCAGACTCTGCCTTCGAGGCCGTGAACAGAGGGATTATAGCTGCAATATTTTCCCTGTAGCTTGATAAATTTTTCTTGCTCTGCTCCAAAACCTGTTTTGCTTCTTATTGAAACATATGGCCAAGTAAGTTTTGACAATCACCTAAAGATACTTGAAAATACTGCCAGGGACATCACCACGGTGGGAAAGAGCGATGGACCAGTGGGACTGAGTCAGTCAATAAGAGTGTAAGAAAAGGAGGGAGAGGGAGGAGTATTTAACAGCTGTATTTTGTTTTATAGCAAAAAGTTGTGTTCACTTAGAGATCCTTCTCTGTGGACTAAATTGCAAACAACATCTCCAGTTTCCCAAACACTGCGTCTCACACAACTTGAGTGAGATGTTTGTTTCTGAGGGTTTCGAGAAAGGGAAGGGTCAGCTCAGAAGACATGGCTTTTGGGGTTAGCACAAGTGGTACCTGAGAAGACCAACACGCAGCTTGACTAAAGGTCCATCACTGCATCCCTCCTGAGACATCTCAACCTCTCCCAAGCTGGGAAGGATGATTTTTAGCAACTCTACTGTCTGCATTCATGGTGAAAGGGATTCCTCGTGATATTCCCGATACGCTTCATTTCTTGATGTGGCAGGCTCTCTGAAAGGTCAATTTAAAACATTCCCAAAGCGACTGTTTCGTACAACCGAAATGCCAATGAAGCGAGCCAAGGTGCCATCAAACACAACACATCCCTTCGAGGCAACATTAAAGGACTGATTGAAATGCCGTGAGGCCTCAGGGCCCCAGAGCATTCACAGCCAAACACGGCTGTGTTTGGAAGTTGCTAAAATGCTAATTATGTAGAACTAATTGGTAACTTCAAAGACTGTACTGCAATGTGAAGTCAAAACTACTTGCTATTTGGGGGGTGATGGTAGTGGTGTAATAATTATCCTGGTTTGGCTTTGCCTTTAAAAACAGAAACATTTTCGGTTGTCCTAAAGCCCTTTTTGTAATTCTGGGGAATTCTACTGTTAAAAATATTGTAGCTTATTACTACAAAGAATGGAAACCAGCACTCTCATTTCGAGGAAAGTAGAATAATAACTTCTGTGTAATATATGAGATCAGCTATGTCTTAATAACCATTCATTCCCTGCTGGCACTAAAATGATCTGAGGTACAAAGCAGTCATTTCTGGCAATAATAAATTCCTTTCTCAAACTCTGTGCCAGGGTGTCCAACGCTCAGGCAGGCAGATCCGCTCATTATCTCCTTCCTTCTGGTTGGCCCAGACCTTCTCACAAGTTAGTCTGATCTCCAAAGATCAGAACAGAGATGTTACACATAGAACGGGAATAGTTTGTATCATTTACCTGAGATGCAAAGCAAATCAATGCTCACGTTTGACTGTAGGCTTTCGTATCACCGATTTCAACAACACTCAAAAGCGATGAGGTTCCTTGTCTGAGAAGGGTCTCAGTGGTAGCACAGACCTGAATGTTTGTTGACATGCAGATGCAGTAGTTTACGTTTAAAAGATGTTGAGGCTTAGGTGGATGCAGAGGGTGATTCTGAGCTCAGACTATGTCTCATTTCAAGATGTGTGGCCTCTGAACCGGGCTGTGCCATGGCTGTGTCACCACGACGTGACACCAGAGCCAGGATTTCTCCTGGCAAGAACAGATCCGTGCTCTGAACTACAGACCTGTCCGGAGCTGCTCTCTCCAGCCCAGCGGGAATTCTGCCGTCGGTTCTGATGCACCACTGGATCGTTACACGGTTGTAAAACCAACCTGTCTCAGAAGCTGTCAGGATCTGTCTTAGAGGAAACAAGCTTGTGCTGTGTTAAAACATGAGAGGAAGGTACTTGGGCTGCGTACAGTAACGCAGAGCGCGGTTAAGCAGCCCAGTGCTATGTTGACAGCGTACGAAGGCAACAGCAAAACCAGCCAAGCACATCACTGATGGAGTCTGCAGGAGGAAAAGCTTCTACAAATGTGCCATGGGAAACTGTACCCCAGTCACCCACCGTGGTCCCCCACGGCCGGGGAGATGCTGGGAAGATGCCCGGAGCTTCTGCTTCTCCATCTACGGGGAGGATGGGTGCCTTGCACAGCCAAAAAGTGGTGTAGGATGCCAGATGGGTCAGGGTTTGCTTGTCTGCAGATCTCTGGGATGTTTGCACACAGACAAAGTCAGAGCAGGGTCAGGAGGATGGAGCCCAAAGTGCCCTGACGGTGAATCCTTGGGAGGACGACGCCTCATGGATTATTATATTATTCCGAGCTGGACCCCGTGGGCTGATCAGCTATTTGGGAGAGGCCGTTGTGGCAACGCTGCAAATGTCACTTATCTCTGAGTTTCCAGAAGCAGTGGGAGGGATGAGCACAGATTCACCGCTAGGAAAAGAAATCTGGAAGCACTTCAGAGGCCCCGGGCAATGATCTGTTTGAGCAGAGGGAAGAGCCTCCAACACACAGAGCAGCGTACAATGACCAGACAAAACAGGGGCCAGCGGTTCCTCACCTCTCAATTAAAAATAAACAGTGAAGACTTGTGACAGGCTCATGCTGCGTAAGACAGAGACCTGATGAATTCGCCCCTGTGCCTAGGAGAACTCCATGATTAATGCTCAGCGAGTGAGGAGATAGGAAGAATGCTTAATTTTCCCAGCCATGGCTACAGGAGATCGCCTGGGGCTCTGTAAGGGCTGGTTGCTCAGTGGTTAACTCAGCCTCTTTGGCATGCAACTAAAATTAAACTTGCAGGAGTCACCATGACATGACAGCGATTAAAACCCTGGGCTCAGGAGAGACGGCTCCATGGATCGCTCCCCATACGGATAACATCCGCAGGCTGTTGACTTAACGGCAAAGACATATCTAAGGGCAGCTGACCCTGAAACTATGACACAAACTATTTCCAAATGCACAACAAGTCTATTTAAATCCTGCCCTCTAACATAAATAGCTCTTTTTATTTGCAGGTAGCCCTCAGCCATCAGCTCTGGGCAGGGTGCCACGCTCGCAGGAATTACAGCACCTCAGGCAGCTTTGCCTCTGGCACCCACCAAATAGCCTGTGTCGTCTCTCAGTTATTCTGGTGCCACGTCCTGCCGAAAAATGGGTTTATTCACCCCTGACGCGCAGCAGCCTCTGGAGTGTAATGCAGCAGCTGGTTTTAAAACAGCTGAGAGGAAATGAAAAGAGCTAACAGACGCGACCTGGGGTAACGCGAAGACGGTGAATGTAATTACATCACCTGGATTAAAACTTGGCAAGGCCACCCGTGACATTACGGCAGCAAGAAGCACCACGAGAGCTGTTGTGAACACAAGTTGTTACGATGCCATTTGGTCCCTTTATCTCGATGATGGCATCTGCTGCAATAAAAGATCTTCTAGCTCCATTTCATAAGATGAACATTGAACAGAGTAATCATGGTTATGCAACTGGTGAATTGATTTCCAAGACCGATCGAGTTCTCTTGTTTTTTGTCTGAACATTAAGAAAGAACCTGGTCAGCTGCATTTGTCTGCTCGGGAGCTGGAGCACAAGGAAAGGGGATTGTGTGTGAACCTCTCACATAAGCAGAGGCTGGCTTAGGGGAGCAGCACCACAGCATGATGTCCTCCAAAAAGGAATGGCCCAAGGGAAGCTGCTTTGTGCTGCTGGGTTGAGCCATTCGGAATCAGCATCTTCAGAGATCCTCATCTCTCCTCTGCAAAGACCCTTGGAGTGAAGATCCATATTTGCACTGCTATTCCAGAGGGGGAATAGATGGAGAGACTTGTAGGTGACAAACTTGCAGGTAGAATCATAGAACAGACTCATAGAATCATTTTGGCTGGAAGAGACCCTCGAGATCATCGAGTCCAACCATTAACCTAACCCTAGCACTAAACCATGTCTCTGAGATCCTCATCTATACATCTTTTAAACATCTTCAGGGATGGTGACTCAACCACTTCCCTGGGCAGATGACAGATGATGGCAAATATCAGCTACTTTGGACTCTGGTTTTACTTCAAGTGATGGTCACATCTTGTTATCCTCCTTGCTAGAAAACCAACTCTTCCCAACATGTTCATATTTATTAAACCTGCGCCTACCAATACTCTTCCCAGCCAGTGTCTCAAGGATGCACAGTGCCTGCAGGAATAACCTCAGGACTAACCACATCATGGATATATTCTGGCAGAAAGCTGCTGAATGTCACAGTGTTTGTCCTTGAGAAGCCAGGACAGTGGATGGGGAGGCAAAATCTATTGACATTCAAAATACCATCCACCTATTCCAAATCATAACTCTCTTAGGATCCTATGTCGAGTCTGTGAGTGTTTTCTGCTGTGGTAAATACTGGTAGGGTTAGATTTCCTATTGCTGAGCTCGCTGAGCTTCAAATCATTTTATTCACCACTAATGTAATGGGTTTGGTCTCACTCACATTTCAAGCTCTTTATGTGGGACATACTTGTTATCTACAATACTGGGAAGGTACTAAAAGTTGTCTCTTCTGCTTCAAAACAACCAAGATATTTTACTGAAAGGCAGCATGGAGGTAATAACTGTGAGTTAGTTTCTAAGACCATGAAGTTTAATCTCTAAGGTAAGCCGTGAAAGGGAAGAAATACCTAATTCACAATTTTGAAGATTATAAGCCTTTCGGAAAGCCCATCTAAAGTTGAAGATTGAGACTTTGATCCTTCCAAGTGGGATTTATTAAAGTTGCAGTGGCTCCATGCAGCTTTGCCAGCCCGGGGCAGCACTTTGCGAGTCACTCGCACCATCACTGATCTCAGCCAAGATCTCGTACACACCGTCTGTTCTGATCCACCGGGAATATCGGCTGGACAAAATGTCTTTAAAGCACCTAGTGAGTAACTCCAGCCTTCAGAAACACAAGACAAATCACCTCTGGACTCTGAGGTACGCCTGGAATCATTATAGGATGGGTTTTGTTGACAAGAACTGGTGACTCCACAGAAATAAGACCAGCAAAGAGGCAACAAGAAATCTTACAAAATGTAATAAAAAGCCCCGTAACAGGAACAATATCAAGAACACAAACCAAACAATTACACAACCGGTTGATCTGGCTTTGAAAAGAACGGTGCTCTGCGTAGGAGGCTGGGCTAAATGATCTCCAAAGATCCCTTCTGAAGTAAATCCATCTATAACTCTCTGAATTTAAAACTACAAATGATGCTTTTCAGTTCTTTAAGCCATCAGAAAATCGAGTGCTCATCCTAAAGAGATGTCCATTCCCATATCCAAATGGGAAGAGTTTGGGTCGTCGAGTCATAACAGGCAAGACCAAGCAGTTGGACCTCATGATAAAGTCAGTACCTGCCAGCAGTTTCCTCCTCCCTGATGTGAATTCCTGGAGTAGGAAACACTCTGGGAAGATGCCCATCAGCTCTAACACTGACCTCCCATTTCCACACATTCGCACACCAACCTCACATCTCCACGTGTGCACAAATTCCTCTGGGTACGTAAGCATGAACTCCTAATAGCTTGGGAAATGTATCCATTATTTAAGTGTACTGATATTATGCATTGCCACAGATGTTTTACCCAAATTTTTTGCTCCGATGGGTATATAACCAACCAACTAACTGCAGAGGATCTACCTGCAGGGATATTTATTCTCACCTTCGTCCTTACCTGCTGTGCATTTGTTGTTAGTTTACCCCGTACCCAGAAGCCAAGCTGACACTGTTGACATTCCCACAAATACTCCAGCAAGAATCTGAATGAAGGTGTCATTAATGCACAAAAGCACCGGGGTTTTCAGAGAAGCAGTTAATTAAGTGCAACCGCTCAATATCAGTCACGCTGACTTGACAGAAATGATAATTTAGGGCCATATTACACCCCAGATGCTGGCAAAAGCAGTCGAGGGAAGAATTTGGCCCCGCTATGCTCCAGCGTGACAGTGACAAATTGAATTCCCTGTGTGGTCGGTGACAGCTGTGCCGAACCCCTGTCAGCGGGAACAAGGCACAGGCCACAGGCTGGTTAATACCTTTGTAGAACAGACAATTCTGCTGAAGTCAATAGGGTTGTTTTCAACGCAAGTCTGCACTGGAGCAACAGAATGAGGTCCCAGCTCAAAATTTTCCTCGGAATTTCTTCCCTCCATGAGCAAGGCGTGTTATCTCCTGGCAAGCTGAATTTAGTTCCATCCTTTAAAGCAGTTTCTACGTCACTCTCAGATTGGTGGGATAATGGAAGTGGAGGAGGAACCGTGAAGTGAATTGTCCCAGAAGGTGGTGGTGGTACTTCTAAGACCTGAGGACAGGTTAGATGTGGCTTTCTTAAGGGCTAAGACGAAGCTAAGTCAGCTTGGTCCTGCTGCAGTGCTGATAGTTGGGCTGGATGATCTCTTTGAGTCTAACCTTGTATTTCACCACAGCTACTGAAGAGGGATGTAGAGATTTCCACCCTGCAGACTGATGTTCTATTCAGTACTATGGGCCCCTTTGCAGCCACGGAGTGTGGAAGGTAGGAGTAAGGAAAGAAGTAAGGAAAGGCTGAGGTCAGAGGTGTCTTCCCCTGGCTCTCATGAAACAAAGCATGAGGTATTTCCACGTGGAGCCTGACAGAAGATGGGACAAAGTCTTCACATCATTTCCTCAGGACAACAGCCACTCAGCTACTACAGAATCACAGGGTGGTTGGGGTTGAAGTGACCTCTGGAGATCACCCAGTCCAACCCACCTGCTAACGCAGGGTCACCAGAGCAGGTCACACAGGAATGCCAACTTACCCCTCACAACTACAGTGGGACAGGAGCCAAGAGTCTGCTTTAATTCCCACCCCATGGCCAAAGAAAGCAGAAAAGGGTCCTGGGATGCTCCTCCTCCATGCTATGACTGAGTGGGAGGGGGAAAGGGCAGTTTTCATCCTGCTATATGAGCTGAGCATAGACAGCAAGCCATGGTCTTCCTCATGGAAACCATATTCTGGGCTTTGAGCACCGTTCTTCTCAAGTACGAGTTGTTCTGGTTGCACTTTACGCTCCTGTTCTATCATAAATGGACTAGAACAGATTAATTAATGGTCTGATCCAGACGAGAACACAAAATATAGTGCTGTTAGAAGCATAACAGCAAGATTATAAGCACATTACTGACCTTTTCAACTCAGTAAAAAACCCTCTCTAACAATCAATTATCCATTTATTCAAGATATCACTCATCTGTTAGCCTTCTGTAAGCTATTTATGAATGAGGTTTTCTGCAGCATGACCTTTATTCTGTCTTCAGACACCACGGGTCAAACTAAGAAGAGCAGTGACCTCAATCCACAGAAATCGGGTTGTTTAAAGGGATATTGCCACGATAAAGCCTACCTGAATTTCTTGATCGGTGACTGCTTTTCCTGCGCGGTTGCAAGGTGCCCAGAATAATAAATGGGAAAAATCATAATGTTCCAGTTTGTTGAGAACCAAGTCATGAAAAAAGGACAGTCAAAGGTCTCATACGTGATTTTGACAAACTGCGTGGTCCCAACCCAGGAGGATGAGACGGACAAAATGATCAGAAATCTCCAGATAAGCTTGAGAAACGTGGATGTGCAAGACTGGCATCGCGTCTGTCCTTCAGCTTCTTGGCTGCTGCTCTCTGTGTGCGTTTGCGTTCCTTCTTCTCCTGGAAAAAAAGGCAAACGAATAAGAGAAATGCTGCACACCTGATAAACGCGTTCAAAACAATCCTTGCCTCCTCCCTGTAACTCCTCTACACCCCACAAACACTGAAATCCTACGTAGAAATACTTCAGGAGTACTTTGGTAATGCCACCTCTGTCATTTCAAGGGGATAGGAACAAAACACAAACACAATATCGAGGATTGAGGTAACAGCGTTATCAGCTGTTCTCTCCTTCTGTCAACCAAACCTTTACCATAGAGCTACGTCTCTTGGAACCAACCACATTATAAAGTCAATTGCTGTGCAAGTGTGCAACATAAAAACTATCTGAGACCGTACATCGGAATCCACGAAGAAGTTCTTATTATTCAAGATTTTAACTTGATAATCGCACCTTTTTAAAAACAATATTTGCAAGCTGTGAGGGGAAAAAGGAAGAGTTTGGTGGTTCTATGTACCCAAGTGGAGAAAGGATTTTTGGAGTCAAGTGTATTTCTATTTTTGAATTTAAAAAAAGGGAAACTACACAAAACTGAAGCTTGGCATGCTGTCCTGGTTTTGTTAAAAAACATGTTTCTCTTTTAGTGAATTTGCCTGTCAGCTAAAGCTTCATATCAGCTGCATTTTCCTGGAGAACCGGATACGTGTTTTGGTGAACACAGCAATGGAATGTGAAGTTATTGATAAGCATGGATGGACATCTCGCCAGAGGAGCAACGAGAAACAGGTGACCAAAAACTGACCAACTGAATATAACATCCCATTCATGTGATATTTCATATAAAAGTGGGAGATCATGAGGATCTCGTCCCTTTTCCTTATGGCGACATTAGGAGAAGACCTTGCGAGTTGCCCCTGCGAACTGAGGCCAGTGACAGACTGAATCCAGCTCCGGTTGGCTGCAGAGTCCAGTCCAGGACTTCGGCTGCCGGCTCTGCAGTTGCTGAGACTTTCAAGATTGGTTTTGTATATTTTGTATTATTTTCTCTATTCTTATTAGTAGCATTAGTAAAACACTGTTAATTTTTCCAACTCTCTTCTCTCTGTCCTTCTTTCCCTCCCGATCGCCTGTGCTGAGTGGGAAGGGGGAGAGGGAGGGATAAAAGGGGGAGGAGGAGGGAAGAGGGAGGTTAACAATGCATCTGCCAGGGTTTTATTGTCACCCCGCAATCTTGCTCTCCAGACACATCTTTCCCAGGTACAACCCACAAACCCCATTTCTGATTTCACAGATCCCGGCTGAAAATGAGGGACCAAACGGCGCTGGACGCTGCGGAGCAGTAAAGTGGTGACACGAGCTCAAGTGGCACCACTGAACTCCAACCATTTACCAGTTTAATACTAGAAACAGGAATTCCCTCTAAAAATCACGACCTGCAGCTATTCTTAACTATTACTACCAATTACCAGTTGCATCAACACATGATGTGAGATCTATAAGAAACAATATACTACAATCTTTGATGGAAAAGGAGCTATGGACCCACTCCAGTGAGAGCATATGCTGTCCTATATTCAACTTAAATGTGAAAAAGTTACCCCTTCAGACCCAGGTTTCCTTTCCTTTTATATTACTGTTTCTGCTACAGCCATAAAGAAATGTCAGACTGAAGTTTCCAGTTATTACTTGAGACCAAAATTAAATCTAAAACCCGATACATCGCAGCAAGGAGCGCATTTGCAATCATGCATTTTCCCAACCAGGACAAGGAGTTTTCTGTAATTGCATGTTGTGTTTTTTTCCTAAAAATAATTAGTATTTAGTGGCTCCACTGTTTAGTAGTAAATCAGGAATTTAAATAAAATTACAGGTTTATTAAAAACACGCAGAGGATAATCAGATACAGGTCTGAAAAGGCAAGTATTTTAACATTATCTTTGGCTGCTGAGAGAAAATAGATGTTTTTATGGTACTAATAATGACTGACGTCCTCTATTAAAAGGTAAATTACAGATTATTTGCAAGTTAGAATGGCTTAAAAAGTACATATTATCTAACATACGCTTGCGGGTTTTCCTGCTAAGCACAAGTACCATGCAATTAGTCCTTCTTCAGCTAACAATTACAATAATCGCGCAGTGATACAAAACCAAAGCACCTTTATCACTGCTTTCTATTCCTCAGTTATCAAATAACTATGTAATTGCTGTTACTATACATGACATTAACATTAGCATTTCACTTGGATTTTACAGTCCCAGGTTTGAATGCTAAGGAAAGGCACAGGAATATAATCTTGTTCCAAGTCCTACCTTAGTTTCAAAGATCTATGGAAGTTTTAGCCCAATTAAATGCACAGTGGGGAGCTTTCCTAAGTACTTAATGGGTATGATTAATCCCTAGTAATGTAGTTAGCAAATAATTGTGTATTCAGACTAAACATATTGGCTAGGGCCCCTTTATATTTAATGATAATGGACAGGCATGGTGAGAAGGTACCTGATTTCATCCTCATATATAATATATCTAAGTCCACTGGAGATGCTTATGTCTACCTAGGTGAGATATTTACATTTAAGTGAGACTGAGATGGATCCCTGGACAAAGTGACACAGTAGCTTGTTGCTTTCACCTAAATGGTGGCCAAAGCATCGAAAGGTCAAGATAAGAAATAATTGCAAAAATAATCGCAGGGCTTGAACTCAAAGGCACACGGCAAGCCGGCACACAATTAATACTAAATAGGTTTGAGGATTTCCAAGTCACGAAGTTGGGGCTGGACAGAGCTAGAAAGTAGCACTTGTGTCTGATAGCAAATGATTTGCTAATGAAGGGAAAACAAATTGATCAGCCAAAGTGGTTGGCAGATAGTATTTTACAGATAGCGAGGTGGCAGAAACCAGTTCAGTCTGAACAAAAACACCCAACACATTTACCCTGGCAAGAGCACAGAAACAATCTGAGAACTCGACAAGGATAAAAGGACAGGGAAAGGATGGAGATGACACTGGTCAACGGCAAACTGTGTTGAAAGGCAGAAATACCCCTGCACAGTCCTATTGTCTATAATATAATTCTTGCTTGTGACGTCTCTGTAACAAGACAATGACAGAAAAGCCTTTTGCTTTCGTTTTTCAGAAGAGAAAGACGAGGAAAACCAAAACTTACAGCTTTTCTTCTGGCAACTACATTCTAGAAAATAATATTCTTAATATTTGTTCACTTACCTGTCAGGTCAGTCCTACTTAGACCTCACTGATGAGGAACTGAAAATCAGGATTAAAAGGGAAATTAAAAAAATGCAAACTAAATGTTTAGAAGAGTATGATGTCAAGGCACTACTCTTTTCACAAGGGGAGTAAAGTCTTGTCTTAGAGAAGATGGATTCTGATTTGGATGTATCCTAGAGCCAGCATGCACAGAGTTATTTCAGCCTCATATCTGCGAAAATGAGAATAAATTGGTTTTCTGGTATCTTAGGTATGATCTTTACCGCAAAACGCTGTATCATCCACTCTTTGCAGCAATAACCACCTCCAACGTTTTTCTGAGGCCTTCCATCAAGAGAGGACTCCTAGAGTATGAGATCCCTCCATCCTCCAACACAAGAAGAAAGTGGTGGACTCTTGCTGCCATCAGTGGTGAAGTGACACGAGGAAGGTTCATCTCCAACAGTTCCAGTATGCAAGGGAGATCCAACCTGTTCTTCCTCCCCTTTTTGCTCACCATATCTACACCAACAGTCTTCCCAAGAACTTGGACAGTTAAATAATTCCAGTCATCTAACGGCTCTCTCCTCAACAGTACAATTCTGCAGACTCAAAGGCCTGTGGTTGCACATTATAACTGTTCCCATCCCATCCCTGCTGGTGACGGATGGACACCATGGTGAGGAAGTCTATGTTCACCATATCTATAGGTTCCTTTGAGCTAAACCGCTGCAGTAAAGTGGGTGACACAGTGATGGAAGCCCTGATGTGCAGGAGATCGATGATCTGAACAGCCATGGTCTTCCCTAGATATCCTTCCACCTGTTGCTCCTTCTCTTCCTCTTCATCAGACCGTCCATGGTATGAGCTGAGATTGTCCTTGTCTTTGAGAAGGAACATGGCTGGCTCTTAAAGGTCCTGGTCTCTGGCCAGGCCGAAGCTGAGGAAACACAACCACTTTGTAAAAAGTAATTTGCGTGCTAACGCTAATCACCCTTTCAAGACCTTCTGTGCATACTGGCCTTATAACTCCACAGCGATCTACCACATCACACGTTCCTACGGAGGTCTTTTCCTCCCATCCTCGCTTCCTTCCCGCCTAACCCCAGTTTGCACCCCGGTACGGGAAGGACTTTCCACCAACGTCAACACGCTGGGGACTCTGCCCCATCTTTGCAAAAGACAGACGAGAAGGAGGCCTTTCGCAGGCATGCTGTGGGGCCGGGGATGCGGCTGGTCGTGCCTACCTGATCTGCTCTGCCTCTCGACTCTGCTGTGCCGACAGATTCCCGAGGGACTTCGATTCTGCAGCTCAAGAATGGGAGCAGCAGAATCTTCAGCAACAGATAGAGGGGAGAGCTGCCTAGTCATGCCTCTGTGTCTGCTGGGGCAGTTGCCTCCTGGCTTGCATTGGATGACAGATGATCGTGAGGCACCTGAGAAGAAAGAGTTTGCATCAGTTTTGGCTGTAAAGTCCCTGGAGGAAAGCGGGGCTTTCAAAAACCCTGTCAGTGAAATGCGTGCAAACAATTCAGCGGGAGGAAAAGGAAGCATACTGCGAAAAATCAACGTTTCAGCTCTGGTGAGAATAAAGTAAATAAGTAAATAAATACTTAACTCTCTCCCCCCTTATAGAAAAAATCAAAGGTGCTGCATGAAAACCAGTCTTTCCCCTGAAGAAACAAGAGCCCTACGCTGCAGTATATTCTCAGCCCTATGTCTCTTTCCATAGGGTCTGAACAGGCAAAGGAATTTGTACTCACGTGGGCCCCTTCCTGAGCACTGACACTGAATCAGGCCAGGGGAGAGGTCACCGTTCTCCCTTAGGGTGGAAAGAGGGCTGAGGAACCACCGCCTCCCAGAGGAGAGCGTCCTCCTTCCATCCTCCAGAATGATCCTTCAGGCTCTTGCATGGAGTGAAGCCACGGTCACTGACAGGTCTTTTGGATGAAGACTTCTGCTAAACCATTGAAGATGCCAGTTTTAAGCCTTTGTATTCACCAAATCAGAATCTCCACATGTTCTGAGAAGCTGCTTTCTCTTCTTCTGGTAGGTGCAGACAACACCAAGACGCTGTACAGAGGCACAAGGCAGCAGAGAAGACCAGGTCCCAGAAATACCAGTGGTACCAGGCAAAAGGTTTGCCAGTAAGAAGGACACCATATTCTACAACTAAGAGCTTGAAGGACTGGATGAAGAACCAGCAAACAACCGAAAAGAGTGAAGCGGTGGAATCTGGCAGAGTGAACCTGCACATAATTTATTGAAGGTGGTTGTTTAAGAGGTGGATGCATGAGCAGCACAAGAAGATCCTCTTCTCAGTCAGAAAGGCAAGATGACAGGCCATCTTGGTAAGTATAAGCGTGTGTTCACGGGCAGTTGAGATCACCCACCGCTTGTTCTGCAGCTGCTGCTTCAACTGGTGACCATCTTACCTAAACTTACAGTACATACATGCACCCAGAGTAGCCACTGACCTTGCCATGACTTGGAAGGATTTAGTTTGACAATCACACCTACTTCCCATTGAAAAGAATACAAAAATACACACAAAACCTACATGCAACGTGTCAAATGTGCAACAAATACAGCAAACTTCTCAGAGGGCAACATTCCTTGCTGCAACTCGAGCTGTTTCAGTACACTGTGCAATAACTCCACGCCAAACAGCAACACAAAAGTACACTAAAAAGCAAGGACTGTGTTCAAGATTGAAGAGATTCCATGAATCAAGTCAACACTCTTTTGCCAGAAGAAGCTATAGGGTTCAGATGACCTTTCACGAAGTTAAAGCCATGTTTGGTACACCAGGTCTAACTATAATAAAAAAATCACAAATGAAGAGATGTATAGAATACAGTATTATACAGAAAAACCCTCTCTCTGGTTATTTAGAGCCTCCAAGGGTAGTTTTTACCCACCAAGTAGACAAGTGACTGAACCAGCAGCTAAGCCCCCAGAAATGATCCTTCTCAAAGATGCTCTTCCCCTTCTTCTCTGTCCAGTATAAGGGGACTTTGACACAAGGGGACACCCAAGTCTATGTTGCACCTTGCCACGTGTCCTACAAATCCTACCAATGCCATGTACAACCCACAGTCTGCAACTGTACACCTAGAAAAGTCAACTTTGAAAAATGAAGACCTATATGAACTTTAAACACTGTACTGTTTCCCCTCATTTTTTGGTGAGCTTTACTTCCCAAGAGCTTTTTAGAGCCATTCAACTTCATATACATATTTTTTAATGGAGAAAATAATAATCTAACAGCCACACAGCTCCCCCCATGACTTTGTTCTACTCATTTCATGACTCCGCTTGACTTTGTTCTACTCAATTCGTAACTCCACTTGACTTTGTTCTACTCATTTCACGACCCACTTGTCAAACAAGGAAAACATTACCTGCTTCATAAGACTGTAAACATCTTGCAAGTCACTCTGAGGCTGAAAAGTACATTAGAAACGGCAGCCTTTGGCCACTCACAAGCATAAATAAAGACATTACGCCTTTCTTTGACAGCCAGAAGTTAGTTCCAGCCTCTACGAGGTTAAGACAACCAGTACTTTTCGGGTTAAACATTCAAACAGGCACTTAAAATTTTTCAGGTCCGCAACATAAAGAAGTTTGATTTTCAGAAAGCACTTTCTGACTGCTTGTCCTCTGAGAATCAGCCACCAAGGTGTCCTGACCCAAATCACCACTCACTTTGATATGCATCATTTAAAGAGATTTCACTAAGTTGAAAGACATGTTACATCTCCATTTAGATATAATTTAGGACACGATCAAGATTCACATTGCACTCGGCAGGCGTCTAGCAGATGATCCGCAACCAAAATTTCAAGGAAACCTGTTTCTCCTCACATGCAAAAAGAGCTCTGAGTTATTTATATCTGCTACAACAAAGCAGCATCAATCTTTCCCTGTACACTGAGAAACTCAGCAGTTGGGACCAGAACAGCAATTCAAGAGATTGCATTTAATCGAAAGTCACTGCTTGATTCAATGAAATCTTCACTCTGCTTGAAAGCAATCAGATAGTACAGCGATTTATCAATATTTCATTGCTACAGCTAGAAAGCCTGCACCATCTAATGCTACTGAAACTGAACATATTTTAAGGATATACTTTCTTGGGGAAGGTGAATAGATATATGCTGGCCTAACTTAACCAAACCTGGTCCCAGCAGCAAGGACAACAAATCACCATTTGCACAGAAGAGCAATGAAACCTCATACGTGCGCCAAGCTGCCCCATGTGAGAGGAAGGGAAGGAAGAACTCATGTAACTTTGGTTGTCTCATGCAGCAATTATCAGCGATCAAGTAAGGATCACAGAATCCCAGAATGTCAGGGGTTGGAAGGGACCTGGAAAGCTCATCCAGTGCAATCCCCCCATGGAGCAGGAACACCCAGATGAGGTTACACAGGAAGGTGTCCAGGCGGGTTGGAATGTCTGCACAGAAGGAGACTCCACAACCCCCCTGGGCAGCCTGGGCCAGGCTCTGCCACACTCACCAGGAACAAGTTTCTTCTCATATTTAAGTGGAACCTTTTGTGTTCCAGTTTGAACCCATTACCCCTTGTCCTGTCACTGGTTGTCACCAGAAGAGCCTGGCTCCATCCTCCTGACACTCACCCTTTCCATATTGATCCCCATGAATGAGTCCCCCCTCAGTGTCCTCTTGTCCAGCTCCAGAGCCCCAGCTCCCTCAGCCTTTCCTCACACGGGAGATGCTCCACTCCCTGCAGCATCTTGGTGGCTGCGCTGGACTCTCTCCAGCAGTTCCCTGCCCTGCTGGAACTGAGGGGCCACAACTGGACACAAGATTCCAGGTGTGGTCTCCCCAGGGCAGAGCAGAGGGGCAGGAGAACCTCTCTGACCTACTGACCACCCCCTTCTAACCCACCCCAGGTACCATTGGCTTCCTGGCCACAAGGGCCCAGTGCTGGCTCATGGTCACCCTGCTGTCCCCAGGAACCCCAGGTCCCTTTCCCCTACATCGCTCTCTAATAGGTCATTCCCCAATTTATAATGGAAGGATCCACTAAGGCCCAAAAAATCAAAAAGCAGCATCTCCCTTTGAACTTTATACCTTCACAAATCATCATAGAATCAGAATGTTCCAAGTCGGAAGGGACCCATGAGGATCATTGAATCCAAATCATGTCCCTTCATAAGACAACCCCAAAATTCACACCATGTGAATTCCACACACTGCACACATCCCACATGTGGTGACCTCATGGGTTTAGGCAGTGACACCATGTCCTCTCCGGAAAGGACAACAGCAGTGTGCTGATACAGCTTGCCACGTGCAAATGGAAAAGCAGCTATGCAAAAAGAAGGTACCATAATACATCTCCACAGCAAAGGAGCTGGACTGACTTATTTTAGATGCCAACCTTAGGATGAGAAAAATAGTGCCCTGGAACTACTGCATCTCCCTGTGTCCATGACAAGGACCATCCTGAGCAGAGATATTTATGCTGGGTGGAACTTTTCACCTGACTACCTGACGTAAGAGGTTGCAACAGATACTGGTAACTCAGTGTGGACAGAAGGCTCATCCAGTTCCTCGTAGAATGACCCAGTCAACTCCATGAACGTGATCCATGGTTTTAGCACAGATGAATCCCAGGCTGAGAATGAATCCGCAGTTTGGGCATCATTTGGTATTTTAAGGGAATGTTACTGGAAGAGATTAGGAAAAATCCTAACAAATAGGAAAAAAACTTGCCAGACTGCCAGATCTCGCTGCTAAAAATGTTCCTTGATTACTTGGAGCTTATAATTGCCCAATTATTTTCAGAGTGTTTACATCTATATGACATATTTAGCATGTGCTTGGAATACGAAATACCCCTCGCGCAATTTCATTTGGGACAACTTTTCTGGTTTCAAAGCAACACTCAGTCCCACAGTATTGACAAAGGAAGGAACTGGAAAGGACCACACGCGATTGCATCAAGCACGTCTTAATGAGCCAAATCCATCTGGATGGCTTTTCATCATTGGATAAAAATTAATCCCTTCTCTTTCCCAGTTTTAAAGATTATTTTTAGTTTATCATTCAGTTTCAACAAAGCCTTTCCCTTGCCTTGCAAGTGTGGTCACTTTACAGCATAGGAAGTAAAGCCATTTCTCTGCACATGGAGACCAAAGGGAAACCAGCAAGGAGAACCTGCAGCTTTCCACATGCTTCCATAATAACAAAGTCCGTCCTTGTCTTGAATTAATTATGATATACTTATTCCAGCCTACGTCAATTTAGCAAGCTAATTATGCTTATGACTACCCTAGACCACATGATTAATATCACCAAATTCCATGTTCTTGAATATAGGAGGAGAGGAGCCACCATGAGCTGCTGCCGCCGTGTCCAGTCAAACCAGTAACCAGCAGCCTGTACCTTGTCCTGAGCCATTCTCACCTACCATCTGTAACCTCCTGATCCTCTGAAAGACGTGATACCTTATTTTGTGCATTTTAGTTCATACACAGACTTCACACACAGTGAGACAACACGACCTCTCCTCAGCTGGACAAATCCCTCCTGTTCTGCAGCGGGCTTGGAGAGAAGGGATTATGCTTTGAGGTTCAAACCCAATTATTTTCAGAGTGTTTACATCTATATGACATATTTAGCATGTGCTTGGAATACGAAATACCCCTTGCGCAATTTCATTTGGGACAACTTTTCTGGTTTCAAAGTTATTACTAAAAATAGATTAAATGGACTGACTGGACCCCCCCCTTATAGAAAAAAACAATCAGAACGTCCACATCTTCCAAGCAGTTGCTTTCTCTTCTTCTGGTAGGTGCAGACAACACCAAGACGCTGTATGGAGGCACAAGGCAGCAGAGAAGGCCCAGGTCCCAGAGTAAAATAATGAATGCAACATGAAAATGCAGCCCTGGAAGTAATTTTTATGGCCACAGAACTGATTTTTTTCTTTTTCTTGTATTTTTTTAGCCAACTGCCTTGCTGGAAATTTAGAGCCTCTCAAACAGGGAAATCAACTCCCTTCCAAAAGCCATCCCTGCATTCATGAGCCTGGATTACCAACATGAAGCGCTGGCTTATTTGGAGACAGCAACACCTGGCTTGCTGGTATGCG
Source organism: Nesoenas mayeri (assembly GCF_963082525.1). Classification (NCBI taxonomy): domain Eukaryota; kingdom Metazoa; phylum Chordata; class Aves; order Columbiformes; family Columbidae; genus Nesoenas; species Nesoenas mayeri. The sequence continues at coordinate 3,170,087 of NC_137548.1, read as the reverse complement.
CCAAAATACATCTTCTCTTTTTGATGACATAACTAAATCAATGATTAAATGATATAAGCGAGCTGGACAGTTTCTTCGTACCATGTTCACAACACCCTGAAGAATAGTGGTCACTGCTGGTGGTTTGGAGAGAGACTAGCTTTTCCAAAAAGTCAGTCAAGGCATCTACAATCTATCTTACTCATTCAGTATTAAAATACACTTACTCCACTGTGTCCTCAAAATCTCAGCTCCTAATATGTCATTGTTTTTGCATTGTCAACACGATGCCCTCACACCACTGCCGCGGAAACAATCGCCGGGATTTGACAGATGGATGGAGGTAGAAGCCAGCCTGGTGTTATGCGGCATGTACGTCAATCGAATGTTCCTGCTAAATGGGGCTCTGGTGAAAGAATTGACAACATTTCCTTTACCCTGTGATGCTACCTGCGAGGAGTGAGCATCCGCGGCGATGACGGACCCGCTCACACATCACGAGCCTATTGTTTCCTGCAGCCTGCGCACAGGCTCACGTGGATAAGAATCAGTTCACCATCGTGAGGGCTGGAGACTTAATTCTGGCCATAGTGTCACGCAGTGAGAAGATTACGTGAATTTTGCAGCCAGGGAAATATCAGACGCATACGACCCCATGGGAAAGGGGACTGAGTTGCACTGCTACTGGTAGAGGCGAAGAGAGCGTATTCTGCCTGTTTAACGACAATAAAACCTCATTAGCTTGGATTAGTCACGGCTTTAAATGGATTGTTTGCTACTCTTAGCACTCAACTGGGGGCAGGGCTATCCAACACCATCAATCCATTGGTGAGTTAGGTCCATAGCTTGTTTTATTTCAGCTAAAGTGACTTTAAAATCAAATCCTGCCTTCCCTTATGCTGGTGTAAACCCATAGCAACTCAGTACAATCAGCAAAGCTGTTCTGGGCATACACTGGAGTGCCTGAAGGTACCAGCTGAACTGGGAAGTTAAAATTCAAGGGCAAGCTCTCCCCAGCTTTTAATGAGTTCCGAACCAGCAGTTTAACTCAGGACATGAAGGTGTAATTACATTTACTAAACCCAAGCAAAACTCAGGGAGCTTGTCTTTGCAGACAGCGTGTTCCACAGGTTCGAGGAATAAGCATCTCTTGTTCAGTGAAGAAAAACCATTTTGCCACATCTCAGATGTTTGGAGACGACGTTCTCCTTTTAAACACATCCTTCCGAGACACTGCTGTGGTCTGTGTATTAGAATTATGCACATATGTCTGCTCAGAGTAAAGCCTTACTCATTTACTACTTGCTTGTTTTGGAAGTTTTTGTGTTTGCAGGGGATAAGAAGGTTACAACATATCTTGGGGAAAACAAGGTTTTCAGATTTTAATGAAAAACAAATGACTCAGTGATGGCGTACAGCATTTCTCTTGTACTATGATTAACTATTGTCAAGAACAGAAAGCAAAAAAGCAGATATTTTTGTTGTAGTTTAACAGTGACATCCATCAGCAATTTCTGCCAATTATCCCTTCGGTGTCTGTACACAGCCATCCACTTCAGATCAGCAGACAGCAACTTCACTCACAATTAGAAACCTCAACAACTTCCATGTGTCCTCCTATCCTTGCTATAAAGCGAACAAAGAGGCACCAGAGGGGGTAAACAACCTAAATTTCACATCCTATAACTAAATTAGCCCCTGATCAAGGGATGTGTCACTCTATACCCTCGCACCTACTTACCCTTCCAGATGAGAAGTTCCAGCCTGATTGAAGGAAAGCTCTGACCACAGTGACCATTAAGAGACAGAGAGACCTGTGGGGATGGCCAAGGTGTATCTGACTCTACCTTAGAGTCACAGGTAACTTCCTGACGTCACCTTGCAGCCCTGCATCTCCTTGGCTTTCTGATGGTCACAGTGTTGGGACCCGGTCCCAAGGTGCTAACTTCTCCTGATGTAACATCCAGACTGATGAACAAGGTGGCCATGGACCTTGACACCACTTACAGCTAAGATCTAGAGAAGCAGCACAACAATCTAAAGCAATATATAAACAGCAAGAAAACCTGATAATGCCCGGATAGACCAACGATACATCATTAGGTCAAAGAGAAAAGATGAGCCCAACTCTGCCAAATCCAAAACCGTAAGTTTTGAGCAAAACAAATAAAAAGAGCTAAGGAGAAGGAGTTGGGTGCATCTGCATCTATAACACTATGAGATCTGGCAACTTAAGGAATTCAGAATTTAACTAAAACTACTGGAATTGGGCAAGACCATCTGTGTATGGTCCACCTTAGCTGTGAAAGCAACCTGGGATTGTGTATGTGCTCTCAGCTTCTTCGGTTGCCACACAGCAGATGGTTTTGGGCTGCACTGCCAATATGGAAGTTACATCATGCTGCTGCCCCTGTGCTTGATATGATCTGTCAGATGAAATTTGAGGTCAGAATATCAGTGACATCTGTTCATACAAAGTTCAAGGTCTGTAAAAGGCCCCGGCAAGACAAGGTGTAGCATTTGTACACACTGTCTGTGCTTGGAGTGGAAAAATTGTAAGATCTGTACACCAAGGACATGCAAATGTACATTATTGTTAGAAGTAGTAGCAGTAATAATCATACTGAGATTTAACACACATATATTGAAGAGACAAGGAGCTTCCATTTACGCTATTCTGCTGACTCTGCCCTGCTCTGGTGAGACCCCCCTGCAGTGCTGGTCCAGCTCTGGGTCCTCAGCACAGGACACACATGGACCTGCTGGAGAGGGGCCAGAGGAGCCACAGGAATGATGCGAGGCTGGAACAGCTCTGCTGGGAGGACAGGCTGAGAGTTGGGGTGTTCAGCTGGAGAAGAGAAGCTCCGGGGAGACCTTACTGTGGCCTTTCTGTACTTAAAAAGGGCCAATAAGAGAGATGGGGACAGAGTTTTGAGCAGGGCTTGTCGTGATAGGACAAGGGGTGATGTTTTTAAATCAAACAACAGGAGATTCAGGCTGGACATGAGGAAGAAATTGTTGGCCCATGAGGGTGGTGAGAGCCTGGCCCAGGTTGGGCAGAGAGGTGGTGGCTGAACCATCCCTGGAGACATCCCAGGCCAGGCTGGACGGGGCTCTGAGCAACCTGAGCTGGTGAAGATGTCCCTGCTCATGGCAGGGGGGGCACTGGGGGAGCTGGCAACGTCTCTTCAACCCAAACTATTCTATGATTCTGTGATTCTGTGATTCTATGATAAAGATTCTCTATGAGAACACATCAATAACAACTTCTGAATGAGTTCCTTGAACACACGTTCCAAGGGATGTCTTCCGCTGCCAAAGATCTACATGACTTTGTTTTCCCCAGATAGGCTTGACCTGACACCAACTCAAGCCAGTCACAAGATTCATCAGCCTGAGACTAAACTTGCTTTTCAGCACTTCAGCACTGACTGAGCAAGAGATAAACACAAATCACTTCATTCAAAGCTGCACATCGTCCCATTAAAGAAAACCTCTCTTATAAACTTTGTAATAAATTATACCAGATGAACCTCCAATAGGTTCACCATTCATATACTTTACTCCAAAATAAAACGTTACAAAACTCTATAAAGCTTCCTTTGAAAATGAATCTTGTTATTGCTAAAATTGAGTGACATTTCCAAAAAGAAATGGACATTCTGAATTACACTCTCATTTTTACTTTCAGTGCAGTAAACCAAGAGTAGTTTCAAGGAAAGACATGCGACTGCTTTGACATAAAGTTGTTGTGAATGGAGTTTAGACCCAGGACACTGCAGAAAGCACTCATATGCATCTCATTATTAAATAATTATGATATAGCATCTACTTCCAAGAAACACTGCAATAAATCCAGGCCAGTTCACGTGTGTGCTAAGATCCGAGCGTAAAAGCAGTCAGCACACTGACACACAGCCCAATATCAAACCACCTGTACTTATCTCCTGTTTGATGGGTGTCTCCAGAGGGTGATTCATGACACCAGCCTTGGGAGATGAATCAGCTCTCGGAGGTGCCCACCTCTCCTGCTGACTCCTGGAAGCTCAGACAACTTTCTTAGTACTTACTGACGGTGACACCCCTGCCTTTCCACTTAAATTTGAGAAGAAACTTCTTCTCAGTGAGGGTGGCAGAGCCTGGCCCAGGCTGCCCAGGGGGGTTGTGGAGTCTCCTTCTCTGCAGACATTCCAACCTGCCTGGACATGTTCCTGTGCGACCTCACCTGGGTGTTCCTGCTCCATCAGGGGGACTGGACTAGATGATCTTTTGAGGCCCCTTCCAGTCCCAAACATACTGAGATACTGTGATTGAGATGCCTCGGGATGAGTCCAACCCTGGCGGTCTCAGGCTCAGTGTCCGTGGCAGCACTGCAGTACATGAATTAAGCACATGCTTTAATTTCCTTGCCTTAGAGTCTAATTAAGAACATTTGAGGAAGAGTTAAAAGAACATTTTACAGGTAAGCAGCTGGGGCAAAAGACAGGAAAGGAGGCTGAGGGGAGACCTTCTCGCTCTCTACAACTGCCTGTAAAGAGATTGTAGCGTGGAGGGTGTTGGCCTCTTCTCCCAAGGAACAAGTGATAGGACAAGAGGAAACGGCCTCAAGTTGCGTCAGGGGAGATTTATATTGGATATTGGGAAAAATGTCTTCACTAAAGGGGGTTTTCAGGCATTGGAACAGGTTCCCCTGGGAAGCGGTTGAATCATCATCCCTGGAGGGGTTTAAAAGAGGAGTAGATGAGATTTTCAGGGACATGGTTAGGACCACCTTAGGTTAATGTTAGACTTCATGATCTTGAGGGTCTCTTCCAACCAAAACGATTCTATGATTCTATTTATCACTGTATTCCTGCATTTTGTAACCCCAGGAGATACTTCCAACTGTTTTCTCCACTGCCATTCGGGCAATACCTCCGACAGGTCTCACCCCTGCCTTTCCACGATGGCGCATTTGGGATAAGTCTCATTCTCAGGGTGTCCATACAACCCACCCGCCTCAGGCGCTCACTACATAGAGCCCTGGTGCTGTAGCCAATGCTGGGACGGGAGAGCTGGCCAGACCAAAACAAAGGCACGTTCTGAAAATTACTCAGTGTTGTGGGTCTCACCTCAATACCCCCCTCACATCTCCCCGAACCACACAGACCACGTGCCAACCCTCCTCGGCAGCTGTCCCCACTCCATTTCTTTCCACGTTAGAAGAGCTTTCTGTGTGGTGATCTGCAAACATCTGCGTGCCTCTTTACTACTGAAGGAGGCTGCTTGTTTGGATTTCACTCCACCACGCAGGAGCCAGCAGTTTCTGTGATTCTACCAGAACATTTCTAGGAAGCCACAAACCTCAAGTGCTTGAAAATGGGCAACACGGAGCATGCTGGTCCCTGCTCTCCAACCAGAGCACAAGATGCTGCAGCATCTGTTCCACGTGCCCTCCCCACGCCAGGGAAGGGGACAGGATCAGTGCTTTTGGGAAGCTGACTGCCCTACCCCATTAGGATTCTTTGGGAATCCCTGCTAAAACCTTTGCTGATCTGTAAAACTGGCTGCAAACACTCACATTTAATGTATGGGTCCAGTATTAGTTGAGCTTGGCCGGCTTCGTCCCCAGCAAGAACCTTTCCATTTTCAGCCTGTCGGATCTGACAAGCGCTGTCATGTAGTCACTTCCAGTCTGTTGCTCTTTCCTCCTACCACGGCTGGATTTTCCCTGCCTAAAGAAGCAGGCAGCGCAATATCTGACGCTGCTGCTGCAGCCCAGCATGGGGAGGAGGTTAAGACCGGACGGAACAGAACCGCCCGACAGCACTTGGAGTGGTTACGTTGGAGGCGACCGCGACTTATGAGTTGTCTTAGACCCTACAGGGTAGGGACGGTCTCTCGTCCTCTGCATTTACTGCCTGGTGTGACATGAGCCCGGGCTGTGCAAGGAGCCCTCAGGGAATAAAGGGCAGCAAATCACCCTGTTAACCAGCACAGAAGCCAGCGCACCTGGCCGCAACGCTGCTGCTTTTACAGCAGCCGACTGTCTGAATTACAATGCCGCACGTCCTAAAATCTGGTGCTGTGCAGCAGCGACGGACCGACATCAGCAGGCAGGTCCATCAGCTCCTTCAACTTTCTTTAAGGCATTTTTTCCCCCTCCAGAAAGGAACACCAGGTAACCACCATGCCTGCAGAATACTCAATAGCACACATACGTTCCAAGGGAAAACGAGACAAACTATTGCCTGCTGTATCAAAACCCAGCCCTGTTTGTAATTTAACCAGCCTGACCCAGGTAGATCGAAGAACTGGAAGTCACGCTCTGCTGACAAGCGCTGCACCGTGGCTCTTGCTTTGTTTTTATCCTGGATGTAGCACTGAATTTAACTCACCGCGAGGAATCACATTTCATTGTTGGTCGGCATAAAAGCTCAAACCAGAGACAGCACACACCTTGCGATTTTACGGCTCGGGTGTTCTCAACAATGTACCACATCTGGTGGGAAAAGGGTCCATTTCTGGCAGAAAAGCAACTTCAGAAAGTACCACTCAGCTCTTTAAAACATTTGACGCTGAATATAATAAACCTGCAACAGTGCAGTCAAAGCCTGAGGTTTCTACAGACATTGAAAACAAAAACTTGAACATCAGGAATATTTTTAGAAAGCTTGACTGTCCACCTTTGATTTATACCACACATATACCCGCTGTATTTTTTCAGCATGCCGAGCTTTATATCTGCATCACAGCTACAAGCGCAGTCGTATCTCAGGCTGGACAACATCACCACATTCCCAGTTGACACTGAAGTGTGATGTGAAGTCGCGATGTGCTCTGCAAGGAACGAGGCTGTCGTGTCCGATTGAGAGCACACAACAGATCCACAATCTCTATCTCGTGGTTTTTGTATTAGGTAATTGCCTTAGAGCTGACACTTCTAAAAATAAGGGTGGGGGAAAGCAGCTGAAGGGAACAATTGCTATCTCAAGCTCAGGGGCAGCAAGCACAAAAAAGTTGGTGACTCTGTCTCCAAAGCAAAAAAACCCAAAAAATCTAGTGCACAATATTAAAATACTACAGAAAATCAGATAACATTATGCGGACCTGATTTCACATCATTTTAAAAGCCAGAATTGAAGTACGACAACTTTATCAGTTGTTCACATTTCAACAGCAGTTTCTTCATCAGGAATCATTCACACAGCAGTTGAATACGAGCAACCGGAATGTAACTGTACTTTTCCTAGATGATATTAAAGTGCTAAAAATGCTGTCCAATAATTACTTTAAAAATATACCTACACATACACACACACACTCACATTACTTTGCATGGAACAGAGCAGGAGCAATTACTTTGCATGGAACAGAGCAGGAGCAAAGTAAATCCCTGCCTAAGGTTAGATATATAGGAAAGAAAAGAATTTACCGTCTGGCACAGGCGAATTTAATTCAGAAACATTGTAAGACGGTAACGGTGCCACTCTCGCCGAACGTTTCTTCATCCTTTGAAACTGCTCTCCCACTCACACGCTCGCTCCGTCTTTGGTCTGCATCGCGTTTGGTCCCTAGTCCTATAGTAAACCCCCGGCTATGGCTGGTGCTGGATGTTTTTCTGGAGATGCTGCAGCAGGCTATGAGGACTGATTTGCTGTTTCCCTGGGAAACCATTTGCAACACATTCAAACAATGCTTGACCCCCGCTAACACTTTTTCTTTCGTTCAACTGTTAAGCGCGGCAGATAAAATACAAATATATATTAGCGATCGCGCTGCGTAAACTTGAAAGCGCGGCAACCCCTTTGCATGAAAGCAAGGGTTTCATCAAATATCCGCGCTGTGGTAGCAAAGCAGACGGCAGATTTCTCAGACAACTGCAAGAGAATTCTGCAACGCAATTTTCTGGTTCCTTACACTGTGACAATATAGGGATGATTACAGTAATTATTTTAAATAAACTTTGAATAATGCAACTCCTATAGAGCTGCCAAATCAGGAATGCCTTGGGCAAGAGAGCCAGTAGTATCTAGCTCTGTATCAGATAGCAAAGTAATGGTATTGGAGGAGTCTCTTCTTTTAATGCCCTACAAAATTTGCCACCACCAGGAGATACATATATATATATATATATATACATATAGGCCACAGTTGGTCTACATTTCTTCCTCACTTCCCTTGAGGCAGCTGGGACATTTTTTTCCCCTCTTTCCCTGACATCTTCTCACTCTTTTACTCTCTTTTTATTATTATTATCTATATTACTGGGAGTTGTTCCCATCCTGGGGCTTGGTCCTCCATCCCCTACTATATCACCAAACAGGGAGGAGTCACCAGCTGTAAGAGTCGGCATGAAGAAGGCTGAGAGTGACCTGATCAATATCTCAGGGTGGGTGTCAGAGGATGGACCAGACTCCGTTCAGTGGTGCCCAGCGCCAGGGTGAGGGGCAACGGGCACAGACTGAAACACAGGAGGGTCCATGTGAACATGAGCAGAAACTTGTTTGCTGGGAGGTGCCAGAGCCTGGCCCAGGCTGCCCAGAGCGGGTGTGGAGTCTCCTGCTCTGAGACATTCAAACCCCCTGGACCCACCTGTGTGATCTGCTCTGTGACCCTGCGTGAGCAGGGGTTGGACTGGGGATTTACAGAGGTCCCTTCAACCCCAACCACTCTGTGGTTCTGTGAGGAAGGACATTTGAAAAGGATCAAGAATCACTGACCTAGAATGTCACACGCTGGGCTTCCTGAAGCAGCTGGCTGGCATCTCACGTGTTTTACACAATAACAAGCATTGTGATGGGTATGTGTGCAAGGACCCGTCCCTTCACTCACCCATAAAGAGCCAGCACACACAGAGGAGCAGAGGGGAGGAAGCAGAGTCCCCACCAGACCATCCTCTGGCCGCAGTCAGAGAAGAGCCTGGCACATGAGGAGAACTGAGCTACAGCAGCTCATGACTCCACCATACCCAGAAGGGGCAGGAGACCACCCTTAGGTCTTTGTGGCAACCAAGCCAGAAGCACAGGACATTACTTTAAATGCATGACCTTGCTCTGCACATCCCTTTAATGCCGCTCTCCTATTCCCCTTTGGGAGACAGTGCATCCTGCACTCTTTATTCTGTTGATAGAGTCAGGGAGAGACAGTGGTTAACCCTACAGAAGGGCGGGAGAAAGGACCTCATCACTCCCTCTTCCCAAGGCCATCCTGCCCCAGTATCTCATAGTTTATAGAATGTCCTGAGTTGGAAGGACCCACAAGGATCATGGAGTCCAACTCCTGTCCCTGCACAGGACACCCCAAAATTCATACCATGTGTCTGAAGACATTGGCCGGTCTCTTCTTGAACACTGTCAGGCTTGGGGACGTGTTCAGTGCCAAGTACCAGGGACACACTACAGAACAAGTACATGGAAAAAAAGTGGTTACAGTTGCTTGGTTTTCCACCCAGCACGTCCTCTCCTAGAAGGCTTGGAGCTCTCCTTTAGGATCTTCATTACATTGCTCGCGACTGATAATGCTCTCCACCGTGACAGTCTTTTCCAAAGCAACGCACTGCGTTGCATAAAGCTAACTGGCTTTTACTGCTTATCTGCATGCAGACGATTTCCAGCACTGTGTAACAACCACTTTTCCAAACAAAATTATCTCCTCAATTTGCAGAAGGAATTTTATTCTCCCATCTTAAGCGCTGAGAGTCAGCAGACTTTGAGATAGAGCAATCACCAGTCAAGTAATTGCTGGCTCCACAATCACAAGTCTATCTATTAATCCATGTCTAGTCCTTGAGCACTTATATAATATAAACAACATAATAATATAACACAGAGATTGTTTTTAGAAAACCATTTCTGCAAATAGGCGCTTATAATGGAATCATTAATGAACCTTAACAATGGTGAGGATGAAATGCATGAGACAATGTCAAGCAATTCGAGACATTTCTTGCAGACAATTTCAACACTAACAGGAGAACGTGATTCCATCTAAAAGCTGCTGCATTTCCTTCCAAGGAAAAATCAGCCATTGTTCTAGCACTGTAACTCAGAAGCCATATGCCAACCCACAAAGCCCTCTTTCAAATAACCACCCCAGCAACCTCCGCTTCATACAACACTTACAAGAGGAAAGAAGCCAATATAAAACTGTTTTAAAAATATGTGTGATTGGTACCTGTGACTCCCATCAGACTGAAGCTTCTCTGGTTACACAAGCAAGAGCTTTGGCCGTCTGTTTCTGCTCCTACTACGAACACCTGATTGCACTTCTTATGAGATGCTATTCATATGGGTGCTCTGATCTTTCCTATGTACTCTCTATCTCCACCCTAAATGTGCTGAAGAATGAAACAATATGGAGCAGAAGTGAGAGAAGCAAGCTCTGTTCCTCTCTCCTGAGGTACATCAGATGCAAATCCATCTACAAGCGGCGTGTGATGCCCAAATTTGCCAGGATGGTATGATAGTTACTGCTCAGACCGCAAGCCAACATCAAATCTGTGCTGCTGTGCCGCATCACCTCATGTTTATGCAAGACACCACAGTGGGAAAATACGGGTGTTTTCCCCCAAAAAATTAATCAGTAAACTAGTTTTCAAGTACCTTTAAAACAGATCTCCATATGCTGGTGCTTGACTCGAATTCTGCGCTCTCAGTCTACAACGTGTTGGAGTTTTCTCATTCGCAGGGAATGGGAGCCATGGGATACCTGGAAATGCAGCTCACGACTTCTCTGACCACGTCTCCTGCTCTGAGACATTCAAACCCGCCTGGACCCACCTGTGTGATCTGCTCTGTGACCCTGCGTGAGCAGGGGGGTTGGACTGGGGGGTCTACAGAGGTCCCTTCAACCCCAATATCATCCTGTCTTTCTGAGCCCCAAGGTCCCTGCCAGTTGCTGCCGAGCGTGTGGGCTCCACAGTCTGGAATTAACAAAACCCAGTGCGATCCAATGCTCCACATAACCAATCTACATATGCAATTATTTCACTCCGGGAGTCCCTGTTTGTCAGGAAAACATGCAGTATGAATTACAGCAGTGCAAATTATACAGCGTGTAACTAACGACACAGTGAAAACGAGAACGCGGGCTGCAGGCTCACAACCTCCGCATCTGTTCCTAGTTGAAGCGAACACTGCTAAGACACCAACCAAAGCTCTCAAGACTGAAGCAGCATCCATTCCCTTGCACTGATTTTATTGCAAAAGATGATTATCAGATGTGACGTGTCTCAGGAGAGATTCCTCATCCCCAGACAAGCGTCTCAGTGGTTGGAGGCCTCTGAACTGCATCCAGGTTGCTTCATACAGCCATCCTTGTGCAGGCACGCTGCCTGCAGCTCTGTCCCTCGGCTCACTAAATATTAATCTGGACAGGAGCACGGGGAAGCTGGGGCTTGCTGACTCACTAACCAGAGAGCAAACCAGCGCTGGAAGCGGAGTCAGAACTAGAGAGTGCTGAGTCACATCCACTAACAAGTACTCCACGCTCACGGCAGAAAGGGACCGATGCTGTCAAAACACACACCATCCTCCTGGCTTGCAACATCTCTGTTTGCAGCAGTCAGTCATACATATTTATGGGATCTACTCCAAAACTAAAGGCTATTTGCTTCACTGAAGTTGTAAGCTACATCAATTTTTCTACACTGAGGGTGGTGAGAGCCTGGCCCGGGTTGGCCAGAGCGATGGTGGATGAACCATCCCTGGAGACATCCCAGGCCAGGCTGGACGGGGCTCTGAGCAACCTGAGCTGGTGAAGATGTCCCTGCTCATGGCAGGGGGGGCACTGGATGGGCTTTGAAGGTCCCTTCAACCCAAACTGTTCTATGATTCTATGTTCAAAAGCTGCAACTGACCTCTGAGGTTTATCTCAAGTGTCAGACTCACGTGGATGGATGCTTGCCTGTGGCCAACCACGCTCCAGTCACAGATGTACTCACTTTCTGCTGACAAAACTGGCAAGAGAGACCAAAATCATTCGGAGGTTTACCTCGTGGTTCAGATATAAAGGACAAGGTCCCTGTGAAGGACACTACACCGTCTCGCATCACCAGTTGGTTCTGATGTCTACAGTCCTAATCAGTGAACAAATTGAGCTATGGCAGGTTCAGCTTAGGGGGCTTTTTTCCCTATGGGAAACAATTAATAACCAAAATTACAATATGAATGTAATCCCAATGGGGAGTGACAGAATATCTGATCCAGAGAAGATGACAAGTGCACTATGGCCCCAGGGAGACAGAATCATCTCAGCTGAAGGAAAACAGCTGCACAAGTACAGGAAACACTGATTTTCCACACTGATAATGCGATTCATCTCACTTGGCTTGGGACACCAAAATCTGAACCAGCTATTCCAAACTCTTTTTAAGGTGAATGGTTGGAAACTGGCAACTCTAGAAGACAACTTGCTTGGTCTCTGTTAGATGTCTACTGTCAACTGAGATTAGTAACGCTGTGAAGGCACCCACTTCAACCCACTGACCATGATGACGAGGAGGTGACTTGCTCACGCCTGGTCACCCTAGTTAAGGCAGATGCTCACAATGGGAAAACACATTGTGTGAAGACCTGGTAAAGACACGAAAGGACTTTCTTTGACTCAAATCCATTTTGTGGAACAGTGTTCAGATACAAAACTCTAGTCTTGGTTTGTTTTGAACAGCACTAGTTACAAGATCCATATGAAACCCACTTTGCATGCAATCCTGTAGCCAACAGGTCAGTCTGTTCCCAATCACTAGACTATAAGACTCTCATAAACATGACTTTTATTGGCTCTTCCAGACTGAGCATGTGATTTAAGATGACAAGCTAAAAGGCCATTACCAAGTTCATTTTATCCTGGTGGAATACAAATCAGACGCAAGACGCCAAAGAGACAAACAGTCAAACTGAGATGAAAACAGGCGTAGCCCACAAAAGGGATTTTTATGTGTAGCAAAGTCAGGGCTTTAGTTTGAACTTTTACCTCGCTTCTAGCAAAACTAGAAGCATGCAGCAAATGTTATTTAATTCAAACAAACTCAATCCAAAACAACTTCCAAGGCTCGCAGAAGAAAGTACAATGCGTCTCACTGCTGTGCCCAAAAATCCATATGGATTTTTGAAGAATTGAATCCTGAATTCCTTACTCTGTCTTAACTTTCAGTGACTTAAATACTTTTGGATACTCCTGCTCAACAACCCAGAATATTGGTTGTGTTTGATAAGCATTAGGGAAGTTCCTTTTCCTTAGGTTTCCCATAGCAGAGACTTAGGCATGGATTCCAGAAATTCTTCTAAAATTAATAATTCATTCACAAGCTACAGCGTAGAGCAGCTCAAGCTGGTGCCTCCTGAAGAGGGACCCTGGACAATTATACCCCCTCAATCCAAGCTCCCGTCCCCCAGGTGTCCCTCTGGGCCAATGGCAAAATTGGAGTCTGGGGTCTCCCTGTTCTCCACTGGATCTCTTAATTATCATCAGGTGGGTTGTCAATTAAAATTCTGACCTTCAGGTGCTATTTTGCACCCACAGCTGGAGCCAAACATCATTCTGTTAGACACGTCCTGTTCCTTTACTTATCTCCAGGGACGTAGCTCTCCTTATCTTCCAGCTTAAAGACTCTGGGGCCTTTTTTCCCTTAACGAAGCAGCAAGTTCAAAGGTTCACAGCTTGCAGAAGTTACGCTAGGCAAACTCACACTAAGCAAATTCTATATAAGCAGTTCTATATTCTATATAAGCAACCTGAGCTGGTGAAGATGTCCCTGCTCATGGCAGGGGTGGCACTGGGGGAGCTGGAAGGTCCCTTCAACCCAAACCCTTCTGTGATTCTATGATCCAGTAGCTACATGACCAAACACCTGACTGCACCACAGACATACGGCAATTAATCATTCCCCAAGCGTAAATTAACCAGCATTCACAAGCCCATACTCCAGTGGTGGCCATGGATTCACACACCCACAGGAGCCCCAGATTCGAGTATATAAGTGCTTAGAGGGTCCCACTTGTTTAAAACAATTGTGTCCTCCATCGGCTCCCTGGTGGATGGCATCAAAATCACTGTGCCAGCAGTGGCGAGTTCCTGCCTCTCTTCTCCAGATCTTCTGTCCAAAGAGCTGGAACCAGCAAATGATTCTACAATAGCATTTCAGCCTGGGATCCGCTGCTCCCAGCCAGTCCCTGGCTTGTGACATTAACAGAAAGACACCCTTAACCTCGACCTCGCTAATAACCAGGTATGGTTTGAGAACATTCATATTTAAGGCACACTAAAGCAGAAGAGGCAGAAACTGAGCTTTATCCCAATTTGCTGGCATTCTGCAAATACCAAGAAGCAAGGTACTCATTGCCTGCTAAAATCTCACCTAACAAATGCGAGAAATACTACAAAATCTGAAGGGATTTTAATTCCCCTGGTGTCTGGGTGTTTCTACAGTGATGTCCAGTTCACGCTAACATGAGTTGCTATTTTCAGTAAATCAGCCCAGGAATTCACTCCTTAATACCCACCCTGTTTTCCTAACAGGAAAAAAATGCAATGTGATCTATTTTTAGGTTTCCCAAGCAGGCAATTTCCAGAAATCAGATTAACAGCACCAGCTAAACATCCTTTCAAAGGCAAGGATGTGGACATAAGTGGCCTTTTCAGCCTCCGAGGAGCTGCTGCAAACCAGCCGAACTGCTGGAAAACCCATTTAAAAACGCTTCAATCCCCGACAGCCGGTTACAGAATCCCAGAATGTCAGGGGTTGAAGGGCCCTGGAAAGCTCATCCAGTGCAATCCCCCCATGGAGCAGGAACACCCAGATGAGGTTACACAGGAAGGTGTCCAGGTGGGTTGGAATGTCTGCACAGAAGGAGACTCCACAACCCCCCTGGGCAGCCTGGGCCAGGCTCTGCCACCCTCACCTTGTCATTCATTCACTCCAACTACGTTCAAGTAACACTGAGCTAATAACAAAAAACTTGCTAATAATAAAAACTTGCTATTATTAGCTGAGCGAGTAATAAAAACCAGGGTGAAGGAAAGAGACTCAGAGCTCAGAACGGGTGTCAGAAGTAGGATGCTCTGCAGAATTCCCAAATAAGCATCTTGTCCCTGCATCCAAACCACTGCAAGTGGTGTTTTCCATCCTGTATACCACAGGCAACTCAGAACGGCTGTTAAAGACAGGCACAAAATATTAGAAAGAAAAACAAACCTGGTGCCAGCCTGGTGCTATTCGGCCTTCTGTGTCTTCTTTGGAAGCAATTTAGGTCTCTCTAAGTCAAAATAGTTTGACACCCATGAGCATCAGACACTGGGTTCCAGCAGATTCCCGAGGCAGATGTGAAGCCTTGTGAACAACTCCTGCACGAACACGAGGGAACACGAGGGAACACGAGGGAACACGAGGGAACACGAGGGAACACGAGGGAACACGAGGGAACACGAGGGAACACGCCCTCCGTATCGCAGCTTTTCAAGAAGAACAAAGCGACCAAGTCCTGATCCAATGGCGGACTCTGTTTTAGGACTAATTTCCAGCTGCTCTGGTAGTCATAAAATCTCCCACCCCTTGGTTTCGGGCTATTTGACTTAAAAGCATTTTAGTTTTCCATTTTAAGTGCTGATGTAACGCCAAGGTGGCTTTGCTTCTGCAAAATTACAGCGACATTTACTTACCGATGGTGAAATAACAGCCAAAAATTGCAGCTGCAAGAGATCAGCCCGACTCCACCGCAACCAGTCCTTACAACTGCGGTTGTGAAAGCTCAGCACCAAACACATTCCAGCACCCAGAGAGCTCCTCTGACACCATTGATCTCTGCTGAGGGGCCAAGTTTACCTGCACCCATCAGCACGGGTACCACGGAGGATGCTCATGTATCCCTGGTCCAGCAGAAGGATCCTGTGTGAGTTTAATTCCCCCTCTATTTCCCCCAGAACTTAGGCTGGCTTTAAAAACAATATTATACAAACAACAAAAAGATCTCAGGTGACAAATTCAGCTCTTACTAGTCTGGAAAATAAAGCAGTGCTGAAGTTCGACAGAATTCTTTAGATCAGTAACAACTTTTTGAATTTTCTAGCAGGAATTCTCTACAAATTCATTGAAAAATAAAACAACGACCCAGTAAAATCCTCGCACTATAGGAATGAAAAATTTTGGTACTAAGAAATCTCCAACCTTTTGTGAGTACTTGTTGTCTAATCTTCATATAATCCTCCCTAATACCTTTCAGTGTAAATCTCTGTTACGTGCGACATCTTATTAGCAAGACAATGAAGAGAACACAAGAAAAGGCTCCTGAGCAGCATTAGGGGATAAAGGAAGGATTAAACAGTCGTGACACAATGGAAATGTGGGAGCTGTGTATTCACCAGACCAGTCCGGTTTCTAATACTCTCACTGGGTCAGTTACTGAAGTCCCTGCACTGTCCTGCAGGACTGTGCTCGGGGTGACGGGTGGTGGCAGGACCCGGCCATCGTCTCACCACTGGAGATGGTTTTCCAACATAAGAGGGGAGACACGGATGCTGTTCTCGACATATATGAAAAGCTGAGTGCATATGCACCAGAAACAGTCAGTAAAAGTGAAACAGGCTCTTGCTTTACTTTTACACTTACAATTCAAGCCTGGAGAAGAAAAGGCTCTGGAGTGACCTTATTGCAGCCTTTTCATACTTAAAAGGGATTGAGAAGAAAGATGGGGACAGACTTTTTAGCAGCGCCTGTTGCGATAGGACAAGGGGTGATGGTTTTAAACTAAAGGAGGGAGATTCAGGCTGGACAGGAGGAAGAAATTGTTGCCCTGAGGGTGGTGAGAGCCTGGCCCAGGTTGGCCAGAGAGGTGGTGGCTGAACCATCCCTGGAGACATCCCAGGCCAGGCTGGACGGGGCTCTGAGCAACCTGAGCTGGTGAAGATGTCCCTGCTCATGGCGGGGGTGGCGCTGGGTGATCTTGGAACGTCCTTTCCAACCCAAACTATTCACAGAATCACAGAATCGACTGGGTTGGAAAAGACCTCAGAGATCATCGAGTCCAACCCTTGGTCCAACTCTAGTCTGTTTACTAGATCATGGCACTAAGTGCCATGTCCAACCTCACTTTAAAAACCTCCAGGGACGGCGAGTCCACCACCTCCCTGGGCAGCCATTCCAATGCCTGACCACTCTCTCTGTAAAGAATTTCTTTCTCATTTCCAGCCTAAATTTCCCCTGGCAGAGTTTAAGTCCATGGCCCCTTGTCCTATTGCTGACTGCCTGGGAGAAGAGCCCAATCCCCACCACTCTAGTTATAGAGAGTGATGAGGTCACCTCTAAGCCTCCTCTATGTTTCTATGATTTCTTTAGGATGATGATATCCTTTCAGTAACGTGGAAGGGTCTGTTTCCCAGAGAGGAACCAGCAGCCCCATGCACAAGGAACCTATTCCAGGGACACTTTCACAGGTCACCCTCTCCACACACATCCCCATCATGGGCTGGGGAAACAAACACACCACCCCAGCGGCAGGGCCAGGAAACCCGCTTCATCTGATGGAAATGGGAGATATTTTTATGAGTAATTTCTTCAGGTCCTTGCTCCACTTAAAGAATTGACCGGTGGTTCAAAACAAGGTGGTCTCAAGTGAAATTGCTCCAGTCAAGGGTACCCCTGAGACCTCTGCTGCCTTCTAGTTGACAGGGAGGAGATGTACCC
Organism: Nesoenas mayeri; assembly: GCF_963082525.1. Classification (NCBI taxonomy): domain Eukaryota; kingdom Metazoa; phylum Chordata; class Aves; order Columbiformes; family Columbidae; genus Nesoenas; species Nesoenas mayeri. The sequence goes on along the minus strand of NC_137548.1, from coordinate 3,152,449 downwards.
CTGCTTATACTGGCTCCCCAAGCAAGGCTTTGCAGAACCCGAGATCTGGACCAGCTGGGGGCCAGCAGCCATCCACAGGCTTGATCTACTCTTTACTTGAAAGACCAGTGCACTCCATCCTTTAAAAATCAGACCTTAATCCAAAAGAAGTTCTTACTCAATACTTAAAATCAAGACTATTTACTGCAACAGAGTACAATATTGATCTGGAGCTGGTTTAACTTGTCAGAGGTAAATCAGAGCCCGCAGCAGGATTCTATTAAGTTATTGAAGAACCCATCTCCTCGTTAGGCAACTTGCTATGCTATCAGCACTCAGTTCCCAAACCAATTAATCTGCCATCCAAGCATCCTCTTATGTCCTTTGCTGGATAGCGGCATCTTCAAGCCCAAGACAACCCTCTGCTTACAATACCTGTGTGTCAGCGTAGCCTGTTAATGGGTAGGAATTGGTAGGTCTGGTCAGAGAAGATCAAGTGCACAGATCTCAAGAGATTCAGCACAACTTCCCATAACCCATGGGACACGGTTGCCCACTCATAGGATTATTTTTAACACCTCCACATTCATGTTAAATATCTGAGGAGGGGTTGCCCCACTTCTACAAAAACATTTTCAGAACCTGGAATCAATGTTGATGAAAAGATGGAGGTTTTTTAGACCTTTTTCTTTTCCTTGTCTATGACTTTCTTGCAAACCATAGAATCATTCTGGTTGGAAGAGACCCTTAATATCATCCAGTCCAACCATAACCTAACTCGAGCATTAAACAACGTCCCTAAGAGCCTCATCTAAATGCCTTTTAAACCCCTCCAGGGATGGTGACTCCAGCACTGCCCTGGGCAGCCTGTTCCAATGCCCAACAGCCCTTTCCAGGAAGGAATTTTTCCCAATATCCAACCTGAATGTTCCCCGGCACAACTTGACACCACGTTTTGCTCCAGCCATGCAACAAATCACAGCACAACAGCTGATTGCCACCATTTCTGAATAGATACCACATCCTGCCCACTGCATCAGTGTACACAAAAGGTCTCCTCCCAGTAAGTGCTGCTCAGGGAACAGAAGGACTATGATTAATCCTGGCTCTTAAACTTACCAGGTAAGGTTCCTGGTGCCATGTGGACCACATACAGCCAACATCATCCATCACAGTATCACAGTATCACAGTATGTTTGGGATTGGAAGGGACCTTGAAAGCTCATCCAGTGCAATCCCCCCATGGAGCAGGAACACCCAGATGAGGTGACACAGGAAGGTGTCCAGGCGGGTTGGAATGTCTGCAGAGAAGGAGACTCCACAACCCCCCTGGGCAGCCTGTTCCAGGCTCTGTCACCCTCACTGAGAAGCAGTTTTTTCTCAAATTTAAGTGGAACCTCTTGTGTTCCAGCTTGATCCCATTACCCCTTGTCCTATCATTGTTTGCCACCGAGAAGAACCTGGCTCCATCCTCGTGGCACTCACCCTTTATATATTTATAAACATTAATAAGGTCACCCCTCAGTCTCCTCTTCTCCAAACTAAAGAGCCCCAGCTCCCTCAGCCTTTCCTCACACAGGAGATGCTCCACTCCCTTCAGCATCTTTGTTGCCCTACGCTGGACCCTCTCCAGCAGTTCCCTGTCCTGCTGGAACTGAGGGGCCACAACTGGACACAAGATTCCAGGTGTGGTCTCACCAGGGCAGAGCAGAGGGGAAGGAGGACCTCTCTGACCTACTGACCACCCCCTTCTAACCCACCCCAGGTACCATTGGCTTCCTGGCCACAAGGGCCCAGTGCTGGCTCATGGTCATCCTGCTGTCCACCAGGACCCCCAGGTCCCTTTCACCTACACTGCTCTCTAATATGTGATTTCCCAACCTATACTGGAACCTGGGGTTGTTCCTGCCCAGATGCAGGACTCTACACTTTATGGTGTTCAGCCTTGTGGAAAGTGGGTGTATTTGCTGGCACTCATGGGCGCTGTGGGCTCATCTCCCTGGCACATTCCACCAGCTCTCCCGGGCTCGGCCTCCAGCACAGACAGCGGCTTGGACATCTGCAAACTGGCACTAGAAAACAAGGCTGGCCCAGCACTCCTGTGGCTAAACCGGTAGCTTTGCAGGATTACAAATGCACAAGTCCAAAACAGCAGTGCAGCATCAGTGAGGAAATGTGACCTTGAAAACGAACCACTACAAAATTCTGAGGGTACACCATAAGGTGCTTTGTAGCAAGCTTCCCAAGCCTCAGGCTGGGCAGGAACACACACAGATAAGGGCAAAGAAAGAACAAACCCCATCTCTGGTAGGTGTGGTGTCCTTCCCTTGGCTGGGACATTGGGGAATGAGTCACCCCGAGATGCAGCAGCACCAACGGCTGCTCCCCAGGGGGCTTTTGCAGGTGGGTGTTGGGACCTGGCAGAGGGTCCTTTGGGAGGGATAACGCAGGGTAATGGTGCAGAGACCCTGGCAGAGCACACAGACTCTTCTGCTTCTTACAGACGCGACTTGGCAGCAAAAACCCTTTGCGTTAGTTTTTGATGTGTGTAACTTGCCTGTGGGCCTCACTCTGCAACGACTTTGTACAAATTCAGTTTCCTGAGAGCTCGGTCAGACTAAGAATCTATTTGCTCTCTCCACCAAACTTCAAGAGTCTGAAGAAAAAAAAAAACAAAATTAAAAGCAGATTTCCATGTGTCATGCCCACTGTGCAGCTCACCCAGTAATGCAAATCTGCATTTACTGTGCACACAAATTGCTCTAATAATGAGAACTATGCGGCGAATTGACCCCGGGGAACCACACGTCCTCCTGTATTGCTTGGGATCCATTACAGGTGGAGCCAGCCTGGCCTCTCTCACACCCCATTCTCATCTGAACAGCAGCTTTTCCCACAATTGGTATTTTCAAACTGTTTTTACGCTGCAATAAGCCATCCACAATGGCTTTCCCTGCTCTGAGGAACCCTATTTCAGGAGATCTTCTCTAGCTATTAGCTCCTGGGGTTTGTAAATGAATAAAAACTCAGCATTAACCTCATTAATTACTTCAAAAGAAGGTTGCGCGGGGTTTCATTGCACTTGTTCTTTTATATCTCTCTTTTCTCTTTTAGATATATTTCCCTGCCCTTTTTGCTGCAGGATTCTGGGTGTTTAACATGATTCCCTCCTGAATGCCAAAAGCAATAAAAAAAGGTATAAAAGAAAAGAGGCACAGGACAGCCCACCTGAGACAGGGATTTCATGCACATTAGCAAGTTGGTCCTTGAAGTGATGTAGTGTCTTTCTACCTAATGAAGCTTTGCCTTCAGTTTCTTTGGCCTGTGAGCACACCTGTGCCACTGTGTGTATATATAGAGGATATGTCTATAATTATATGTTTTTTATATATATACATACATGTACATATACACATAGGCTCTGTGCTCTGCATTGCAGCCCAGCCCAGCTGTCCCCTGCCATGCTGGGGTGACAGAGCATCTCTCCCACGAGTGGCGGAACAAAGGGATGTTCTGGCTCACACAACCGCTCTGCCTGTCATATAGCAAGGAACGGGCCCAGGGTTTAAGCCCAGCTCATTCAGGCAGCCCTGGGGCTTGGCTGGTGCTGTAGACAACACTCAAGTGTTGCTGGCATAAGCCTGGACAGCTGAGATGTCCCTGCTTGGCTCAAGAGTCCCCAGAGCTGTGGAGTGGTGCTGAGCCAGGCTCTGACACGGAAAAAAGGAAAGCTAGTTTTAATCTGGTCCCCAAATGACCTCCTGATGGTTTTGTCAGGGTGAGGAGCTGAAAAAAACAAAACAGGAACAAATGGCTAAGAACGCACAGGCCAGGGATGAGGTTAAACCAGCCCTAATTCTGTAAACTGATCTTGAAACTCATTCCTTTCAGAGCAGCGCGAGCTACCGAGCTTGCGGCGATTAGAAACGACACACATGGGAATGCAGAGATGCACACACAGGGATCTTGTCCAGGAGGGAGCGCAGAGCCGGGCAGAGCAGAGAGCTAAGCCAGGCTGAGCCCTTCTGTATTATCAGTGACTATTTATAGGATTTACAGATACGGACCTGGACTAAGATGTTACATAAGATGTTTTTCCAATAATTGCTATTAAAAACACACCACACTGATGTTATCTTTGTTTCAGTTACGTTCCCACTCATTCACAGATCAGGCCCAAGGACATTCACACATCATACATATGGGGGTGGTTTTCTGACCCGAGATATCATTCTCGCTGGCCTGGGCTATCACTTCTTACACTCATAAAAAACTATACTTCTGTAAAATCTGTCCAAGGCCCCTTAGCTGGAATTGCTGTTCCCACAGAGCTCTGGGCTCAAGAGTCCTTGGTCCTGCTCAGAGCAGGTACCACCATGAAGGACCTCAGAAGGATGCAGCAGTGGGGCGCTCCGGGGCAAGGGACAGGAGGCAGCCTGGGGATGCTGCTGGGCACGGGTGGGACTGAGAAGACAGTGATGGAGATCAAGGCAAAGGGCAGGACAGAGGGCAGCAGCCCAGGCGGAGAAGCAACGAGGCAATGAGGAGGGAGGAGGACCGCCGACAGTGAGCAAGCACTGACAGGAGACCAGCTCTCCAAGATAAAGCTTTTAGAAGTCACATAAGTCAAATTCAGCTTAAATCACCTCTTCTTTTAATCTCTGGTTGTTTAAAGTACCTATTTAAACACTCTTGCCAAGGAGGGAAAAGCTGTGTTGGGAGAAGGCATGGAAAACAAAGACCAAAGCAGCTGCTGCTCCTCCAGCAAAGCTCCAAGCAGTGGGGCGGGATGCCAAGGACTTGTCTTGGTGTACGAGCATGCAGGAGGCTTTGGAGGGAGAAGCTGGATGCTCTTAAGCTAACAAAGAAAACCTCTTTTGGATTCTCTGCATACAAACACCTTTCTGCTTGATACTCTACGCTTTGGTTTCGTAGAACAGGGCCCTGGGTTGCGCAGCTATAGAAATGAAAAATCCTGCAACCACATTCTTTGCAGCTTTTATTATCTCGTGCCTTCCTAACCAGAGACTCAATTTAATTACAAAAGCTGTGCTAGGCACAGCTGCCAACAACACAGCCAAAAGCCCAAAACTGTTTTCCTAGTGGCGGGTGAAGCAACTATCTCTCTTTGCATTGTCAACAAGCATCTATCAAACTAGTCCCTCTCCTGTCACACCTTCCCTTTCTTGCTCCAGCCGCAGCTCCCTCTTATTCCACTTCCAGGCAATCAACACTTGGGTTTTTGGCTTTTTTTTTTTCTGAAGCACAAAGCAAATTAAAAGATAAAAGGGACATGTGCACTCCAGTGAGATCTGGACATTTCTCTCATTTACAGAGCCCCTGTATTCCCCACTTGCCCCGGAGCAAGGACACCCCATAAGGTGACTCCAGCAGAACAAACCCATCACCTCCCTTGATGACGCTTTCTTGCATGAGCTACTGTGGCGTGAGTAAAATACCCACAGGATCCACTTTCTTTGTGGGCTTCCTACCGTGTTTATAGATCTTAATAAACTATAAAAGATTAATAATTTCTCTGCCTGTTTCCCAAGGGGTCAGCAGGACTTGAAAGCGTGAAGGTTCGGGCAGAGCAATCCGTCCTTTGGTTCCCATGCTGGGTGCACAGCTCAAAGAAAGGCTGAAAAGCACCAAGCAGGGTCACCAGCACCAGCTCAATCTATCTCAGCTCTAATACTGGCTCCCTGTGCCCCCAACAAGGGCAAGAACAGCATGTTAGTCAGTCAATACCTGCACCCTGGGAAAGAAAGATATATAGCTGCTGTTGTCCCCAGCAGTGGCAGCTGTATTTTGGTTGGTTTACAACAGGGTACCAGCTCCCTGATACAGGAACCAATCCATAGGATAATCTACACCTCAAAAGATTTTTCCTTCGCATTAGTGGGATACTGGCTAGGAAACTATTATCCCAAATAACTAAATCACTGGTATAATATCAGTGTTACACTCTCTTAAAATAAAACACAAGCTGCGTTATTCAGCGTGCAGCACCCCAGCAAAGTGCTTTTTCATAAGCACAACCTGCTGTCCCCGTTCTGATTTTCATCAGTTCTTTAAGCGGCAAAAGAGAAAAATCAAAGACCAGGAAATCTGTGGGCATTTTCGGTTGTGCTCATTAGTGCTAAATCACCGCTATGCACTCAGATGGGTAATCTAATTTGAGCTGGAGCCTTACCTGAGAGCTGCCATGATATACCCACAGCTGTATTTCTCCGTACGCCTAAATTCTGGATTTTATGTTCTTATTAAAAACATTCTCAGTCGCCTGACTGTATCCCTGCTGTAATCCCACAGACAGCAACACTTCCAGTGGCTCTAAGACATCAGAGCTGGCACCGCATTAGGATAATTATACTGCAAAGAGACAAAGTTGTGTGGTTGACCTCCAGCCCAACCGCACCAGCATCGTTTCCTGCGGGCAAATCCCTTTCAGCAACGGGATCAGATCAGGGTAACGGCTCCAGCTTTTGACAAATGCCTACAGACACGTTTCCCGAAAGCCAAAGTGAAACGATGGATGTGAATTCAAGGACTTGCAATATTTCACCATGGGGATGTGAGTCTGTGATCACTCATTGAGAATCTCATATTATCCGTGACATATTGAATGGGTCTCTCTCCCCAAAATCCCCATTTCACTCTGTAAGGGACTGACCTGGGCTGAGCTTCCAACCTTCCCACAACTTAGTCTCTCCAGCAATAACACAATGGTGGAGATCAGGCTCTTCTCTCCATGCTCAGGACCCAAATATAAAAGCGACCTGATTTCCAGGAGTCCTGAGCATCATAAATTCCCATTGAAATTAAGGATAACAACAAGATTCAGCACCTCAGAAAACGAGGACATGTGCACTCCGAGCTGGCTCGGCACAGATTTAGAAGCGAGTTTGAAGATCTGGCCTGCTAATTTTACTTTCCAACAAACTGTTTCTTATTTATAGCTCAGACTCTATCAAGTATAGCACGTAGTATCCACCCAGGAACTGGGGTGAAAGGCAAGAATGAGGACAAAAAAGCAAGAGGTGTTTAAAAAGCTTTAAAGGAGAGAAGGGGGAGGGAAAGCACCTATTTCTTCCGAGCAAAAATACGCTGGATGTTTGACAATAGGCACAGCCCAACACATAGGGCAGGATCCAGAGCAATGGTCAGGGGATGCTGATGGCGCTCAGAGCCACAGATCACCTGGTAACTCGAGCAATGCCATTATCCAAAAGGTGAGGCAGAAATTGGAGATCTGCCGTCCTCCCTCGCCCATCCATAATCAGACACTGAAAAACGTATCAAATCCAGCAGAACCAATGTATTTTTATTCTCCAAAATCAGGACTTGATTTCCAGGTTGAGACCTGAGCAACGTACCTCATGCAGCCCACAGCACAGCTCACACAGACGAGTAGCAAGACAAACTTGGGGCTCCTGTGGCCAAGACCAGCATTAGCCTCCCCCGGCCATCCTTTCCTTTGTAAGAGAAAGGCTGGAAGAACACTTCACATGAAGCCAATTTTAAAAGATTGACCCTTTATCACATGGAATTGCAATCAGGTGTAATTTAAAATAGACAGGTATCAATAAGCAATGAAGCTTAACGTTTGGATGGCAACTGCAGTTCCCTGCATTTAATTCACATGTCCACAACGGCAGCAGATTTGGGAATAAATCTTCTATTTTTTATGTCTGTTCCCCAGGGAAAACATCTTCCAACTTCCTCTCCAGATCATTCAGGGTTAACTAGTAGCAAAGTAACCCTAGAAGCACAACAGATGCCTGAAATGTCTTTCCTCTTCTGCCCATTCACACGTGTGTTTTACGCCTGGGTGAACCCTTCTGCATCTCAGCAGAGTCCACAGCTCCCTCTTGTGTCACTAAAGCATCGCCGGTGCTTTCACCTCCGAACTCTCCAACCACCCCTTTGCATCTGGACACCTCAACCTCAAGCACAAACTCACCCCAGCTGCACCGCAAATTCACTGGCAACCTGCAGCAGCTCCTGCAGTCTCCTATTTTTCATGCCTCCTGCTTGCACATGGTGCTTTCCAGGCTGCGAGGTCACAGATCTGTATCTCGGGGCAGCGTTGAAGGGATGAAGTCGCTCTGGGGCAGAGACTGTGTCTGGATGTATTTGCAGGAAGACAAGAAGTCTGCGGTGACATACTGCTGTAATTCTGCACCCGACGAAGCGCTTACGTTCGAGGTTTCAAAGCACATTTGAAGGCAATATCTGGGAGAAGAGTGTTTCTTACATTTTATGAGCCTAAATTATTCATTATTCCAAAGAAAAGAACAATTAAAAAAAAAAAAAGGAAGTACAAATCCAGAGAGAAATAAACCAAATACAGAAAAATGCTCCAAAATACCCTAATTTGAAGAGAAATGTGTTAAGCAACCTGGTTTTTGCAGCAGGGAGCTGTCAGGTTCCCTGACTGCAGCTACATTAAGACAGTGTATTCTCACTGGCGCTCTCCCAATGAGGCTTTTCACACGCTGTCCCCTTCTAATATTCCTCTTCAGATCCAGAGGAAGTGAAGGACGAGCTGAATCGGAGCCAAGATGCATTTGTATCCGTTTTTGTCCATTTCCTCTCAGTTTGTATCACCAATTAAGGGTTAGCATTATGTAGTAAATGGAATTAGGTTGTCGTTGCAAGGTGGCAACAGAAGGAAAAGAGATTTATACGCTGCGCTGTTCTCCCCTAAGCAGCTTGAGTCTGATGGATGTTACCAGGTATTGATGACTACCAAATGAAACTAATTGAACCACGCAGGTAATGAACCCTGAAGGAGGAACAACTTCAAGGTGACCCCATCAAGGACAAGCAGGAATCACCATGCCAAATATATTTGAAAGAATCAGTAGCTGGCGTGCCAGCAGTGGGTTTCGGCCTTTCTGCAGCAGGAGCTGGTCCCTGCTGGGACACTGTGAAGAAAGACACAAAGTTGTGGGGCAGGAAATATTGCTGTTTAATCAGCCCTCCGCAAATAGTTGTCACAGAAACATAGAATGTCCTGAGTTGGAAGGGACCTGCAAGGGTCACAGAATCCCAGAATGTCAGGGGTTGGAAGGGCCCTGGAAAGCTCATCCAGTGCAATCCCCCCATGGAGCAGGAACACCCAGATGAGGTTACACAGGAAGGTGTCCAGGCGGGTTGGAATGTCTGCACAGAAGGAGACTCCACAACCCCCTGGGCAGCCTGGGCCAGGCTCTGACACCCTCACCAGGAAGAAGTTGCTTCTCATATTTAAGTGGAACCTCTTGTGTTCCAGTTTGAACCCACTGCCCCTTGTCCTATCATTGGTTGTCACCAGAAGAGCCTGGCTCCATCCTCCTGACACTCACCCTTTCCATACTGATCCCCAGGAATGAGTCCCCCCTCAGTGTCCTCTTGTCCAGCTCCAGAGCCTCAGCTCCCTCAGCCTTTCCTCACACGGGAGATGCTCCACTCCCTTCAGCATCTTGGTGGCTGCGCTGGACTCTCTCCAGCAGTTCCCTGTCCTGCTGGAACTGAGGGGCCACAGCTGGACACAAGATTCCAGGTGTGGTCTCCCCAGGGCAGAGCAGAGGGGCAGGAGAACCTCTCTGACCTACTGACCACCCCCTTCTAACCCACCCCAGGTACCATTGGCTTCCTGGCCACAAGGGCCCAGTGCTGGCTCATGGTCATCCTGCACAGGACAACCCACAGTTCACACCATGCGTCTGAGGGTGTTGTCCAGTCTCTTCTTGAACCCTGTCAGGCTTGGGACCGTGACATCTCCCTGGGGAGCCTGTTCCAGTGCTCCAGCACCCTCTGGGTGAAGAAACTTGTCCTCATGTCCAACCTGAACCTCCCCTTTGCTGCAGGAGCTGCTCCGCAGTGTGTCAGCAACAAGTGAAAGCAGGAAAAGCCTCCCCGCAGTGTAAGCAGACCAAGCTGTGATGCCAGGTCTGCAGCACAGACACTGTGGACCAAGGCTCTGGGGGACAGACCCTCTGGTGTGTCCCCACAACACTGCTAACAGAGAGCAGGCCCAGGGTGGCAGGGCAGGGCCTGCCAGAGGAGAACGGCTGCAGGCAACTTCATCTGCTTGTCCCCTCGTCGCCATCACCCTGGCCGTGGTCTCTTTTCCATGCCTGCTTCTTTGCTTGTCTCCTGCCACCTGTTCCTCCCTCTGTTTCCAACCCATGAGACATCTCTCAATGCCTCTGGCCTCCCAACATAACCCAGACACCGTCTGGCCCAGCCTGGCCCCTCATTCAGGCACAAGTCCTGGATGGCAACCTCCCCATTGGCCCCACACACCTCAGACCAACTTGAGGGAGAAGCCACCAAACCAAACCCTGCTCAGACCTCCCCCAAGGCAGATCCTACCCAGGGCTGGTGAACATACACACAAGGCACAGACACTTGTCCCATCCAAGCACTGGTGCTAAGATGGGGAACTCCTGAGAGAAGGTCTGAGTCCATGCAAAACATCACCCTTGGGTGCATCTCCTGCCTTTACATAGACAAGTCCTCACTCTTGGTGTGGGGACGAGCCAGTGTCTAGTTGAAAAAAATGACCTCATTAATGGTTTAGTGCTGGAGTTCCATTAGGTGATGGTTGGACTCGATGGTCCTGAGGGTCTCCCAACTGAAACGATGCTATGGTTCTGTGAGGCTAGACTTTCAACTGCTATTAAGTGACTTCATTTTGCTCCATCCTCTGGAAGCTCCTCTCAAACAGGGGTTATTCTTGCCAACTCTTTATTATCATAAGCTGTTTGTTACAGTTCTGGAGCGTTTGGGAATTTCATCCCATTTCCAGGGGTTTATCACCTTCCAAAACTGCTCCCTTTCAAGCCAATGTTTCTCACACTGGCATTCAGCCTGGAGGTGAATTTCTTCAGAGAGTTTAAGTATAATCTGTTCAGTATTTTCCTTATGATAATCAGAATACAGAGTGGTACAATCTTCTGATGACATATTTCACGCAAAACTGCACTCTTTGTTTTGCTTTAAAAGGAATTTTATCGCAGAAGACAGATAGGGCTTTCGGTAAAGTAAAATCAAGGCCATGAATTGTACAACATCAAGAGACGGAGACGTAAAGCTGCAGCAGCAGCTCCAGCCCCCTCTTTCCAGTGTATGTATTGCATCCCTGTGCAGAAGCACAACATAAGCCAAGTGATGCATGCTCAGAAAAATACTACAGAATGGGGAAAAAAAAGGTTATTCCTCCAAGAAAGCTAGATATGACTTCTAGCTTTTATATAAAATTAACCTTTAAACTGTAATTTTACCTTTAAAGTGGATCTTTCTGGATACCTATGCAGCATTTTGGGTCAGCGCCTTTAAAATGCACCATCACAGAAGGAGATGAGTGCAACCAGGGATGCACAGCTACAGTTTGCTCCGGGAACCTTAACTGAATTCCGCAATTTAGCTGCAATTAAAATCTTAAATTGACTTAGAGGGAGGCCAGGTTTTCTTCCTCAGTCATTTCAATGGAAGATTCCGACTTTACCAGAATCTCAGGAGGTTAGGTAATTATTTACCTTTCCTCTTCCCTTTAGGAAATTTTAAAGGGTGATTTTTATTTCCTTTGCACAAAGCTTAGCCTTAGCGAGAGAACTGTCGAAAACCAATAGCTAGTGTTAATTATTCATACACCATGTGAAAATTCCCTTCAGTAGATTGAGAGAGGTTCTCCTTCCCCTCTACTCTGCCCTGGTGAGACCCCATATGGAATATTGTGTCCATTTCTGGGCCCCTCAGATCCAGCAGGACAGGGAACTGCTGGAGAGGGTCCAGCGTAGGGCAACAAAGATGCTGAAGGGAGTGGAGCATCTCCCTTATGAGGAAAGGCTGAGGGAGCTGGGGCTCTTTAGTTTGGAGAAGAGGAGACTGAGGGGTGACCTTATTAATGTTTATAAATATATAAAGGGTGAGTGCCATGCGGATGGAGCCAGGCTCTTCTCACTGGCAAACAATGATAGGACAAGGGGTAATGGGATCAAGCTGGAACACAAGAGGTTCCACTTAAATTTGAGAAAAAACTTCTTCTCAGTAAGGGTGGCAGAGCCTGGAACAGGCTGCCCAGGGGGGTTGTGGGGTCTCCTTCTCTGGAGACATTCAAGACCCACCTGGACATGTTCCTGTGCGACCTCACCTGGGCGTTCCTGCTCCATGGGGGGATTGGACTGGATGATCTTTTGAGGTCCCTTCCAATCCCAAACATACTGTGATACTGTGTGATACTGTGATTTAGCTGACACTGAAAACTGAAGTATAAATTTAGTTATTTCTAGATTTAGGACTTTTCACTGGTCACTTACCCACTAAAACCAGCGTGGAAATCACACTGAGGCCGCGCACGGACGGTGTGATCCGCAACATGGAAGCAACACTGGATTTGCACCTAAAGGGTAGAACAACACCAACTCACCTACACCAGGTTCGGTGATGGTTGAGAGCCAGCCCTTGGGAAATATCTAGTGTGATGGTTTGAGCAAATCTGCAGTTAAATTTGGACCACTGACTTTGGATGCTTGGCTAACACATTTGAAACACATTTTACCTTGCCTCTGCCTTCTGCCAGCTGTCTCAGACATACGTTGTGCTGGCCACCAATGCTGTGAGGGCATGGAGCTGAATGGCTCAGCAGCTGGAGGACCTTCCCAGTTCTCCCCTCCACTGCACCCTGGTAGAGACCACATCTGGAATATTGTGTCCAGTTGTGGCCCCTCAGTTCCAGCAGGACAGGGAACTGCTGGAGAGAGTCCAGCGTAGGGCAACAAAGATGATTAAGGGAGTGGAGCATCTCCCTTATGAATAAAGGCTGAGGGAGCTGGGGCTCTTTAGTTTGGAGAAGAGGAGACTGAGGGGTGACCTTATTAATGTTTATAAATATATAAAGGGTGAGTGCCACAAGGATGGAGCCAGGCTCTTCTCGGTGACAACCAATGGTAGGACAAGGGGTAATGGGATCAAGCTGGAACACAAGAGGTTCCACTTAAATTTGAGAAGAAACTTCTCAGTGAGGGTGGCAGAGCCTGGAACAGGCTGCCCAGGGGGGTTGTGGAGTCTCCTTCTCTGCAGACATTCAAAACCTCCCTGGACATGTTCCTCTGTAACCTCACCTGGCTGTTCCTGCTCCAGCAGGGGGATTGGACTGGATGATCTTTTGAGGTCCCTTCCAATCCCAAACATACTGTGATAATCCACCCTTACTGCAGCCCAGAACGACACCGAGCCTGTGAGGAGTCAAGGGCAATGCCTGCAATAGGTCATGCAGCTGGCCAAGAAAAAAACCAAGTTATTCTTCAAAGCTACAACTTTGAATCACACACAACAGGGCTAAGAAGACACCTCCAGAGGTCACTCCATGCATTTCTCCAGCACAGCGAAGCCTTGCAGGAGGATGGTGTGTGCCTGACCTGCTATCTAAACCCTCCAGTAAGGACTCCACAATCTGCTCAAGAGATTTGCTGCTCTGAAGAGATAACACAACTCTGCCCAGCTGCAGTTTAAGCCTTTTAACTTCTTGTCCTGTTCCCGGTGGCCACCACAACTAATGCAAGTTGACCACCTCCATCTGGGAGGGTCTGCAAGCTTTTCAAGCTTTACCATCTGCTCCAACATCTTTCTGAGCTCTGAGCTACTGAGTGTGCATCAGTTTAGAGGTACAGTGGTTCTCTCACGTGTGGCCACGGGCAGGTTAAAGTTGTTCCCACAAGAGCAGCAGAAGAGAGATTTTCAGTTGCGTTACCAGTAGCATTGACACAGATGTGTGTGATGGTCACGCTGCGGGTTTTGAGGGCAAAACCCAGGAGGAAAACCGCTGCTCTTACATAAGCAAACACTGAAGTTCGACAAATATAGCTCAGCTCATCCTAAAAGGTACTTCCCTGTAAATTAATGGGTGAGGGAGGTACACACAGCGAGCAAGATGTACACACAGCGAGCAAGATGTACACACAGCGAGCAAGACACACTCAACTCAACCACAGACTTTCCTACATAAAGGACAGCTCTACAGGCAGCGCTCAGCCTGCTGTGGTTAGAAACAGAGAGAATCATTAATATTTGAAGGAAGAAGGGTTGTGAGGCTTGCTGGTAATTCTCTTTGGTATCTCTACGCCTGCGAGATGTATCCAGACAGGACAGGCTGGAAGGAAATCCTGCCCTGGCTTGGTTTTGTGCACCTGATGAAAAGCATAGACTCCCCTTTTTGTGAACAAAGCACAGCCAGCTCCCAGAGACATCGTATTTCCTTGCCTGCACGATTTTCACAAAGCCATTAGACCACCCTAAAACTCACCGACATCCCCCTCCTCAACGCCATGATGATATTTGTGGATAATACAATATTTGGTTGTGAAGCATTGGAACAGGCTGCCCAGGGCAGTGGTGGAGTCACCATCCCTGGAGGGGTTGAAAAGACATAGAGATGAGGTTCTCAGGGACAAGAGGTAGTGCCAGGGGTGGACTCAATGATCTTGAGGGTCTCTTCCAACCAAAATGATTCTATGGTTCTGTTCTACGATTTAGCAAATCAATCCCACGAGGCAAAACAACTTCCCATTTGACTTCTTCAGGGAAAACATCAAAGTGCTGTGCTCTGCTTTTTACCAGAGCGTGGTGCTTCATCCTGCCTTTTACCACGAAGGTTCGAAGGGACCTCACGGTGCTGTTGCACCGACACAGATACCGCATTACAGAAAGATTCCATCCAATGGCCCCCAACAGCAAAGAGCTCCCCGTGCTGCAAGGACTGAGCTTGGATGTTCCAGGCACGGATTGCTCCTCTCTCCATGGAGGAAAACAGATCCCTGGGGAGTAAAAAGTTCAAACTACTCGTTGTCTTAAGCACAGACACTCCAATAGTCACGTTACCTAAATTAGGTATCTGTTGTAAGCAGATCTCGAGTCTGCGTGTGTGAATTGGGACGATCCAGCTGGCAGATGGGCATATGGTGTTTATCTGCTTCATATGGGTGTAGGATTAAAAAAAAAACAACAACCAAACAAAAAAATCAGACAACTAATTCCTGAGAACTACTCTGAGATCCATTGTCAGAGAGTCAGAAAAGCAGTCCAGCGCCATCACAGCTCAGTCCCTTGGGAAGGAGCTGAACATCAATGGGTTTATGGAGATCAAGGTAGCAATAAAGTTATAAAGCATCATAGACCTGATCTTTGAAAATACAGCTACCAAATGATGTCAACCACATCCATCAATCTACTCAAGTCCATTCAGGCCCAATATTTACCACTACTCTACACAATCTTAACGAAAGTCAGCATGAAGTGTTTCTTGCCAACTCTGCTGGCATTTGGGGAACTGAAGTCTGAACTGTTTTCTGTACTGTTTTCCTTCCAGCTTTCCGGAGTAAGAAGATGTGGTGCTTGCAAACCCTCTAAAAACCACCTTCTCTGGCAGTCCTGACCTTCTCTGCCCCAGGGACTCAGCTCAAAAGCCTTTCAGCTTCTGGAGTCATTGGTTTCATTTATCTCTATGCAAAGTGTGCATCAGCAGTGTATGAAACAGCAGAGGTTAGCAAAGTGTGATGCTTCATATGCTTTTGGAACAGGCATCACAAATAGCAGCTACCAGAGAATGGAGAATGAGACTCTGGTCTAGGATATTTTTAGTCATTTAGGTTTTGTTCCTATTAAATAAATGAATAATCATAAAACTGTTCCACTGAAATCAATGGCAGTTCTAGTAATCACCTTGCTGGGTTTAGAGCCTGACCCTAAATACCCTTTTTCTCTGCCAGCCAATGTACCAGAGCAGGCAATATGCTCCCAGACAAAACGTAACTCACCTTTAGATTCTGTTCTTCAGGAAATTTCAGGAGCAGGAGGGAAGACAGAAGCGCCTCATTACAATTTACACCTCAGTCAGAACAACAGCCAAGCTCTCCTGGGGCTCTCAACCCCATGGCATGAGAGAGGACACCACGAGGGCTTTGTGCCCCAGATGTCTTTTGAAGAAACCTCAGAGGGTACACACTGAATTATTTTGGTTGGAAGAGACCATCAAGTCCCACACAGGCAGTACAGCCCATCGCCACAAACCTGATTGAGCAGAAGGACCTTTGGTTTGCACGTCTATGCTACACACAGTATCATAAAGGCTTGAACACTGTCTCTTTCCTGTTTTTTTTCTAGAAAAGCAACCACAACAGCCACCGTGCTTTAGGGCAACGCATGTCAAGGCCAAATCCTTGTCAACAGAAAAGAGTCAGGAAGCTCCACTTCACTACCGCTTGTACAAGAGGAGCCAACCCCAACTGTAGTAACCAATTGCAAGTGTACCAAGAGGAGCTGGTTCCTGGCCCAAGGAGGATGCGTGCCAAGGGATACAAGAGAAATAGTTAAGATGGAAGAGGAAGGAGGTATGACTGTGTTCATACACCTCCAAAAGATATCCACACACTTTGTTCTCATCAGCTAAGGGACCATTTCACAATTCCAGACCGGAGTCCACATGTCCTTTCCAAAGGTGAAGACAAGTCAAGCCTAGAACTGAACTGAGACCTCAGCTGCTGCTCAATAACTTCATAGCAGGCCTGTCCTCTCCCTTACTAGTCAGTCCCCAAAAGATATTTACAGCTTAAACGTCAGGGTGAAGCTTAAAATTACCATAAGAACCAGACAACCACAGTGACTTCAACTAAAGTTGGAAGTAAAACCACCCTGAGGCTCCGCACTGCTCTGCTCTGCACTTCAAGGCAGGGAAGAAAGGTAAATCCCCTCTCCCTCATCCAAACACCCGTTGTTAAAGTAAGAGGGAGGACACGTTCCCCAGAAGACTCCAGAAACTCTAATTGCAACATCCAATTCCAAAGAAAATCCAAACACATTGTATTAGGAAAAAATAAAATCCGTTATACTAGAAGCATCATTGAAATAATGTGATCACACTAATTAGGAGTACATCAGTAGGTAGCTCTGCAAGTAAGAATCTTTTACTAATGTCTCAAGGGACATCTGTCAAGCAAGGCTTTGATAAAAAACACAGCTGATTTGGGGGCTCTGTATTGTGAAGCTGAAATGGGCCTGATTTTCAGAAGATAATGGGACTTTACCTCTAAAAAAGGAATAGGCTTTAAAGTGCAAGACCCCAAAATTGCTAGGCAGTTTGAAAACTATTTCCCACATCCAGCCCTCTGCTTCCTGCAAAGCTGCAATGAGCACGTTCTATTCCTGTGACTGCGGGGAAACAGAACCCACCTGTGTCCCAGCCCCTCATCCCGGCTGCAGAGCACCCAGGACATGACTCATCCATCCTTCCCCAGACCCACAGTGGGCACCACAACCAGGGCAGGAACCACAGAATCCCAGAATGTCAGGGGCTGGAAGGGACCTGGAAAGCTCATCCAGTGCAATCCCCCCATGGAGCAGGAACACCCAGATGAGGTTACACAGGAAGGTGTCCAGGCGGGTTGGAATGTCTGCACAGAAGGAGACTCCACAACCCCCCTGGGCAGCCTGGGCCAGTGTTCTGTTGCCCTCACCGTGGAGAAGTTTCTTCTCAGATTTAAGTGGAACCTCCTGTGTTCTGGTTTGAACCCATTACCCCTTGTCCTATCACTGGTTGTCACCCAGAAGAGCCTGGCTCCATCCTCCTGACACTCACCCTTTCCATATTGATCCCCAGGAATGAGTCCCCCCTCAGTGTCCTCTTGTCCAGCTCCAGAGCCCCAGCTCCCTCAGCCTTTCCTCACACGGGAGATGCTCCACTCCCTCCAGCATCTTGGTGGCTGCGCTGGACTCTCTCCAGCAGTTCCCTGTCCTGCTGGAACTGAGGGGCCACAAGTGGACACAATATTCCAGGTGTGGTCTCCCCAGGGCAGAGCAGAGGGGCAGGAGAACCTCTCTGACCTACTGACCACCCCCTTCTAACCCACCCCAGGTACCATTGGCTTCCTGGCCACAAGGGCCCAGTGCTGGCTCATGGTCACCCTGCTGTCCCCAGGAACCCCAGGTCCCTCTCCCCTATGCTGCTCTCTTAACAGGTTGTTCCTCAACTTATACTGGAACCTGGGGTTGTTCCTGCCCAGATTCAAGACTCTACACTTCCTCTTGTTATATTTCATTAAATTTTTCCCTGCCCAGCTCTCCAGCCTGTCCAGATCTCTGGATGGCAGCACAGCTTCCAGTGTCACCACTCCTCCCAGGAAGAAGCAGCACAAACCCCTGAGAAATGCCCCTTGTTCCACGCCAGGCTCCAGCCGGCAACACGCCTGCAGCCAGAACTGGATGCATTTTTAAAATCAACTTAGCCAGTGCTTGACTCAAAACCTCATGGATCAGTGCTTCGGTGAGAAAAATCACTGCAATTGGTGGGGGGTGTAAATTCAATCCCTCTTGCTTATTCATTTCAGTGCTTAACTCGGTATCAGGCAGTACGGTCCAAGCAGCCTCCCTGCACATCATGTATATGTTGTTTTGACTCTTCACGCCAGGGAGCAGGGCCCGTGGATGCTAACCAGAAGGGAGGGCTTCATTTTTTTGCTATTTGCAGACATTGCAAGTTGACATGAACAACAGCTGACAGGGAAGCGCATGAGGAATTAAGGTTTCAACTGCTTTGAGGGAGGAGGGGTAGAGAGAGGAAGATCACCCGGTTGGAAGCATTTGGGAAAGGGATGGAGCTGCATGGTCAGGGAGAGGTGACTGGCAGGAGTGGGGCCAGAGGAGTCCCTCGATGGCCACATCCAGGCTACACTCTGCAGAGTCAGAGCTCATTTCCCCATCTCCCTCCTCTCCTGCTTCATTTGTCAGTTTCCTCCCCAGCAGAATTTGATGCCAAGGTTTTCAAACTCTGCTTTGCCTCGAGTTAGACACCTCAAACCACGTCCTGCCAGCACCTACCAGAGCCCTTCGCAGGAGGAAAACACTAACAGACTCAGTGACTTCAGTGCCTATTTACCAGTTCCAGAGACTCAGATGGGGTATCCGAGCTCAACAAACATGAAATATTTGAAGTCCCATTGATATTCCCCCTACTTCTTTTACACCAGTGGAAGCGTGACCAAGGCTGACGTGTCCCAGCATCAGCTGATGCTCCTCTCCCTGCTGTGTGATCTACCATGACATTGACTCATGCAGATCAGAGAAGAGCATGGAAGGGTGATTATCCCGAAAACAACAGCCAAATATGCTCAGTACCTTGTACACAGCGACGATGCAGCTGCAGAGACGTGCAAGATGTGTTTAGCAATGCTTAGACCTGTTCTAGCTCCACCTGGGTGTAACCACGTTGTACATGCATTGACGTGGTGCAGCCCGTGGGCAAAGACTACAGCTTCACTTTGAGAGCAGAGATGCCACCTCAAGGAGAACAAGCCTTTCTGGTCCATTAAGAAAGCTGTTGGGGCTTTTTGGGTGTGTAGTGAATTTTTGGGGGGAGTGTTCAGCTGTTCTTCATGGTCATGAATCCTATTTGAGTCTGTATATACTATTACAGTTGACCAAAACTACCAGGTCTCTGCTTCAAGACCTTTCACGTAGAGTATGGTTCAACAGGACTTTTGTCCCACTTGGGGTGAACTTCAAACTCTAAAGCAGAACTGGTTTAGACAGACTGTCTGACCACATATTACATTTATCTGTCTGACAAGCCAGCATCCCATTGTGGTAGCCACAGTCCAAAAAAATTCTAACTGGAAACTCTTTCTCCTTCTGATTCAAAGTATTTTGTGTCAGGGGATAAAGAGTATTTCATAGCAAGGTTTCCTCAGGGTGCCTGACAAAAAGCAGGAGTTTCAGGTCACGTCTGTTGACACAGAGTGAAAACATTCAGGAAAACTGACATTTTTAACGCAATTGTCACCCAGCTTAGAGCTTCTGTTCCCACGGGCAGTAAGAACAGGGACATAAAGCAGAACATCTGGTCAGTCCTGAGGGACAGTCCCATGAGTTCACCTTTGGGGATCAGGTGCCGGGTTACGGGACTTGCTGCGGGGGTTTGAAGGCACACCAGGAGACGAGGTTTTTAAGCAGAGATCTGAGGGACAAGCAGAAAGGACGTGGCTGTTGGGAGGAAGCCTCCTTCGTGCAAAGGGCAGCACAGGTGAAACACTGAGGGTGCTTTGTGACAAGCTGCCTTAAACGGGCAATGAAGAGCAGCTCTGCAGAGCAAAGCCAGACAGGACACGGATGGTCAGCAGAGCCCTCAGAAACCAGACACATCATTTACATCTGAGACAGAGGAAAAGAAAGGAGCTAAAAAGAACAAAGAGCAGCCGCCCCATGGCAGGGCAGTGAGCTTTACAGCAGCACTTAGAGGGGCATAAAGCAGGCAGAGGGGAATAAGCACTCACAGGGATCTGTGGTGGATTTAGCTGGATTTAGCTCATCGTCCATCTGAGCCGGAGAAGACAGGAATGCTAGAACAGCCACTGCTGCAACTGGATGTTCTTATTCACACAGTCTCCGTGTATCTCTCCCACTTGCAGAGCTGTAACAGTGATGGATTTGGGCTCTAAGCACATCACTCATGACCAGGGTTAACCATGTTCTGTACTGTCATTTTCTTCTTCCCAGACGCTGCTTGCATTGGCAGAACATGACCTTTCTATTCCCCAGTTTCCTGCAGCTTATTTGTTTGTGATGGACAGAATACTAACGCACCTGGTGACTAGTTTTCCACACATTTTTCTCTGACACATCTGAAGGTGAGCCCAGCTGAAGACAAATCACAGGTCTGAAGCAGCGTGCCTCCTTGTCCGTACAGCACTTAAAGCTTGTTCTGGCCTCCGACTGCAACTCTGAAGAGATAAACAGCGACAGCTCGTGAGCTGCAGTGCAGAGCCCCTGCGCAGCCTCTGACCCTGCTCGGTGCATCTCCGCTGTCACCAAACAGCCACGGAGCGGCAGACGAGGTCCCCTGGAGCACATCAAAACACCCTCCTGCAGCTGAGAATGTCTGCGGCACAAAGCTCCCCGCGCTCAGCACCGTCCCAGCCTTGCTGCGCTCTCCAGAGCCGAAAGGGATCATTTGAAGCCCTGGGACAACTCCAGATTTTGCAAAATTCAACTACTTGACTGGCTGGATAGCCCTGTGGGATCCTTCCCTATAGATAACAGCATATGACTATCCCATATATAACTTTGTGAAGTCAACACAAAACAACTCCACTAGAGAAGGAAAGGCTCTGGGGAGACCTTATTGCGGCCTTTCTATACTTAAAAGGGGCCAATAAGAAAGATGGGGACAGACTTTTTAGCAGGGCCTGTTGTGATAGGACAAGGGGTGATGGTTTTAAACTAACGGAGGGAGATTCAGGCTGGACATGAGGAAGAAATTGTTGTCCCTGAGGGTGGTGAGAGCCTGGCCCAGGTTGGCCAGAGAGGTGGTGGCTGAACCATCCCTGGAGACATCCCAGGCCAGGCTGGACGGGGCTCTGAGCAACCTGAGCTGGGGAAGATGTCCCTGCTCATGGCAGGGGGGACACTGGATGGCCTTTGAAGGTCCCCTCCACCCCAAACTATTCTATGATTCTAATTAAACAGCAACAAATTACCACAGGGAAGCCAGTGTTGTGGGCAGCACACCCCAAACTTCCATTCGGCTGAGACTCAGTGACTATGTTCTTCAGAGAACAAAAGACAAAGTTATCTCCACAGAGAGCTCAGCAGCTCCCCAGCAGGCTGTGTGATGATGCTGGGCTGCCCTTGCTGTTGTGTGGCCCTGGTCAACAGTGTCTTAGTTCCCCCTTCATCCCACAGCATCTCCTTCAGCATAGATCCAGCTGCACAAAACCACCTCATTTGTATTATGCTTAAATCACATCTGGCTCAAAAGCCACAGGTTGATCACACTAATCTCAAGGCTCAGCCTTACAAAAAATCCAGAGCGGAACTGGGTCCTTTTTCCCCATCCTACTGAAGGCAATTCGCACACACAAGCCCATAACCCAAATACCCTGACGTTCCACCTGGAGTCAGCAGAAAGAGCTGGCTTCAAATAAAAGCCACATTATCTTCTGAGAAATATCTGTGCCGTAATATGCATGAGCCAAAAATAGACGCTTCAGTAGAAGTGAAACTGCCTCCGGTACCGGCAGCTCTTGTCAGTCCCCTGCTCCATCTCTCCTGCAGTTCTCTGCTCACACGCTGGTGCCTCCTTCCTTGGCCTAGAACCGGCTGGAATGCTTTTCTCCTAAATCACTGAACTATACATATTAGGAAAGACGGGTGAAATCTTACCTAGGTCACGTTCCAGCGCTTGGCTCTCAATGCGAATTTAATGGAGGCCTGAACTTCTCTTTTCAAGTCACGTAAAGAGAATGGGAGAACATGGGCTGCTCCTTTCGACACAACCACCGAAGAGCCACATTGCAGACGTCAAAACAAGTGATTGGGTTTGAAATATGGGGAAAAGTTCATTCTAATGATCGTAGCAGCTTACAGACTTATGTAACGTTAAAAAAACCCAACAACCAAAACAACAGTAAAGCATTCTCCAACTTCCCATCGCTTGGTGGGGCGATGGTAGACATGGTGTGCCTACAAAACGTGTTCTTCTCATTCCAGCCCAGTGAAACAGCAAAAGGTACCACGGTCTGCAGAAGGGAGCTCATTGGGCTTTTGTTTAATATCTGTCTCAGCTACAGACACCCTCATGACTTGGCCCTAATACATTCACCTCTCTGCAGCTTCCTTGTCCGCTTGAATCGGATGCTCTTGGGGCAAGATCCGTCTCTAAAATCCAAGCATGTGAGCAGCACTTCAGCACAACACGTTTCACACGTCAGAGACAGCCTCTCCGGTGCTGCCGCAACAGAAAGAAGAGTAAATATTTGCTGTAATTCTTCAGTACTGTGGGATTTGAGCCTGTCAGATACTGATGCAAAAGCAGGTCAAGAAAAGTGGAAATGGCTCAGCTGACAGGCTCCCAAATTTGACCTCCTGGCTCTGTGGAAAGCCATTGAGCTGGCACTCCCAAAAGACATGAAAGCATAGAGATAGTCCTGGCAACCAAGAACATCACTGGTGATGGGCCAAGCAGGGGGGCCCAGCAACCAGAGCTGGGGTTGGTTCATGAGCTGGGTATGAGGTTTGGGGAGATCACAGGATCCCAGAATGTGAGGGGTTGGAAGGGACCTGGAAAGCTCATCCAGTGCAATCCCCCCATGGAGCAGGAACACCCAGATGAGGTTACACAGGAAGGTGTCCAGGTGGGTTGGAATGTCTGCACAGAAGGAGACTCCACAACCCCCTGGGCAGCCTGGGCCAGGCTCTGACACCCTCACCAGGAAGAGGTTTCTTATCAAATTCAAGTGGAACCTCCTGTGCTCCAGTTTGCACCCATTGCCCCTTGTCCTACCATTGGGTATCACCAGAAGAGCCTGGCTCCATCCTCCTGACACTCCCCCTTTCCATATTGATCCCCAGGAATGAGTCCCCCCTCAGTGTCCTCTTGTCCAGCTCCAGAGCCCCAGCTCCCTCAGCCTTTCCTCACATGGGAGATGCTCCACAGATAAACTGGGAGCTGACCGGTGCTTCCAGTGGGAAGGACCTGTCTTCTCCTGAAAGGTCCCACCATGCTGATGCCACAGGAGTCACCTGGAAAATCACGTGTGAAAACCAGCCTGGCCCTGGTCAGTCACACGCCAAGGGAGAAGGGAGTAACGTGAGCACCAGAGAGAGCAGAGGGCCTGTAGGACAACATAAATCATGGGATTTGAGACAAAGTGACTCACTGACCTCGACAACAAGCTCACTAAGGTAGCTGGGACCACATAATCTCTAGATGGCCACCACCACCCTTTGCACAGCTCATTTGTTGAGCGCAAGGCCTTACCCAAGGTAGAACGTGAGCCCAAGGGCCCTGAAACCAAGGTCAAGAAGATCAAGAATCTTGTAAGTTCAAGCTAAGCCTGGGGAGATTTGAAAAACTGATGCCTTGTCCACATTAGGACAGTGAAGAGGGTCCCCCAATGCATCCCATGGCAGAGCCACAAGCCAGGAGGAAGGGGGCAGATCACAGATCAAGATCAGGACCTTGTTTATTGGGTAAAATTCCAGCAAATTCTTCACTGTTTCTGGTCAGCCTTGTAGCTCCTCAAACCAGGAACTGGTCTGGGCTCATATGGCTCTGAAGAAATAATAATTATTTTCCAAAATTATTTAAACTGATATGAAGAGTTATTTATTGTTCTTTTTACTCATTTTTACTTAATTTATTCACTTTTCACCCAAGCAGTACATTGCTTTTTAAAACCAGACTTCAGAATATATTTAATTCATTGATTAATAACAGAGTAAATTAGTCTTACTTTTTGCTTAATGACCTAGCAAAGGCCTTGGAATTTGGCTTAATAACAGTGCTGCAAGACACTTCAGCTGATGAATTATAGCATAATAATTAACATCCTTACAGTTGTCAGGCACAAAGCCCAGTGATGTACGAAGCCTCTGCATCCGCAGGATATAAATGATTCCAGTAGCCAACAGTCTGATGTGTTTATCGCTGTCATATCACAGCTGATATTTAATATATCTGTAAAATATCCCAAGACTATTCTTTCTTTCAGTTATAGAACCTATAAACATATTTAAGCTCCGGAACATCAACTGCAGGTTTAATACAAACTGTAAGGAAACAAGCCCTCTCCCAGACGTTTTTGCCTCAAGAACCCATTAAAAATATCAATTCAAATTTTGCTTCCAGAAGAATCTTCTGAGCATTAATCAGCGAGCTGTTCCCAGCTCTACGATTCTCTAATCAAAGTTGATCCCAGCCTGACCTAAGCCAGAGCAATTCACAGCAGTTAAATGGCTGCTCTTATTTACATGACCTGGCTCTTCTGAGAGCACCCACTAGCTCAGAATATCTGTAGGTCCTACACTATGTGGTGTTTCATCTCTTCCAGCTTTACACGAAACAGCTTATAATAATGTGGAAAACTCATTTTTATTTTTTTTTTTTAAAGAAAGAATAATTCAATCTGGAAAGAGGAAAATATTATAGCACATTTGGACAAAGCCACCTGAAAATGCACCCTAATTCTCTACATGTGGCACGGCACCGATCTCCTTGAGCATCAGTAAATAACAGGGCAGGAGATTCAGGTGATTCCCAGTGCTCCAGCACTCAGATGCTGCTTTGTGAGAAATACACCTGCGAGCTGTGATGCTCAGAGCTAAAACTCACCTGTCGAAGCAAAGGACGTGCCCGACCAGCTCCTCCGTTCTGGTTGTGATGAGGGTTGTAGCAAAGTCCAGTGGGACCAGAAGGTCCTCAACTGGCACAGCAAAGATCCAACTGGGTGTTTCTACCCTTTCACCAAACAACCCAAGTAAAGCCAAAGATGGCCAAAACTCCACTTAAAATGATAAAAATTAGGTGTATTCAGTCAATGAGAAATCTAGCACAGCAACGTCCATGCAGACTAAGTTGTCTGGATACAGCGATAAATATTAGAGCAGGAACTTCCCCAAAGCCCTCTGGTTTGAAACAGGCACCTTTCACTCAGAAGCCAACAAGACAATCATGGCTGTTTGAAAACCTGCCCTTAAACAACACGTGAATGTGTCCCCATTCAAAATAAGAGCAGATTATAAAAATCACCTCAGCTCACTTAGCTGTAAAACAATTGTGTATGTGCAGTTGACTGGACTGCTTCATCGGAAGTTGTTCACCTCTGGAACCTCCAAAATGCTGCTCTGAGGATGAGCCAAGAGCCAAGGGGCTTTTTGCAGGGGTTGTGCAGGTTGTTCAGGGTCTTCTGACCACACTCATCTATCTTCTCTGAGGAAAAGAACATGTGGAAGTGTCTGTGGGGTGGAGAAATCTAGAGCAAACGCTATAGCAAGGAGACATTGAAATCCATCTGTTATACCAAAAGCAACAAAAAATGAGGAAGGCAAGAACACACCTTCTAGAAACTGGTTCTGTTATAGTGTTAAGATACCAGTTGAACCTTCAAGACAAGCCTAAACAAAGTGAAGGCTTGAGCTATGACTTCAAAACATATTCTTTTGACCAGGTAGGTTGAGTAGTTTCAATCTTCTGATTAAAGTTGTGACACCGGCGTAATCACCCACCTTGCCTTATCAGAGCAGTTATCACAGGCAGCGATGGCCTGCACCCACATCCACCTTCGCCTGAAGAAAGGTCTAAAGTTATGAGCACAATTTCTGTACTAAAACAATTAAAATGGAAGGTTTGCAGCAGCTCACGCTGCCAGGGAAGTTGTCAGCCCTCAGGACATCCAAGTACAAGTGGTCTCTCCCACTCGTCCAGCCAACGTGGAGACAACTGCTGAGTTCTTGCTTCACTTACAAACAGGACTATATTGGCATCGGCACGAAATCACAGACTTTCAAGGGCAAAGTGGAAACTTGCTGCACAGGATCCACCACGTACCCGATGCCAATTTGTTTTAGCCACTTTGGCATTTATACATATTGGATAGCAAGTGGCTCTTCCATGAAAAGGATTAAGTGTGGCAAAATTCAGCCAATTTTGAATGCTCAAGACCGAGCCTAAACAGACCCTCTGATTTCTTCCAAGAAGTCTTAGGAGTGAAAAGGATGCTCCAGCAGAGAAGATGATCCGGTTTTGGTGGTGTTTGCTTCGCTGAGCACACTTCAGCAGAACATTTAATCAATCCATTTAACATAAAGTGACGGTTTGCCTGCACATGCAGAATTGAAAGCGCTTTATTTTTAGGCTCGAGTGGGAGAACTTCAACCTGACCATGGCAAACATCGCAGTGATTTAATGACCACATCATTTTGGTCACCCCAGCAGCTTGCTGACATTCTGTGTGTGAAAGCGAAGCAGATGCTCCTCGGCTTTCCTGTGATGATTTTTAAACCCAGAGGTTTTAAATGTAGCACATAGCAGACATCAGGCCCAGGAATGACTTTAAAGACAGCTTTACAAACCCCACCTTAACGACTGTGGGTGTCATTGGGAAATGACTGCAAAGCACAAAGGACACTTGGTGAAGAAGAAAGGAGACGTTGTGGGTTATAAGGACAGAAGAGCAGAGACACCACAAAAATTCACTGAAAGGCTGGTGAGAAACACTGGAAACTGCCATGGAAGAAGAATACAGAATAAAAGGGAACTGGAAAGGAGGAAACACGCAGAGGAGAATTAGCTTGAAGGGCAAGAGGTCCAGCAGAGATAGCACATTGGCACCAAAGCTTGGCCTCATAACCCACAGGGCAAGAGAGCGTTTTGGGACCAGTTTTCCTACCTGTGTGCCCTTCCAGGCCACCCCAGCAAACAACAGTCCTGTCAAGCCTGCAGGCAGTTTCTATACAAACCAAACAAGATGTCAGAGAGCTCCTTCAGGGAAAGGATTTGCTACAACCATCCACTGCATTGTACTGATGTCACAATAGCCCTGAAGCCACCATTCCTCCAAAGACGTAAAGAAAGCCAAATTTTTAAGCCTCTCTCCTCCAGAAGGGCAGTAAGTTCTGAGAAATGATTTGCTGGGTCCTGATGCGCTCCAGACAATGCCAGCAATCTTGTGATTCCAACAAAAATCAAGGGTCTTTTCATGAGGCTCTTGCTCTGTTCTCGTCCCTCCTGATCCGAGTCCACAGGGACAGAGCAGCATTAAATCACCAGCACTGCTACACATTACAAAGCAGCACACGGCAGCCAGAGATCCCTGGCCAGGCTGTCCTGGTTTTGTTAAAAACAAGTTTCTCTTTTAGTGCATTTGCCTGTCAGCTAAAGCTTCATATTAACTGCATTTTCCTGGAGAACCAGACACATGTTTTGGTGAACATAGCAAAGGAATGCGAAGTTATTGATAAGGACAGATTGACATCTCGTGAGAGGGGCAACAAGAAACAAGTGACCAAGAAACTGCTCAACTGTGTATAACATCCCATTCACCTGATACTTCATATAAAAGTGGGAGATCACAAGGATCTCGTCCCTTTTTCCTTATGGCGACATTAGGAGAGGACCTTGCTATCGTCCCTGCGAACTGAGGCCAGTGACAGACTGAATCCAGCTCCGGTTGGCTGCAGAGTCCAGTCCAGGACTTCGGCTGCCGGCTCTGCAGTTGCTGAGACTTTCCAGATTGGTTTTGTATATTTTGTATTATTTTCTCTATTCTTACCAGTAGCATTAGTAAAACACTGTTAATTTTTCCAGCTCTCTTCTCTCTGTCCTTCTGTCCCTCCTGATCGCCTGTGCTGAGTGGGAACGGGGAGAGGGAGGGATAAAAGGGGGAGGAAGAGGGAAGAGGGAGGTTAACAATGCATCTGCCAGGGTTTTACTGTCACCCCGCAATCTAAACCCTCGACACGGGCACAAAACGTTCTTGCAGCAGAGTCGGCTGGCACCAAGTTTAACCGGATCCCTCCTGCTCTAGGGCAGGACAGCTCGAGAGGTCTCACACCACCCCAGGTGTGAAGGATGTTGTGAAGCACTGGAACAGGCTGCCCAGGCAAGTGGTGGAGTCACCATCCCTGGAGGGGTTTAAAAGACATAGAGACAAGGTTCTTAGGGACACGAGTTAGTGCCGGGTTTAGGTCAAGGTTGGACTCGATGATTTTGAGGGTCTCTTCCAACCAAAATGATTCTATGATTCTGTGTTGTCTCCTGATGAAAGCCAAGCCATACATCCGCAGAGGAACGTCTTCTCATCTTCTAATGAGGTGTCAGGGGAGATGAGCTGTGACTGTCTTTTGGGAAATACATCATTCTGCAGGTAGCAGACGGGCTGAAATGCCACCGTTTGAAGGCTTTTGAGAGCTCTAAGACCTCAAGTGGCTTTGGACTAAGGGGCTCAGTGTCTTTGAAGAAAATTATTTTGGCAGGAAGTTTTGTCAGAAAGGACGAATCGAATACCCAAAGGAATGTCCCAAAGAACTCACCAGTGATGAGAGACCTCGCAACTCTACCAGGTACACTGCAAGAACTCCATGGAGAATATTGCGACTGCGAAGTTCCCAGAAAGCTCGTAGCAACAGCTCTGGCTCAGGTGGATGTTGGGTTCAAAGTGGAAACAATCACCAAGTCACAGACACTGTTAAACCACAAAACGCTTTCATGCTGCAGCACAACAAATGACAGGACTCCTTTTTCAAGGCAATAACAACAGGAAAGCTATTTTGCCAACAGCAGACTTACCACATGCAAATAAACGTTAAGATTAGTGTAAGGTGGGCTGCTAACATGATCACTTAAATCCTTCCTCCAAGTTATGCTGTAGTATATTAGAATTTCTGAAACCCAAGATAGGCAGAGCAGGCAGTCTCCTTTGCATGAAGATCAGCTAAAACAATGGCTTAATCTTTCTTCTGGACTACTTAAATCCGTGTTTCTCTTCAAGAATCCACGAGGCAAAATTAAACACAGATAAAGCCACTTTGAACATAGGCAGGACCAATGAGAAACAAAATAAAAAAGCCACAAACCCTTGAAAGTGTCTCTGTTAATTATAAATCACTGAGGAGTGTTCGGTCAGTTAAGGTGGTGCAGATTATAGCTGGCATGGACAAAAGGCAGAGACACCTTTCCTGCCTGCTTGTTAGTCTTGAGTTTACATTGAAGTTACACAAAGGGAAAAGCTGAGGCCTCTTGGCCATGACCAGAGTCACAATGAGGTTTATCGGCCCCTCTGATTTCCCAGTTTAACCAGTGGGAGTAGATCATGCAGCAGAACCATCAACCCAAAACTGAGGAAGATCCACCGGGAACAAAAGGAGACAGACTTAGTCAAACTTGGTCATAAATGAAGACTTCCAGTCCACAAGTGTTCCCCACCTAAATTACTGTGACATGTAAAAAAGAGACATGTTGCCTCAACTTTGCAGAAAGCTTAAAAATATTCCCAAAGTCTCATGAGGAGCTTGTGGAATTAAAACCAAACCTCAGTCCCATTTCCAGCCTTAACCTCCGTATCATCCTTTGTCTCCTCTGCGAAGGCTCAGCTGAGCAGACACAAGATCATTCGTAAGCTCTAAATAGAGTATAAAGAATGGAAAATAACTTTCAGTGCTGACAATATTGTCCCTATTTAGCTAACAAGTATTGATTTTTCCCCTCAGCCATTCACACGCAGATGAAAGCAGCACAGATTTGGTTCTTTTGTTTAATTCCCCGAATTCAATCAGTGTTAGTGATGCTATCGCCAGGCTCTGAGGACTGATTGCCCATATGCTATTTAAAGGCAGAGAGGTGCTTACATCTCGTTTTATTTGGGACCAGCGGGGGATTGTAGGTTACGCAGGAAGTTTGAGCATTTTTCCCCTCCTTTTTTTTGTTGACAAAGCTCTCCCGTGTGAAGGAGATCTTGGAAAAACAAGCTGTTCTCAGAGCAAGGGAACAGATGACGCCTTGTTCTCCGACAGATTTATCCCTTTTCTACCCAAATACCCTGTTCCACTCCTGCTGCAGTTTCATCCCTCCATGAAATTCTCAAAGAACTATTATCTTCCACGAACCACCTTGTCAAGCCCTTTCCCTGACATTTCAAGCCGAAGGAGCTCAAATGCTCATACACAAGCTGCAGCTGAAGTTTTCCACCTGCGACCGAGAAAAACAGAAGCAGTGGGGGAAAAATCAGCGTATGTATCATTTATTCATTCTCTGCAGGTAGATCTTCCCTCTCTTAATTCAGACGAAACCAGCGCTCAAGCATTTGCCTGCAGTCTCACCGGTTGTCCACATCTGTTACAAAGAAGAGCCGTCTTGACTGAGATGACAAATAAAGACGCTAATTTATCAACTGCCAATATTTCTGCCAGCTTTACATTAAGCAAAAAGCCCCGGAGTTTGCAGGGAGGAGGGTCACAAGGCATCACTCCAAGCCTCACAGCCGTAGGCAGGAGCAAACTTTGGAGGGTTTTATAATCTTTACGCTTCTTTGCCTTCAAAGCCATCCCATTGGAAAAATCCGTTCTGCTTGCTCACACAAAGCAGAACCTCACTCGTGGCTTTCTGCTTTTGCTCAGCTCCGTTGTTGTGTTGCCACATTGAAGATATCTAGTCTTGATGTCAGGATTTCAACTGAGAGAGGATTACAAACCGGGCAGGTACATCTGTATGCCTTCAACATATACATCCACCTGGTACCACCTGTATCCTACACAGGCTCATGTACCAGCTGAATCCACTGTCCCTCTGCAAAAATCTTCC
Organism: Nesoenas mayeri; assembly: GCF_963082525.1. Taxonomy (NCBI): domain Eukaryota; kingdom Metazoa; phylum Chordata; class Aves; order Columbiformes; family Columbidae; genus Nesoenas; species Nesoenas mayeri. The sequence goes on along the minus strand of NC_137548.1, from coordinate 3,121,359 downwards.
CCAGAAATCAGGTACAGCAGCAGATATATCTCTTGAAATGATTGTTGGTCCATTTCCCATGTCCCGTCAAGGGTACAATCACAGATGGGGTAAAGTGAATACAACAAGCAGCAGCACCCCTGCATTTCTGGAACATCCTTAGGAAACACAAATATGCCCCGCAGCAGCAGCAGCACCATCTAAATTCTGTGCCCGTCGCTGCGCTTCTTTCCCACAGTTGTAAATCTGTTATCAAACATACTCTCAGACACAATCTGGGACACATGCCTGACGCACGTGGTATTGGGCTATAAATAGTCAGATATAGACAATCGCACCAGAGGTACTGGAGATTATTTGATTAAGCTGGGACTCTGCCCTGCTGAACAGCCCGTGATCAGTAAAGACACCTTGTAGAAGCTGGGTGGGAACAGCACAACCATCTCTCAGGAGCAGAGAGATGCTGGAAGGCTGCACATATACTCTGTGCCCTTGTAGCCTTACGTTCTTTTAGTTCACACGATCAAGGCTTTTCTAATAAGTGGAAAACTTCTGTAAGCAATAACTGAAGAGTGTAGGACCTCCTGGAAAGTCCAATAAAGCCTATATGAATTTTCAGTGGTGTTTTTTTACTGGTCCCTGCTGGTTTTATTTGGGGATTCTGGACTAAGTGAATGCTCACTTCTTCATTGAAAAAATACTTGGCCGACAAGGACCAGTAGGGACCATTGGAGCATCTGCAGCCAGACTTGCTAGAAAAAAGAAATCCACCTTCAGAAGGCAGGCAGGCAGCAACAGAAGGTCAAAACAACTCTAAATACACATTATTATCACCTTATCTAATATCTCTGCACAACCCATAGATACTGCAAAATGTTTAACATCGGGGGAGCTGTGTAACCCTTCCAGAGCTGCCGCATCTCACACACTGGGCATGGAATTGGTGCACGAACCCAGAGCGTGAAGGCAACGGGTCCTGCACGGCCCAAGTGACACACGAGGCACTTCAGACCACACGAGTCCCGGCCTCGCCAGGGCAGCAGAGCAGAGAACAGCAGACACCGAACTACATCCTTAAATGCAGACAAATCTGAGCACATGCACCGAACCCGGCCCTGGGTATCACACTGTGTGCTCATCCTCTAAGGAACACTGAAAGACAGCAGCCTGGATTCTCCAGGGGTTGGGCGTGTTGATTTAAGGGTGTCTTCAAACAAAAATGGTTCTATGTATTTGGCATTGTCACATTCACCCTTACAAACCTGCATTGTGCTTTTCTTCAGATCGGATTCTCTGGAGCACTTTAACCCCGCTTTGTTCACATACAACGAGTTTTGCGAACCACAGGTAAAAGCCAGGCTCCCAAAACTCAATAAACCAGCTTAGATTCAGGGCAGAAGAGGAACATTTGGAGCATTCAAAACCCACGTTTGAAGCCCAGACTGAAAGTCCCAGCACGGCGCTGCTCCCCGCTGCGCTGACAGGGCAGCGAGCTCCCTGCCTGCAAACAAGATAAATTATATATAAACCAAACTACCTGCTGGGAACAGCCACGAGCTGCTGCGAATGGTGCTGCCACAGCGGCTGTCGGGTTGCTGAGCTCAGCCGAGCTCTCGGCTTGCCGCAGCGGTGACCGCGCTGGGACACTGGCGAGACGGATCTGTTTTCCACATCCAGCCCGGCCAAGCTGCAGAGATCTGACTCACACCACGGGGATGGTTCGACAAGGTGCCAGTTTGGGCAGAAAAGCCGGTTTCAAGCGTTTCCATGCTTTGCCTTCCCTTTCTGAACATTTATTCGTGCCATGCTCTCCCTTCCCACCGCTTCCACCCTTTGGCCGCGTCACGCTTGAGGGCCTGTTTCGTTAACTGGATCACTGAACCGACCAGGATTATGACGGTGCCAAGCCCAAGCAGAGAGCTGGTTTTGAGAGACAAGGCCAGATCACTCCTCCAAAGGGATGCAGCAGCAGAGGCTGCTGACCATAATGCTGACCATAACCCTAACATATGTTAAACCATAAGCCTAAGCCTCACCATAGCCGTAACCTAAGCCTAACCCTAACGCTAAGTCTAACGCTAAATCAACTCTAATCCGAACCCTAACTGTAATCCTAACCCTAATCGTAACCAAATCCTGACCCTGACCATAACCCTGACCCTAAACCAAACTTAAGTTTAACCATAACCCTAAACCTCAACCTAACCCTAACCTAGGCCTAATTGTAATGCTAAATCTAACCCTAAAACAAACCGAATCCTACCCATAACCCTAACTCTAACCCAAAACCTAACCCTAACCCAATCCCTAACCTCCCATAGGGCCCCCAGGTCTACCTCCCATAGAGCCCCCAGGTCTACCTCCCACAAAAAGCCCAGGGAGGTCTGAGAGTGCTGTTTCCTCCATTTGAGCTATCCAGGTCACCAAAAAGCCACCGCTGAGGCACTAAGTGATGTTTACACCGCACGATGTGGATGCTGTGTCCTATCCAGCCAAGGCAGAGGTACCACCTCTTGCTTGCCAGCTGGGAGGAGACCTCAGCGCATCTCCTGCCCGAACCCTCGGTCAGCCCGGGGACCCAACAATCGCATTTGAACTGCTCCACAACGCAAAGCTGACGAGGCCCAGCCCTCAGCAATGAACACGAGCCAGCATGGCCAAAAAGGCCAACAGCATCCTGGCGTGTATCAAGAACAGTATGGCCAGCAGGACTAGGGCAGTGACTGTCCCGCTGTACTTGATGCTGGCGAGGCCACATCTCAGACCCTGGGGTTGGTTTTGGGCCCCTCACACCAAGAAAGGCCTTGAGGTGCTGGAGCGAGTGGAGAGAAGGGAATGGAGCTGGTGAGGGGCTGGAGTACAAGTGTGATGGAGCGGCTGAGGGACCTGGGGGTTCAGCTGGAGAACAGGAGCTGAGGGGAGACCTTCTGATCTCTGAACTGCCTGAAAGGAGCTTGGAGCCAGGGGGGTCGGGCTCTGCTCCCCAGGAACAAGCACCAGGAGCAGAGGAAACGGCCTCAAGTTGCGCCAGGGGAGGTTGAGGTTGGATCTGGGAACAATTTCTCCATGGAAAGGGCTGTGGGGCATTGGAACAGGTTGCCCAGGGCAGTGCTGGAGTCACCGTCCCTGGAGGGTTGGACAGACGGAGATGAGGTTCTCAGGGACATGGGGCAGTGTCAGGGGTGGGTTATGGCTGAACTTGATGATCCTGAGGGTCTTTTCCAACCAAAATGATTCTGTGATTCTATGAATGCAAAGCTGAACTGTTCTCCAGTTCACAAACTGGTCTTTGGAAGCTACCTGCATCCAGCTGGCCATGTGCAATCTTGAAAGTGTAAAATGTAGCTGAAGAGGAAAAAAACATTAAAAACAATTGCTTGATCCAGATATGCATCTTACCCACTTACAAAGGAGGGAAGGAAATCACTGCTAACTGATTAAAGTACCTCAAAGGCACACAGTCCTCATGAGGCAACATTGCTCTGCGGTCACAGGGTCTCCTTATGAATAAAACACAGACAGTGGCCGGACACGACCGTAATTCCTGGTAAAGCCAAAGGTACAGGGAAAAACGTCACCACGCCACAGACAGAATGAAGAAACGCCGTGCAAAAGGGTTTGTGAAATGGGCTGTGCAGGAAGCAGCTGCCTGGCCTGCACCAGGATGAGCAGAAAACCATTTAACATGACAACATAAAACAAAGAAAAGCAAAGAACAGCCAGTCACCATGAGGTCAGAATATCTGCAAAGATCAGTGTCCAATTCCATGTATAATGAATTTGCCAGAAACAGCAACCAGGTGGAAAACCAAATATCTGTTCACACCAAATACATGTGTTTCTAGGGATAAACCCTTCCCGAAAGAAAATGTTCCAGTCAGGTTATGTCCTACAGCATCTCCAAAGCCTAGAAGACATTCAGAGCTCAAATAAGAAGTGAAAAAGATCACCTGGCCAGTGAAAGTTATCCTCCCAGCACAAACCTACTTCTGCCCATCACCCCTTTTGTTTAGCCCATTCTATGGTATCACCAAGTGCATCCTGCAAAAAATAACAAGTGTTGAACTAAGCGACAAGTCAAACTCCCAAAATATTTTACAGCCTGTTGGCAGCAGGGATTATCATTGCCTTGGGCAAGTGAAAGCTAATGCAAGACCAATTCTGCCATCACAGTATCACAGTATGTTTGGGATTGGAAGGGACCTCAAAAGATCATCCAGTCCAATCCCCCTGCTGGAGCAGGAACACCCAAGTGAGGTCGCACAGGAACATGTCCAGGCAGGTTGGAATGTCTTCAGAGAAGGAGACTCCACAACCCCCCTGGGCAGCCTATTCCAGGCTCTGACACCCTCACCGGGAAGAAGTTTCTTCTCAAATTTAAGTGGAACCTCTTGTGTTCCAGCTTGATCCCATTACCCCTTGTCCTATCATTGCTTGCCACCGAGAAGAGCCTGGCTCTCCATCCTCATGGCACTCACCCTTTATAAATTTCTAAGCATTAATAAGGTCACCCCTCAGTCTCCTGTTCTCCAAACTAAAGAGCCCCAGCTCCCTCAGCCTTTCTTCATAAGGGAGATGCTCCACTCTCTTCAGCATCTTTGTTGCCCTACGCTGGACTCTCTCCCTGTCCTGCTGGAACTGAGGGGCCACAGCTGGACACAAGATTCCAGGTGTGGTCTCCCTAGGGCAGAGCAGAGGGGCAGGAGAACCTCTCTGACCTACTGATCACCCCCTTCTAACCCACCCCAGGTACCATTGGCCTTCCTGGCCACAAGGGCCCAGTGCTGGCTCATGGTCATCCTGTTGTCCACCAGGAATCCCAGGTCCCTTTCCCCTACACTGCTCTCTAATACATAATTTCCCAACATATACTGGAACCTGTCAGCTTAAAGGTCCATCCAGGCAGGAAACCCATCTCCAGTGAGGGCCAACAGCAATGCCCAGCAGAAAGCCCAAGATCAGAGGTAAAGCACATTCCTCAGTAACTCTGAGGGTTCCTGGTGTATTATCCAGCAATATTTTTAAAGATCTAGCCTGTATTCAGTACTTCCTTATTGCTGTAACACAAATGCAAACCAGAACTAAAAAGGCAGCTTGGAGCTGTTACATCCTGCATGAAGAACACAGAGAGGAATATGTTCTGCCTTCTCATCAAGGTCAAGGAGGGAAAGGGGACCCTTAGCCACTGAAACACACTGGAATAACTTACAGCCACCTAAGGACAGACATGGACCTGTTGGAAAGGGGCCAGAGGAGCCACAGAAATGATCCGAGGCTGGAACAGCTCTGCTGGGGGACAGACTGAGAGAGTTGGGGTGTTCAGCTGAAGAGAAGCTCCGGGAAGACCTTACTGCGAATCTTCTGTGCTTAAAAGGGGCCCATAAGAAAGATGGGGACAGACTTTTGAACAGGGCCTGTTGCAACAGGACAAGGGGTGATGGTTTCAAACTAAAGAAATGAGATTCAGGCCAGACATGAGGATTAAATTGTTGGCCCTGAGGATGGTGAGAGCCTGGCCCAGGTTGGCCAGAGAGGTGGTGGATGAACCATCCCTGGAGACATCCCAGGCCAGGCTGGACGGGGCTCTGAGCAACCTGAGCTGGTGCAGATGTCCCTGCTCATGGCAGGGGTTGGACTACATTTATTCTATGAAAGACTGCTCTGAAATCTGCAGGACACAAGGCAGATCCCAGGTACTGCAAGGATGGTGGGGGCAGGTGGAATCCACCTCCCCGTGTTGTGCTGAGCACAGCTTTGGGATGCAGCTCTGTATCACAAATCAGAGTTTAAACTGCTGTTTGACCTGAACCATTCAAAAGCAGTACAGCATCCTTCTAATACGGTTCCCTTGCCTTTTCCAGGCTCTGCTAAATACCGACTCGCTCCATAGTGGAACATCAGAGATGAGGATACAAGAGGCACAAAACGCACAGCCCTGACAGCTTCTCCCAACATAACATCCAACTTGCTTCCCAGAGAGCAAACAAACCGAGCTCCCACTTTTATTTAACCCCACACAGCAGCATGAGCTGTGCTACAACACTGGCTTCAAACAAGCCCCTTCCAGGCTCACGTTCTGAACCCAGAAGTGCCACCTTGCCCAAGTGTCCTGCTGAATTTTAGCCCCTAATCACACTTAGCAGTGAAATCCCAACTCAGGTAGTGAATCTAAAAGCCAGCGACTGTCCTCGAATACAAGATGCCATCATATGAAAGGAGGAATACCATACCCAAAGCTGATGCAGTTAGGTTAATCCCAACTAAGTATTAAAATATTAAGTGTTGTCCTATGCAGGGACAGGAGTTGGACTTGATGATCTTTGTGGGTCCCTTCCAGCTCAGGACATTCTATGAAAGCAAATGGCCTCACCAAAACCCTCCTCTTCCACCTTCACCTCTGCTTGAGGCGGGGTGGCCGGCGGGCGTGCCTGTGACGCGCTCTGGCGCCTGTGACAGCACAGGGGACGAGTCCCCACGGGGCGGTTATCAGGGGCGCCAGCAGCAGCGCTGCCCCAGTCCGGCCTGGGCCAGCGGTGAGTGCGCAGGCGGGGGGAGGCCGGGCTGGACGGGGCCGGGGCAGAAACGCAGCCCCCGGGGGTGGGTTCTCACCCTGCATGGAGGGCCCGGCCGCTCGCGGGAGCACCTTGGCCAGCACCCTCCGTCCCGCCCAGCCCCACTGAGCCCCTTCTCTCTCTTCTCCGCAGACCATGGCTTTTTTGGACGTTTTCTTCGTGATTTGGCAAATTCTTACGCTGAACGTGCAGTCGGTCGGCTATGAGCCGGATGAGGAGACGCGCAAGCGCATGGAGCAGCGTGCGGAGATGCTGAACCGGGAGATGACTCGGGTGTGGCAGGAGGTCGAGGAGAGGAGCCGGGAGCAGAGCAACCAGGAGCAGAGCAACCAGGAGCAGAGCGGCTTTGCCTGGCCATCCCTGCTCCAATCTGCCTTGCAGCACTGGCACTGCTGGGCCCTTGCTGCAGTCCTGCTCCTGCTCTTCGGGCTCTGCTGCTGGCTCAGGAAACGGAGCCGTGAGCCAGAGAGAGGTGCAAATGACCTGCCAGGGCTTGTTGCGCAGCACATCCAGAGGCCAGTTCAGAACTGGGACCGAGAGAGCGAGGCTGTTCAGTACCTGGTGCAAAGATTCCTCTTGCTCTTCAAGTATGTCTTCTTCGATCCCTGGCACCAAGTGCTGGAAAATGCCATTGAGGTGGGCAGCGCCTTCGAAGGCTGGAGTCCCCGTCAAGAAGACATCACCTACTGCCTGCTTGTGCTCCTGAAGCCCCCCCGTGGACACACTTTCCACCTGGAGCCCAGCCACCTGGGGCCCGTGAGGAACTTTTGCATCCGCGTGGACTTGGTGTGTACCTGTGAGGTGGAGCCGCCGGCAGGAGAGACACGTTGCTTCCTCCACCACCACGAGGAGGAGCAGTGGAGGAACGAGGGCCCCAGCATCCTACACGACCTCTGCACTGACTCCTACCTAGATGTGCAGAAAATTGCCCGCTGTTTCCAGGACATGCTGAGGCATTCCTGGCGCATTCTGCCGGAGTCAGCCACACACCGCCTGACAGTGCTGCCCTCTGACCGCTCCTGCAAATTCCAGCTGACACAAGGCGGGGAGAAAAGGCTCTTTGTTGAGTTGATGTTTGGGGTGAGGCAAGGCGACTCGGACATCTTCGTGAGCAGCCAGAACGCAGAGGCCGCCTACACCCCAAGCACCATGTGGCCAGAGAGCTACGCTGTGGCAGAGATGAAGTTCTTGAGGCACATTGCCAGCCAGGCACAGCCTGACAGCATCCACCTCAGATGCCTGCAGCTCTGCGCCCGCAGCCTGCTGGACACAGACTTTTCCACCCGTACGCTAAAGACCATCGTGATGCACCTGCTGACCACCATACCCCTGACACACTGGGGCAGGAGGGATTTCCTGGAGCGGCTGGAGGACATTCTGCTGTACCTGCAGAGCTGCCTGGAAGATGGACGCCTGAACCACTTCTTTATTGGCAATGAGCAAGTGCCTGAGGAGATCATCTTGCCCCAGGCTTTGCGAACGGCTGAACCGCTCAACCTCTTCCGCCACCTGGAGCAGGATTCCGATGCCTGTGAGAACGCGTGGCTTGAGTTTCTCATGCTGCAGCGTCGGCTTCGTACACTGGTGCTCCAAGGACGCTAAAAGGTCTTCCTGCACAGAGCTGTGTTTGCGCAGGTCACAGCTGCCGGCAGGCAATCATGTCCTCCAGGAAAAAGAGAGGGGACAATGCAGGCCAGAGAAAGGAAAGCGAACACCGCGTGCAGCAGCCCTCTGCCAGGAGCGGCAGCGTTCCCCTCTCGATGGTCTCCCCAGTGCAGCAGCCGGTGATGTCTACACTGGGGACAAAGGGCTCCATGTGACTCTGTGTGTCCTCTGGGGCCTGGGGGACACTCTGCCCACCCCAGACACTCCCCGGGGAGCTGGTGCCGCAGAACCAAGCACGCTGGACACCGGGAACACGCTGATCAGTCGGCAGTGGGAACCGGTGCCGCACCTTTCCTGCCCAGCAAAAGCCCATGCTGGGGAGGGGGATCCGATGCAGCTGGAGAGGCCATCGCGAGGAGCCTTGCGACAGGGACTCCGTTACCACCTGCACAGCAACCGCACACTTGACTTCAAGAGCGTCCATTCCTTCTGGGAGCTTTGCCATGTGCAAAGTTGCCAATAAAAGTTGTGTTTGAACGAATGCTGTATCTGTGTCTGTGCATCACTCGCTCGAGGAACACAAGCATAGGGTGCAGCTTCTCGCAGAAGGCAGCCCTGTAACCCCTGGCAAACAAGACTTTGCCACACAAAGACATCCATGATGACCTGATGAGTCACTGTCATTAAGGATCATGCCACAGCCACCACCCTCATGTGCCACCTCTGGTGATGAAAGCACCTCTCTCCTCAAGCTGCCATTCTGCCGACCACACATGCTGATGTGGGCACATCCAGGCAGGGTTCAAACATCCCTAATTAAACCCAGGCCAGCTCTGTTGTGAAGAAATGCTGCTCATCTCTAAAATCATGTCAAAGCACCAGCTCACAACACTCTGGACCGCTAGACCTGAGCTCAGAACAAGCCCTGGTACAAACCAGCAGAGCACCAGCTTTTCTCCCCAGGTTTACACACAGAGTCCTGCACACCAAGACTCGTTCCTGCATCTGCAGCAATGGTACCCATCTTTTTGCTAGAATAATTCAGAAACAAGATACTCCAGGAACAACAAAATCCTTGCTCTTCTTCCTGGAGAGAAATCTGACCCACCTGCTTTTCCATAACGTCACTATTTCTTCACTAAACATGCATATAACCCACAAAAAGCTTAGAACTATCAGGGAAATAACCGCCGTAAAAGAAGGTTTTGTCTCCTGCAGTTACTTGGTTTTCATATCCAAGATGATGTGAACTCAGACTAAAGCATTTCTTGTCATTAGGAAGTGGATAAGGACCATCTCCTTGTTGTTCCTCTGATGTCTAAGGGTTGAGTTCACACTGTAGTTTCCCAGAGCTGGGTGCTGAGGACTTCTCTCCTTACCCTGCCTGCTGTATGCACAGAACGAGCAAATAGAATCTCTCTTTGAATCTGAATTCAGCTGAGATTCCAAGAGATACAAAGGTCCAAGAGATTCTAAAATTCTGGGGAGCACCACACATGCAATGACAGCAACATCACTGCTTTGTGCCCTGAGAAAATGAGGTTAAAAGAAGAATTATTGCAACAAGCGTTTGAAATATGTGAATGAACAGCCAGCAATACATAGAACGAGACTCCAAAGGAATTCCGGATGAAAGGGTTAATAAAGGTCAAAACAGTATCAATTAACAGCAAAATGAACTTGTGTGAACCAACATTAGGGAGCGTCCACCACCAACCTTGGAAGTACGTGTCAGAATTGGCCTCCAGCTTCTCATCATCTGGCAGCAGAGAAACAAGAGGAGGGAAAGGGACCGGCATTGCTGGTCTTGTAGTAAAAATATTCATTAGTCTCAGCAGAGAAGTCAAAGCTGGCCAGTAAAATAGGATTTTCCATCCCCTGGAGAATCCCAAAGCAGTGAACAATATCAAGCTCATTCAGCAACATTCCTCATTTGAGGTAAGCCCATTTTTTAATAACTTGCAAACCTTCCACAAGTGCAGCTTGCTTTTAGGGAGAGGCACTCTCTTTCATTAGCCAAATTGATATAGTGTCATTAAATCTGACACTTGAGCGCTTCCAGCTACTAAGGACCAGGGTTATTTTTAAAAAGTAGCATTAAGCAGAAGGAGAAGATTCTCCAGCAAACCACAAATGTCTTTAGGTAAAGTGCAAGGAACAAACCCAGCTGGAGAAACTTCTGTGTTCCAGAATATTAAGTCTTCCTTAGTGATTAATTAGTTTACTAAAGGCTTGGTGAAATTTCAGTCTTTAAATTGCATGCAAATAGTGTTCTGGCTTTATTGTGTTCATAATATGTTTGTGTAGCTCAGCAAACCCTATGTCCCATTCCCTAAATTCACAGGCCGCATGCTTTTCTTCCTAAGGACAACAAATTGATTTAAACTGTCTGGGGAGCCGTATTCTCTTGAGAGTTGTCACTGGGGATTTAATTTGAAGCACTGATTTTTTGCAAGTAGCTCTCAATGCTTTGGTTGGAAGTTGAAGGGAGAAGCTCCATTCTGGAGACCAAAATTCATCTGTAGACAGTCAGAGACTGGTTTGAGTACAACTCTTAAAATTGAGCCTCTTTAATAAAATGAAGGAAAAAAGTTCTGGTTCAAACATTTGGCTGGGGAGCATCTCTGGGCCAAATTGCCTGGTCTTGATTAAGTGGGTTGGCTTAGATGATGTGCACCCCAGTTTAAAATCTCCAGGACAGATCATTACTGGAGTTTGTTTCTACTGGTATCAAGATAAGCAAATATCAGTTATAAGAATCTGAGAATTCCACAGTGAAGATGACAACAAGTGTTGCACTGGGACAAGTACTTGGGGTATTATTAAGACATCATCAGTCTGCTGTGTATTTGTACAGCACACAGGCCCCGTCCCACCGGGGGGTTTCACTTGGTCACTAAGGGGGGACTGAGGCCCAAAGGTTTTTCATTGATTCTTCCCTCAGAAAGAGCCCTCAACAAGCCGTGAAGTTTCCTTACACCCACCTCAAGTGAGAGGACAGTCTTTTTAGCAGGGTGATAGGACAAGGGGTGATGGGTTTAAACTAAAGGAGGGAGATTCAGGCTGGACATGAGGAAGAAATTGTTGGCCCTGAGGGTGGTGAGAGCCTGGCCCAGGTTGGCCAGAGAGGTGGTGGCTGAACCATCCCTGGAGACATCCCAGGCCAGGCTGGACGGGGCTCTGAGCAACCTGAGCTGGTGCAGATGTCCCTGCCCATGGCAGGGGGGGCACTGGGGGAGCTGGGAAGGTCCCTTCAACCCAAACCCTTCTGTGATTCTATAACACATAGGTCAGATTTTCTCAATTACACCAGTATAAATCTCCAACAATTTCAGTAAAATTTGTAGGTTTCCACCAGGGTAAATAGGTGGAAAGGGCTCCCCTGACTGCCACTGTTAGTCTTGAATTCCACCAGTAAAGGTAACTAGAATTTCTCATCAAGGCTGGTCTCTTTTTATATTTAAAATATGGGGGAAAAAAAAATAAAATCAAAACTTCATTCAGGGATAGAGTCAACTAGAGCCCATAATTACAGTCCCTTCCAACCCAAACTGTTCTATGATTCTATGACCGACAGTACGAACAACCATTTCTTCTACCAGGCTCTAGGCTGCAGTGCCAGCACATCTCCTACAAACTGATTGCAATTAGAAACCAAGTCAAACAAAAACAAAGTCTATACACAAGGTAGGAGAGAAACCACAATCTCCAGCATTACAGTCGTGGTCCTTAAACAGCACCAGTACTCTACAACCACCACAGACCTTTCCTTTGCAATGGATCTGCCTGTGCTCCACTAATCCAGAATTGGCCTCCTTAGCAGCTGGCAGTAAAAAGAAAGTGCCAAGTCATCTATTTCCACATTTGGGGATGATGAAAAGCACTCGAAAACGCTCAGCACTTCTGCGGTAATTATAACAAGCACAGTACTTCTTTTGGGAAAGTATAATGTATTCTGGTGAGCAGACTCACATCAAAGAGGAAGCTTTCAGACACTTCAAGGAGCAGAATACGAAGGCATATATAGAAAGATATAATTATCACCAAGGTCACTAGTCCCTCTTGGCGAGAGTTATAGGAAAGAGAAGCAATCAGTGTGGCGTAGTGGACATATACCCTGTTTTCCTTAAAATAAGACCTACCCTGAAAATAAGCCCTAGCATGATTTTTCAGGATGCTCAAAATATAAGTCATACTGTAAAAATAAGCCCTAGTTCAGTTCATAGAAAAAGTCCATTTAAATAGTGTCCAGGCAGTTATACATGTAGAAAAGTAAAATTAATTGGCAATAGATTGCAGCAGGACAGATGTGACAGAATGTGATGACACGACCATATTTGAATAAATGTGGGTTTTACAAACGTAAATTGTTATTTATGGAAAAATAAGACATCCCCTGAAAATAAGTCCTAAAGCATCTTTCAGAGCAAAAATTAATATAAGACACTGTCTTATTTTCGGGGGAAACAGGGTAGCTGAGGCTGTATGTTGGTGTAACAGAAGTTCTCATTACCTGGATACAGTGCAAGCTGGGCTGCTCCTGCAGCAGTGCCGACCACTTTGCACGACTTCTCTACCCAAGGATGAGCTACAGCTGGTCAAAAACCCCCAATCTTTCTCTTGGGACAGCTGTCTGCTTCCTCTGAAAGGCTCAAAGCTGGCGAGCAGCTCCAACACAACTAATCGCAGCCTTTCCAAAGGTCTCCCTGCAAGTTTCCTCCCCAAAATTTCCATTCTGCGACACCTGGCTGTTCTGGCATCTGTGCACATCTTCCTGAAAGATACCTCCACCCCATCACCTAACGGATGTGAGTGCATGCAACAAAAAAAGTGCCACATCTGCCATTTTCCTCTGTCTATAGTCCCATTGCCAGGGGAAGGTGGTTGGAATCAGTAAAAAATCACAGGGATTCAGTTGAACAAGGCCAAGTGCCGGGTCCTGCACTTTGGCCACAATAACCCCCTGCAGCTCCAGGCTGGGCACAGAGTGGCTGCAGAGCAGCCAGGCAGAAAGGGACCTGGGGGGACTAATGGACAGGAAGCTCAACAGGAGTCAACAGTGCCCAGGTGGCCAAGAAGGCCAATGGTGTCCTGTCCTGTATCCAAACCAGCGTGGTCAGCAGGACAAGGGCAGTGATCCTTCCCCTGTGCTCTGCATTGGGGAGGCCACACCTGGAGTGTTGTGTTCAGTTCTGGGCCCTCAGCTCAGGAAAGAGATTGAAGTGCTGGAGGGTCCAGTGAAGAGCAACAAGACTGGGGAAGGGACTGGAACACAAGCCCTATGGGGAGAGGCTGAGGGAGCTGGGCTTGTTTAGTCTGGAGAAGAGGAGGCTTAGAGCTGAGCTCAGCACTCTCTAGAATTACCTGAAGGGCAGTTCTAGCCAGGTGGGGCTTGGTCTCTTCTCCCAGGCATCAGCAATAGGACAAGGGGCCATGGGCTTCAACTCTGCCAGGGGAAATTGAGGCTGGAGATAAGAAAGCAATTCTGTGCAGAGAGAGTGGTCAGGCATTGGAATGGCTGCCCAGGGAGGTGCTGGACTCGCCATCTCTGGAGGTTTTTAAACTGAGATTGGATATGGCACTTAGTGCCACGATCTAGTCAATGGACTGGAGTTGGACCAAGGGTTGGACTTGATGATCTCTGAGGGCTTTTCCAATCCAGTCGATTCTGTGATTCTGTGAACGTAGCTGCTGGCTAAGCCACGTTCAGGAAGTTTGGCCAAGTTATATTGTTTAATTGGCAACCAAATTGGGGACTTATTTTAATCAGTTCAGCCGCATCATCAACAACTGCTGAGAAATCTCGTGCAAAGTAACTTGCAGCACGTCCTCATCACAGGTGCAAGGTGGGATTACATGAAAAATGACTGCTCAGTTTTGGCAGAATCTAGGAAACAGGAGGATTTGGCCTCCTTTGGAGGTAGGGGAAAGAAAAAAAATCTGGTGCACTTGAGATAAAAAAAATAAGTAACACAAAGCTAAAATGCATTTGAAAACCTCCATTGGTACTTTTATGCCTTTTGACTTCCAGTCATCATAGAATCCCAGAATGTGAGGGGTTGGAAGGGCCCTGGAAAGCTCATCCAGTGCAATCCCCCCATGGAGCAGGAACACCCAGATGAGGTTACACAGGAAGGTGTCCAGGCGGGTTGGAATGTCTGCACAGAAGGAGACTCCACAACCCCCTGGGCAGCCTGGGCCAGGCTCTGCCACCCTCACCAGGAACAAGTTTCTTCTCATATTTAAGTGGAACCTCCTGTGTTCCAGTTTGAACCCACTGCCCCTTGTCCTGTCATTGGTTGTCACCGAGAAGAGCCTGGCTCCATCCTCCTGACACTCACCCTTTCCATATTGATCCCCAGGAATGAGTCCCCCCTCAGTGTCCTCTTGTCCAGCTCCAGAGCCCCAGCTCCCTCAGCCTTTCCTCACATGGGAGATGCTCCACTCCCTGCAGCATCTTGGTGGCTGCGCTGGACTCTCTGCAGCAGTTCCCTGTCCTGCTGGAACTGAGGGGCCACAGCTGGACACAAGATTCCAGGTGTGGTCTCCCCAGGGCAGAGCAGAGGGGCAGGAGAACCTCTCTGACCTACTGACCACCCCCTTCTAACCCACCCCAGGTACCATTGGCTTCCTGGCCACAAGGGCCCAGTGCTGGCTCATGGTCACCCTGCTGTCCCCAGGACCCCCAGGTCCCTTTCCCCTACACTGCTCTCTAATAGGTCATTCCCCAACTTATACTGGAACACTGGACACGCTCGAGTCCCCTTGGCATGGAAATAAGCAAACCCAGAACAGCAGAGCCAGCAAATCTTATGGCTTTGCCACTCCACACTGGCCTCTTACATCAGTTCTCTGACTTCCAATACTAACTAATTACTCATGGGATTTATAGGACCTTAATACTAATCATTAATTGTTATTCCAATAAGAATAATTTGTAAGACCGAATAACCCCAAGACCTGCATCTAGCTTGTTTTAAATAAGGCACTGAGTACGAACAAGGTGAACTGCACCAACACACAATCTCAATTGTCTCCCAAGAAATTATGCTAAAATACAGTCCAGAAATAAATTCTTACAACATTTCTCATCCGCCTGAAGCCAGGATTTACTGTGCAGTTTCTCAGATGCATTTTCTCTGCAATGTTTCATAGAGTAACTTGTTATTTTGAGCGAAGAAGATTAAGAACTGAGGTCATTTGCTGCACAGGGGCTGACAGCTTTATCTTGTTCGATAACCAAAGTCCTTCGCCTGGCAGGGCACGAGCACACGAATACTAAAATTATTCAGCTGAGATGAGGCAGCGTTATCTGATCTGAATAAGAGGAAGGGGAAAGTGAGCACAGAACAGGTATTGCACATTTCCATAGACAGAAAGCTCAGCCCAGCCCCTTTCCCCAGGTGCTCAAAGGGTTTCTTTAGGGTTTTATTCTTCTGGGAGCCCGAGATATTGGTGCAATGTGCTTGCGTGATCCCCCATAGGACTTGTGCAACCAGGGGTGTATTTTGCACCATGACCATTAGGAAAAAGATCTGTGCACCCACTACCTGCCCTTGTTCTTCTTCCCACAGCAATCCTGCTTTTGCCTCCAGTCACACAATCTCAGCTCTTCCCTGCACAGCTCCCAGTGTTTAAAATTGCTAGATGAACGAAATAAAAAGAATATTCATGCTTCCTTCTCTCCCCCAACGTTTGATTTCTGCCATCTTAGTGAGATAAACCAGCACAGCACCGGGTCAGATGCACGTAAAGTAGCAGCACGTACCTTGCGGTGTTGCAGTGCTACACGCTGGAAATGCAGCAAAAGTCATCTGAGACTTGGGATTTTCATTCCCCCCCCTCAACAAGAACCTGCTGAGGGTTAGAGCTGCCACCTTAAGCCTAATGTTGTGCCTCACGGACTCTTTAAGCACCACATGGACAAGGAAAAGCAGGGCCACATGCTGGACCCCTCCAAATCCCTTAAAATCTGCCTTCAGACCACTCTGCCAGTTCCATCTTCTGCCATTCGAAAGCCCCTCAGCCCCCATCATCAAACACAGGCACTTCAGAGCCCATCCCGGCTCGTAACACATGCAGCAGGACATTGCCCATCCTTCTTCACCTTCCACCAGAGCAGGAACAGTGATTTGCATGAGAAATGACCATGGACGTGTGCTGGTGGTTCTGCTGAGCCCAATTCAGCTGCCAAAGCAGGAACACAGCGAGAAAGGGCAGAAGAGGAGGAGGAAGGAGCTTAAACCTGCTCACAGTGACAATTCCTCCTTCATCTTATTCTTCCCCCTGGGAAGATCAACCGCATCTTCTGGGTCACCTGAAACAATCCTTCTCCATAAGCCTGTTCTGCTCCAAAATCCACCTGCCCCAATGTCCTGGTTTTGTTAAAAACAAGTTTCTCTTTTAGTGAATTTGCCTGTCAGATAAAGCTTCAGATCAGCTGCATTTTCCTGGAGAACCAGATACATGTTTTGGTGAACACAGCAATGGAATGTGAAGTTATTGATAAGCATGGATGGACATCTCGCCAGAGGGACAATGAGAAACTGGTGACCAAGGAACTGACCAACTGTGTATAACATCCCATTCACGTGATATTTCATATAAAAGTGGGAGATCACGAGGATCTCATCCCTTTTCCTTATGGCGACATTAGGAGAGGATCTTGCGAATCATCCCTGCGAACTGAGGCCAGTGACAGACTGAATCCAGCTCCGGTTGGCTGCAGAGTCCAGTCCAGGACTTTGGTTGCCGGCTCTGCAGTTGCTGAGACTTTCAAGATTGGTTTTGTATATTTTGTATTATTTTCTCTGTTCTTATCAGTAGCATTAGTAAAACACTTTTAATTTTTCCAGGTCTCTTCTCTCTGTCCTTCTTTCCCTCCCGATCGCCTGACCTGAGTGGGAAGGGGGAAAGGAGGTTAACAATACATCTGCCAGGGTTTTATTGTCACCCCGCAATCAAAACCCTCAACACCCAAAAAAGCCAGAAAGCACAGCAGACAGTGCTGGAAGGGACCTCAGGCTCTGCCCTTCGCTCAGCCTTATGACAGGCTCTGCTGTACTTACCATTGCTGACAAACTGCCAATCATCCTGTTCAGAAAATAAAAGAACAGTCACAAGCAGCGGGTACTCCTTTTCAGTCAGTCTCACTGTTTCATATGTTTTTCCCTATTGAATCTTTGTGAAGTCTCTCCCGATAAAAAGCCCAGTGCTGGCTCATGGTCACCCTGCTGTCCCCAGGAACCCCAGGTCCCTTTCCCCTACACTGCTCTCTAACGGGTCATTTCTCGACTTATACTGGAACCTGGGGTTGTTCCTGCCCAGATACAAGACTCTACATGATGCTACACATGATGCTGCCTTCTCCTGACTGCTACTGAACTGCTTTGCTGAATGCTCATGGGAAACCACAAAGATTGAGGAATGGGTCTTTTTTAAGCCTCCATGGAAGATGAACAGCTGGGAGCAGCTGCTTGGAGGATAAGAGGGAGCAGTCAACCTTGTGCCTGGAAACATGGATAGATACCAAACAAAGCAAGGCCACAACATCCATGGGATTGTCGTGCTGACTGTTGACTTGTCTTGTCCCCTTTTGTGCCCCAGCGGTGGCACAAGAAGGCTGCGCGGTCACAGGAGAAACTGCAGGGATGGGACCTGCTGGGCAGGGATGCTGAGATGTGTTAAACTGCGTCAGGAGGACTGAACACACACTCTGACCGTGAATGGCAGCACAGAGACCAGGACTGGGATAAACATGTGGCTGGTCCTATGATCACCAACACACCGGGCCGACCTCTGTTTACTGGGGGGAAAAAACACCGAAAGGGGAAAGCAGAGAGTGGCGACCTTGAGTTATGCTGAAACTCCTTCATCATGTACCCCAAACATAGAATTTTGTGTGATTATATGATAGCACCACCTCCAAGAGGCACAGAAAGTACAAGAAAGTCATTCTTCCTGCATGACTTGTTACATTTCAGCCATGGCAGGCTCTGCTGGCAGGAGGAAGCACGACCCAAAAGGCGTTAAGAGGCAAATGTGAATCCCTGCCCTGCCCCACATTGCCTGGGTAACCTTGGGCAAATTACTTCATCCCTCCATAGCACAATCCCTCATCTGTAAGGTCAGCGTGACAGAGCTTGTTCCACAGCATATCCTCAGAACATCCCAGAAGGAAAATGAGTCACCGAAGCAGCAGAGGCCAGTTTAGATGGAATATATCTCCACAGCACGAAAACAGCCACAATGATTACTGGTATCATCACACTCCTAAGATAAATAAGGACCTACTCAGAGGAGAAGAGAAACGGCCACTTCCATAACAAGTCAACTCTTCCAGGAGGAAAAGCAAATGAAGATTTTTCACTTCCTCCCCTCGGCCGTCCATCAATAAGTAAGTCTTCTAATTGGCAAGCAGCAGAAGCAACCGCCTTTGACCCGATGCCATAAATTGGCTTTCAAATCAACCAAGCAACAATATTCCCTTCCAAAGCAGAAAACTTCTCAGTGCTTCTCTTCCTCATACTTGTAAGGGCTTAGTCATCAAAACAGACAAGCCTGGGGCAGAGCCATGTGCTTCATTAGCATTGCAGACCCAGCTGGGTGACTGACAGAAGGAGCTGCTGTCACCAGCAGAGACACTGTCGCTCTATGGACCCACCAGCACCCACCCCCCACCAGATGCCAGTGAGATCCAAGGAGTGTATTTCTCATAGAGACACACACCTGGAACCAGCCCAGCCCGCTGGAGCATCTGCTCTGTATCTGCATCACTACATAGGATTCTTCCACTGGCTTCTTCACTGCAGAGATGCCGGCAATAAAAGAACAACCTCTGTGGTTCTACCTGTCTCACCTGAGCTCTGTGATTATCGCTGAAATAACGACAACAAAAACTGGAACAGAAACCTGAACTCTGCTCTCAGTGAAATCATCTGCAGGCTCAGAATAAACTACGGGCTTAAGAGCTTTGCTGTACCAAGCCCTAAATCACGGCGGTGGGAAAGGAACAGAGTCCACAGCTACTACAGGACTGTGAAACGCAAAGTGAGACCTTGCATGAACAACCCAGACAAGACAGAGAATCCAAACACAACCACCCTGACACATTCTTAATCAAAATATAAAAAACACCAGAGAGCAGGACAATGCTTCAGAAACACAGGCAAGAGCCTGAGTGCTGTGAGGGGATCACAGCAGCCCTGCCAACCCGCTCCCACCTCGGCCATCGGCGCCAGAAAAGCCCCCTGAAAGAGACCCTTCTCTGCTCATTAAGACCCTCTCTCCGCTCATTAAGAAGCAAGAACGGAACAACTGAAGGAAGCCAGGAGTTTTCTAGTCTCAGGTCACAATCCTGTTGATACATTTATGAAATGTGGAGGGGGAAAAAAAAACACACCAAAAAAGGAGAATGAGTTGCTCATTTTAGTCTCTCTTCTTGACCATGTATTGGAAGACAAAGTCACAAGTTAAAAAAATGAAGACAGCTGCATTTCAGCTCTTGAAGAAAGGCAGAACTCAAGCATCTCTTCCTGCCTTCACCTCTCAAGAGCTTCCAAGATATTTTCACCCCACACAAGTCCTGCCTCCCATCCACTGGAGATCCCCCAGTGCAACCCCCCTGCTCACACAGGGTCACAGAGCAGATCACACAGGTGGGTCCAGGGGGTTTGAATGTCTCAGAGCAGGAGACTCCACACCCGCTCTGGGCAGCCTGGGCCAGGCTCTGGCACCCCCAGCAAACAAGTTTCTGCTCATGTTCACATGGACCCTCCTGTGTTTCAGTCTGTGCCCGTTGCCCCTCACCCTGGCGCTGGGCACCACTGAACAGAGTCTGGTCCATCCTCTGACACCCATCCTGAGATATTGATCAGCATTGATCAGATCCCTCTCAGCTTCTCTTCTCCAGCTCAACAGCCCCAGCTCTCTCAGTGTCTCCTCATCACAAAGATGCTCCAGACCCCTCAGCATCTTCATGTCCCTCCCATGGACTCTCTCCAGTAATTCCTTGTCCTTCTCAAACTGGGGAGCCCAGACCTGGACACAGATCATTAAAAGTAAGCATACACAGTACATGCAATCCAATCTAGACTGTGCTGTGTTTAAGTAAAAGGAGGTCATCTTTATTTCCAACTATGTGCTTCGTTATTTTTTAATTTTCATTAACAGTGTGGGACAAAAGTGAATCAAGCTCCTGTTTCCATACGAGCCTTGCACCTCACTGGGGACGCCAGCACAAAAGCAAGAGGCCAAGTGACAACATGGGACCAAGAGCTAACGGAGGTGACTTCAGCCTTTCCTCATTAGATCTACAAGGGGGAGCTAATTAACTGAGGATGGCTTGAGGGCACAGAGCAATGGCCAAGGATTCAGCTGCCCTGTCCCACCAGCACAGAGGCTGAAGAGCTCCCCTCTTTTGTATTGGAAGAGTTGAAGCCATGTCCCCAGTCTCTGCAACAGCAGAGAACTATTTAAGTAAAAACATATAGCATCAAACCTTAAATACAGGGAAAGCCTAGCCAGGAGAACACCTTCTTCCAGCCTCATCACTTAAAAACTCACAAGCAGAGAGCAGTTATGAAGCGTTTAGAAGAGCACACATCCTGGCAGGCTGAGAGCAGGAACGAGAAACCTCGTCTTCACAGGTCATTTTTTACTAAGTTATGAGCAGGCAGAACCACGGCTTTGAACTAAAGAGCCAACTCAGCTTCCACTGGAGCCCCAGTGCTGCCGCGCCAGCATGAATTTTAATAAAATAGCAATATAAATGTAGTCTTTTTACCCCTTGAAGTGTTGCTGTATATAGAACGAGACTCGCAGGCCTTTAAATAACAGTCCATTCAAGCATTACAATGAACTATTTTGCCTGCGTAAGTAGGTACTTCATTCCGGCAACCTGACAGTGATTCAGAGAGCTGCCTTTCCTTATTCTGAGCCATAAAGCCTCTCCACATACTGACAAACCTATTTGTCAGGTCTACTACTACTAAATCTTTTTCTTTTCGGCCTGTTAGTCTATGACTTTATCACCAAACAACTCACAGAGTCATAGAGCATTAAACTTTCATTTCTTTTTTAAAGGAACAGCCTCTTAGCCATTGTAGCACTGATTTAAACTGAGATCAATGTGAGAGATCAAAGATAGTGTAAATACATGGTGTTCCTTGTAGATGCTGATGCACCATAACACAATTATCCTGCTGTTCCTCGCATGCTCAGTTGATGAATCCAACCATCATTACACAAAGCTGGGCTGGAAGGACTGACTGACCAGAGCAATTTCATATATAACGTGTGCACACGGTGAACTCAGATACAGACCAAAGATGCTCTACAAAAATCCTCCATCACCCGCTACAGCTGGGAGTAAAGTCCTTATAAAGACCTACATACAGACGCATCTTTATAAAGCTATTTAGTTTTTATTACCTTTAAATTATGGCACAACCACACTCATTTCACAGTTAAGGCAAGAACTAACATTAACATTTGTAAGACAGTTATTTCTAATTTGCCCCAAAAGGCTGTTTCTTCATGCATTTTTATTTCTAACCCAAGGAGAACTTGGCTTGCAAAGTCTACCATAAATCAGGCACACTAAAATAGAGGTGAGATTTCCCTTTTCACAAATGCAACCCTCCCAGCACTGTACCTCAAGAGCTTAGCCTAGAAAACCCAGAGCTGCCTTATTCACAGCTTCTATGTGAGGGCCAGTATTTGAGAACCTAAAGTCTTGGTGGTTAATGGAGGAAAACAGCACAGTTTCCAAACAAAAGTATTGTCTGGGTTTGCTTCCCGCTGACATATTTCATTTATGAGATTTACGTGTTAGGTGAATGCAGTAAAATGGTGCTGAGCGACACCAGACAAGTCGGCATCACTCCCACTGAGAATGTGCTGAAAATACAGAGTAAAGCAAAGGAGAAGGGAGCATCGCTGAGCAGAACATGGATAACCTCTCCCCCTCAGCTCAGGCACACCAGTGATCTCCATCCAGAATGGGAAAGTGAGATGCATTGCATAAAACCGTGGCTTTTATATTCTATATCATTTTTTAAGCAGCCCTTGGGTTCCTTACAGTGCCAGCAGCAACCGCAATAGAAACAGGAAAAAAGCTGCTCCTGAGTTCAACCCAGAATCCCAGAATGTGAGGGGTTGGAAGGGCCCTGGAAAGCTCATCCAGTGCAATCCCCCCATGGAGCAGGAACACCCAGATGAGGTTACACAGGAAGGTGTCCAGGCGGGTTGGAATGTCTGCACAGAAGGAGACTCCACAACCCCCCTGGGCAGCCTGGGCCAGGCTCTGCCACCCTCACCAGGAACAAGTTTCTTCTCATATTTAAGTGGAACCTCTTCTGCTCCAGTTTGAACCCATTACCCCTTGTCCTACCATTGGTTGTCACCAGCAGAGCCTGGCTCCATCCTCCTGACACTCCCCCTTTCCATATTGATCCCCAGGAATGAGTCCCCCCTCAGTGTCCTCTTGTCCAGCTCCAGAGCCCCAGCTCCCTCAGCCTTTCCTCACACGGGAGATGCTCCACTCCCTTCAGCATCTTGGTGGCTGCGCTGGACTCTCTCCAGCAGTTCCCTGTCCTGCTGGAACTGAGGGGCCACAACTGGACACAAGATTCCAGGTGTGGTCTCCCCAGAGCAGAGCAGAGGGGCAGGAGAACCTCTCTGACCTACTGACCACCCCCTTCTAACCCACCCCAGGTACCATTGGCTTCCTGGCCACAAGGGCCTAGTGCTGGCTCATGGTCACCCTGCTGTCCCCAGGACCCCAGGGAGGGGTGGTGTGGCAGGGAGTGGAGGTGACACAAAGACAAACAAAACTGTAGAGAAAAAAAGTTTTAGAAGAGAAACTCCTCAGACAGAAAACCGAAATCATTCAAGCAACGCTGCAACTGGGCTCTGTCAGCAGGAAAAGGGACAGGACCTTCTCGCTACAAGGGCCACCCGGATCAACCACAGCCCAGGGCAGACAATGAGCACACCTGTCTGAATGTCCCCATGGCAGAAAGCGGCCCTGGCCCCTGTGCTTTGTGCGCGGCGGCAGATGGGTTCCAGGACAGAGCTGGCTTTTGTGCCAGCATCACAAATCCACTTCAGAGACTTGAAGCGGAACAGATTGTTCTCCTGTCCATGTTCTTCCCAACCGCGCAGCCTCAGGAGCTGTCAAGCTGTCCTGTGACGCACGGCCTTGTGCCCCACACCGGCTTTCCAGAGCCAGCTGCACACCTGGAGATGGGATGATATGAGGGCGACTGTGGCCCTGCCTCCTGCCCAATTCCACCTTGTGCTTCATGACACAAAGGCAGAAGCAGCCACACATCCCCCCTCTTAACTCCTTCGTGCCTCTGAAACAAGGAGCCATTCGAGCAGGTGAACCAGCTCCGTGGACTTTAGGGAAAACTACTCGTGTAGTAGTAGAGAGGAGTCACTCCTCTCGGTATATTCTGCTCCAACATATGTAAAACAACCAAAACACGCACAGAAACGTGGTTGGGTCTCATTTTACCCTTTCCTGGTCCAAGACACAACCAGAGGTTTGTCCAGACTGCTCTGGAAAACCACCACACGGAGAAATCCATCCCTGCACCTCCGAGCACTGACCCATCTTTCCTGAGGTACAAGTGAAACATCTCCTGTTGCAGTCTCAGCCCAAGGACTTCTTGTCCTTGACTTCAAGGAACGTGAGGAACAGCTCATTCCCCTCCTTTTAATGTTCTGAAGACAGACACTGTACATGGCCTCAGCCCGCTCTGTTCCGTACCGAACAAGCCCAAGTTTTCAGTCTTTGAGGACAAACCACATATTTGACTCAGCCAGAGGTGATCGCCCATCTGCTTTCAGAAAGGCAATGGAGTGACACTGACAGGACCAGAAATTGTGATACTGGATCTAGATAACTGGTCCAAATGGTTTAAATTTTCCCCTCCAGCAGCTGCGATGTGATTCGCATTTGCTGAACAAGCAAAAGATCACAGATTTTGCTGAGGACCAGCCTTATCAAAGGCTGCCAAGCTGGGAGGCACACTCCATCTCCTCCTGATCACCATACTTTGCCACAACAAAAGATTTAATGGAAAGATTTCTTCCAATTTCAGGCCCAGTGTGAGCAGCAATTTTAACCTCATTAACTTGCAGGATGTCCTGGAGCAGCCTGCACATCTATGAGGCTCCTCCTTTCCCCTACCAGAGCCCAACAGGGTGTCACAGAATTCCAGAATGTCAGGGGTTGGAAGGGCCCTGGAAAGCTCATCCAGTGCAATCCCCCCATGGAGCAGGAACACCCAGATGAGGTTACACAGGAAGGTGTCCAGGCGGGTTGGAATGTCTGCACAGAAGGAGACTCCACAACCCCCCTGGGCAGCCTGGGCCAGGCTCTGACATCCTCACCAGGAAGAAGATTCTTCTCTAATTTAAGTGGAACCTCTTGTGTTCCAGTTTGAATCCCTTACCCCTTGCCCTATCACTGGTTGTCACCCAGAAGAGCCTGGCTCCATCCTCCTGACACTCCCCCTTTCCATATTGATCCCCAGGAATGAGTCCCCCCTCAGTGTCCTCTTGTCCAGCTCCAGAGCCCCAGCTCCCTCAGCCTTTCCTCACACGGGAGATGCTCCACTCCCTCCAGCATCTTGGTGGCTGCGCTGGACTCTCTCCAGCAGTTCCCTGTCCTGCTGGAACTGAGGGGCCACAGCTGGACACAAGATTCCAGGTGTGGTCTCCCCAGGGCAGAGCAGAGGGGCAGGAGAACCTCTCTGACCTACTGACCACCCTCCTTCTAACCCACCCGAGGTACCACTGGCCTTCCTGGCCACAAGGGCCCAGTGCTGGCTCATGGTCATCCTGTCTAGGCTGTCTAGGAGATGATGATGGCACAGGGAGCACGAGGTTCTGCAGAGAAGGGCTCACAGCTTCATCTTTCCTCTGGTCACAAGCCATCTGCATGCACAGGGCCCATCATCATCAGTTCATCACCCTTCCCTACCCACAACCCAGGCCTCTCCTTTCCTCTGTAACCAAGGGTTATGTCAGAGCCTACACGGGATTCTGTAAACACAAGAGCTGCCTAGAAAGCAGATGTCAAGATTTTCACATTAAAGTTTTTCTACAGAGAGAGAAAGCTGAGAGCCTACAACACTTATCATGGCAAAACAGGGAGAGGGACCCTGCTCTTCTGGAGCAGGGAGCCCGTCCTACACTCCAGCAGCCCAGAGAAGGGCCCCATCTCCTCCTTGAAAGGCTGTTCAACCACTAGAATAGGAAAGCAGGGTCTAGACAACCTCACCTACAGCAGCCAACACCTCAAACCTGGGGGCACTCAGCAGGACTTGGAAGATGAATATTTAAATCATGACAGATTAACTGAGGCTTGTGGGGGACCTCCACATCCAGCCAGGACCCCACATCACAGTCAGGGTTCCTTATCCAGTCAAGTTGTGCACGTCTCCAAAGACGAAGATTCCCAAACTGACCCCTATTTCTGCACTAACTTCCTGTCATGGTGGATTCCACCCCCTCACCCATATCCAATTGAATTTTCCCTGTTGCAACACACATCCACTGCCTCTTTTCAGAGTTGCATAGCAGAGGGGCATCTTCTATCTAACACATCTTTAACTAACTAGAGACCACAACTACATGCTGTGTCCTGACCACCTTAGTGGTCATCACTCCATTTTCTTTAGTCTGGAGATCTCCAGCCTCTCTTGAACCACAAAACAGAGCGGTCCAGATGTGGCCTCACCAGTGCTGAGACAAGAGGATTAATTAATCACCTCCCTCAGGTGGCTGGTTACACTCCAGCTAACGCAGTCCTGTCCTATTAGCTTTCAACACCCACACACCGACTCAAGTTCAATGTGTTCCTCCCCAAGAACCCCAAGTCCTGCTCTGAACCTGCTTTAGCAGGTGGGTTGGACCGGATGATCTCCAGAGGTCCCTTCCAACTCAACCACTGTGTGAATCTGTGCAGGTTGCTCCATCCCAGAGGCAGGATTTTGCATCTGGACCGGTTATTCCCTTCAATCGGAATGTCTTCATTTGACCTGGAAGGTGTTCCTCATCTGTCAGTTCGGATGAAGCTTTCCCACAAGAATGCCATCGCTCCAACAAATTGCCATCTTCTGGCATCTGTCAGCTGGAAAATTCCCAGCTGGGTGTTAATGTGATAAAGCCACTGCTCACATTGGAGATCTGTCCTGCCTCAATTGGCTGCCCAGGACATATCGATAACAATGCGTGTCTGATACAGGCTGGAAACAGAGGCAAAGTAGTAACATTCGGTCAACAATATTGACACCTCCCAGTGGCAAACTGATGCCTCTAAATAGTGATGGATGATAAGTAGAACCAGCTGCTGGTTGCTTTTGCACTGACTAAGGAAACAGGAGCAATACCCACAAAAAAATAAATCAAAATTGGAATTTGTCTCAGGCTGTGTTGTCTTTCTGATGTGAACACTAAGTCAAAACAAAAAGACATCAAGATAAGTTGAAAGCGTACATCAATAAATTAAAGTAGATAACAGTCAGGTTTTAATATTTTTCCCACCTAAAAGCAGGATGTGACCACTGTGAGCAACTAATCTAAACCAGGTTTCTCCCTCACTTTCAGGGCAATATTCACTATACACTCATGTTCACTACAGGATCCGATAACAAAGCAAGTATAGAACTGCCAAGTTAAAACTGCAAATCCCAATCTGTGATGGATATGCAGGTTTGCGCACTCGCCCATCCTTAACTCTTCCCTGCTAATTATACCAAGAGAAAGGCATATGAGCGGAATGATGATACTCCAGCAATGTGACAGTAGAATAAAATACATTGGAAAGTGGCCAATTGCCTTAGTTCCCCAGCTCCTGTCCCCCCGCTTTCTGCCAGTCCTACCATCATACAACGGGAATTCTGCACAGCAACAACAGGAGCTGTGATCCTGTGACAGGTTCAGCCTTCCGAACACAGCAAAACACACAAAACCTGGAATCGAAGTATTTCATGCACCAGATCAGCTGAAGAAATCAGAAGCGTTTAGGTGGTTTAGGAACAAGAAGCCTAGCAAGAGCAGAACTGTTTCTAAATTCCCTTGGGCTGACTCCGTGTAAGCGTTTAGAGAAATAAGAAGCACAGAGAGGTACCAAACCCTTCCCACGGGCAGAACCCTGGTATTTGGGCAAAACCACCATGGGACACTCAGGATTGCTGTAGGTAGAGGATGCACCAGCTCTACTGTCAGAGAGAGAAGCAATGATCTCAATTTCACTCCATGGAGTCAGACGCTGCACTGTCCCATTCATGGAGGTAAATGTGCCCCAGCAAGCGCAAAGCTGGGGTGCAAGCTCCATAGCTTGTCCTCCACCTGATGAAAAGTCTTCATCAGATTGCACCTGCTTTTTCAGTAGCCTTTGGCACTTGTGTTGTTCCACTGGACTCGCTTCAGCTTACGAAAGCCACTGAGAAAATGTCTGATAAAGCCAAACAAGCGAGGCAAGATTATTTGCACAGTGGATTTAGTCACCAAGCCCATCTCTGCAGAGCTGGCATGCAGCCCGAGCACGGCAGGCAAACAAAGGAATGATGGATTGCTGTCCTGAGCAACATCGGGTACCAAACAGCAGCAACAAGAGGCTAAAAACCACGTGGAGATGTAGAGGTTTACACACTTGCACGTGCAGACATGGCTGGACTCCCTCAGTCTGAAACTTATCTCTGTTTGAACTACGCAAGTTGTTGTCTGGCCCCTGTGCTCCTTTCTCCTCGCTGCAGAGGTGGGTAAGGGCTAAAAAGCTGGTGTTAGCCTCAAGTCAAGATGTTCAGATTTGCTTTAGGAAAACCCCAAGGGTAGATCTGGACAGGAGTAACCGTGGCAGGGGAAGCGTATTGGAGACTGAGCTGGCACAAAAGAGCGTCAGGTCTATGGGATCACAGAACCACAGGGTGGTTGGGGTTGAAGGGACCTCTGGAGATCCCCCAGTCCAACCCCTGCTCACGCAGGGTCACAGAGCAGATCACACAGGTGGGTCCAGGGGGTTTGAATGTCTCAGAGCAGGAGACTCCACACCCGCTTTGGGCAGCCTGGGCCAGGCTCTGGCACCTCCCAGCAAACAAGTGTCTCCTCATGTTCACATGGAGCCTCCTGTGTTTCAGTCTGTGCCCGTTGCCCCTCACCCTGGCGCTGGGCACCACTGAACAGAGTCTGGTCTGTCCTCTGATACCCACCCTGAGATATTGATCCCATTGATCAGATCCCTCTCAGCTTCTCTTCTCCAGCTGAACAGCCCCAGCTCTCTGTGTCTTTCCTCCTAAGAAAGATGCTCCAGACCCCTCAGTATCTTCGTTGCTCGCCACTGGGATACAAGGCACAAATGACTCGGTGATGTTCGTGAGCATGGGAAAGGTCCTAAAATCACCCAAGACATTTCAGAGTACACCAGAGCCCTGAGTCCATTCAACCCAGCACATCCCACAGTCCAGAGGCAGCAGCACTGCACCCTTCGTCATGCAATAAAATGGATCGCGAGCAAACCGGGATGTGCATTTGTTTTACTGTCAATCGAAAATCAGGAAACTACGAGTCAGACTTAGAGCAGCAGGACAAGAGCAAAGGCTGCTGAATGGATCGCTGGAAAACACTGCTACCCCCTGCAAAACTATCCATGTTTCAGCAAAACATTTAGTGGGATTACCTAAGTATCAAAATTACTGAATTGTCCATGAAGACCTTGGATTATTGTGCAGTTGTGTTGCGGCAACAAGACGGAGATAAGAAGCATCAGAAAAAATATCATTCTTAAAAGTAAAAGCAGGATTGTGCTCTCACCTGCCTCATTACTACATTACTGCGGTGCTCATTCCATTAAGCAATCCATTTCACATGGCATCTATGAGCTGCACATGCAGTTCTGCACAAGGCTTGATGCCGCTGTGTATTTCCTTGGAAATAAGAGGCCTGAAGAATGGGAAGCACAGACTGGGAAGTTCCCACCGACCCGAGTGCCTGTGCAGTCTGAGCATTGAGATCTTGGGATCAGTTCTCTGCTGGCATCGATGGGTAAATTCTGCCAAACTCCACGGAACTGAGTAAGGGGAATTTGCTTTTACCTGCACAACCACCATCCACCAGAACATTCCAGGTGTGAAGTCCAGATGTTGCTCCATACATCATGGTAATAAGCAGCTCAGATGTGTATTATCAACAGAACGGTGAACAATGAAAAGACCACAGAATCACCTTGTTTGGAAGAGACCCTCAAGATCATCAAGCCCAACCATAACTTATATCTGGCACTAAACCACGGGCTTAACAGCCTTACCTATGTATCTTTTAAACCCCTCCAGGGATGGTCACACCACTACTGGGCAGCCTGTTCCAATGCCCAGCAACCCTTTCCATGGAGAAACTGTTCCCACATCCAACCTCAACCTCCCCTGGTGCAACTTGAGGCCGTTTCCTCTGCTCCTGGCGCTTGTTCCTGGGGAGCAGAGCCCGACCCCCCCTGGCTCCAAGCTCCTTTCAGGCAGTTCAGAGATCAGAAGGTCTCCCCTCAGCTCCTGTTCTCCAGCTGAACCCCCAGGTCCCTCAGCCGCTCCATCACACTTGTGCTCCAGCCCCTCACCAGCTCCATTCCCTTCTCTCAACTCACTCCAGCACCTCAAGGGCTTTCTTGGTGTGAGTGGCCCAAAACTGAACACAGTACTCAAGGTGCAGCCTTAACAGATAGGACTTTCCTCTTCGCCTTCACTTCAGAGCAAAACCAGCCAAAATGGTCCCACCATACTGCACTCAGTGCAGATCCTCATGACGAGCACCATGTGCTGATGTGGACATCTGGCCACGTTTGCAACCATTGCTCGCTGCTGCTAGTCTCTCTTTTCCACTTCCTAAATGCTCAATACCAAATCAAACTCACTGAGATACATATTGATCTTGACCATTCATGGCAGGTTCTTCAGAATACAACCATAAAGTTCCCACCAAAGGGTCAAGCACAGTGATGCTTTTATACTGCATTTTGTTTCACTTAATTGCAAGCAAGAACAACTCCTCCAAAATCAGTTATTTTCTAGAAAAAAAAGCCTGGTTAGCTTAGCTGGGCAAATCACAAAGGTTTATGTTGACCTTAGTATTTGTTTTACAGTCTACAGGACCCAGCACTTAAAGAATCTTCCTAAAGAAAGAAATAATTCACCTTTAATAAATATCTTGTTAGCATTGCAGCAAAAGAACCTCGCTGAGGAAGGCTGATTGATTATGTCAGGCATTGATTCCCGCTTCACATATTTTTTTACTTCATAATAAAGATGTTTGAAAGGCAGAAATCCAGCAGTTGCACTAATACAATTCAAGAGAAATGACTATAACTAGCGGACAATCTTGATTCTGAGTTTTCATCCTTGCATCCTTGCATCCCCTTTTCATCCTTGCACCCTTACACAAGCATAATTAAATAATAGGAGGTGGAAGAAATACACATCACACGCACAATTGAAATAAATAAATGAATAAGGAAAAGCCCTACTTAATACACTCCAAATCATTTCACACCAGGATAAAGCAAAAGTCAAGGAAGTTAAATGGGAAGAGATCAAAAACACCTTTGCCTGCATCAACCAAAATTGACAGCAATACTGCTAAGGAAAAAAAGCACCACAGAAAACCAAAGCAACAGTCTTAATTTACTGCTGAATCTTCCAGTTCTGTTTCCTTCCTTTGTCTTCCTTGGAAAGGGCATGTTTTATTGATGATTAGAGGAACTTATCCCTGAAGGGCATGTCTCATCAAGCTGATCTTTTAGGGGAAAAAGTAAATTTAATATGAACTTTGTCTGCTTCAAATTGCCAGAATGTTAAATGAGCCCATATACTTGTATCAGATTGTCTTATTCAGTCGTTGTGTGTTGGTTCTAAAAGAAGGAGCAGGCTCCGCTGCTGGAGTTAGGAACGGCTTAAGTTCACTCAATACCTCCTTTCACCAAAGACTTCTTACAGACAATATTATTTTCCAGAGAGTCAGGTAAAGCTCCTTATACTGATAAACTAAGCCAAAGTTCTGCAAAAAGAGCTGATCAAAAATAGTCAAAAATCCATGTACTTGCCTTTGTCCAATTTCATCCTACGCAGAATTTCAAGAGACTTTTGTCAAAGGTCCATAACAAACCAACAAAAAAATAACCCCCATGCCTCTCACCCTAAAAACACAACCTCTTGCTGTGGGATTGCCAAGCACTCATAGTTCTTTATTCAGCCAACCTAAAACCCTTTCTGGAAGTTGTCCGAGACTTCCTGGAACAGCCGGTGATCACCTTGAGGAACATTGTCCTTGAACGTTCCTGTTCCACCACTGGAGATGACACAACAGCCTCCTCCTCACCCCAGCTGATGGGGACAGCAGACATGGCCCCTCGAGCAAGCTCAGGCTTAAATTTAGCTCAAAACCACAGACTTAACGAGTGGTTAGATGGAGCGTGAACAAGCTTCGTTGGAAGATGGACGTTTGATTTAACTAGCTCAGTCTGCACCTACTGGAGTGGGTCTCTTCAGCACCAAGGGCCACACCTGAACAAGTGGTAGAAGGTTTTAAATGCTTTTGCTCCACAGGAAAGAGACAAGGAAGGGAAAAAGGGGAAAGGGAAAAAGGGGAAAGGGGAAAAAGGGGAAAGGGGAAAAAGGGGAAAGGGGAAAAAGGGGAAAGGGGAAAAAGGGGAAAGGGGAAAAAGGGGAAAGGGGAAAAAGGGGAAAGGGGAAAAAGGGGAAAGGGGAAAAAGGGGAAAGGGGAAAAAGGGGAAAGGGAAAAAGGGGAAAGGGAAAAAGGGGAAAGGGAAAAAGGGGAAAGGGAAAAAGGGGAAAGGGAAAAAGAGGAAAGGGAAAAAGGGGAAAGGGAAAAAGGGGAAAGGAAAAAAGGGGAAAGGAAAAAAGGGGAAAGGAAAAAGGGAAAGGGGAAAGGAAAAGGGGAAAGGGGAAAGGAAAAGGGGAAAGGAAAAGGGGAAAGGAAAAGGGGAAAGGAAAAGGGGAAAGGAAAAGGGGAAAGGAAAAGGGGAAAGGAAAAGGGGAAAGGAAAAGGAAAAGGGGAAAGAAAAAGGAAAAGGGGAAAGGAAAAAAAGGACACACTATTGTTCTCAGCACATCATTTGTTTCCTGCCTCCAGCAGAGGAAAGCAATCCTACCGTTGGCTGATGACTAAGTAATTCAAGGCGGGGAAAAGCCAAGGAATAGTCCTATGAAGCTGCCCTTTCTGGAGCTAATCAAATCTCATTTCCTCTAATTTGATACTTATTAGACTTTGCAAGAAAGATTTTCCTCGGGCCATCTATAAAAAATTCCTTCTTTTCTTTTTGTCGTGCTGTTTGTAGGAAGAGAATACATTTACACACAAAGAGCAAACTATCTCCAGATTTTCCAGCGGGCCTGAAATGCTGTTTACACAGCAAATCCCCTCAAAGACAAGAGAACAGGACTGAGAATACCTGTTCGTGCCCAAAGTGCAAGTTTTTGTTTAGTCCTCCCTTCGAGTGTTTGTTCATCCCATTAGAGAACTCTCACCACTTGCAAATTATATTAAGTCCCTGCCAGGAGAATCATGGTGAGTCAAATGCTTCATTATAGAAGGTAATTCTCTAAGTAACCCTCCAGCTCCTTACACCAAACTTCACCTCCAACTTTCTCATCTTTATCAAATCAGCCTTTAAGTTCTCCTGGCTCTATTAGGACTAAGTTAACACACAGGTGTCACAAAATGGCCCATCAGAAGTGACAAGAAGTTGCTTGTGAAGAGCAGAGATTTTGCATAGGCAACGCTTCCCACCAGGAATACTGGTGTTAGCAGACTCCACCAGTATGGAGCTCCCAGTTAATATGCTGGGGCATTTAGTACTCTTAAGGCAGCTCTTATACACGGAAAATAAAAGCAGTTCTTCCATCGTGTGCTTCCCCACACAACACAACTCTGAGAGGAGCTGAAAGACAGCAGGTCATCACATCTCGAACTTCTCATCGCCAGATGGGGCACTAATACTTGTGGGATAAGGAATTAACACTAGTAAAGAAAATACTCCGAGTGTGAAGAACGAAGTCAAGCTCATCCCCATAGACAAACTGTTTCATTCTGAATCCTCCTATTCCAGCTGCAAGTTCGTGCTCACACAAAGCCAGGTGCAAAAACTAAGCCTACAAAATACAGTCTTGATGCAGCAGCATCTTTTCTGCCTTGCTGCCCAATTCCCTGCTCCAAAAGAAGGAGGTGAAAACTGGAAAAAAACCCCAACCATAACACACACAATCTCTCAACAACAGTGGTGATAGGTACTAATTAAACACAGCTCATCAATGAGTCATTTATAAAAAGCAGCCGTTCTACAGAGTCATAGAAATGCGGGAGACATTGGAAGGTCCCTTCCCACCAACCTCCTACTCAAAGTGGTACCAAGGCCAATATTAGATCAGGTCAGCCATGGCTTTATCCAGCAACATCTTGGAAAGCAATGATGGAGATTCCACCACTCCTCGGGCCAGGCTGTTCCAGTACAGCTCTACCTCTACTGAGAATCCCAAAATGAACCGCCCAACCTGCAACTTGAAAGACATTGTGCCCTATTGTATTGCTTGCTCTATGCTGAAGAGTTTGCCTCTATGGCCTTTGCAACACCCTTCCAAATAAGCCGAACGGATTCACCATCATGCTTAACTCCAGATGGGGCAGCAAGACGCAAGGAACAATTTTATCAGTTCTCGAAAGATGAGATTGTGGCTTGTAGCTCCTGCAGAGATTAATGCCAACGCAACAACTACGGAGCACCGAGTTTCTTCAGGTTCCTCAGCTTTGAATGGGTGCTGAGTGACAGAGGGCAGATTTTAAAGTTCTCAGCAGCATTTTGTATCAGGATGGCAAGCACAAAGCCACTGCGGCAAGACCCTTCAATAGCTGAAATTCAGGCATCCCACTACTACTCACTTGCTCACACACAGCGAATGGTGGAGCCAAATAAAACAGGCCAAAGCAGAAGTTTGGATGGCTACAAAGAGACTCTAAAACACACTCTCTAAAATGAAAATCATAGAATAGTTTGGGTTGAAGGGACCTTCCCAGCTCCCCCAGTGCCCCCCCTGCCATGAGCAGGGACATCTTCACCAGCTCAGGTTGCTCAGAGCCCCGTCCAGCCTGGCCTGGGATGTCTCCAGGGATAGTTCAGCCACCACCTCTCTGGCCAACCTGGGCCAGGCTCTCACCACCCTCAGGGACAACAATTTCTTCCTCATGTCCAGCCTGAATCTCCCTCCTTTAGTTTAAAACCATCACCCCTTGTCCTGTCACAACATGCCCTGCTATAAAAGTCTGTCCCCATCTTTCTCATAGGCCCCTTTTAAGTACAGAAAGTACTGTTTGTTTTCCCAAACACGTGTTGCTGTCAATGCATCATATCCAGAGCGTGAAATAATTAAACCAGAAAGAAATGTAGAATCCTAGAAAACCATGAAGATTGGCAGATTTTCCTTTGTAATTTCATTGACCTCGGCCAGTACCAGTTCTTCTGTCATCACACTTCAGCTTTTCTTGCCCCGAATCCACTGTAGGGTTTGTAGGAGGGATGTTTGTGTGTGTGGTGGTGGATGCTCAGCAGCCGTGGACCTGCCCAATGAGGGTCAGAATGGCGATGGGCAGCTGGCCCCATGAATGGACAACTGCTGTCCATTGCTCTGGGCAACCTTCTTCATGTCCAGCATGAATCTCCCTCCTTTAGTTTAAAACCATCACCCCTTGTCCTATCACAACAGACCCTGCTCAAAAGTCTGTCCCCATCTTTCTTACAGGCTCCTTTTAAGTACAGAAAGGCCACAATAAGGTCTCCCTGGAGCTTCTCTTCTGCAGCTGAACACCCCAACTCTCAGGGGTCGCAGTTCAGCGCAGACTCAACGCAATTCTTGGGGCAAGAGAACACCATTTAGTTACCCAAGATTTGAATCCTGGATTAAGCAAACGAGATGCTAAAGCTGGTCCTAGTCCTGTCCCAGCTGGTGACAGCATTGTGACCGTGCCCCATCCTTGGTCTCCCTCTCCGGAGCCTCAGCCGAGGGGACGCTCTGTTGTACGGACATCGCCTCTTGCTCCGTGTATCTGCACAGCAGGATGAGGCCCCGATTCCAACCACAGTGTTCAGGCACTTCTATAAAACAAATAACACTTCATTCCTGCAACAACAAAACATCCCCAAGACTTCAGGAAAAGCATCACAGATTTTTCCCTCAGTAAGTTATTGGCATCAAGTGAAATGCAAACTTCATTGGGTTTTTTTTTCCCCTCTTAAAACGACCATTTCTCAGGCTTTGAAGCATGAAATAAGTGAGCCCCATAGAGAACAGTATTTTTAGCTTCCAGGATCACATGATGTGCCAATGGCTTCTGTCGGGTTCATCAGTCTTTGAAAATTAAACTGATTGAAGCAATGAGAGTGCTTGGCAAACATATTATGTTGAAACATATAAAAGGCAAAAACTTCTAATCAGACAGCATGAAGTAAATCCAATCCTCTTTATAAAACTCCTAAACAATTCATATTAGCAGCACTGGCAACAAGCTTACTGGCTTGAAAAACTATAAAGAATTTTTAGTCTTATTTTTTTTTAATTTTGTCATATCCAGTTATCTTCTTATTGTCAATGTGTCCTTTCTTCCCATACAAATCAGCGTCATCCATGTTAAGAATCAATTAATTCAGTATTGTACAATAATTTCTACTTGAAACAAAGAGCTGGATACCTGCAGTTATCCTTATTATTTTCTTGGATGGATGGGATGCAAAACAGGCAAAAATGTATCATGAAATACCCTTATGAGCCAGGATTTATACTGATCAAAGACAAAAGAGACAGAGAAAACCTTCAGAAATCCTCTTCAGTTTTGGTGGGGATTTTGAGGGGTTTTTTTGTTGTTTGATTTGGGGGGTTTGTAGTTTTGGTTTTTTTGGTGTATTTTGTTTGTTTGGTGGGTTTGTCTTTGTTGTTCTTTGGGGTTTGCTTTGGTTATTTCGTTTGTTGGGTTTTTGGGGGGGTGGTTTTGTGGTGGGTTGTGGGGTTTTTTTTGTCTGGTTGGTTTAGGTTTGGGGTTTTTGTTTGTCAGGATTTGTTTGCTTGTTTGGGGGGGTTTGATTGGGTTGGTTTGTTTGCTTCATTGCAATCAGCATTACAATAAAACCACAATGGACAGCAATTGCCCGTCACCATTCTGACCCTAGTTGGGCAGGTCCACAGCTGCTGAGCATCCACCACCACACACACAAACATCCCTCCTACAAACCATACGGAGGATTCAGGGCAAGAAAAGCTGAAGTGTTGAGGATGACAGAACAACTGGTATTGGCCAAGGTCAATGAAATGACAAAGGAAAATCTGCCAATCTTCATGGTTTTCTAGGATTCTACATTTCTTTCTGGTTTAATTATTTCACGCTCTGGATATGATGCATTGACAGCAACACATGTTTTGGGAAAAACAAATAGTACTTTCAGTATTTAAAAGGAGCCTATGAGAAAGATGGGGACAGACTTTTGAGCAGGGCCTGTTGTGATAGGACAAGGGGTGATGGGTTTAAACTAAAGGAGGAAGATTCAGGCTGGACATGAGGAAGAAATTGTTGCCCTGAGGGTGGTGAGAGCCTGGCCCAGGTTGGCCAGAGAGGTGGTGGCTGAACCATCCCTGCAGACATCCCAGGCCAGGCTGGACGGGGCTCTGAGCAACCTGAGCTGGTGAAGATGTCCCTGCTCATGGCAGAGATTGGACTGGATGGGCTTTGAAGGTCCCTTCAACCCAAACTGTTCTATGATTCTATAACACACGAGTTAGATTTTCTCAATTACACCGGTATAAATCTCCAACAATCTCAGTAAAATCTATAGGTTTCCACTGGGGTAAACAGGTGGAAAAATCTCCCCTGATTGCCACTGTTAGTCTTTAATTCCACCAGTAAAGTAACTAGAATTTCTCATCAAGGCTGGTCCCATTTTAGATTTAGAATATGAAAAAAAAATAAAATAAATATCAAAACTTCATTCAGAGACAAAGTCAACTAGAGCCCATAGTTACAGTCATATCTAACTGTTAAAAGGAGGTGACTTAAAGGCAAGCTCCACGGACATGAGCTCGAGTGAGGCCACACAAAGGACAAGCCTGTGGACAACAAACCAGTTTGCATTTGCTCCCATGACTAAAAATAATTGTACTCTCGTGTTCATTGATTGGTATCTATAAATACTCACTTAGAGCCTGAAATGACTTTCCCTTCAGCTGGGACTAACCAATTTCTGTCCAAACCCAGGAGCGGGGCACAGTGTCCGAGTTCATGTTGTCTTGCAAGGAACCAGGGAGTGTGAGCCCAGCGACAGCCAGAGACTGCAGGGACTTCCTCATAGCTTCAATAAAGAACTGACCACTATACTACGGTTTTAAGACACATGGCTTAAAATTACATCACATACATGTCTTGGTTTATATATCAGATGTTAGACTGTATAATCATACATATTTGTGTATAGTGTAATACAAATATAGAGGAGGTCAGATTAGAATCCCAGAATGTCAGGGGTTGGAAGGGACCTGGAAAGCTCATCCAGTGCAATCCCCCCATGGAGCAGGAACACCCAGATGAGGTTACACAGGAAGGTGTCCAGGCAGGTTGGAATGTCTGCACAGAAGGAGACTCCACAACCCCCCTGGGCAGCCTGGGCCAGGCTCTGACACCCTCACCATGAGGAAGTTTCTTCTCAAATTTAAGTGGAACCTCTTGTGTTCCAGCTTGATCCCATTACCCCTTGTCCTACCATTGTTTGTCACCGAGAAGAGCCTGGCTCCATCCTCCTGACACTCCCCCTTTCCATATTGATCCCCAGGAATGAGTCCCCCCTCAGTGTCCTCTTGTCCAGCTCCAGAGCCCCAGCTCCCTCAGCCTTTCCTCACACGGGAGATGCTCCACTCCCTGCAGCATCTTGGTGGCTGCGCTGGACTCTCTCCAGCTGGAGAGAGGGGCCACAGCTGGACACAAGATTCCAGGTGTGGTCTCCCCAGGGCAGAGCAGAGGGGCAGGAGAACCTCTCTGACCTACTGACCACCCCCTTCTAACCCACCCCAGGTACCATTGGCTTCTTGGCCACAAGGGCCCAGTGCTGGCTCAGGAAACCTTAACTGGCCTTAAAAACATCTATCGGTCACAAGGCTTGGTCAAGGGAACTGGACTAGACAAGCAGCTCCCCGGGTGAAACGTTTTGGAAATCTAAGGGTGTTGCTGGTGGTGGCAGACAAGCAAAACTCACAATCCACAGCGAGCAGGTTGTCTCCAAAGGAATTATTAGGCAAACATGGTTTCCTGTTATACTGCTGGGTGAAACTCAGCAGCTTCGGAGGTTCTTCTCAACCAACATTTGCAGAAATTCCCTGTCCTGGTAGGATCACATAGACACCTCCAGCAGCTCAGCACCAAAACTGGTAAAGGTTGAGCAGAGTTTACACCAACGGCATTTTAAACTTGTACCTTCGTGTTTAATTTGAGTGGACCACAAAGCACACACACGAAGGAGACTTCTGGAGCCCAAATATTAGAGAATCCCTTGAGAAGCAGCTCCAGAGTACAGCTGTCCTCATGAAAATTCAAGAAGATCTCAGAGGATCCGTGATATCGAGGAGGCTCCACCACTTGTTTATTTCAAGGCTTAGTCAAACCTCTTCTCCCACCTGCTTTCCTACGAGAGACAGCTGGAAATTCAGATGCGTTGCACCTGGGTGAATTAGATTTGGATGAACTAGTAAGAAAATCCCACAGGAATAAAACATAGAGCTTTTATTTATCATGTTTTCTTTAATGCATGGCAATTAATTGAGAGGAATAAAACCATTAGTAGCCATCCGCAGAGGTGGCAAAGCAAAGAATACCTATGCTGAACAGGAGTTATTTGTAAGCAGTTACTTTGGGCTGAACCCAAGCTCACGAATGGCCACATTTCACATCTTGGAGGGGAAGGTGACAGCTTAATAAAGAAGTATTATTTTCAACTTGAGCAAACTCTGTGTATTTTCTATTTAAAAACTACCCCGACTGTCCAAAGGAGCTTGTGTGTCAGATGCTCAAAAATCTGTGTTATAAATAGACTCTATCAGCCTTCTGAAAAGCACCGAGACATAAGAATTGTCAAACACAGACAAAGCACCTAAATATTCAGTGATCTGATCCTGATCTCACTCACACACGCTATACACTGGTGTAATGCCGTATTTTTTAATGGAGAGAGGATTCATCTATACGCAAGATTAGTACTCCATATTTATTTCTATTTTTAATCCTTGTGATTAATAATTAACGTGACACGGTATGTTTAAGATAAGAACATATTGCTGCTCCAGAAAAACTAACGGAGTAGGCTTCCTCGCTTTGAGATAAAAGAAAATAACAAAGATACAATCTTCACAGAATCCCAGAATGTGAGGAGTTGGAAGGGCCCTGGAAAGCTAATCCAGTGCAATCCCCCCATGGAGCAGGAACACCCAGATGAGGTTACACAGGAAGGTGTCCAGGTGGGTTGGAATGTCTGCAGAGAAGGAGACTCCACAACCCCCCTGGGCAGCCTGGGCCAGGCTCTGACACCCTCACCAGGGACAAGTTTCTTCTCAAATTTAAGTGAAGCCTTTTGTGTTCCAGTTTGAACCCATTACCCCTTGTCCTATCATTGGTTGTCACCAAGAAGAGCCTGGCTCCGTCCTCCTGACACTCACCCTTTTGCTGATAGTGCACTCTATTCCCTCATCCAAGTCATTGATGAATATATTGAATAACATCGGCCCCAGCACTGCCCCTGAGGCACTGCACTGGATACAGGCCTCACCTGGACTCTGCCCCATTGACCACGACTCTCTGGCTTCTTCTCTTCAGCCAGTTCACAGTCACCTCACTACCACGTCCAGACCGCACTCCCTCAGTTCAGCTGTGAGGATGCTGTGGGACACTCTGTCAAATGCCGTACTCAAGTCAACGCAGACCACATCCACTGCTCTGCCATCATTCATCCATCTTGTTATGTCCTCATAAAAGTCAATGAGGTTGGTCAAGCACGACTTTCCCTTGGTGAACCCATGTTGACTGCCCCTAATGACCCTCTTATCCCTGATACACCTTGAGATGGCATCAAGGACAAGTCATTACATCAGTTTCCCAGGGATGGAGGTGAGGCTGACCGGTCTATAGTTACCCAGGTCTTCCTTCTTGCCCTTTTTGAAGACTGGAGTAACATTTGCTTTCCTTCAGAGCAGTCCTGTCTTCCTGCGATCACCAAATTAACAGTGCTGCTATCACTTTGAAACGATATATAACACTTAAGATTATTAGTCGGCTGTTTGCTTTTCCACAAAAAAACCTCAAATACACTCCACAAAGCAACAGACGAACATCTCCCAAGCGATGTGCTCTCCCAGTTTGATCCTTTCTAGTTTGCAAGTTCGGGTCTGCACAAATCACTGAAGAAGGCAAAAGAAAGCAAGTTACAAGCATAGCGCTGATAGATGAGTACCTGCAAATAAGTACAAGCCAAAATCAAAATTAACTCTATGCACCAGTAAGTACAAGTCTATTTGCAAGCAGATTCGAACAAGACAAAATACTGCAATGGGAAAACAAGACCTGACTCAAGGCAATATTGCCATTAATGTCAATAGTTTGCTTGGGTCAGGACTGCAGCTCTAGAACCCTGATTACAGCTGAATAACCAACCTACAAACGACTCTGCTGGTAAATCAGTGCCTCCCTCTAAATCATGTAAGAGAGAGCAAGATTTTGCCCATGGTTCGCTGCTTCTCCATTTCCCACAACACGGCAAATGCGCCGTTCCCGCCAGCTCCAGCCAACGGCAAAGCCAAAGGCTTTGTCACCAACATGCAAAGCTCAAGTTTTGGTTCTGAAAGTGACTGATGGCCTCACATTGGGAGGGGGTGACAGACAAGGGGCACTTCGTTCATGTCCTGTTTTCTTTCCTACAGCATCTCCAATGGGCTCTGCTGTATGAAGCTCCCATGCAACACAGAATTTGTGATCTGAAATGCTGGATTTAGAGCCCAGTTATTCACAACTATTTCTCTGGAGCCCCACAACCGCACCAGGCTCTCAGCTATAAAGACAGATTTCTAACTTTTAACATTATTTTTTTAAAACAAAAAGGTTGACAGTTTGATCAAAACATATCACATACACCACACATCGCTAAAGTCTCCAAAGACACAGAACAGTAGTTTGAAGACAGATGAGTTGTCAACCCACTTTGAGCTGTATGAGGATTTTCATGCTTAAACCAAGGTTAGGCCACCAGGAATACAACAAACACATCGCAGGGGACACACAGAGCACCAGGAAAAAAAACAAACAACAAACTTTAAAATATTAGTGAGAGTCACACTAGCAAGAAACACATTGGCGTTTACGAGCTCAAAAACTGATTTCCAGGAATTTTCAGAAACCAATATGGTCATAACCAACCCAGCCAGGGCTTGGGATGTGGCAGGTGATGAAGAGTTTGGCTTGTTGGGCCTTTCCCTTGGGTGCTGTAAGGAGATGTCGCCTCCCAGAGACCATTTCTGGACAGGAGATCCTCCTGCCCAAGGTGGGATACACCATATATGTTATGGTAGATCACAGAATCCCAGAATGTCAGGGATCGGAAGGGCCCTGGAAAGCTCATCCAGTGCAATCCCCCCATGGAGCAGGAACACCCAGATGAGGTTACACAGGAAGGTGTCCAGGCGGGTTGGAATGTCTGCACAGAAGGAGACTCCACAACCCCCCTGGGCAGCCTGGGCCAGGCTCTGACACCCTCACCAGGAACAAGTTTCTTCTCAAATTTAAGTGGAACCTCCTGTGCTGCAGAGGAAAGGAATGGTCAGAAGGTGACCATGACAAGTAATGGGTCTGAACCACAAGCCATGAGGAAACAAGAGCAAGCGAAGCACTGAAACTGACAGCCTGGAAGGTTGGGCGATATCCACCATTCACATTTTAAACATGGATTAGACATGTATCCATGAAGAACGCCATAGGTGACCCTGCTCATTAAGACCCTAGTTACTTCTCCAGACCTCTGACAGTTCTGCAATCCTCTTATGAGATGACCACTGCTCAACCTGCAGAACTCACCAAAAAATTACTTGAAAGTGGCCAAACTCCACACATTGTAAACAGACAAAACTTTCCCCGACTCTGGAATCTGGATCAACAATAAATACCAAAGGCCACGTCAGGTTCTGTCACTCTTCACCATGCAGCTTCATCTGAGGAACAAATCATTATTCAGCCTGGGTAACATCCCGCTGACGCACAATTTGGATGCCTGTCCATGATTTTGTAAATTTGAGGAATACCTTTGTGGTTTTACACTTGCATCCGATCTCCACAATTACTTGAAAATGTGCTGCTGTAATAGAATAATCAGAAGCAATTATGGAAGGTCAGAGAAAGAGCGGGCATAATAAATTCTGCTGGCTCCTTCTGATAGTTCGCGATGTGGCGTTTTATTAATGTGTCTGGGACACATCCCCCAGCGCTCCCTGGGGACAGCGCTGAAAAAGATAAACATAATGAGTTCCAAAAGTCAAATGGGGCAGTAAGAATAGGTGGCAGAAGGATTGGGGTATCCTATCAATGACTTGGAAAGCCAAAGCTCAGCCTTGCTTCAGGTGTGTCCCCAATTCATCCAGCTCCAAGCAGCTCAGCCCAAGCGTTGAAAAGCGGCTGGTTATAACATGAGCCGCTCCAGAACCTTATGTAGTGATGATCACAGGCGGTGCTGTGCTTTAACTTCACTCATCCAACAAGGTGTAAGGTCTGAGGGAACTGTCACCATGGCCAAAATCCCCAAAACTGTCCGAAGAGGGAAACTCAGAACTCTTCTACTCATCTCACATATCAGTGCCAGGCAAGTGCAAGTTCCAATTTATGGGCTGGTTGTCCTTCTCATCCGACCCACTCCAAGCACACAACACGTTATTTCCCCTGCTCCTTGCGCTCATACGCACGGATGGGGCAGACAGATGCCGTTGCATCTCCATCTCTTTCAGAGAGCAAAGAGCTAAGCTTCTGATATTTTGCCACACTTCACATTAAGGCCACATTTATAGAGCATATATAGAGTGTGAATAAGTTGCTAGTTACGCCAGTAAGCACCAAAATCAAAAGATCGTCACATAAGTTATAAAATCTACAGTCACCTAGCCATATGCTTCCAACAATGTGTTCCTATTTCTATCGTTATAATAAGACGAATCATCCTGACTGTCCTTCACCAAATCTTGCTCTGTTTAGAATGGGAGTAAAGAAACATTTCTCTCTTGGACATGCCCCACAAATGACTTCTGTTCTCAACACCCATCTCTGCCACACTACAACTGACAAGTTACATATGATCACAGTTAACCTACAACCTTTTCCTTCCAGCTAGTAACAAGGACACATTTACAAAATTCAATGAAGATACCAATAAATGCTGACACACTTGCTCCTTAACTTCTTCTTTCTGTATTCTACTCTCTCAGAGCAGTACTGAAATTACGAGTACATCCGCACAGTCTTTTACAGGTAGATATCAGCAAGTTGATGCAACTTGGAGCAAC
Source organism: Nesoenas mayeri (assembly GCF_963082525.1). Taxonomy (NCBI): domain Eukaryota; kingdom Metazoa; phylum Chordata; class Aves; order Columbiformes; family Columbidae; genus Nesoenas; species Nesoenas mayeri. The sequence goes on along the minus strand of NC_137548.1, from coordinate 3,077,573 downwards.
CTGAGCTCGTGAAGATGTCCCTGCTCATGGCAAGGGTTGGACTGGATGAGCTTTGAAGGTCCCTTTCAACCCAAACTATCCTATAATTCTAAGTTGTGGTCCCATTGAGAGCCCGCCACCCACAACAGGGTTTATCAGTGCTGCCACAATGCAGAGCTGCCATGGCACCGTGGTTTCTAACTGGGAGGTGCCCAACATCCACATGGCTCACAGCATGAGCAGAGTAAACCCGCCTCTACCCAAAGACTAAACGTACACAGGAAGAAGCTACAGCCAGTTCCTCTAGAGCCTCTGCATCTGCTAACGATGAAAACTCATTAATTGCCAGTGCTGTATGTACCTCTCCATCAATCACAGGACCCCTAGGACTCCACCACAAACTCTGCTCCAGTACCTGATCTTGGTATAGAATCATTGAATCATTTTGGTTGGAATGGACCCTCAAGACCATTGAGTCCAACCATAACCCACCCCTGGCACTGCCTCATGTCCTGAGAACCTCATCTGTCTGTCCAACCCTCCAGGGATGGTGACTCCAGCACTGCCCTGGGCAGCCTGTTCCAATGCCCCACAGCCCTTCCCGTGAAAAAATGTTTCCCAATATCCAACCTAAACCTCCCCTGGCGTAACTTGAGGCCATTTCCTCTCATCACTTGTTACTCAGGAGAACAGACCAACCCCCTCCATACTACAACCTCCTTTCAGGCAGTTGTAGAGAGCGAGAAGGTCTCCCCTCAGCTCCCATTCTCCAGGTAGAGGAAAATGAAGAAAGCTGAAGTGACTGAAAAATGCCTTGGGACTACTGTTTTTCTCAAGCTACCTGGATTTCTCTGCAGCCTCTGCCAAAGCAGAGGAAGTCAGCTCTAATTTGCTCTCCAGCTGCAACAGTCGCTTCCCAGTTCCCATCAGCAAGATCAGCAGGTAGCTCCAACTCAGCGCTCGTGGTCTGCAAGCGGCACAGTGCAACAACACTACGAGTAGAATCAGCGAATGTCCTGAGCTGGGAGGGACCCGCAAGGATCATTGAATCCAACTGCTGTGTAGGACAACCCCAAAATTCACACCGTGTATCTAAGAGCCTTGTCCAATCGCTTCTTGAAGACTGTCAGGCTCGGGGCCATGGCTGCCTGTCCTGGTTTTGTTAAAAAACAAGTTTCTCTTTTAGTGAATTTGCCTGTCAGCTAAAGCTTCATATCAGCTGCATTTTCCTGGAGAACCAGATACATGTTTTAGTAAACACAGCAATGGAATGCGAAGTTATTGATAAGCATGGATGGACATCTCGCCAGAGGGACAACGAGAAACTGGTGACCAAAAACTGACCAAATGAATATAACATCCCATTCACATGATACTTCATATAAAAGTGGGAGATCACGAGGATCTCGTCCCTTTTCCTTATGGCGACATTAGGAGAGGATCTTGTGAGTCGTCCCTGCGAACTGAGGCCAGTGACAGACTGAATCCAGCTCCGGTTGGCTGCAGAGTCCAGTCCAGGACTTCGGCTGCCGGCTCTGCAGTTGCTGAGACTTTCAAGATTGGTTTTTGTATATTTTGTATTATTTTCTCTATTCTTATTAGTAGCATTAGTAAAACATTGTTAATTTTTCCAACTCTCTTCTCTCTGTCCTTCTTTCCCTCTCGATCGCCTGTGCTGAGTGGGAACGGGGAGAGGGAGGGATAAAAGGGGGAGGAGGAGGGAAGAGGGAGGTTAACAATACATCTGCCAGGGTTTTATTGTCACCCCACAATCTAAATCCTCGCCACTGCCTCAACCCAACTCCATGCACGGAGCCCCCAGCTGCCCTTCTTCTGCAACTTATGCTTAAACAGCACGGAAGTCGGAGAACTAGATTAGCATCATTGAAGAAATTCAGCACTTCTCTCCTCCCATCTCTCATTAGGGCGCTCAGCCCCATTCTCCTGTAGTGCTCCCGCAGGTCAAGAGCCAACCCAGAGGACCTGGCACCCGGATGTTAAACGTGGTCTAACGGTCTCAGCCCTCAAGGAATATCTTCAACCCCGTAAGGTCAAACCAGGAGATAACTTCCTAAACCACCTTCTGTAGGTTTGCAAACATTATCTCATCATCAGCCACTTCTTTGTGCATATGCTTATGAAAGCAAGACTGAACTTCGTATTTTACCTCCCAAGCAGAGCAGAGTCCTCCCATCCAGCAGTGCCACATAAATGAGTTTCACACCAGCCTAATAGATTTTGTAGGTCAGTGCTTCTGGCAGATATTTCTCTAAAGACTGTGGCTTGAGTTCAAGGGAAAAAAAACCCAACCCTTCAACTAGATTTTCAAAGGCACAGTCCAGTAAAAGTTAATATGATTGGGGAAGAAACAGAAGGAGGGAAGAGCTCAATTGATTTGCTGTAAGCTGATCTGAAGGGGTTTCGAAAATTCAGAGCATGTGAGCACAAAATAAATAAAAAATATATTCTAGCAGCAAACAACTCAAAAATAAAAATAGCAGCAGTGGCTAAGAACAGTTCTTCAAAGGGATGTCAGGCCTTGCAATACTTCGCACAGCAGCAGCGACTAAAAAGGCTTCGTGTTGTCACTACATGGCGATATTAAAAATCAGCGTTCATTTCTTTAGGAAAAAAAAAATAACAAAACACATACGGTGGAATAATAGAATGCAACCATAGGAAGGTTGCTTTAAATCCTAGTTATAAAACCCTGGGGCGTTTTTCTTTGTTCAGCGTGGCCACCACAATATCAAACTCTCATTCTGAGCACAGGTCAGAAATGTCATAACTGGCAACGCAATGGATGGCACAGTATCACAGTATGTTTGGGACTGGAAGGGACCTCAAAAGATCATCCAGTGCAATCCCCCCATGGAGCAGGAACACCCAGATGAGGTTACACAGGAAGGTGTCCAGGCGGGTTGGAATGTCTACACAGAAGGAGACTCCACAACCCCCCTGGGCAGCCTGGGCCAGGCTCTGACACCCTCACCAGGAACAAGTTGCTTCTCATATTTAATTGGAACCTCTTGTGTTCCAGCTTGATCCCATTGCCCGTTATCTTACCATTGGTTGTCACCAGAAGAGCCTGGCTCCATCCTCCTGACACTCTGCCTTTCCATATTGATCCCCAGGAATGAGTCCCCCTTCAGTCTCCTCTTGTCCAGCTCCAGAGCCCCAGCTCCCTCAGCCTTTCCTCACACGAGAGATGCTCCACTCCCTCCAGCATCTTGGTGGCTGCGCTGGACTCTCTGCAGCAGTTCCCTGTCCTGCTGGAACTGAGGGGCCACAGCTGGACACAAGATTCCAGGTGTGGTCTCCCCAGGGCAGAGCAGAGGGGCAGGAGAACCTCTCTGACCTACTGACCACCCCCTTCTAACCCACCCCAGGTACCATTGGCTTCCTGGCCACAAGGGCCCAGTGCTGGCTCATGGTCACCCTGCTGTCCCCAGGACCCCCAGGTCCCTTTCCCCTACACTGCTCTCTAATATGTAATTTCCCAACCTATACTGGAACCTGGACACGGGTGGCAAAAACAATTTCTAGGAACTCAGTCTTTAAAATAAAGAAACAGAACTGGTGGCATTTCTGCATTGCCTTTTTTAAAGCTTAGAGTTAGACCGAGGATAACATTTGCTAACAGACAAACTTCGATGCCTTATAAGAGTCCTCTTGTGCAGCAACGTTTCCCTGGGTCCTGAGGAGCCGAGGTGTGTGACAAGACTGCAGAAGCTTTTGTCTCACTAACCTGCAGCAGAAATAGGGGGGGAAAACCTTACTTCTCCTTCACAGGGCACCATGACATATTTGTGAGCCTAATAACATCCTTGAGAAGTAGATAATATATTAAGTATGATCTCTACATTGCACCAGCAGAGAAATAGAAGGCCAACAGCCAGCCACCAGCATTCTGCAAGTACAAAATTAACCTTGGATTTATTATTTCAAATAAGAGGAGATGATCATCATGAATATTTTATAACATTTTCTGTAGCCTTAATAAAACAACTACGTTCTCTGCATTTTTTAAAACTACAAAGGTTTCACAACCACCATCTGCGATGCTCTACAGGCCTTTATCAATAGCTGGGGTTCTGGAAATTCATCTTTTAGTCACTGAATTTCAGACCAAAACCTGAAATCGTGCTGCATCATCTCAAACCCCAAACAAAGGCAGGTGGACCCTGTGAGATTCCTGGCTGTCCTGGTTTTGTTAAAAACAAGTTTCTCTTTTAGTGCATTTGCCTGTCAGCTAAAGCTTCATATCAGCTGCATTTTCCTGGAGAACCAGATACATGTTTTGGTGAACACAGCAATGGAATGCGAAGTTATTGATAAGCACGGATGGACATCTCGCCAGAGGGACAACGAGAAACAGGTGACCAAGGAACTGCCCAACTGTGTATAACATCCCATTCACGTGATACTTCATATAAAAGTGGGAGATCACGAGGATCTCATCCCTATTCCTTATGGTGACATTAGGAGAGGACCTTGCGAGTCGTCCCTGCGAACTGAGGCCAGTGACAGACTGAATCCAGCTCCGGTTGGCTGCAGAGTCCAGTCCAGGACTTCGGCTGCCGGCTCTGCAGTTGCTGAGACTTTCAAGATTGGTTTTGTATATTTTGTATTATTTTCTCTATTCTTATCAGTAGCATTAGTAAAACATTGTTAATTTTTCCAACTCTCTTCTCTCTGTCCTTCTTTCCCTCTCGATCCCCTGACCTGAGTGGGAAGGGGGAGAGGAAGGGCCGAAAGGGGGAGGAGGAGGGAAGAGGGAGGTTAACAATGCATCTGCCAGGGTTTTACTGTCACCCCGCAATCTAAACCCTCGACACTGTCACCCCAGCACAGCCTGGAGAAGTAGCCAAACAGTATGAAGCCAACATCTCCAGGCCAGTATCTATGTGCTGGAAGGAGTTATGAAATAAAAGATGCGTTGGCTTCACAAGATGCTTATTCACACCAAATAGGCCAACGTTTTGTTTCCTTTCCCCTCCTCTGTCTCCACGTATATGGGGGTAACTGGATCCAAGACTCCATGGGAGTTCCCCCCATCCACCATCTGAAGAGCCGTATCCAAAGACCCAACAGCAGAGACAAGCAATGCTACAACAACAAAGTGGACAAAACCACTTTCCTACAGAGTTGTGTCTTCTGGCCAGGTTCCTCAGTGTTTAAAAAGCAATTAGACAAATTAATGAAAAACATATCCATCAAAAGACGCTAAAATATACATATACCAAGAACTTTCCAAGGCACACACCAAAGGAGGATGGAAGTGCACCAGGAACTGGCATTATACTCTTGTTCACACAGCTCCTGTTGAGCACTGTCCAAAGCTGCATGTTAACTTGATGCATCATCTTTGATAAGACCCCCAAAATTTTATATCTTCAGGAGTGGAGGCAAATTCTACAGCTTTCTCAGTGCGGGAGAACCCAGAGGTCCCCCTTTTCTACCTGCTTTTATAAGGTCATCAGGGCTCCAAGCCTTTCACATTCCCTGACTCCTGGTAAATTTTGCTTGGATTTGGCCAGTAGATTCAAACGTTACAGGAGAAGGGAGTAGGGACAGAGATGTGATGTTCACATGAGCCTTGTTTCCTTAAGAAACCAGGTTAAAACAATAAACAGATGACGAGTTACAAGACATTCTGTAATCTGCTTTTAAAACACCCAGGAATGAGGTGCAAAGTCCTAACAGGGTATACAAGGATGTGTTTGACAAGGAGCAAGTGCTTACATTAGGCAAAACAAGTTCATCTTAAATACATTTATATTTATATATATATATATTCCATGACAAAAGAGAGACTCAGTAGCAACTCCAAAGAGCAGGAATTTGACAGAGTGTCCCACAGCATCCTCACAGCTGAACTGAGGGAGTGCGGTCTGGACAACCGGGTAGTGAGGTGACTGTGAACTGGCCAAAGGGAAGAAGCCAGAGAGTCGTGGTCAATGGGGCAGAGTCCAGTTGAGGCCTGTATCCAGTGCAGTGCCTCAGGGGGCAGTGCTGGGGCCGGTGTTATTCAATATATTCATCAATGACTTGGATGAGGGAATAGAGTGACTGTCAGCAAGTTTGCTGGTGACATCGAGCTGGGAGGAGTGGGTGACACTGGAAGCTGTGCTGCCATCAGAGACCTGGACAGGCTGGAGAGCTGGGCGGGGAGAAATGTAATGAAATAGAACAAGGGCAAGTGTAGAGTCTTGAATCTGGGCAGGAACAACCCCGGGTTCCAGTGTAAGTTGGGGAATGACCTATTAGAGAGCAGTGTAGGGGAAAGGGACCTGGGGGTCCTGGGGACAGCAGGGTGACCATGAGCCAGCACTGGGCCCTTGTGGCCAGGAAGCCAATGGGACCTGGGGTGGGTTAGAAGGGGGTGGTCAGTAGGTCAGAGAGGTTCTCCTGCCCCTCTGCTCTGCCCTGGGGAGACCACACCTGGAATCTTGTGTCCAGTTCTGGGCCCCTGAGTTCCAGCAGGACAGGGAACTGCTGGAGAGAGTCCAGCGCAGCCACCAAGATGCTGAAGGGAGTGGAGCATCTCCCGTGTGAGGAAAGGCTGAGGGAGCTGGGGCTCTGGAGCTGGACAAGAGGACACTGACGGGGGACTCATGCCTGGGGATCAATATGGAAAGGGGGAGTGTCAGGAGGATGGAGCCAGGCTCTTCTGGTGACAACCAGTGATAGGACAAGGGGCAATGGGTGCAAACTGGAACACAGGAGGTTCCACTTCAATTTGAGAAGAAACTTCTTCCCGGTGAGGGTGTCAGAGCCTGGCCCAGGCTGCCCAGGGGGTTGTGGAGTCTCCTTCTCTGCAGACATTCCAACCCGCCTGGACACCTTCCTGTGTAACCTCATCTGGGTGTTCCTGCTCCATGGGGGGATTGCACTGGATGAGCTTTCCAGGTCCCTTCAACCCCTGACATTCTGGGATTCTGTGTGGAATGTGCTTGCTCACAGACCCACCACAAGGCACAGGGCTATTCTTTCCTTTCTAAATCATCCCTTTTACTCTCTTCCAGCCCTTAACAGACTGCTCCAAAAATACCATAAATTATAGAGTATGAATGATGTCAAAGCCTGCTCTCAGAGGAAGGCTGGGAACAGCAATCATGTTCAGCTTGGGGATACACAGACACAGTTTTTGTTCGTAGCCTACAAAAAAAAAAGGCTCTGCACATCAAAGGCAACAAATATTATTTCCTTTCAGATCTTTCCTTTAACAAGCCCAGACTGATGCTACAGACACAGGGAGGTTCATAGGATGAAAAGGGAAAGCCTGGGCCAAGGAAAATGGCTTAAACCTCTGAAATACACAGCAAAAGCATCAATGCACCAGAACACCCAGTACCTACATATTCAGTTCTAACTGCACTTTGTTGTTCCAGCTGGCATCCAGAGAGACCTGCTTATGAAGCCCTGAATGTGACAGGAGATAATGACCATAACCCTCAAATTAAGACATATGAATCTTCTCATCATGTGCATAAAGGATATTTGGTAATTCAAGCTGTTCCAAACTACATTACCTGTCCACAGTCCCAAAGAAGGAAACAGAAAAATTTGGGCAATGTTAACAAAAGAAAGAAAGAAAAAGCAGAGAAAAGGATCAGAACCTTGATGCTGTTCTCCAGACCTACATTAATCAGAAAATCCTTGAAAAGGGGCTTAACTTTTGTCTACAACTAAACCAACAACACCCTCAGCTGTGAACACCCCACATCTCTGAGCAGCTCTGGAACTACAGTAAATCTGACCGAAGTCATTTGAGATTGGTCCCTTACTATTATTTGTGCAGCAAATCTGAGATCCCAGCTAAAACAAGAGACCAAACCCACCATCTTTTAATAATGTGCATGGTGATAGTGACAGATTTCTTCTACTTTCCATTCCCCTACATGGGGTAAATCTGAGAGCTGTAGGTCCTATTTTCTGCCTCCTTACAGTAGCAAAGTAAAAGTCTTATCACTGCAAAGTGCTACAGAACTTCATTACACTGTATAAATGTTTTACACCGACAATAATTAAGAGGTACATTTTCAAATAAGTGCCTCTAAAAGTTAAGCACACAAATCTGAGAGCACTGCAGCTAAGTCCCATGTACGTGCCCACCAGAGCGGTAATTGCAGGTGTCTGCCTTGGAAACTTTGGTTGCATCTGTGCAAAGTGTGAACCATAGAAATCACAGAATTGTTTTGGTTGGAAAAGATATTTACGATCATCGAGTCCAACTGTTAACCCACCACTGTCAAGTCCACCACTAAACCATGTCCATGAGAACCTCATCTATGTGTCTTTTAAACCCCTCCAGGGATGGTGACTCCAGCACTGCCCTGGGCAGCCTGTTCCAATGCCCCACAGCCCTTTGGGGAAGAAATTGTTCCCCACATCCAACCTCAACCTCCCCTGGCGCAACTTGAGGCCGTTTCCTCTGCTCCTGGCGCTTGTTCCTGGGGAGCAGAGCCCGACCCCCCTGGCTCCAAGCTCCTTTCAGGCAGTTCAGAGATCAGAAGGTCTCCCCTCAGCTCCTGTTCTCCAGCTGAACCTCCCAGGTCCCTCAGCCGCTCCATCACACTTGTGCTCCAGCCCCTCACCAGCTCCGTTCCCTTCTTAAAACTCACTCAGCACCTCAAGAGCTTTCCTGTAGCAAGTTCTCTAGAGTCTTCCCACATACTGAGGGTACTGGATCCTTTTTTTTGGAGGAGACTGAGGGGTGATCTCATTCATGGTGATCAATCTAGAAAGGGTGAGTGTCAGGAGGATGTAGCCAGGCTCTTCTCGGTGACAACCAGTGATAGGACAAGGGGTAATAGGTTCCACTTAAGGTTCCACTTATAGGTTCCACAAGAGATTCCACTTAAATTTGAGAAGAAACTTCTTCTCAGTGAGGGTGTCAGAGCCTGGCCCAGGCTGCCCAGGGGGTTGTGGAGTCTCCTTCTCTGCAGACATTCCAACCTGCCTGGACACCTTCCTGTGTAACCTCATCTGGGTGTTCCTGCTCCATGGGGGGATTGCACTGGATGAGCTTTCCAGGTCCCTTCCGGTCCCTCACATTCTGTGATCCTGTGATACAGACATCTTTTCTTCTAGCTGACTTCTCTAAGCCCACAGTCGAGGATTCCTGTCTTCACAAGATGCTCAGAACAGTTTCTCTGACTTTACTTCAAAGCAGAAGTGCACAAACCCACTGTCCAGACACTGGTTAGAAATAGACCTGCCCTCATTTGATCTAATTAACCTCCTTTCCAACAGCGAACAGGTGGAAACAAACAGGACGCATCACAAAACCCAGCTAAGGAGCCTCTTCCATGCTACATAAAAGTACAACCTCAACCTTTAAGTCAACCCTCTGCACAGCCAGCGGGGCACTGGAGACCAGATGGCCTTCAGAAGGCACACTCCTGGACCCATGCCCCTGTGGAGACACCGGGTCCGACAGCAGTTGTGCAGGTGAACCATAGAAATCACAGAATTGTTTTGGTTGGAAAAGACCTTTAAGATCATTGAGTCCAACTGTTAACCCAACACGCTTGAGTCTACCACTAAACCATGTCCCTAAGAACAGCAGTTGTGCAGGTAACCGCACGCTGAAGTCAGTGCAATGCCCCTCCGACTGCCGAGCTTTGTGGCGCACAACCACGGATAAATCAACCCCAACGGTTCCCCAAGAAGAGTGACACAAGTCCGGCCTCATACTGGATGAATCACCTCGGCAAGACACATATGGCTCGACACATCAACAGCTCAACTAAGTTTTTCGGCTGAAAAAATGTCTTTTGTTCCTTCCTGAGGGTTGTTGAGCATTGGAACAGGCTGCCCAGGAAAGTGGTGGAGTCACCATCCATGGAGGTGTTTGAAAGACACGCAGATGATGTTCTTGGGGACATGGTTTAGTGGCGGACTTGGCAGTGTCAGGCTAATGGTTGGACTCAATGATCTTAAAGGTCTTTTCCAACCAAAATGATTCTGTGATTCCTCCAAGGCTTTTTTTTTAATGCATGTGAGAAGTGCCACTTCTTCAGTGAATTCCAGACACTTCACCAGTCTGAATTGTTTTTTCTCAGAAAAAATGTCCTCAAAATATTTAAAGTTTTCTTCTTATCTAATCCCTCGCTGTTTTTTCCCCACTCCATCCCACCCTGGAAAGACACAAGAACTGATAGGAAAAACAAGGAAACTTCATCAGACGTGTTCTTCTTTCCCATCTTCCTGGCCAACGCTAAGTTCAATAATTTACCACAAGTTCTTTGTGTTCGCAGCCTCACTGAGTATTGACAACTGAGTCAATGCCTTCCTACGTGTAGAAACAACCCTTCTCAGGTAGAAGACCAAATCGTGGTACAGAAACACCACAAAGAGTTCACTTTCCTACCATCCACGCTGTCAGCATTGAAAAACTTCCTCTGGTGGAGCCCTGAGAAGCATCACACTTGCACACAAGCTGCTACAAATTCCAGCCCCTGTAACATATCACACAACAGGTTATTTCTGGCACTACAGAGAAAAACCCCAATCTGCACCCATGCAACTCCAAGGCTGCAAATTCCACATTTCTTGCCTAAGAAAAGGGTTTAAAGCCCCGGGATTTAGACATATGAAAGAAAAGGGTCATAACGACTACACTATAAACTGCGCTGTAACAGCTATGCCGTATTACTTTAAGATAATGAATATAAATCACTCTGTGCAAACTAATGCAATCGCTTTCCTGTCTTGGACAGAGAACATGTGTTCTGGCCCTGATTCACGCTTATCTTACACAGGCACAGCAATGTTGTCCTTAAACACTCAGGTATACGATGCCCATTAGCTGGAATGGACCCGGACGGTTGTGTTCCTATGAATCATATGAAACAAAAAAGAAAACAAAAATCAGTCCCCAACAGGACACTATTTTTGAGTGAAGTGTACAGCATCTTCAGCTATCCCATCAATAATAGAGGTGTATGCTAGTCCTCGTCAAAAATGTCCCCCAGAAGACTCATCCTCTGCTGGAATGGAGATGGTTGTATTGCTTCAGCAGGCAATTGCTCAAGCAATACTGCTTCAGTGCCATCAACAGCCACTTCCCAGTCATAACCCAAGCACAAAATGCCCGAAATGCGAAGAAATTACATGGGAAGAGCCACCAGTTTGGCTTCGAGCTACAATTTCTTTCTCACATTGGATGGAGAGATCACCACCAGGTCTACCATAGAATCACAGAATCATTTCAGCTGGAAGAGAACCTCAGGATCATCGAGTCCAACCATCACCTCATCTAACTCCAGCACTAAACCATGACCCTAAGAACCTCATCTAAACATCTAGTAATGGATTTGGTAGAACTGTTTTGGTGGACTCATACTGATCCATGAACCACCATGCTGGTGCTTCCCTCTCCTTTACGCTCCAAAAAAATGTAATTGGAAATGTAAATGAGACTCAAAACACGCATGGAAGCTCCTCTTGCACCAGCCAAAATAGCACTGAGACAAGAAAGAGCTTTGAGATCATCAGAAATGGCAGAAAACAAACACCTTCCACCCCAGACCCAAATCCTGCTCCCATGCATTAGCTCATAAGGAAATCAAAACAAGAAAAAAAAAAAAATCACACACAGAATCACAGAATGGAGTGGGTTGGAAAAGCCCTCAGAGATCATCCAGTCCAAACGTTGGTCCAACTCCAGTCCATTGACCAGATCATGGCACTAAGTGCCATGTCCAATCTCAGTTTCAAAACCTCGAGGGCCAGTGAGTCCAGCACCTCCCTGGGCAGCCATTCCAATGCCTGACCACTCTCTCTGCACAGAATTGCTTTCTCATCTCCAGCCTCAATTTCCCCTGGCAGAGTTGAAGCCCATGGCCCCTTGTCCTATTGCTGATGCCTGGGAGAAGAGCCCAATCCCCACCTGGCTAGAACTGCCCTTCAGGTAGTTCTAGAGAGTGCTGAGCTCAGCTCTAAGCCTCCTCTTCTCCAGACTAAACAAGCCCAGCTCCCTCAGCCTCTCCCCATAGGGCTTGTGTTCCAGTCCCTTCCCCAGTCTTGTTGCTCTTCTCTGGACCCGCTCCAGCACTTCAATCTCTTTCCTGAGCTGAGGGCCCAGAACTGAACACAACACTCCAGGTGTGGCCTCCCCAATGCAGAGCACAGGGGAAGGATCACTGCCCTTGTCCTGCTGACCACGCTGGTTTGGATACAGGACAGGATCCCATTGGCCTTCTTGGCCACCTGGGCACACTGTTGGCTCATGTTGAGCTTCCTGTCCATTAGTCCCCCCAGGTCCCTTTCTGCCTGACTGCTCTCCAGCCACTCTGTGCCCAGCCTGTAGCTGCAGGGGGCTGTTGTGGCCAAAGTGCAGGACCCGCCACTTGGCCTTGTTGAACTTCATCCCATTGGAATCAGCCCATTTTTCCAGTCCATCCAGATCCCTCTGCAGAGCGCTCCTGCCTTCCAGCAGGTTGACACTCCCTCCCAACTTGGTGTCATCAGCAAATTTGCTGATGATGGTCTCAATCCCCTCATCTAAATCATCAATAAAGATGTTAAACAGGTGTCCCTGGGGAACACCACTAGCGACCGGCCACCAGCTGGATGCAGCCCCATTCACCAGCACTCTCTGGGCCCGGCCCTCCAGCCAGTTCTAACCCAGGAGAGAGCCCTTCCTCACCCCTAAAAGAGGACAACAAGAACACCCTTCCCACCCCCTCACTTTGCTACCCCAACCCAGGGAACGCAGGAAATGCAAGTCCATTTTATCGACAGCATTTGCAAGCAAAGTCAGGAGGAATCATTCTGGTTGTGAAGGAATATCAGAAAGGTGCCTGCGGCGAGATTGGCCATTTTGCAGAGGACCAGCCCAAATTCGCAGGGCCACCAGGGAGCCCCACTTCACCTTACCACAAGGATTTTCATTCTCACTAAGTAGAGCCGGCCCACTTACTTTTGGTGAATAATTCAACCACTCCGTTAAACAGTTCGCTTTATTCCTCCCCACCCTATTTGCACATTTGCCACAAAGAGACAGCGACTATTTTCTTTTCCGCGGGCATTTTCATTATTCATTATTGCGATCATCCAGCAGGAGGTTTGTGTGAAAAAATCCAGCAAGCCGCAAATCCATTTTCATGGGTCAATTCTCATGCACGTAGCTGAGCAAAAGCCCATCAGTTTCCAAATGTGCAGAAGAAATAACTGCTAATTTTTAAAGCTACTAATAAAAAAGGAATGCAAGCTTTGGAAGGATAAAGGCTTGCTCAGAACCATCTGTCATTTCGTAATATTATTTTACCACATTTAACCAAGACCAGCAGGGCCTGCTGTGGCAGGACAAGGGGTGATGGTTTCAAACTAAAGGAGGGAGATTCAGGCTGGACATGAGGAAGAAATTGTTGGCCCTGAGGGTGGTGAGAGCCTGGCCCAGGTTGGCCAGAGAGGTGGTGGCTGAACCATCCCTGGAGACATCCCAGGCCAGGCTGGACGGGGCTCTGAGCAACCTGAGCTGCTGAAGATGTCCCTGCTCGTGGCAGGGGTGGCAATGGATGGGCTTGGAAGGTCCTTTCCAACCCAAACTACTCTATGATTCTACACACCTGCCTGTCTGAGAGGATGGAGAAGACAACGTGAGGGAAAGAGTGCTGGAAGGACAGTCAAAATGAGGGATCTCTCTTCTCCGCACCTCTAGCAAACTGAGCACCAGGCCAAGTTCAGCACAAGATTTGCTGTGTAGTCACCAGTGGAGGAAAAGATGGGTCCATCAGGGCAACAAAGATGCTGAAGAGAGTGAAGCATCTCCCGTGTGAGGAAAGGCTGAGGGAGCTGGGGCTCTGGAGCTGGACAAGAGGAGACTGAGGGGGGACTCATTCATGGGGATCAATATGGAAAGGGGGAGTGTCAGGAGGATGGAGCCAGGCTCTTCTGGGTGACAACCAGTGATAGGACAAGGGGCAATGGGCTCAAACTGGAACACAAGAGGTTCCACTTAAATGTGAGAAGAAACTTCTTCCCGGTGAGGGTGGCAGAGCCTGGCCCAGGCTGCCCAGGGGGGCTGTGGAGTCTCCTTCTCTGCAGACATTCCAACCCGCCTGGACGCCTTCCTGTGTAACCTCATCTGGGTGTTCCTGCTCCATGGGGGGATTGCACTGGATGAGCTTTCCAGGGCCCTTCCGATCCCTGCCATTCTGGGATTCTGTGATCAGACATCATGGCTTGTTCTGCACAATCTCTGACAAATTAACATCCACACACACCCCTTACTGTCTCAATTTCCCCTGCCAAATACGAGTAATTTTTCTCAAAATTGTGGCAAACTGTTTTACGAGATATCTTTAAAGCTTGGGAAATAATTCTTATTTAGATACATAAGGCTGGGAAAGACTTTCTGGCCATTAATTTCAGCCTTCTGCTAATTTCCAGCCTTAATTTATTCATGGCCTGCTCATACCCATTTGTCTGTGTGCCAACATGCTGCTTCAGTTTAAATAATTCTCCTTTCCTACATTCCCTGTTCGTCCTCCCAAGATGTTTCTAGTGCAGGAGCCATGTTCCCATCTTGGCCAGCCTAAGCAAGCCAAGCTTTGTCATGCAAGGATACGCTCCCCATCACCCTGGTCCCCATTGCTGATTTAAATCCACCCATGTGCCCATACGCCATGGTGTACCCAGGTACCATAATTTCGTGGCTCATCTCTCCCGGGTTTGATCCAAAGAGACCAAATCAATCCCTGACAAGGCCAAGGGCTGAACCAGTTCCCTCTAATGAGACCCCTTGTCCCCCAAAATTGTTCGAGTCCCTAGATGAAGGGCACTTCCAGCCGCCCCAATGTCCCTCCCAGTGCAAACAAACCTGCGCAAAGCCTGGCCCTACTTCAAACAACATGCACCCCATCCTCCCAAAATTAATGGGCAAATGAGTTTTTATATAATATTTATAATTTTTTTTTTCTGAAAGAAATTACTTCATAAGTTATTGCTACCAGTGCTGACACAATATAAAGCCATAGATTTATTTGGGGGGTTTTTCTACCTGAACAGAGAGACAAGCCTGCAAGGGGAAGCAACTACAACAGGACTGCATCCCACACCAAGACATCCGCTTGTGCCTCCAGAGCTTGTGGGGGAAAAAAGAAGACTCTTAAGGCTACGGATTGCAATCCAGCCCGCACGGCAGCACATCTTCCACAGAAAAACCACCAGAAAGGGAAATCACTGCCCAGCCATAAGGAAGAGCTTTGAAATAAAGCTTATCTGGAGCCCTTGCAACCCAAATGCTGTTGGATGGCACAGGGTGGCTGCACGGTTGGTACAGGCTGAAGCAGCCCTGAGACTTCAGCTCAGAGAGCGATGCAGACACCACTGCCCTGACCCCCTCAAACACAGCTCGGTGAAACCAGCCTCACACACCAAAAATATCAAAGCCCCTTCCCCTCGAGTGCTCCTTTCCCAGCCTCTCCTGTCGATGTCGAGCGTGCTCTGCATGGAGAAACCGGGGGTTTTGCGAACTGCTGGAGAAGCAGCCGGGTGCTCCAGTAATCAGAGCGAGACTTGGTTCCCGAGGCTGGAAGCGACAAGCACCGGGAGCAGGGTGCTCAGCACGCACGGTGATGATCCGGGCTCACCATGTGATCCATGCTGCAGCAGAGCTGCTGGCACAGCTGCTCTAATAGCCAGGAAAATATTCCCTCCCATGTTCCCGAGTTAGGTTTCCGCTCCACAGCCTTCGACTCTGCAAGGGAGCTGAACTGCCAACCCACTGATGCTGGCTCAGCGCGCCTGTAATCCCAGTCTTATTAAGCAAAGCAATTAAGCATGGACTTAACTTTAAACACATTGTCAAAGCCCAGTGGCTTAGTGCAAGTTCAGGCTTAAGCAGATGCTTAAGTCCATTGCTGACTTGAGGCTTAAGCTGCCAATTGAAACCACGAGACCTTGCTTGAGCTGTTCCAGTGAAATAAGAAAACACAAAGCTTACTCTTCTCAGCAACTGTGCTGAAGTTAAGGACAGGTTTAGCGTTTTGTTCCCAGGCGCCAAGCACCACCAAGGACACACGCATTGCTGGAAGGGTTCCCTGCAGACACATCTGACCACGCTGCTGCACCACAGGGGTGGTCACCCACCATCACAGCGTGTCCCCAGGGACACGGCCGACATCCCCACTGCTGCACCACAGGGGTGGTCACCCACCATCACAGCGTGTCCCCAGGGACACGGCCGACATCCCCACTGCTGCACCACAGGGGTGGTCACCCACCATCACAGCGTGTCCCCAGGGACACGGCCAATGTCCCCACTGCTGCACCACAGGGGTGGTCACCCACCATCACAACGTGTCCGCAGGGACACGGCCAACGTCCCCACTGCTGCACCACAGGGGTGGTCACCTACCATCACAACGTGTCCCCAGGGACACGGCCGACATCTCCACTGCTGCACCACAGGGGTGGTCACCCACCATCACAGCGTATCCCCAGGGACACGGCCGACGTCCCCACTGCTGCACCACAGAGGTGGTCACCCACCATCACAACGTGTCCGCAGGGACACGGCCGATGTCCCCACTGCTGCACAGACACCAAGCTCTGCTTGCAGGGGCTTGCACAGGTTTCAGAGCAGACCTGAAGGAGAGGAGATGGGGAGCCTGAAGCAGCACAGGACAACGTATAAATGCTTAAATGTCTAGCAAATGCCTGCTGAAGGGTGGCATTCTGAAGCAGTGGGAACCAAACCCTCCCGAGCTGAAGGAGAGATGCCAGAAGGTCAGAGATAAGCTTTACATATTAAGAGAAGCAATATGATGAAAAAGGAAAGGTGATGGCCCCCGTGAAGAGCCAGGAGAACAAGCGCAGCCACTGCATTTTCAGCAGGGTTGTGGTGTTCTTGTGTTGCTTGTGCTGCTTGTTCTTTTTCTTGTTTTCTGAGAAAACAGCGGTACGGAAACACACATCTGCGATGCTGAGAGCCAGGACAAGACATAAAACTGCGTGGATGGTGGAAAGGGCTCCAGCAAAAAGTCATTACACAGGCAGGGGCTGCTTGACTTGGAGGTGGACTTGGTGAAGCTGATGAAGATGAGAGATGAGAAGCTTCGTTTTAATTCGGTGCAAGGCACAGAAAAGGTGTTAGGACAGACTTGAAGGAGAAGAACTTTGCAGTGTGGAAGTAAAGAAGCTTTCAGTGCTGAGATGAAAGGCAGATGGGGTGGCAGTTGGAAAGAGTCAAAAAAGAAAGCAGAAAAAAAAGGAGGAAAAAAATAAATAAACAACACACGTACCCTTAAGGCTGGAGACACTAAACACGATTGTATTACCAGCAAAAAGTTAGAGAAGGATGACAAGCTATGGCAAAGATCAGGAGGGGAAACAACGTTTCCCACTGTTTGTGTAGATGGAAAAGCTGAATCAGACCAAATGAAAATGCACATGTTGAAACGTGAAGTCAAGGGGTCAGGGACACGGGAGCACCACCGGCAGCCTCTGTTCTACACCAGCACCGTGCCCTGGGAAATTATGGAGTAACATTGAAGAAATGCACTGGAAAAGAGACACAACCCCTCTCCCCTCCCACAGAAGCCACAGACCTCATACCTACCCTGTACATTTTTAATGCAGGAACTGAAGGATCAAGTCGTGCATCCAAAGGCACAGGCTGACTGGGAGCAGGAAGAGCCCTTTTCACCTCCAAAACAGGTAGAGTGGGGAAAAAATCCACATCATATCTTGCTCCAATTCCTGTGACTAATATAGGGTTGTTTTTTTTTTGCTATAAGACATGCTTCTGCTTAATCAAATGACTTAGAGAGAAATAAACAAGGCATTTTCCTTCTCTAACAGCTGGTTTTTAAGGATAAATAAAATTATAAAAGTGCCTGACTTAAAATTAGCAAAAGAATAATCACACGCACGCTCCCAAGTCTGAAGTAGGTTAGTGCACACAAATATAGAGGATGAAGCAAAAGTCTCTAGAAAATACTGCAGTTCTTTGTAATAACAATCCTTGAACATGACAGAACTCTGACATAACATTGCATGGTGATCTGTGGCCAGTCCTCAGATCTGTCCTCAGCCTTCTCACAAGGAAACCCAGACGTGACCTCCCGCTAAACCACGGAATAAATGCCAATCCACTCAGGGCATGTAATTTACCGGGACAATTCACAGAGCCTTGGGCTTTTTTTTGACAAATTCCAGGACCCCTTGAGCGTGAGTAGAAGAGCAGCCACCCACCCCCTGCCCTCACCTGTCCTCATCATGAGAAATGTCCCTGGCCCAAGTTGGCTGAGCAAACCCAAGGGATCACAGACTCCCAGAATGTCAGGGGTTGGAAGGGCCCTGGAAAGCTCATCCAGTGCAATCCCCCCATGGAGCAGGAACACCCAGATGAGGTTACACAGGAAGGTGTCCAGGCGGGTTGGAATGTCTGCAGAGAAGGAGACTCTTTGTTGCCCTGCGCTGGACTCTCTCCAGCAGTTCCCTGTCCTGCTGGAACTCAGGGGCCACAACTGGACACAAGATTCCAGGTGCGGTCTCCCCAGGGCAGAGCAGAGGGGCAGGAGAACCTCTCTGACCTACTGACCACCCCCTTCTAACCCACCCCAGGTACCATTGGCTTCCTGGCCACAAGGGCCCAGTGCTGGCTCATGGTCACTCTGCTGTCCCCAGGACTCCCAGGTCCCTTTCCCCTACACTGCTCTCCAACAGGTCATTCCCCAATTTACACTGGAACCTGGGGTTGTTCCTACCCAGATACAAGACTCTACAGTTTCCCTTGTTATATTTCATTAAATTTTTCCCCACCCAGCTCTCCATCCTGTCCAGGTCTCTGATGGCAGCACAGCTTCCAGTGTCACCACTCCTCCCAGCTCGGTGTCACCAGCAAACTTGCTGACAGTCACTCTATACTCAAGAAGCAGACAATACAAAGCCATTTTGGGGACAACAGCTCATCCTCAGCTGCCTTCTTCCCCAGGCACCGTTCAGGAGCAAGGTGACAGCATCAGAGATGACTGCACATGCTACATGACATGACAACCGCTCCTCTGCCACTGGCGAGGGTAGGGACACAACCCACCTGAAAGTTTGGGCACATTGCATGTCCCCAACAAAAGCCACAGGCACCATTTAGCTGCACTAAAACCACTTTGGATAGCGGCGACAAAATCACGCCCTCTTAAAAATACACCGAGATATCAGGTACATGAATACTCAGTTGTACGAACTTTCCAACTTAAGCCCTTACAGTTTGACAGTGCTGGGGCTGTATTGAGCAATTAGCTGAGAGAAGAACTGTCAGGAGCACTCTGAAGGGCCACATGAAGGCAACACTTGAGTCTAGAATGGAGTAAACTGTCCAAGCCAGGACCTCCAAGAGGGACTTTCATTGCACCAGTGCCAAGAGGCTGTATATGTTCAAGATGCCTGAATGGTGCCTGTTTATTCCTCGGTAGAGGCAGAACATCTTTGTGAAAATCCTGACACACTGGGATAACTCTGGGTTACACACTCAGTGTTCCTCTTCAAGCATGAGGGACACAAATTTTGCTTCTCTTCTTCAATCAGCAAAACCTAAGATTGGTTATAAACCCAAAACACACAGCCACGAGGACACAGTAGTCATTCACCAACTGAAAGCACTCCAACAATTCTGATGATGGTTCTAAAATTTCTGAGACGGCTTTAAAAAGCATTCATAACTTGCAAGGGGTACATGCTTTTCATATAACTGAGGGCATTGAAGTATTGGGATAACTCTGGGTTGCACATTCAGTTTTCCTCTTCAAGCACGATGACCACAAAATCAGCAAAACCTGAGGTACCAATTGCTTTTGTTTTCCCTCAGCACCCGTTCTTCAAAGGTGCAAAACACCAGGAGATTTGCAACAGAATCCCAAGAGTCAGCACTTCTGAAAGCCTTGGCCTCTCCTGTCACGCTCTAATTTGAAGCAGATGGAACTTGTAGCATCTGCAGAACCTGGTCCTGGACTAGGAAAGCTTTGCTTTGCCCGGGCAGTCCCCTCCTGGCCTCCCTGTGCAGAGCCCCTCGCATTGCCAGCGCTGAGCTCAGGTTTGCGTTTGGATAGAGAGCGGGGGCATTGCTGCAGACTGAAAGAATTGCATTCTGCCACCAAAGCAAACTCACGACAAAGTGTTAAGCCAGCACCCTCATCCGCCTGGGTAAATCACACTGTAGAGATCCTCCAGAGCCACCGCGGAATTCGGAACACGGGTCCCACCTGGCTCAGACTTAAATAGTCCCTGGATGTGGTGCAGACATTCCTCCCGATTGCTCTGAGCTTCACCTCAGCTCCTCCGACTACAGACAAAGCAACTGACCCCACCAAGTGACCCTAACACCTGCCATGCTGCAGATAATAATAACAGCTGAATAATAGTAATAATAAACAACCTCTGGGCTTGACTGCTTTCTCAGATTACCCTTACACAAAGGAATGATTTTAACAGGTTCAATGCATGCCTTTCTTCCCTCTGTCATAAAAGACCCACAAACGTGTATGTCTGCTACGAGCAGTTAATTAATTGTGCTTTTGTTTATTACTGTATTAGAGATGGAGGGCACTGCACTGCCTGTCCTGCCAATCAGTTCACCCCTTTGATTTCAAGGGGAGTTTAAACACACAGCAGAAATCCTGCTCGTTTAGTGCTCATCTCATGTAAGGACGTAGAGGGTTTTCTGTTTATTTGGGGGTTTTCTGGTTTGGTTTTTTTTCCTTTTCATTCCCACCCACCTTTGCCTCCATCCTCCTTTTGTTTTTTAACCTGCGGCACGTCGCAGCTTTTGCAAACTCCAAAGTAACTATTAGACAATAAAACCCTGATGCATCTATTTCCTCAGCGGCAAAAAGAAAAATATGAATAATTTCTTTCATTAGCGTAACTTCCCCTTTCAAATAGCTCTACAGAGCACTGGGACACCCACAACCTCAGAGAAACCCACTAAGGTCCTCCCAGCTGCCAGAAACCCGCTGCTCCTAATTAAAAACTTCAAATAAAAATAGCGAATTTCTGCAAGGACCAACCGCTTCAATTTCAGCTGCTTCTTTTAAGGAAAAGCAAAGAAAAGCACCACCACTAAGCCCCTAAAACACAAGTGTCTCGTATTAAAACAGCGCAAAGGAAAACCCCTCGGTAAAACTCCCCACTTTTCTGGAAAAATCTAATTAGTTTTGCGAGGAAGATGAATAATCCAGGAGCTGAAGCGGCCGCCCCGGGGTGGGGGGACCCACCGGGACCCAAACTTTTCGCGGAGCAGCGGGCGAGCAAAACCCCCCGCGGAGGTGGGAGGGGGAGAGGATGGAAATAATGACAATAATAATGATAATAATAATAATAAAATATGGAAATGCCAGTGAAAGGTCCCCGCACCGCTCCTGAGCGCTGGCTGCAGGATGGAGCCGCGGGCGCCGAAGTTCCGCGGCCAAACGCCGCCGCTCCCCCCGGGCCGCGGCGCCAAGGGCTCGCCCGGCCCCCCCCGGTCTCCCCGGGGCACGGAGCTGCTCTCAGCCCCCCACACGCACCCCCCGAGGGATGAGGAGGACATTTGGGGGGGGCTACAGGCACCCTCAGGCTTCTGCCGCCACCTCCCCACCTCACAACCCCCCCACCAAGGACGCGGAGAGGCGGGAGGGCGCCTTACTTTTCTGGCTGGAGTAGCCCGGGTAATATCCATAGTAGCCCGTGATCCGCAAGATCCTGTCCTCGATGGTGGCCACGCCGTTGGGTGCTGCTTTCCCATCCATAAGAGGGCGGGAGCCGCTGGCGGGGCGGCCGCCGGGACGCCGAGCCGAGCGGAGCCGGGCTGGCAGCACAGCGGGAGGCGGAGGAGGACGAGAGGAGGAGAGGAGGAGGAGGGGGGCGGCGCGGGCACGGCCGCCGCAGCCCGCGGTGCCGCCGGGGCGCTCGCTCTGACTCCGCCGCCTGGTGCAGCACGCGCTCCGCAGCGCGGCAGCGGCCCCGGCCCGGCCCGGCCTCTCCCCCCGCCCAGCCCCGCGGGGGAGGGGACGGGGGAGGGAGGGGGGCGGTAGTTCACAGGAGCACAGGATGTCAGGGGTTGAAGGGACCGGGAAAGCTCGTCCGGTGCAATCCCCCCATGGAGCAGGAACACCCAGATGAGGTTACACAGGAAGGTGTCCAGGCGGGTTGGAATGTCTGCACAGAAGGAGACTCCACAACCCCCCTGGGCAGCCTGGGCCAGGCTCTGACACCCTCACCCCCAACAAGTTTCTTCTCACATTTAAGTGGAACCTCTTGTGTTCCAGTTTGTACTCATTGCCCCTTGTCCTGTCATTGGTTGTCACCCAGAAGAGCCTGGCTCCATCCTCCTGACACTCCCCCTTTCCATACTGATCCCCAGGAATGAGTCCCCCCTCAGTGTCCTCTTGTCCAGCTCCAGAGCCCCAGCTCCCTCAGCCTTTCCTCACACGGGAGATGCTCCACTCCCTGCAGCATCTTGGTGGCTGCGCTGGACTCTCTGCAGCAGTTCCCTGTCCTGCTGGAACTGAGGGGCCACAACTGGACACAAGATTCCCCAGGGCAGAGCAGAGGGGCAGGAGAACCTGTCTCAATCTATCAACCACATCCCTACTAGTTCAGCTGTTATTTAAAGGCGGGGTTGGGGTGGTGGGCTGGCTGCCTCCTTTGGGCTGCAGTTGAGGTGGGAAGGGGGTGTGAGGGGTGGCTCTGGCCCCCAGCACACTCAGGGGGTCTCTCTTCCAAGCAGCAGCTCAGCTGGCTGCAGTCTATGTAAATAAATAAAGGTGGCACTCTATTCATGCCAAGCCCCCTAAAATCCCTCCCCAGGCTCATGACCACCCAAAGGACACGGTAGTCTGTGGGGTTCATAAAACCATTTTGGTTGGAAAAGACCCTGAAGAACACAGAGTCCAACCATAACCCACTCCTGGCACTGCCCCATGTCCTGAGAACCTCATGTCCGTCTGTCCAGCCCTCCAGGGATGGTGACTCCAGCACTGCCCTGGGCAGCCTGTTCCAATGCCCCACAGCCCTTTGGGGAAGAAATTGTTCCCCACATCCAACCTCAACCTCCCCTGGCGCAACTTGAGGCCATGTCCTCTTGTCCTACCCTTGTTACTGGGAGAAGAGACCATCTCAACAGGAGTTTCCTACATGCAGGAAAGTGTTTCTCACAGCTCAGTCTGACACTGTGGAATACTCATTCCCCAGGATCTCCACCATCATGAGCATTTCCATCTTTCATTTGTATTTTTGATGATACGAACACGTGGAAGACCACTATAATTTATTTAATTCAGAATCGCTCTGGCTTGTGGGATGGTCAGCACTTCCCCACACACGGGTCGCTGGGGGCTTGACATGAGTGAGGAAGGTGGCGTGGCATGGGACCTGCGAAAGGTCCGGATCCTCAGATCTGTCCCCCCCATGAGTGTCAGAGAAAGGACAGAGGCCAAATTTGGCCTCAGAGGATCATGGAGTGGGGAAGGTCTCACCACTCCATGTCCCTCCAGAGGAACCCGCGGCTCTCCCCATGTTACCGGGATGCTCAACTGTGCTGTCCCACACAGTATCACAGTATGTTTGGCATTGGAAGGGACCTCAAAAGACCATCTATTCCAATCCCCCTGCTGTCCCACGCTGTGGGAAAGTTCAGAAGAGGAGTTGTATACCTGCTCTAAGATCTCTCCATAGGCTGTCTTCTAAATCCTTGCCTGCATTTGAAAAAAAGAGGTGAGAAATCCACCATTTGGCTTTGTAACTCATTCCAAAGGCTAATTCTCTCTTTGGTGACAGGCTTTGAATCACTTGACTTTTCCTGCTACTCTTCCTTGCTACGCTTCTCTGTGCTAGACTGAAAAGACCATCAGTAAGCAGCCTTTTTTCCTCCAAGGTGGGTTTCTAGCTAGTAATCAACTCACTTTATTCCAGCGCGTTCATTGTTTTGTGGCTCTGTCGTGCCTTCCCTTATCTGCTCCTTTTTCATCCAGCCATTTCCATTAACTGGTGCACGGGGAACCCGCTCAAGACATTTCATATCTCTTGCCTCCACTGCTGTTCGCATTCATTCTTCTCCCTCCCATGCTTGGCTAAATCAGCCGGTGGCACAAAACAGCCTTTTATGAGCACAAACAAATAAGAGATGTTTTAAAAATAGCTGTCGCTGTGGCTTTGCATGGGGAGTCATTAGCTAGTTCGTGTGCATACGGTGCTTTGAAGATCAACATTTTCTGGTGTATGAATGCAGATATAATAAATGCACTTAAGGTATTAAATCCCCTCTTGAGCTTGATTTCTTGTTTCCTGCCACGCTGGATAATACTGAGGGCAGTTACAAATTAGTGATAAATCAACCACCTATAACTCAGGAATTCAAGGTATTGCTCATTTCACAGCGTCTTCACCTCGTTTTAGGCTAGCTATGAAACAAGATGAGTGACTTTTGATGTTTTTCAATGCATAGATTTTCTTTATATATATTCTTTTTATTTGTCCAACAGAAGCACGAACTCTCGCCTGGTGAATTTACACTGACTGACAACACACATTTCCCTCTTACTTCTGATCTGTGGAGTGTTATAAGCAGCCTGCGCCCCTCCAGGATTTCACAGAGCTTGGGACAGAAGCAGCTGAGAGCCAGACCAGGTGTCATTTGGCTTTGAGAGGTGCTGGGTCAGTATGAGCTGGTGAGGCTCTAACCCCCTCTGCAACATTAAAATTCTCTGTCCTAGTTAGGGAAGCGCAGTTGATGCAAAAACCGCTTGTCTGGTGTGTTGTGTGGAGTCTCTGAATACAGCACAAGTCCCCCCCCCTTCCCAATTTCACCTCCAGTGGGAGTTGGTGTTATGAGAACATTACCAGCATTGATCTCAGCTTCAAAGTCAAATTTCAGGACTTAAAAGTGTTACTTTGAAGAGAAGGCAAGAAATGACTGGTTCATTTGAAGGTTAAACTAAAGTGCCCAGAAACAACTCTAAGCTTCAAATTCTTTCCAAATACCTTAATTCTGGCTTAATTTTTCATCTCCTCTCTTCCTTTTATCCCTGGGCTTTCAAGGACATGCTGCGCATGTTTAAACATCACTAGATGATAACAGAAGCAAAGCCACTCTTGAAATTGCTCCTATGGTTCCCTTCCCTTCCAATATCACTCTATGTAAGAGATGCGCAGTGTCCCTTTGAAAGCTTGGAATGAATTGCAGCTTTGGATTGTTTCTGAATTCTTACTATGATCATTTTTCTCTTAAGAGAAACCAAGCAGGTCGCTTTTTGTGCAATCAGGTTTTTTGCAAGTTACAGTTAAAGGAGTGCAGAGGAAGCCTGGCTGAGCAAGATGGATGAACTACCATTTATCACCAAGAAAAAGACACTTAGATGATTAGGGGCACATAGGGACTTATTTGTTTCATCTTTTCAGGTTAAGAGGCTCATCAGAGTCGCTAGTTGCATAAATATGCTAAAATTATTTTGCAGAGAGTTTAGTATAGATACCGGCCTGTGATTAAAATCTAGGAATTGATCTAGAAGAGAGTTTTATAAGCATCAGTTTAACCCAGAGCTTGTTGTACAGGTCACATTTCCCCCAGACTCTACAACGGGTATTTTTCTGTAGAGAAAGGAGGAGATGGGCACAGTTTAAAAAATAAACCACTACAAAGGGGGAAGAAAAAGGGGGGGAGGAAAAAGGGGGGGAGGAAAAGAAGCGGGGAGGAAAAGAAGGGGGGAGGAAAAGAAGGGGGGAGGAAAAGAAGGGGGGAGGAAAAGAAGGGGGGAGGAAAAGAAGGGGGGAGGAAGAGGGGGGAGGAAGAGGGGGGAGGAAAAGAAGGGGGGAGGAAAAGAAGGGGGGAGGAAAAGAAGGGGGGAGGAAGAGGGGGGAGGAAGAGGGGGGAGGAAGAGGGGGGAGGAAGAGGGGGGAGGAAAAGAGGGGGAGGAAAAAGGAGGGAGGAAAAGGGGGGAGGAAAAGGGGGGAGGAAAAAGGGGGGAGGAAAAAGGGGGGAGGAAAAAGGGGGGAGGAAAAAGGGGGGAGGAAAAAGGGGGGAGGAAAAGGGGGGAGGAAAAGGGGGGGGAAGGGGGGGGAAGGGGGGGAAAAAGGGGGGGTAGGGGCGGGAAAGGGGGGGAAAGGGGGGGAAAAGGGGGGAAAATGGGGGGAGAAAAAGGGGGAGTGGAAAAGGGGGGGAGGAAAAGGGGGGGAGGAAAAGGGGGGGAGGAAAAGGGGGGAAGGAAAAATTAAAAATTGAGTAAAAAAAAAAAAGAGAAAATTTAAAAAAAGAAAAAAGGAAAAAAACAAAACAAAAAACAGACCACACCACAAACTTCAGGCCATATGTTTGCAAAAATAACCTCTTGAGTGAGAGAACAGTGTAAATGTCTCCTGATCATCTTGCTGATTCTGCAGACAGACAGTGCCAGTGTCTTTTTTGCTGCTCACAGCTTTCCCAGACAGCCTCAAATAGAAAGGAACAAGAGTCTGGATGTATTTCACAGCTGCCTTTCAAATCCCGCTGGGTGGTTCTGTCATGAAACAGAGAGCATCTTCACACGGGTACAGCCTGGAGAAGCAGATCTTTCCTCACCTGCCTCTTCTCCAACCACAGCAGCTCCGGTTCTTTCTCCGTGAGGCATCATTGCCTCCTTTTTGGTTCCTTAATTATGTTGCAAAGTACCCGAAAGACCCAACAGTCATCAAAACTCAGTAGGTCCGTGTGTTGGACAAACAGCCCAAGGGGTTAAGGGACAACGGGCACAGACTGAAACATAGGAGGGTCCATCTGGACATGAGCAGAAACTTGTTTGCTGGGAGGTGCCAGAGCCTGGCCCAGGCTGCCCAGAGCGGGTGTGGAGTCTCCTGCTCTGAGACATTCAAACCCCCTGGACCCACCTGTGTGATCTGCTCTGTGACCCTGCGTGAGCAGGGGGGTTGGACTGGGGGATCTACAGAGGTCCCTTCAACCCCAACCACCCTGTGGTTCTATGATCAACATGGGAGCAAAAGGGGTGGCAAAAATGCTTAGAACTGGAGTGATCACAGATCAACCACAAGCTCAGAGGGTCACAACCCAGTTCTACTGCTTCCCACACCAGTTTCCTACCCTGCTCCATCACTACTTCATCCTCCTCCATGTACCTCCCCAGTCCGCCTGGAAGGAGCGATCTGTCCATGAGCAGAGGTTGCTGCCCATCCTGCTGCCTCAGCCCTTTGGAGAGGTTCTGACCTCAACTGTTATCAGGAGTGAGCTATAAAAAACACAGGCAGCTTTGGTCTGTTAGTGCCCGTTACTTTCTGGATGTGGCTTTACCTATGAGATCGTGAAAAAAAAGCGACTAACAACCTGCCACAGCAAGGAAAGTTTAATGCCAAGTGACTCTTAACTGAAAAATTGATTACAAGTTGATCATGCCAAATTGTTTCCATTCCAATAGACCATTGTGGGTTATTGTTTTTATGTTTTTTAAACAGGAATGTGACGCTTTGACTTGGACTTCAGCTTACCAAGAATTTTTTAGCAGTCGTGGCAAATAGGATTTCTCTCGTGTCATTTGGAGAAAATTGGTTTGTGTGTTATGGCCCCAGTTCTCCTCTCAGACAGGACTTGGTGGTGTAAAACCAGCATAAAGGTGAAGAAGTTGGACCCATAGATAGAGAAAAGAAAGTCTGTAGTGTTTAAATTGTTGTCTCCAGCACAACCAGGTCCTGCTCACTCTGCCTTACACACACCAGGGATGAAGGCTGGACCAGCTTCTCCATCACCATCAAGGTCAAGAAGGACTCATTGACAATATGAAACCATTTAGTACGAAGATGCCTGAAGCTGGCAGCTTGATTTTAAGAGCTTTTCTCCCCTGAAAACTGGGGAGATTCCAGCTTGGAAGAAAATCTGACGTCTAGTTCCAAAATATTTCAGAGCATCACCAGATATTAAAAGGTTTTGATTTGGCAATGAGTTAGGCAGCTTTTTCAATGCCAGTTGATTTCATTGAAGGGAGGCAGAACAAGAAACAATCAATTCTTCCTGAAGCTAAGACACAAAGGTGGTATGAAAGATGGAGGAGAAAGCTGCCAGAAAAATAACACGAGGAACGTTGAAGAGCAAGGAAGAGAAACGAGAATGAGCAGGAAAGGAAAGAACAGAAAGTAAAAGAAGTTTTGCAAAAGGAGGAGGCCAGCAAGTGAGATGTGTCCATGCAGAGACTGGGACAGCGATAAGCCGAACTAGAAAATAATACATAAAAATGCAAGCCCCCAGCTCTGTACGTTTATTCTAATGAAAGCCAGCAAGAAAGGAGCTTGCAGGACACTCATCATTTTTGTTTCCAAGTAGCAAAGGGAGGTAGTTACCCCTCTGAGCCCATGCTCTCCAACATTTCCGAGGTGCATTTATTTAGTGGTGGCACTGCTGATTTACTGATGCTTCAAAGGGCAGGGAAGCAGATAGAGACTTGGTCCAAATTGCAAGCGGTTGTTGAAAGTATTTGCTCCCTAAGGGTCATTCAAGGCACCTCTGCTCATTCTCAATGGAAAAAGAAGTTAAGAACTCCATATAAATGGCACATGGCTGCTGCGTTCCCCATCACTTAAGATGGGCTGAGACACGTGTTTTGCAAACTACTGACCATGCATTTTGTCTGCCTGCTTCAATGGCTAGAGTTAAGCTCACATCCAGCTGATGGACTGGTCTTACCCATTGCTTTACATTTTAAACTCACACCGCTTCAGCAGGGTCTGAGAGCGATGAATGGCCACAACTAGGTTCTTGTGCTGTTCTCAGTAGAGCCATGACCATGTAGACCAGCAGATGATCTTTGTTGGGAGCAGTAAGAATTGGGGTGGACCAAGTCTGGCTGCAATGTCAGATTCGAGTCTGACTGCGGTGGCAGGGATAGGAAATCATTATTTGTAGAGAAAACAAGGTACTTTTTAGAATAAATCTATTACGGTATTTCCAAGGAACCACTTTCCTGCCTTTCCCATTCAAACCAGGATTTGATCTCTGAACAGTCTTCAGCGTTTGGTGCACAAGGAGTAACCAGAGCTCTACACTGTGGCTCAGGAATCAGCTGTGATGGGACCCACACGGATTTCTTGAGCACCTGGTAAGATTTTGTGCACTTGTCCCCATCCCTGGGTTTGGAGGCTGATGTCACTGGAAAGTGAACGCACTGATGCAGCAACATGGAAGTGTTTGAATGGCTGATGGTCAGGACAATACTGAACTCACGATTCAGTGTCAGAAATCCTCTCTGCCTTGTTGCTATGCTAGTTTTTCAATTCATTTTGGTATCAGCAGGAGGCACAACAAGCAACGCTGCATGTAACACACACAAGAAACCTGCAACACTGGGCACTTTTACAAAACAGCTTTAAGTCTTGGCTCTTTCAATACATCTGCACCTATGAAGCTGCCCAGAAGGTATTTCGAGGAGATATGAGGGTTAATGAGAAGTGGTAGGAAAACTCAGAAATCTCTACTACCTCCTGGTGGTGGAGATTTGGTCTATGTGTGAACAGAGATGCCGATGGAATGACACCCGCTCATCTGACATCACTGTAAAGATTCTGGTGTCTTCAGGTCAGCTCTATAACCCCTTAGAACTCGCAGTGACAGGTAAGGTATTACCTGAGCAGCAGCTGTCAGGTCTATCCTCAGCTTTTCTCCATGCCTACATCAAATCGACTTCTTCAGGCTCTTCCACCCTCCAGCCAGTTAAGCCGAAAACAAAGATCGTTTTGACATAGTGTGTGCTGCTGGAGAAAGTGATCTTCTCTCCAGACTCATCCTAAAAACATGGAGATTAAATCGAGCAACCTGACTTAGCCCCAGCAATATAATTAGTCCTGTCCCCTGGCCTTCACAGGTCTGTCAGATCAATATGGTATAGAAGATAGAGGCTCATTCTGATGACCTAGGCTGAGTCTGTAGCTGATACCTAAAGAGAGGAGCAGCCTTATCAATACTTCCTGCTCAGGAATGAGCAGCTGGATAATACAACCGTGTGTGCCACAAGGACCCTCCAGTCCCAGCTCTCAAAAGAAGAGCTCGCAGCTCCTGCCCAAGGGCCGTTTGTGCCCGGTCCCATCACACTAGTTGCACTTTCACTCCAGAATGCTTCTTCTGTCTTTCACTCCAGCTCTTGCTATGAGTCAGGGCTCAATTTGTTGACCTGATGCGCTGGTTTAGCTGAAATCAAGTTAATTTTCTTCAAGCAGTTGGAAATTTCTTTTTACACAGCTAGCACAGTCAGTGTTTGGATTTAGTTTGAGGATAATAAGATAACACCCCAGAACAGAATTAATGTTTTTCTTCAAGCAGCTTTCCAGTGGTTTTGAGTTGAAATGAAGAGAATGTAAGAACTTACTGTTATCTTAACTGTCGTCTGGGAGACCAGGGTGCTCTCTTCCCAGGACTGGCTGCTCAACACGGACAGAGTTCATGAAGAATTGCATTGAGTGTCTTCTATTTTATATTCTCTTTTAATTTTATATATATTAGTAGTAGTAATAGTATAGTAATCATTATTTTATGTTATTATACTATTTTTATCTCCACAAGTTTCTCCCCTTTCAATTCTCTCCCTTAGCTGGGGGTGAAAGCAAGTGAGCCAGCAGCTCTTGTGGTTTTGATTGCTAGCTGGGGTTAATCCACAACACCTGAACATCATCATCTGGTGTCATGGGCCACCTGAGAAACCTGTGGAGCACCGGCAGGTATGAGAGACGATTTAAAGAATTAGTGCATTTTGGTGCTGGCAGCTACAAAGTGTTTTATAGCACAGCCCTGAGGCTGCATGCTCTGAGTTACCTGAATTGCACAGGGGGGATACAGGGCAGCACAACCCAACAGATGCCATTGACAAGCACTCAGGTTAGCTGAGTGTGTCTGTGTGTGCATATCTCCCTTGAAAACATGCCGGCCAGTCAGAAGGATAGGTTATGTGGAGAAAGTAAGGCCTCCCAGACACAGGACAGGACCTTTGGCTGCTTTCTGCTTTCCCCGCTAGCTGCAGGAGGAGAAATGAGGGTGCATCACTCGCTGGAGGAACACAACTGCAAGCTGAGCCTTTTTGCCTTTGGGAATGAGGTTTTTATGGCGTGAGCTGCCTGCGAAGGTGAGGTTGATTGTTATCCTTCTCTTCCCATCTGTTTACCATGCTGGGCTAAGTCGAGCAGATTGCAATCGGTCTTCGCTGCCCAGCCTCGGCGTGCTGACTTTGTCACGTTGCCCAGCAGCGTTGACATCCCTGACCGCTCTCCAGAAAGAGCTCATGAATTCAGGTTCCCTGGGCTTCTTCCAGTCCGGTTTGTCATCTTTTGGCACCCTTATCATGTGGCATATCTGGCTGGAGCTCCACGCACCCTCCTCTTTGGGCTCATACCTGCCACATTTGTAACCCAGCACCCTGATGTCTCTTCTGCCTTACAAGTGGGCATGTAAGACTTGTGATCTGCTGCTGATGCTACACATGCAGCACCAAAAGCCCCCCCAAAAGAAACTCAGCCACCTTCCCCGATGAACACAATGAACTTGACCCAGATTCCTCATGCAGGTCTCACCACATGTTGCAGCCCCCTTGCTCAGACCATTCATCGAATCCTAAAACAGAGTCATAGGATAGTTTGGGTTGAAGGGACCTTCCCAGCTCCCCAGTGCCCCCCCTGCCATGAGCAGGGACATCTGCACCAGCTCAGGTTGCTCAGAGCCCCGTCCAGCCTGGCCTGGGATGTCTCCAGGGATGGTTCAGCCACCACCTCTCTGGCCAACCTGGGCCAGGCTCTCACCACCCTCAGGGACAACAATTTCTTCCTCATGTCCAACCTGAATCTCTCTCCTTTAATTTAAATCCATCACCCCTTGTCCTGTCACAACAGGCCCTGCTAAAAATTCAATCCTGTTCCATATGCCCCAAATCTGGGATCTCTTGTGACAAAATGTAAAATAAACCTGAAAGGGTCTGGCCAATACCCTGAAAACACTGTGAGCTCTTTCCATATTATTTACTGCAGTGCATATTTGGAGACTATTCTATTAATATTTTTCTGCCTTTGTAGCTACTTCATAGCCATGGGAGAAAACTTGAGTCAACTAAGCCTTTCTCTAAAGGATCAGTGAGTGAAGTTTGGTTTTTAACATCTGATTTCTCCCTGGAATCTCTTTGGATTAGATGCATACATAGGAAAAAATAAATCTGGAGTCCCACTCCCTCTGCTGGTGCAATTTTTCAGCATTACTTTATACCAAAGGCAAAGCCTTTTTCCATTTCCCTTTCCCCTCTGTTTTCCATCGCCTAACCTGGCTCTGCTACTGGGAGACATGTCACTGTGTGCAACGAAAAAGCTTCATAGGGACAGCAGAGCTCTTTTTGCAGAGAGTTTTATAATGAAACCCAGGTTGTTTCTGCCACTGGACTTTCTACATGAAATCTGCTATTTGGAGATCTATTTCTGTGTCTGCTGCTACCCAAAATCTTCTGCTTGTATTTTTTCCTGCTTCCATAAGCATTTCAAAACTCACATGTATCACTGTATCTCCTCCTCCAAGCTCACCCAGCCTGCTGCTCCTTTCACTTCAGTGCTTCAGCCATTAGTGTACACATCTCATTCTCCCCTTGTATTTAAAGAGCTTTCCAGACTGCTAACAAGCCCTGGGCAATCCTTTCAGTCTGATATTCTTGTTTAAAATCAACCTTATTCTTGCGTGTTTGTCAAATGCCACACAGCTGTTTAAAAGCAGGTAGAAAAATGAGCTATTTTGCCTATTACCACCAAGCACAGGCAGGGATGTCTCATCCAGAGACCTGGGCCAGGTGTGCATCTCCAGATGTGCCACAGATTTGCTCCCATCCTCAGGAGCCCCAGGGATCATAAAACCATTGAAAGCTGCACCTGAAAAAGCATCTCGGGGGGTCATTGCAGCCAAGTCTTCCTCACGGCTTGGACAATCAGCTCTACCTGTATCTCGAAAGATTCCCACAACAGAGTCTCCATCCAACCCAGAGCACAGGGAGTCAGTCCTAGATGCTGCATTGTTAAAAGTAAATAAATACAATTAAAAATCATTTCCTCTCTCTCTCTTTAGGGCAATACCCCATTCCAATTCTAGTTACTTCAATTTTATTATGCAAGATGAAAGCAAACATGAACTATAGGGCCAGAAGGAAAAGGGCAATATGGTTCTTCCTTTAACAATCCTGCATATTGCATTGGAGCCATTTAAATATGGTCTAAATACGGTCTTTGGTGTTTACACGATCAGAGTTCGGCTTGTGTACCTAACAGGCCTTGTCAAATATTGGCCCAGACCAACATATTCTGCAGCCAGAACTTGCTGTCGTATTCAAATAGTGACCCAGATAGCATCAAAACTATTTGCTATTCATCACGGAAATTATTAAGTCTTTCATCAGGAATGGAGCCAGATGTTAAAGTATTTAGCTAAATACA
The DNA here is from genome assembly GCF_963082525.1 of Nesoenas mayeri. NCBI lineage: Eukaryota > Metazoa > Chordata > Aves > Columbiformes > Columbidae > Nesoenas > Nesoenas mayeri. Next base: position 3,044,186 of record NC_137548.1, on the reverse strand, counting down.
TAGTTTCTAAGTTATAGTACCTTTTTTTTTCCCATTTTCTGAAGTTTTCAGCGACAAAAATGATCCTTGGAGTGGCACTGAGATCTATTTGACAGAGCACTGGCCCTCCAGAAGAGAGGAATTTAAAAATACATACATATATATATATATATATATATATATATATATATATTTTACATGACAGCCCAATGGTATTTGGCAGAAATCACACCGCAGGGCAGAAAACCTTCTCCTGTCACAGCCAGGGTGTTGCTGGGTTTCTGTTTGAAGTGTAACATGGAGCTGGCACATCCACCAGCATAATCTCTAAAAGAAAGAAATTCACTAATCCCAGGGCTGTGACTATTATACTATTAAAATTTAGAGCAGTAATAACTATTTCTTATCATTTGGTGTGAAGAATAGGGCCTTCCAGTCATTTTCCTTTGTTTGTAATAAGTTACCTCCCTGCTAGCTATTTGATTGTGGTATAAATCAAATGTTTCCATTTCCAGGAGATGTCGTGTATCTGAAACTTCTGTCACTGCCTCTCAATTTATTACATGGACAACAGAGTCTGTTAATGTTAAGGTCACAAAGCCAAGCACTAAAAAGCTCAGAAATGCCAGGCTAAAGGTTGTCTGTGCCATCGAGACTGTGCTGGATGGGTTTTAACCGCCTGTTAAAATCATGTCCCGCACACAAACTGGCTGTTATTACAGAATCCCAGAAAATCAGGGATTGGAAGGGACCTGGAAAGCTCATCCAGTGCAATCCCCCCATGGAGCAGGAACACCCAGATGAGGTTACACAGGAAGGTGTCCAGGCAGGTTGGAATGTCTGCACAGAAGGAGACTCCACAACCCCCCTGGGCAGCCTGGGCCAGGCTCTGCCACCCTCACCAGGAACAAGTTTCTTCTCAAATTTAAGTGGAACCTCCTCTGTTCCAGTTTGAACCCATTGCCCCTTGTCCTATCACTGGTTGTCACCAGAAGAGCCTGGCTCCATCCTCCTGACACTCCCCCTTTCCATATTGATCCCCAGGCATGAGTCCCCCGTCAGTGTCCTCTTGTCCAGCTCCAGAGCCCCAGCTCCCTCAGCCTTTCCTCACACGGGAGATGCTCCACTCCCTTCAGCATCTTGGTGGCTGTGCTGGACTCTCTCCAGCAGTTCCCTGTCCTGCTGGAACTGAGGGGCCACAACTGGACACAAGATTCCAGGTGTGGTCTCCCCAGGGCAGAGCAGAGGGGCAGGAGAACCTCTCTGACCTACTGACCACCCCTCGACCTATTAACCACCCCAAATGGCTGTGGCAAACCCACCCCCCTCCCTGTACAGCTGCCCCACTTCCAAAACATGGATTATTTAAGCCTAGCTCAAAGCATGGCTTTGGTTTTGATTCGGAGGCAGAGCCATCCCTGTTCTCGTTCCCACCACATACATTCCCCTCTAACATCTCTAGGACTTATTAAGTAGCACAACCTCCAAGGCTTTTATTTATCTCCCTGAATCTGAGACCATATTCCATGACATAATTTTTCCTGCAAGTCTCTTACCTCCTGGAGGCGCTGACACAGTGGGGACAAGACACCAAGTCAAGTTTTGTCCACACTTATTAGTCTGTGTGAGAGCTGAGCCCCTGTTTTCTGCACGGCAACAAACCTCTGCACTGAACTGAAGAGAAATAATTCCCTGTAGGACTTTTCTGGGACACTCATCACAGGGAAAACTGGGAGTCTGGCAAAGTGCAAAAGTCACTTTGACTTCATCTTCACAACACGCTGCGAACGTCACAAGGCCTCGCTGCCCTCATTTTGTACGTGAGGAAGTAGGTGCAGAGTCAAAGGCACCGATTTTCCAGATATTTAACTGTGTTTTAGCGCTCTGTTTGTTCAAAGCACAGCTCACTATGGCTTCAGTTGTAGCTTGGAGAGCTCAAGGCATCTCCACATCAGGTCCAATGGGTGTCAGAGTGGACCTCACAAAATAAATCACTGCTAATCACTAACCGCATGGGAAAACATGGGATGAGAAACTTGCCCATCATTCCTCCTCATGTTTTGGTTGCCTTGCCAGGGCACACCGGGCGATGAAGCATTAAAAAGGTTTTGCTTTCTTCTTCTTTTGCGTTGCTCAGTGAGATGTGGGAGGAAAATGATATTCTACAGAATCACAGAATGGACGGGGTTGGAAAAGACCTCAGAGATCATCTAGTCCAACCCTTGGTCCAACTCCAGTCCATTGACTAGATCATGGCACTAAGTGCCATGTCCAATCTCAGTTTAAAAACCCCCAGGGCCGGTGAGTCCAGCACCTCCCTGGGCAGCCATTCCAATGCCTGACCACTCTCTCTGCACAGAATTGCTTTCTAATATCCAGCTTAAATTTCCCCTGGCAGAGTTTAAGTCCATGCCCCCTTGTCCTATTGCTGATGCTTGGGAGAAGAGCCCAATCCCCCTGGCTAGAACTGCCCTTCAGGTAGTTCTAGAGAGTGCTGAGCTCAGCTCTAAGCCTCCTCTTCTCCAGACTAAACAAGCCCAGCTCCCTCAGCCTCTCTCCATAGGTCTTATGTTCAAGTCCCTTCCCTAGTCTTGTTGCTCTTCTCTGGACCCTCCAGCACTTCAATCTCTTTCCTGAGCTGAGGGCCCAGAACTGAACACAACACTCCAGGTGTGGCCTCCCCAGTGCAGAGCACAGGGGAAGGATCACTGCCCTTGTCCTGCTGACCACGCTGGTTTGGATACAGGACAGGATCCCATTGGCCTTCTTGGCCACCTGGGCACACTGTTGGCTCATGTTGAGCTTCCTGTCAATTAGTACCCCCAGGTCCCTTTCTGTCTGACTGCTCTACAGACAAAGATACATCATGACTGTGTTCCAAAAACAAACAAAAAACACCCAAAAAACCACCCAACGCACAACATCAAATACAAGCAACCACTTTGGAAAGTACCCTCAAAAGGCAACTTAAGAGATTACAAAACCAGCCAAACAAAGCCAGTTGGATTTGTAATACGCAGAATTATTATCGCAACTGAGGGGACACTCGTGGCTTTCAGCGCTCCTGATCCCCTTTCGATATACGCGATGATCGATGCCAGTTGCGTATCAAAGGTTGGACCATCTCCCCTCTTGTCCCTTCACTCTGAGCCACCTCATCTTGCTCTGCTCCCTTCTGGATCTGCTTCTTATCATTTCAGGACATCAAGTGCTGTCCCTGTGTTTATCCGGCATTTAGCCGGAGAATTCAGCTTGTTGCTGACTCAATCACAAGTTGGGCTCATCACCTCATACCTGAAAGAATTTATCTTCCTACAAGCCTTGTGCAAGTGGCTTCTAAGGAGAACTTGTCAGAAAAGGTGGAAAAATTTAATCGCACCTTCCTAAACTGAATCTTTATGTTCCTGCTCTAATCAATGGAGAAGGACAACCAGTTCCAGAGGATGCTGCATCCCATCCTGGTCCAAACACCTCAGACAAACTACATGACATTTCTACATGTAATTGTTAAGCTGCGTCGAAAAGGACTTTCCGTCCCTGATTTTTTGTGAATGTCTGTGGGCTTTTCTGTAAACAACGTCTTACAACAAGTTCCTTGCATTAAGATGAATATTGTGAAAGGAAATTTATGTTGTTACTTTAAAACCTCCCACTTTGACCACCTGTTAGTGCCCTTTACTCTCTTCATTATGAGATGCAATAACTGCTCCCTTAAATGTTTTCCATGCTACTGCTGCTTTTACAAAACTCCATCATATTCTCTCCCTGTTAATCTCTGTTCCAGGCTGGAGTGGCTTCTTTATTTCACATTCCATGTCTTCGGCCATCTCTGATGTCCTTCACTTTGTCTTTCTCTGGTCCTGCCTGTCCTTTTTGAGATGAGGGACCAGCTCTGCACACACTGTAACTGCAGACACACTGCAGGAAAGGCCAAGGAATAGTTTCTGATTTATTTATTCCCACCTAATAGTCCATCCCATGCTGTTTTCCTTTCTGAGCACCGCTGAGGCTGGAAGTGCTTTCAAAGATATTGCCACAGTTTGAAGATCTCTCTTTTCTGGATGGTAGCAGCTAACTTAAAGCTTGTTTTGTAGCAACACCTTCCTCCCTATTTACTACCTTCGAATGTCATCTAACATTTTACCACTTCATTAGAGCCTTTATTTTCCACTTGCATTTTTACCACCCTGAAGAGAAGGAGCCTTGACGACAGCCTTAAATAGATGCCCACCTTTTAGGATCGTATCCTAATAGGCACTTGAAGGAAGATTAAACAGAAAACTTTCCAAACAAAGAGAGCAACACAATAATTTCCGCCGCTTGTGACTCAGGGGAAACCTCCATCTGTCAGTGTGACTTTAGGCCGAATTTCAACTCCTTTTGCCTCAGGCTTCCTCGTCTGTAAAATAAAGATGCATTTATAGTGCATGGCAAAGGCTAGAAAACTTCCCCAGCCATTTCCACCTACATCCTCCCAGGCTGCCAGAGCTCGTGCATGTTTTAGCTTGATACTCTGAGATTTCTCCTGATGGGCGATACCTGATTGTCAAAATAGACCCTCACCATGGAAAAAATAAATCTTTATATAAATCCTCAGTTTATAAACTCCCTTCAAAGTTTATTCTCCCGTATAAGTAGCTTGGTAGGTCTGCAGATCCTTTTGGGTGGCTTGAAGTATGGCATAGCAAAGGTTAATTCAGCTTTGCTTGCAGGCAAATAGTCCCTTCAGCCTGATCCCAAACGTGTTACATGGGGTACAAGTACAAAACATCATTGCTAGCTACCTGTAAAAAAAGAAAATAAATCCACATTTCCTCTATAAGCATGTCCTTATTATTATTATTATTATTATTATTATTTTAAAATCTGGAGCCTTTTCAAGCAATATCCCATCATTTGTGGACCCTTGGTTCATAGCTCAGTCTTACACCAAAGAGGCAGACACTCCACCCTACTGCATTCAGAATGGTTTTGCTTGGGCTGTTGGAAGGCAGAGACCGCCAGCAGCATGGACAGAGGACAATTTATAGTCATTATACGTTTTCATTTCAGATCTATAAGGAATAAGCGACCTCCTCCAGCAGCCTGGACAGCACAGGGTGATGCTACGTGAACAGGGGATGTGGAGGCAGGAGGACCACTGGATCTCTGTGCCAGATCCAGTGAGGATCCTTGTCTAGCTGACACTTCATGCCCATGGAGCATCGGGGACATCAGCGGCCAGAGACTGTTCTGAAGAGAAGCTGCCAAATTAATGTACACTGTGATTCAATTACAAAAAGATGTACCCATCACTAACTAATTGACACAACAAATGCTTTCTGACCACCTGCAAAACGAGGGGATATTTTTCACGTTTTAGATCCTTCTGCACGACAGGAAGGAGACAAAAGGTTAAGTAATGCATTGTTTAGAAACAGAGTGCTTAGTTTATATTTAACTGTTAATTAATAGATATATTGTGAGAAACTAAACAATTATAACTAACTTCATCGATTATTTCCTAGTATAGCTGTATTGTATGTTGACATTTTCAAAAATCGTAACACATATGTAATAATTATGTGAATATAAGCAACACAAGAGCGTTGGATAGTCTTGGGAGCACTTATGGAGGATGATCCCCAGAGCTCCCCAGCACTGTCGGTAAAATAATGCCTCTTAACAGTATAATTGATTCCGTTGTTAAGTTTGTTTCTTCGTTTCAGTTCATTCCAGTCTGCTGACCAGGATGTGCCCCACGAGCAGCAGATCAACGGCGGCGTAAGGTGATCAAAACCAGGTACATCGGCCTCATACCTGACATCCGCAGCCCTTGTGAAGACAGTACCTGTCTATGAGGAGAGAAGAAGGGGCCTTTGCGCTCCATTTCAACCCTGATTTTGTCTGAGTGATCAAAGCGTCCTTGTCACGCCGCAGGCAGGAGCCGCGCTCTGTTTTGTCTGCAGCGGGTGATGCGCAGACAGCAGGGAGAGATGCGAGGCTGTGCTCCTCGCCAGAAAGACAGCATGACAAGAAGAGGGAGGATCACAGGATCACGCCAGAAAATGCCACCGGAGAGCTGTGACACAACCAGCCAGTTTTCTTTGCTACAAACAGCCTGGGAGTCTTTTCTCTGCTCCAGCAGATCCCTGGACTGAGTCTGCAGGGCTGGATCCTCAAAGACTCATCAGTCTCATGCAAAATCCTGATTGCAGTGTGGAGCTCCGAGGGTCACAACACAGAGCGTAGAGAGAGTTGATGCTGAGAGATGGGACGCTCAGAAGCCAGATTTATGATGTGAGGCTGTGCAGAGACTGGGAAGCGGGAACAGACACATTAGTTCAGTGCTTTGCCCTCCCTAATTAGCCTGGTTTCTCAGCTGGCTGCATCCAGGGTCTGCTTAATGCCTTTGCAGTCACTTCAGGTACAGACAAATCAAAGGACTTCCACCGGTCAGAAGAGAAAAGGGAGAGAAGGAGTGGAATTAAATGGATTAAGCAACTGGTGTGGTCAGAGATAAACCATGATGTTTTCCTTCCTGGGATTAATCTGTTGCTCCCAACAAAGAATAAACTTCATATCCAAAGTAGGCAACAGGCTAATTAACTGGGTTTGGAGATGGAAATCATCTCCGTGATGTGGTGTGGAGACTTACACTTCCATTCATGTCCAACGCAGAGCATCCTGGCCACCAGGACAGCGCTATGACTCTTGGCCAGTCTCTTCTCTACAAATAAGTAAATGCTTAGTAGACCCTGACTTTGGTGTGTTTCCAACCTGAACCAAAAGACTTTATCTAGAAATCGTTTGTGTATAGAAGTGGCAACTACTTTTAAGAGAAGGAAAGAGTAATTCTACACAGATGGTGGCCAGCACCAGTTCATTGCTCCTCCAGCTTCTCCAACGGTGACTCCACCAAATGAAATCCACCACAGAAACTCTGTGTTTAGTGTACAACCAAAAGAAAACATCTCAGCACTGTTTGGGGAATGATGGAAAACATAAGTAATAAGAAAAGAAAAAGTTGTGTTATAGCAAAGCCCATGGAGGGAGTTTGTGGGTCTCTCTGCAATCAGCATCAACATTTCTACTAGCACAAGAAAATGAACTTGCACTGAGAACATAAGTCAGAGTTGAATGAGCTACGTAAGGCAACAAGCTGGACACCTTGATCAGGAGCACGACACTCTCTTCACTATGGCAGGGACTGTGGAGGTACAACTTCATCATATCAAACTACTCACAGCATACATAGTGTTTGTTGTTTGCATATCAGGAGTGCTTGGTATAGATATCGCGCTGAAATTGTGAATAACATGCTCAAAAAAAAAGAAGCACTACTGAAAGTCTAATATGGGCCTAATAATAATAATAATAAAGGAAATCTCACACTTATTCCCAAGCTACACAGCACAGTTCAACAAAGCCAATCTTTCTAAGCCTTTGTTTCAAGATTCACTTGCACTGAGGGAGATTTAGAAGCAATTACCGTGGCTTTCATAAACTAGTAATTTTTATCTATGCAGTTCAGATACTGATAGTAAATATGACAAAGGGGCACTAAACCTTTAAGTAACTCAAAATATTGCTGTGTTTAGAGTAAGACAAACTGAAAGAGAAGCCAGAAAAATACTTATGCAGGCCATGTTATCAGAAACGTTTAAGGAGATGGCATTTGTAAAATTCTTAGTTATTAGCCAAAAAGTGGAGCAGTTCATTGGCAAAGACACAATATTACACAGCAGGCTGCTGGAGCTCTCAGGGAAAATACAATTAACTCGGTAACAAAATTAAATATAGTAGATCTATAATAAGTGTGAGTAGCTTATAGTAAACCCAAAGGGAGTATTAAGAATACAATCCATCAATCATCACAGCACGGAACCACCCCCGGACAATGCTGCTAAAAACCTGTTTGTAATTTTTACGTCGGTTCCACTTACTATATGAATAAAGCTGATCTTTGATTTTAACTGCTATGGCTCCTTGAATTTCAGTACAAAAGTACTAGTGCACACTATTTTTATAGTCTTGATTTATAAATGTGTTAATTGTTGCAGCATTGTAGTTAGAGCACTGGACTATTTCTACCTCTGCCAAATGGTCTTCGACAAGATTTTCACCAAAATGTGACTCATTTCCTCCATCTATAAAATGTGGATAATGACATTACTTTCCATTACGATCTGACTGAAGACCTAAGGCTGCTTAATGGAAATGTGTTGGTAGTGCCAGCTCTCCTTTTACCAAACCTATAGTAATCATGAGTAATGCCACAAGCTTGTTGAAGTTATGGTAAATCTCAGCACAAGAGAAGACTGTGTCTTGAATAATTCTAAAGAAGAAAACATCAATAGTGTTATCACAGTTTACAGACAACAATCCTGCATGAAAAATTGCCGCCTGCTTTGTCTCATTATGATAATCAAGATTAGACTCCAGAGTGGTGATTTGAGATTTCAACACACTTACTCAACAACTTGTCATTTTTCACAGCCTCCCTTCTCCATCACAGGACAGAAAAACACGCTCTGTCTCGGCCCCACAAGGAGGACCCTGGAAAATATAATCCTCTCTTCTTCTTTCTATTCAAGATCGCATTATCCCAGGTAGTCAGAAGCGGCTTTAAGTGGAAATCTCAAGCTGTGCTTCCAAACGATCCTGGGACACTGGCCACCATTCGTAAGATCACCTTGTACTTTCAAAGCCCTCATGGGGTGCGTAGCGCTGGTGTGTGCTGACTCCTTCACCCCAAAGAAAACTGGAGAAGCTGCAGCTCCCAGGAAGATCTTATCTCTCTCCACAACTACCTCAAAGGAGGTTGTAGCAAGGTGGGTGTTGGTCTCTTCTCCCAAGTATCAAATGGAAGAGTGGAGAGGAAATGGCCTCAAGTCGCACCAGGGGAGGTTGAGGTTGGATCTGGGGAACAATTTATTCCCCAAAGGGCTGTGGGGCATTGGAACAGGCTGCCCAGGGCAGTGCTGGAGTCACCATCCCTGGAGGGCTGGACAAATGGACATGAGGTTCTCAGGACATGGGGCAGTGCCAGGGGTGGGTTATGGTTGGACTCAATGACCTTTAGGGTCTCTTCCAACCAAAGGATTAGGAAATATTGCAATGCAGGACCTGCAAAACTGCAGAAAGCAAGAGCACGCACCTGAAAGCGGAGGAATGCTGCTTTAAATACCAGCCAGTAAAACACATGGTGCAAGACCTGTCTGAAAGAGCACTGAAACAGGCTGCCCTGGGAGGTTGTGGAGTCTCCTTCTCTGGAGACATTCAAGACCCACCTGGACATGTTCCTGTGCGACCTCACCTGGGCGTTCCTGCTCCAGCAGGGGGATTGGACTAGATGACCTTTTGAGGTCCCTTCCAATCCCAAACATACTGTGACACTGTGTGAAAAGTTGCCACTGTCTTCCTCTCCAACAAAAGCGAATGCTCCCACCAGCTGGAGTGAAGTCAGTGCTGGTGGATGCAGCAAGGATTGGCGAGGACTATCCATCACACATAGCTCTTTGAAAAACCTCATTTTCCCCTCAGAAAGGTAGACAAGCAACAGCTCTTGTTATTGGCAAGTATGCTGAGGCCAACACTGCCATCTATTTTCCTAGCGAAGCTGAGAGAAGAACAGCAGCTTATAACTTGGTTTCAATGCCTCCTGAGGGATGCAAAGAGTGGGACCCGTCACCCTTGTAAGTGGCCTCAGAAATAATTTTACTGAGCGCCCAGAGAAACCACATTGATGGAGGAGAACAGGTTGTGCTTATAACTGAGTTGTGCATCACTTGTAACTGAACTGTGTGGTTATCCCTGTATTCCAGTCCTGGAAAAGGCTTACAGGAGGGAACCAAAGCGTACCTTAGAGGACAAAGGTGTTGAATGAGGGAGAAAATCTAGGAGATAAAGTTTATATCAGTATTTACTGCCTTTTTGCAGGCCTCAGAAGATTATCTCCACATTGGCTTTGCCCTTTTCCTGGAAACATTCAAGGTTAGGCTGGACCAGGCTTTACGCAACATTTTCTAATTGAAGATATCCCTGCCCGTGGCAAGACAGTTGGACTAGATGATCTTTAAAGGTCCCTTCCAACTCAAATCATTCCGTGATTCTGTCTGCCTACCAGCTTCCCTGGATCCTCATCGCACGCTTATTTTCTTACCCATCTCCATTCACAAATCAGGGAAAGCACTAAAGCAAAAATTCCCACAGCAGGAGCATTTTAAACTCAGACAATCTCCACCCAAGGCAATTACAGAGAGGAGCTGTTAATCACTGAGCAGACAGGGTAACCTTTGAGAGCTGTGTGATGAGAATTTGAGGAGCTGGAGTAAAAGCATTTGCTTGAAACATCTGGATTCCCACACTGCATTTTCTTGGAAATATCAAAGTTCTACCTCCCCACAGCCTCCTTTTAGGTCTATTCAGCAATCATCCAGGAAAACAACATATATGTATATATTTTCAAATCCCACTAACCATTGGTATTATGAAAACTCATTTCAGAAAGCAAGTCTGCACCAGTTGCTTTTCTACAGAGACAAACCAAACGTTTCTAGTCCTCTTGCCCTGTGCACTTTGTTAAGGAAAACGCACACGTTGACTGAGCTCTCTGTGCAAATCAAAGCTATTGTCTCACCCACAGAGACCAGGGGCTGCTCGTGCCCCAAACTAGGGCACACGGCGAGGTGTGGGTGACCCTCCAGCAAGTGCTTCCAGCACCAGGAGCGTGGCACGGACCAGTGGTGACAGCAAGAGGGGAAACATGGACTTCGAGTAACAAGTGTGTTTACAATCCACAGGATGCTGCTCCAACTCAGGCGATGCAGAGCATCCTCCAGGACAGCCCAGAGGAGTCCTTATTCACCCAAATTGTCCTGTTGACAGGGTTAAGCAGACCCTTCACCTTTTCTCTCTCCATTCATGTGGCTTGAGGTAGCAAAATCTTGCTTCTCTTACGGGAATCCAACCCCATCTTGCTTCCCTCCTGCCATCCCCATCACCACTCAGTCCAAGGATTAGCAATAGATCCAAGACCAAAATCTACAAGCTCGGTTCTCTCAGGTCAGCTGATGACTTATTTCTTCTCCATTTAATTCCCTAATCCACACACACAGCAGTGGAGGGTCCGTTGCCTCTATTTGAGGCACTCCAACAGAGACTTGTTAGCCAACAGCAGAGATGCTCCTCCATTCCTGGGAAAAAACAACAGACCATGGAAGCTGTGTAGACAATACAAAACCTGGACCAACGTGGACGGAAGCATTCCCATGACAGACCTTCCTTGATCCCAAGGTGGCCCCTGCAGTGATGGGCACAGAGATGCTCACCAAGGGTTTGATCACAGTCAAGGAAGGTCTGTATGAAAGGCACTGTTGACTTCAGAAAACATGGAATCAACTTGGTTTTGCTGCCACCCTAAGCAGCACTTATTCAAGGGGGCAGGCAGGGTGGATCGGCACATTTGATGTGAGCAGCAACGGCAAGAGGTTGGCTAAAAATGCAGAGCCTACGTACACCAAGCAGAACAGAACTTTGTCACCTGGGACTGTCCTTCAGAGTGCAGCTCAGGTGAAGCCTTTAAGCAGAGCAGCCTTTAACGTTTCACAGAAATAGGCTCTTAATCACCAAGGAGCCCCTGGACCTCACACGAGCTGTTCTGATTTAACCTGCATTAACAGAACACTGTACCCAGCTGCAGAGATTTATCAATGACCTTCCTCTCACTGCTGGTCATAAATGCCAGAGCCAACTGCCACCTGGAAGCACTAGCCGAGATAATTCATGTGCATGCGAGAAAGGGGCTTATACCGATTAAAATAGGCTTTGGATCATCCCCCAAATACACCCAGTTAAGCTATCTGTTTAATTAAACCACTGTGCCAGCACATGCATTGATGGGTCTTGACAACTTAGGAGAAGGATCTTAATTTTTAACATGGAGCTGCAGCTTCATTGATGGAATGCCAGCTGTAATATTTAGCAGTGCTGCCCTGCCCAGTAACATATCACCAGCTACCACCCATAACCTCTCAGATTGGGCAACAGACCACGATTTTGGCGAATTATTCATTACACTGCAGAACAGTGGGGAGCGACAACCATGGGCTTTAAGTATAGAAGGAGCTGAGAGCAACAGCTACTTGCCCTCTCACATGTTGTGCCTGTTTTTGTTCATTGCTGGCAGGTTTCCATGTGCCTAATGCTAAATTCTATACTAAAAACAAAATTATGTGGAAGGTGGAAAGCTTCTGGTTAAAAAAATACGGTTACTAAGCCAGAAGGTCCTTTCATAGCCCAACAATTGCTGTCTTCAATATTTCTCCCATGTATCCTCTAGAGGCTGCCCAAAAATTCCCTGAAAATTGTGGAAAGTTGCATCTTTTGGCACAAAGATGTTTCGTAGATACATCTAAATAAAGCCATGAAACGTTGCTACTATACTTACTGGCTTCAGAGACAGCCTGCACCGCTGTTCAGGGTGTTGTGGTGACTCTCCTGATACCTGACAGGACTCTGAGAGCAGCAGCTCCTGAGACCTTGGGCTGGATTCAGTATCTCAGAGACCTCCCTTGCTCTTGTGTTTGCTGGAAGAGCTTGAGCTCACGATGGGAGCGAACACAAGACCAAAACAAAAAGATGAACCTCTCTTGAGCTTGTTTCTTCAAGCTTCTGATTCAGAAGCTGGAGAAGAGCCCCTGCTCATGATTTTGAAATATTTTGGCAGACCAAAGGGCATTAACAGAAGGCTTTCAGGGAGGGGTTAAGAGGATGCTGCACTTTTTCTTCCCCCCAACCCTTCAATTTCAGCCCTAATTTGTAACCAAGATGAAACAGAGCTCTGTTTTTCCTTTGCTAGAGATAAGGAGACTGGTTTGTGAAGAGCTTACCACTGGCTTAGAAAAGGGACTTACCAAAATCTCCCTCTGTTTTGCCTGGAAAGTAAGAGTCCAGCTCTAACTCCTCTTCATGGAGGAGCACACACTGGCTGTAATAGCTGGGAAGTCATGCGCTTCTTTAAGCATCTTCTTGCACAACCAACTACTATTGAAACTTCTTCCCAAGGAAAGCATTCACCATCCATGAACCCCTGTATCAGAGGAGATCTGTGGTGGTATATGGACCAATACATGCTCCCCAAACCTACCCCAGGCACCACCTTCCCAGCTGAAAGTAAATAGATGATTCTATTAGGTGGTGAGCTTGCTGATATGAAGGCAGAACAATCTGCCCATGAGGCCGTTGGGACAATAATAGCCACCTGAATCTTTGCCAGTGTGAACTGGGTCAGCTCCACCGCAGCTGATGAAGCTGTGCTGATTAATCAGGGGTGAAGGTAGTGAGAAGTCTTAGTTGTGGTGAACTTTGCCCAGTGCATCATCCCCACACGGTACCTTGTGGGTTACACACTTTCTACAAGGAGTTATGGGCAGAGAACTAGTTGGTCTAGATGACCTTTGAAGGTCCCTTCCAACCCAAACTATTCTATGATTCTATGAACATCTTACTTCTGTCAAAGCCAACAGCAAAAATCTATTCACCTTCAGAGAAGGCACAAGCATATTTATTTAAAAAGTTAATACATATGCTCTCAGGGAAATGTTCTGCTGTCAGAGTAGGTTACAGCAGCACTTGATCTATAGATTCTGAAGCTACTGGTGGACATTGTGTTCTTTATGGGCAGTTATATACCTCTTTTTTCTGTATCAGGCAGATTATTCCACTTGTAGCCATTATGTTTTTGTAGGTCTTTTTTTTAAGGACTCTGTGCTTTTAAATAAGCCATTAAAATAATGGTTCAGGCTCCATCCTCACCAAGAGCCACCCCAAATGGACAGATGTGCTGTGAGAACAATGTGAGCAGGGTCTGTGGTTGCCCAGAGCCACGACAGCATTGGGTGACATCCTGCTGCAGTGTCCCCATCCCAAATGAGCCTCTCCAGGACAGCAGCAGAGCATCGCTGATCGAGACACACTGCCCCAGCTCCTCAGCAGCATTTCCTGATGTATTTTCAGAAACAAGGTGTTTTATGTGCCCTGAAACATGCTGGGATCCAGCATGCATGGCCTCAAGAACACTAAAGGTCTCCAGGTCCGCAGGTGAAGCTGTCACAGCATCATACTGTGGAGAAGAAAAGACTATTTTGGTGGGGTTTTGAGCACTGAGAAGTGCTGATCTAGGGCACAGTTGTTTATCTACCACCCAGGAGCAGGTGGTAGCTGAGGCAAAAGTAGAAAATGCACCTGGAGACGTGGGATATAGCTGGACACAAATTGTTGTTGATCTATTAATGTAATGACTTAAAGGAACAGTATTTTTATACCAGTACCTGAGTGAAGTTTTTCCATTGAGCCCTGTTTAAGAGGTGAATTAAGTTATTTTAAAGTCCCAACCCAAACTATTCTATTATTCTATGCCTGGGATGCAAAATTGCTCAAAGAAACTCAAATGCACTTTTTCCTCCTACCTAAGAAGGGACATTCCCTTATAATTGATATACCAGATGCATTATCCCAGACTGGGCCTACCTCTTTTCCTCTTGAGACCTTTCCCCTTCCCTACATCCCACTGGTGATCTCAAGCATCACTCAAGCAGAGACCATCACTTTCTAGTTATGGTCATTATTTGAACAGATCGTCATGACCAGGGCTCCCATCCTCCTTTGGTGGAAGGCCAACAGCTGCAGCAGACATTGGCCTGAGCAGTTTGTCCCTCAGTAGTTTTCAGCCTGAGAAGGAAGATGGAAATCTGTTGACTGACGAGCCCCCATGTGCTGGGCAAAGGACCCAATTTCAGCCGTGCCGCTGCTGGTGGATGCCGGTTACCAGCAAAAAGGTCCAAAATACGTGGCAGCTGGTGGGCTGCAACCAAATGGTGGATCTGAGCCAACTGATGCTCAGTTTATTACAGAATCCCAGAATGTCAGGGATGGGAATGGACCTGGAAAGCTCATCCAGTGCAATCCCCCCATGGAGCAGGAACACCCAGATGAGGTTACATAGGAAGGTGTCCAGGCGGGTTGGAATGTCTGCACAGAAGGAGACTCCACAACCCCCCTGGGCAGCCTGGGCCAGGCTCTGACACCCTCACCCCGAACAAGTTTCTTCTCAAATTTCAGTGGAACCTCCTGTGTCCCAGTTTGAACCCATTGCTTCTTGTCCTATCATTGGTTGTCACCAAGAAGAGCCTGGCTCCATCCTCCTGACACTCCCCCTTTCCATATTGATCCCCATGAATGAGTCCCCGCTCAGTGTCCTCTTGTCCAGCTCCAGAGCCCCAGCTCCCTCAGCCTTTCCTCACACGGGAGATGCTCCACTCCCTTCAGCATCTTGGTGGCTGCGCTGGACTCTCTCCAGCAGTTCCCTGTCCTGAGGACACTGAGTCTGGTGGATTTATCCACCAATTTTCCCACCTGGATGTAGATGGATTCCCCCTGCATTCAGCCAAGACCTCTCTGGTTTCTCCTCCACCATCGGACATCCTGGAGATTATCATGTCACCACCCAAAGCTGTTTCATGAAGTGGCCCTGTGGTCACCACTCCCCACTGCCTCAGCACCACAGTGGATCCCAGATTGACCACATCTGCAGGAGAGTCGGGGGTGCCCAATGAGGCAGGTGGAGAAGCGAGTGGTAGATCTGCTCTCCCTGTACATGAGACTCGGAAAGTCTGTGACTTGCACTTCCAACGTGCCTCTGAGCAAAGAAAAGGGTCTCGCTCACCTTGAAGCGGTGGGAGTTGGGGTTATGGACAGCCTCTCTTTTTCCCTTGAAAAGCATCTGTTAATACAGAGGAGTCGGAGGGGAGCATGAGACAAAGAGACATCACAAGCACGATCCTCCCCGTCGGAGGAACTGCCGCTTGCTGGGAGGTTTCTCATGCAGCCTACGCCTGTGATGTGCTATTATATTTTATGAAAAGAAGGGAAAATGTCAAGTTAAGAATGCCTTGGCTATTTCCAGAGGATTCATGCTATTACGTCTGTGAGATGACACGCAGTGGAGACTGCTGCCTGCTCCCAAGCAGCAATTGGGAGCCCAGCTCTTTGAGGAGTCATCTGAGCCAAAACAAAACCAATCCCAGACTAAGGCAGAAGCTCCTCTTTTGGCTTATTTTGTCTATTAGATCTCACCCTAAAGTGCCAGTTGTTGATGGCAGCAGATGTTGGGTTGTATGGACCTGGAGGGGATAGTGAAGGGCTCTGATCTCCTGCGATAGTTCCCAAACTTGTTCTCCTTTCATTAAACCTCTCGTTTTCTTGTTGCATTTGCAACAACACAAAGAACTCATGCCCCATCTCCTCATCCCAGGTCATTCCTCAGCTACTGAGTCATCATCCCCCTTCAAAAGGAGCTTTAAAAAAATCCATTAAATCGTTTGCTTTGTGGTTTTTGATTAAATACTCCAGGTTTCCACTTCAGCATCCAATTCCTCAGGATGCCAGCACTGTAACAACTCCCTTCTCATCAGGGATATTATTTAAAAGGGCAGAATAATCGAACATCACACACAGGTTTTCCTTGCAGCATTTGAAAAGGAAGCCCCTTTAATCTGGGATATGACACATCCCGATCTGGTACGGGGCGGGTGGAAAAAACAGATCAGAGAGATTTTGCTTTTGTGTGGCTACGAGATAAATCATCGCCCAGGGCAACGGCTAGTAATTGTACCTCCCCTTTGAGTTTTACAGTACATCAGAGATCTGCAAGGGTTGAGATTGCTCCATAGCCACTGCGCCTTCCAGGCTCCAATTACCCTCCTCGCTTTCAGTATCAAAGGCAAAAAATTGCTTTCTTCACGCTAAATGGTCCACAGAGTGGAGCCAGATGGGCAAAGGGGCTTGGAGAAATTATGGCAGGCTCTGCTGTGGCCAGGTATCATCTATTCTTTTAGCTCCTTCCAGAGGAGGAAAGGCTGTATGGAAGGGGTGGGACTGAAGGTGCTGCTTTCTGCACCTTGCGCCCTCCGTGATGAGCTGGTTATTCGCTTTAGGCAAAAAGGAAAAATGAATCTCTGCTCAATTTCTTTGTCGGACACGTCAATATATCAGAGAGGAAGAATCAAACTGCAGAGAAAAAGCCTTTTTTCTTCCAGCACTGCACTTATTAAAAATAACACCTGCCCCTGTGACAGCGACTGTCAAGGCAGACGGCCATGTGCATTGAGCTCAAAACCAGGGAAAACCACAGCACAAAGTAGATGAAATTAATTGGGTAGTGGAGCACCCAGTACATGAACTTCAGTCTCTGGTGTCCCAGCCAGGGCTCAGTCCACCACACTCTGCTGCTAAAAGCAGAGACATCCCTTCGCCGACTCCAGCCTGAAATGGGTTTCCCTCCTCCCATGCAGCACAAGACCTGCCAGGATGCTCAAATCACTGCCATGCACTTGCATGAGCAAAGATGCCTCCTGCTCATCTATTAAACCAAAATATAACTAATTTGGGCACAAGCTGGCTTGGCTTTCACCCACCTGTGACATTAGCAATTAGGTGGCCACACAATAGCAGTCTGCTACGTTGTGTTGAACTTTGGGCGCCTTGCACTAGTAGCACCCCTTGCATACACATGGTTGTACATACGTTTCCATTGCTGCCTAAAATGCTGCAGGTCCAGCCAGCTCCATTACAACGCCCTGGGCTTTGCTGAATGCAGACTTCAATTAATTAATTGGTGGGATTGGCAGTATTTCCAGTGCTTAGGTTCCCTTGTAAAATCCAAGCTGTCTACTGCATGAATTCCTTTCTCCACTGTACCAATTGTGGGTGACATACATACTTATTTACTGGTTACTATATACAAAGTTACATCTATTGCTTCAATTTTGTCTCACAAGCAGTGGCCACCTGTGTCATCTCAAGGGTGGCCAAGCAAGCAAAATCTCTTCCTCCAGCTTCACCATTCTTCAGATCAAGTGTTCAGCCTGTAAAATAGCAGCAAGATTTCATTTCCATAGTGTCAGTTGAGATCCCCCTTCTGCAGAAAATCTCCAGAACTGTGGTTTTCCTACATGCAGCTCTGTGAGCAGCAGAGTGAGGGCTGGGATGTTGCTGTGGCACGGGAGCTTCCAAGTAACCCACTGTAAGATTTTAGCTCCAGATCGCTCTTGGACCAGTGTATCTAGAAGAGAGTCTCTCTGCAGACTCTTGGGTTTTAGTAACACTTGACCCATATGAATTAACCAAACCACACATGCTTAAAGCCCTCTCTGGACCATGAGACCCTTGCAGATTTGACCCTCCACATTAAGTGCTCTGAGCCATCGCGTGCGTGTAATCTACCTATAATTAATTCTATCTATAAGAGTAAATTTTATTTCTTATCATTTACAATTATTTCTACAATACTGTCTATATAGATTTATTTCTAAAACACTGTATACATAACTCTGTATTTTACAGACATAGAAAGAGATAAAATTGCATTCATAAATTTTTTTTAAAGATAATGAAAGCTTTATAGAGACATATTCAAAAATACAAGAAATGACACAACTAAAATGACTATGTAGCTTTAATTTGGCTCTGTCTTTATGCATTATCCCATATAAACTTTACTATTTTTAAGCTGGTTGCAGCTTCATTATAATTTTCTCATTCACTGTACAAAATGGACAGTATTAATTTGAGAAAAACCTGGTTGCTTATTTTGTTTGAGCTGTACTGTGCAATGTGTGGAATACTGTCCTACCACAAAACTGTATCCTGCATAATTACTGTGCCATTACCCAGTACCACAAGCCCCAGCCCACCTCTGAGCACTTTGCTTTGTTAGGAGGTAAATGTTAAATAATAAGGTATTTTTATTGTTTCATGTCTCCTCGAAGTCTGTACTCTGCCATCCAAAAAACCCCAGGTATCTTCTGGCTTAGGATTTCCACCGCCTTGTCTTCCTACACCCAGGTATCATCATTTAAATGTTTCAAGGCAGTAGCATGTATTTTTAATCCCAGCAGGCTGACTGCAAAACAAACATCCAATTAAACACTCATTTTTAATAGACACCGTACAGCTTGTATGCAGCCAAATGCCTTTGTTAGCCTTTTGGTTTTAATGCTTTTAAACCATATTCTTCAATTTCAATTTTAGAGGAATGTCTTCCTCAGCAAATGTCCACCAGCTCATTCACTGCTATCGAACCTTCAGCAATTCACTGCCCTCAAATACCACAGCCATGTTACAGAAGCATAGAACCACAGACTGGTTGGGTTGAACGGACCTTTGTAGATCTCCCAGTGCAACCCCCCTGCTCACACAGGGTCACAGAGCAGATCACACAGGTGGGTCCAGGGGGTTTGAATGTCTCAGAGTAGGAGACTCCACACCCGCTCTGGGCAGCCTGGGCCAGGCTCTGGCACCTCCCAGCAAACAAGTTTCTGCTCATGTTCACATGGACCCTCCTGTGTTTCAGTCTGTGCCCGTTGCCCCTCACCCTGGTGTTGGGCACCACTGAACAGAGTCTGGTCCATCCTCTGACACCCATCCTGAGATATTGATCCCATTGATCAGATCCCTCTCAGCTTCTCTTCTCCAGCTGAACAGCCCCAGCTCTCTCAGTGTCTCCTCATCACGAAGGTGCTCCAGACCCCTCAGCATCTTTGTGTCCCTCCCATGGACTCCCTCCAGTAATTCCTTGTCTTTCTTAAACTGGAAAGCCCAGAACTAGACCCAGAACTCCATATGTGTCCTCCCCAGGGCAGAGTAGAGGGGGAGGAACAACCTCCCTGGACCTGCTGGCCACACTTTTGTTAATGCACCTCTGGGTACCATTGGCCTTTTTGTCCACAAGGACACATTGTTGACTTCTGGTCAACTTGTTGTTGACCAGAAAACTGTGTTTTGGAAACTCTTTTGTCACTTATAGAAAGAACAATACACCTGAACAATCCTCCACCACTGTTTTTGATGCAATCCACTTACAGGCACAGTCCAGAGGAGCCAGAGACCTGACACTCTCCTGCCCATAACTAACTTCACATGCCCAGCACTAACGCACAGCTCAGCTTTCTCTCATTCCAACCCTGATTCAATGATGCTTTTTACTACCTCCCTCCTTTTCATTTTAAACCCAAGGCCAGAGTATTCTTTATGTCAATCTCTTTGGCCATGGTTGCATCTCAAACATAACATTGATCTTCTCTCTAGTTGGCTTTTCATGCTGACCCATGCATAGCGGCAGCTCCTGTCTCCCTGGGACACAGGGACCAAGGTTACTGGTGTGTTATTTAGTCCCACAAACCACAACCCCACAGCCCCTAGACAATGGTTTGTCACCATAAACCAGTCCTGTATGTTTGCACAGTGGCACAGCTCTCACCCGCAGCAGCTCTGCTTCTGCTCTTGTAGCAAAAACCCAGTTTCTGGGTATTTCAGTTGAGTTTTGGTGGGTATCCAAGTGATCTTTAACTGAAGCGGAGTGTAATGCTAAACCAATCAACCAGTGGATTGGAAAGATGTTATTTGCTATTTTTTAATAATAAAAATGTAAAATGTAAATAATAATATGAAAAAATATATATCAGAAGCTCTTATTTTTTTTTTAAATAAGTGCACATAAGAGCAGAGTAAGTTATGGCAAGAAAAAAGCACCACTCCATGGGCAATCTCCAGAGGCAAATCAATAAGGTTTAAAGGGCATGTTGACTAGTAAGAATGAACCTGGGTAAACCAGCTAAAAATGAAAAAAATAGATCAATTATTTATGATTTGGTCTGTCCTTCCAAAACACATGGATGAAAACAAGCCCGAGCTGGGCTGTCTGTGGATCGGTGGCGTGTTTGTAACTGAATTAGGCTGAGCCCAGCGCTGGGGTGACCTCAGGGAAACCCCATGGGGCAGCAACTCCAACGGGGGCGGGGGACATCCAGCTTGTCCCCTCCATCAGGGCACATGGAACCATCTTTGCTTACACGGGTTTTCTGTGGCCTCACAACAGGTCCACACGTGCTTTTCTCGTGGGGGTTTTACTATCACCTCTCTCCTCTCCCCTGTTATTACAAACCCGTGGCTTGGCTGGCAGAGTCAGGGACATTGGCAGGACACCGGCTGATGCACAGAGGCTCACAGGGAGGCAACGTGATCAGAGAGAGTAATTTCCTTAGGAAATTAATCTATGGGGAAAACGAACAAACAAACAAAAAAAACAAACCCACATTCTCACTGTTTATCTCCTTTCAGCAGGTTTTGTTTTTTTTTCATTGGAAAAAGTCAGCAAGGCAGCAAACGGCTTCATGAATATACAGATTGTTTTTGGCAACTACCAATTAGCAAAGAATGTGTTCATGCAGTTCCCAAAAGGCTATTTCCCTGGGAATTTTTTTGTTTTGAATAAGCCATTTTTCATTAGAGAAAATACATGCACTTGGACAAATAATTCTTGCTGCTTGTTATTACTGGAATCACAGAATCACAGAATAGTTTGGGTTGGAAGGGTCTTTCAAAGCTCCCCCAGTGCCCCCCCTGCCATGAGCAGGGACATCTTCACCAGCTCAGGTTGCTCAGAGCCCCGTCCAGCCTGGCCTGGGATGTCTCCAGGGATGGTTCAGCCACCACCTCTCTGGCCAACCTGGGCCAGGCTCTCAGCACCCTCAGGGCAACAATTTCTTCCTCATGTCCAGCCTCAATCTCCCTCCTTTAGTTTAAAACCAACACTTGGTTTGTTCAGCTTGGAGAAGAGGAGACTGAGACCTCATCATGGCTACAGCTTCCTCACAAGGGGAGGAAGAGGGGCAGGCACTGAACTCTTCTCTTTAGTGACCAGTGACAGAACCCCAGGGAATGGCAGAAGATGTGCCAGGAAGGGTCAGTTGGACATGAGGAAAAGGTTCTTCACCCAAAGGTGCTGGACACTGAACAGGCTCCCCAGGGAGGTGTCACGGCCCCAACCTGACAGTGTTCAAGAAGAGACTGGACAACACCCTCAGACACACGGTGTGAACTATGGGGTGTCCTGAGCAGGGACAGGAGTTGGACTCGATGGTTCTGGTGGGTCATTCCAACTCAGGACATTCTGTGATTCTATGATCACCCCTTGTCCTGTCACAACAGCCCCTGCTTCAAATTCTGTCCCCATGTTTCTTATCAGCCCTTTTTAAGTACAGAAAGGCTGCAATAAGGTCTCCCTGGAGCTTCTCTTCTCCAGGCTGGACACCGCAACTCTCTGAGCCTTTAGAGGAAGCCTGGAGAGGGTCAGGCATCCCGCGCCATGGACCAGTTCTGTGCCCCGCTGGCTCACACGCCTGCACCAGCACCTCCCCCAGTGCACAGTGTGGCAAAAAGCCTGTGCAAGTACACAGCAAGTACAAAAAAGCAAGTACACCCAGCCTGTGTACTTGCATGCGAGAACATAACGTGTGCAAGGACATCTGCAAACAGGACTAGAAAGGCAATTATAAACCCAGCCTGCACACCTTTTCTTACCCACTCTCATATTTTTCTGATTCTTCTGCTCGGATCTCTGGTCCATTGATGTGTGTGTGATGATATTCACCTGCAATAAGGATGCTGTTTTATTAAACCTTTGCAGCACCTACAACTGAGATTCAGGACTCACCAGTGCCATAGTAACATGTGTGCACAGAGCCTTGTTTACAGGGCAAACCAGGAAGGACAAATGTCCTGGTATCCACAAAGAGACAGCTGGCTGTACATAGAGATCAACAATATAAACATGTCAGCATTGGGGCTCATTACAGCTACTGGAAACCCAGCTGAGGGAATTTTGGGTGTTACTCATCACAGCTTACGGCCAATACCTCCTTCCAGGTAAATCCTACCCAAAAAGTCCCAGGCTGAAAGAATTGCAGCACTCAAGTGCCCAGGCAACCACCTCACAGCTTTACCTGAGAGACAGGGACTGCCACAAACCACAGATCATGGAGACGAGGCCCTACAAGTCAGTTATGATGGACAGCTTTTTATTTCCTGGTGTTTTAATTTAACAAAGTGCTACATTCCATAGTTACAGTATGAGGAGTTGTTCTTGTCTGAAATAGAAAACCACAAGAAAGCGCAAGGACTGCTAATATCGCTCTATGGAAGCAGTGCAGTCCAGAGAAACCTCACCTAGGTGAACATCTGGAGTCAGAGACACCTTTAAAAACCAGCGGCTGTCGAGTGCAGATGCATTTCATCAGGGCAAGAGCTGCACGTCAGGCAGGCTGGTCCCTCCCGTTGGAAATGGGGCTGTGGATGCTGAAGTGGGTGTGTGATGCCTCCAGTAATCTTGTGCTCTTGAGAAATCCCAAGCTGGGCATCCACAGGAAAACGGAGGTGAGCACCTTGCCTTGTGCTGAGTTGAGGGGTTATTATTGCTGCAGCAAAGTCTCCGTCGCAGCCGTTGCACGGGGCCAAGGCTGCGTTAGACATGTCACAACCCACCTCTGCATTAAGGGGTGGGCGGTTCACCCAGCACAGAGGATGAGCAGGACCCTTCTTGGCTGCTTTTTCTTGTCCTATCTCTTTCAAAATAATCTGCTTGTTTGGCAATGCAGAGGTGTCGATTAAATCTGTAGAGTGTTAAGAGACTGGAGACTTCAACTCCAGCTTAAAACTCTCCTCCCCTCCCTATCTGCAGTCTGATAATTTGAAGCAAATGAATCAAACTCCAGGGGTCGTATAGAGAATATTTTGAAGAGGCAAATCCAAAGTCTAGTGGCTTAGAAGAGTAGGGAAGGAGCTGAATAATTCTTGTGCTTTAAGGACCTCCAGAGATGACACCGATGTCAGGGGAGCTGCAGAAAACGCTGTGTTCCAAAGGCTCCTACAGTCTTCCCTGGGACCCAAGGCTGGTTTTGACTGTCCATCTTGCTTCCACATAAAGAATAGCTAAGCTGAAGACATGAGGGACACCCAGACTCTGGGGCAGGTGCCTGACTGAAAACATCTGTTCAACAAACACCTCCGCTTCAAATGGCCATCAGTTGGGAGCTCCCTGCACTGCTGAGCAGCTCAGAAATTCAGCCTACCAAAGCAGTCTTCTGCCAACAAGCAGGTCCCAACCAAGGCATCTTGGTTTGTGGTGTTCAGACTGAGAAACAGGCCTGGGAGTGAAGCTGGACCTCAAGCAAAAACTTTGGGCAGCTCTTCTATCCCACAAGACCAGCTCCAGCACAGACCAGAGAGCCAACAGAGAACTGTGTGTGCAGCTGGGCCTTCCTTGGCCTACAACTCCTCTCCATGCCCATTTTGTCCCACCATACTTGCCATATAACCACTCTGATATTTGAAACCACTTGTCAGCCCCATTTGTGGGACTGCTGATTTCTTAAGTTCATTACGTTGAGGAGAAAGAAGAGGAATCTTAGAATAGCTTGGGTTGAAGGGACCTTCAAAGTCCATCCAGTGCCCCCCCTGCCATGACAGGGACATCTTCACCAGCTCAGGTTGCTCAGAGCCCCGTCCAGCCTGGCCTGGGATGTCTCCAGGGATAGTTCAGCCACCACCTCTCTGGCCAACCTGGGCCAGGCTCTCACCACCCTCAGGGACAACAATTTCTTCCTCATGTCCAGCCTGAATCTCCATCCTTTAGTTTAAAACCATCACCCCTTGTCCTACCACAACAGGCCCTGCTCAAAAGTCTGTCCCCATCTTTCTTACAGGCCCCTTTTAAGTACACAAAGGCTGCAATAAGAGACAGGAAAACTGTCAGTGTTTCCCAAAATGTGGATTTATCAGCACAACAAAAGGCCATGGCACCTCCCAGCCAGCCCTCCCAATCCATCAAACAGACAACCCATCCGTAAAGCTCTTCCTGCACTGCTGGAGCTGCAGGGCTTAGACCAGCAGCCTCGCTCAGCCAGCCCTGCTCCTCCCCACCAGCCAGGAGCTCTGCGTTACTTAACTTGTGTCGTTGACGAACACTCCACATGAACAGGGAAGCGAGAGGAGCCTGTCCTTCACAGGCTGCTATTGCCAGCGCCCTGCTGATCCCCGGCTGCCTGGGTCCTGCTGGTACATCTGCTCTGTTCTGCGGTATCGCTGACAGCTCCTCTTTTCCAGTGTTGTTTTGATTCTCTCTTTCAGGCTACAGTTGCATGATGCAAAGGACTCAGCCAGCCCAGCTACCAACCTTTCTGCTTCAAGCCTTGGCTGGACTAAAGTAAAGCAAGAACATCTTGCAGCTGCCTATGTAGCCTTGTTCCCAGCCTGCCTGGAGCTGTACTTAAAGGTCAAGCCTTTCTGGAGATGATCTCAAGCAAACCAGAATGGAGGAGAAGTCATTCTGCCTTGCAACTTAACTCTCATCAAGCCTTGCCAGGAACAAACCATCAGAGAGCCCAAGGGACAATGTTTCCTGATTCCTGAAGCTGCAAGGCACTTCCCAACCACCTCCAAGCTCCAAGAGACCTGGGAATGCGAAGGAAATAGATCAGTCCAGAAGGAAAACTTCTTAGTTACTGATCACTTAGTTAACTGATCACTTGCTATGGAAGAAAGAGGCTTCAACTTTGGATAGAGGCTCCTGGACTTCACATTGGGCTGTTAAAGATGTGGGGCTGCTTTTAGCAAGGCAAAATTGTCTTGGTCAAAGTCTCAGGAATAGAAAAGAGAGATGCAAGCACAGTAGAGCCCTGTCTGGGAAAGCCCATTCTAGAGGGATTGGGGTATGAAGACTCCCCAAGATGTTGATGGACCAGGTTTTACTGTGCCTCCCCCAACACATGCACCCAGTGGGATGGATGTGCAAGGGACCATGCACAGCTCTTCGACTGGAAGACTAGCATCAGTAGCAGCATTTTGAATATAGGTTGTCTTGCCTGTCCTTCTTGAGGTGACTCTGTAAATGTGTGGGTAAGGCCTACAGGAAAGAACCTGGGCTCTGAAGAGCACTGCTTGATGACCTCTGCCCCAGAGGAGGCCCTGAGCCTCTCAAGAAAGAACTGAGCCTTAGGAGGGTTTCCAAATGTCCTGTCTCCCTTGTAGACCCACTCACAAGCCCACAAGACACTTGCTTCCCATCATCTGTATGTGCCCTTCACAATCTGACAAGCCTTTTCACTTCTACAGGGAATTAAATCTGCACGTACCCCTCCTCAAACTCTCATCCATCCCACTTCTTCAAAGACTCAGTGGGACTTAATCTCAGCAGATGTGCAGTCTGGCCTTACTTGTCTCGTCAGGTCTCCTTTGGCAACAGCCGCTGCTCCTTGTATGAAGAATGATTCCCTACACAACAGTGATTCCCACCTCATGAACATACATATTTTGCATAAATGTCAGACTGAAGTCACTTCACAACCAGAAGCAGAAATAAAGTAACACAGCCCTCTTTCTAGCTGTTTTGACATCATTAGCTATGAACCCGTCAACACCGACAGTCTTTGGTGCCTTTCTGCATTTGGTGGTCTGGAGACAAGACCCATCCAGATGCCCCAGAGGTGCTGCCGTTCATGCAGCTTTCAAGGGCTGAAAATTCCATTTCCAGTGGGTAAAGGAGACAGAGCTCCACTTTCATCTCTAGGTGAATGCAGCCTTGTGGAAGAGATGAACCAATAACTAGTGTCCTTCAAACAGGAGGCAGAAGCTGATGAAACCCCTGACCTGCCTCTTCTCTTACCTCCTTGCACACTGAACAAAAGCTACGAGGTCCATGCAAGACTATCCGTCAGTAGGTGAGCGCTGGTATTTATTGTGCTGTAACAGACAGTGCTGGTTGAAAATGGACTAAGATTTTTGTTGTGAATCAAGTGTCAAGACCATTCCTGTGTGTCTCCAAGAAGCGTGGAGCAGAGCTGAAGGAAGAAAGAAGGGGTGGGAGTCGGGGAACTGAGTGCAGAAATGTGCTTCAAACTGTATCAACAATACTGTAGTCGGGCACTTGTCAGGTGGCAAGGGATACAGTTCAAGTGTATAACTCATTAATTAAGCAGAGCAGCTAATCTTAGCACTAATGAACTCTAGCTCAGGTTATGTAACATTTAAAAATTAACAAATCAGACAGAAGTCATTCACAGTAAAGATTTCCATTCCCGGGTTAGGTGAGAGCTATTGTTATGATTAGATTACTGCCAGCCAGGACCAAAAACAGCACACCAGGATAACAGGGAAAAAAGAATCATCCATATGTATCAGCTCCAGCTGTAACAAGACGCGCTGTGGATCTGAATGAGGCGCCGGGTGCGAATGTGGAATCTCACTACGGTATCAAAACACACGTCACTGGGCGGTACACGTAGAGCAGAGCATGCCGTTTCGCCGGGGTGGTACCGACCACTGCTCGGTGGCTCGGGGCGGTGGAGAGCAGCGATGCAGCAGAAAGTTGTTTGTTCTATTTGTTTGTTTTTGTTTGTTTTCCTCCCCCTCCCTCTTTTGCAAAGTCACGGGCTCTCACAAGGGCACTGCAGTTCGGTTCAGAACTCATCTTCAGAGCTGTCAGCTAAGAGCATGACTCGGTCTTGCATGCTGTTAAATTCCCGCTGCTGGGGGAAGAAAAGAAAGATGAAAGAGGTCCACATGCAAAAGGGAAATAAAGAGTATTTGCATCCCCCTCAGAGTCTAACCGAGAGGTCCTGGACACTTCAACCCAAAGAAAACGTAACCGGGCTGCGCTCATGTCACAGCCAAAATGGTTAAAAGGAGAGTAGGTGGGACTGGAGTTTTCCTTTGCAGTTGCCATACCTTTCTTTTATGTCTCTTTGAGCCATTTCTCCTTCGGCGATTCATAATCTTAATGCTGTAGAGTGCTCCTAGGATAAAGAGGGCTCCGGCTATTCCGACTCCTACAGGAACCAGCATCCCCGACATGTACCCAGCCTGCGTGGAAAATAGAGAAGCAAAGCGGCACTCACAAGACCATCCTTTCATAGACGTTTTTCACCAGTCTAGGACTGTGATATATCCCTACACTGCTTCATCAAACTTTATTGTACTTGAGTCTGTATCACCTGCCTGCAAAGGATGAGCCCGGCTTCCAGGATCAGTAAATAAGGCCTCAACCAGCTCCATTCTAGGATCAAATTGGTCGAGAAATGTGGGCAGCAGGTGGAGGGAGGTGATTCTGCCCCTCTGCTCTGGTGAGACCCCCCTGCAGTGCTGGTCCAGCTCTGGGTCCTCAGCACAGGACACACATGGACCTGCTGGAGAGGGGCCAGAGGAGCCACAGAAATGATGCGAGGCTGGAACAGCTCTGCTGGGAGGACAGGCTGAGAGAGCTGGGGTGTTCAGCTGGAGAAGAGAAGCTCTGGGGAGACCTTATTGCAGCCTTTCTGTCCTTAAAAGGGGCTGATAATAAAGATGGGGACAGACTTTTGAGCAGGGCCTGTTGCAACAGGACAAGGGGTGATGGTTTTAAGCTAAAGGAGGGAGATTGAGGCTGGACATGAGGAAGAAATTGTTGTCCCTGAGGGTGGTGAGAGCCTGGCCCAGGTTGGCCAGAGAGGTGGTGGCTGAACCATCCCTGGAGACATCCCAGGCCAGGCTGGACGGGGCTCTGAGCAACCTGAGCTGGTGAAGATGTCCCTGCTCATGGCAGGGGGGGCACTGGGGGAGCTGGGAAGGTCCCTTCAACCCAAACTGTCCCATCATACCGGTAACACCACGGCTCACTCACCGTCAGCTTTTGCTAACAGATATTGTCTTGTGATAGCCGAGACAGTGTTTGCTCACCTATAGGAGAGGAAGCAATTTTGATGCAGATCTTCAAGCGCTGGGGTGAAGTTTCTGTTAATATAGGTGCATGTGTGATGGAAAACCACAATGACCGCGGGCAGGTAATCTCGAGCCACAAGAAAGAATTGTGACCACCCAAACAGCTTCACCACGTGCTGTGTAAAGTAGGCTGAGTGCTGCTCCAAGCTCCCCAGGTACCACCAGCGTAAATCAAGGCACAGGTGTATGTCTGGGGGCAGTGGGAGCAGGCAGAGGAGAGCACAGCACCAGCACAAGAGCTGGTGTGTAAAAGGCACCAGGTTTGATGGCAGGTACCAGCCAGGGAGCAGGCAGGACGGGTGATGAGCTGTTTTTGGAGAATGGCTGCACTTTGAAGCAGGGATGCTGACCTCCATCCTGGGAGGTGGATGGGAAAGGGACCCAACATCCTCCTGGCCACCTCTGACTGCTGGAGTGTGTCTTATCATGGTCAAACTGCTCAATATACCTCCAGAAAAGAGCACAGGGTGTTTCAAGAAGACGGACCCAATTTGAAATCACTATATCTCTGCAAGCATGGACTGCCCATGAATGAAACTCTTACCACTGGAAACAGCAGGGCAGAGAGTTTCAAATTATTACTGCTTGATAACTCATTAACTCATTTGTAAATTTTTGTGTAAATGTAAAATGTTGCCACTGTGAAAAATACTGGTTTGAAACTGGGTCCATCTTTTTGAAACACCCAGTAATACACAGGCCCCATGCTTCCCAGACACATGTTTGCATGGGGAAAAACAAGTGCCCTGGGACAATAATGTCATATCTCAGCACAGGGACAGCAGAAGCTGCTCCCAACACCTGCCGCTGGGTCTCTGAAGGAGCTGAAGTGTGAAGCCAGGCTGCACTCCCTTTTTGCAGGAAGAAGCAGCAGTTTGCCCTCTCCCTGCCCAGCTTGAACCACCAAAGCTTTGTACACAAAAGCTTTGAACTAAAAGCTTTCGCTTTGCATGGGAAAGGGTGGCTTGCATGAACAGGACAAAGATCTAGAGAGCTGATATCTCTGGTGACCAGTGATAGCACCCCAGGGAATGGCAGGAAGATGTGCCAGGGAGGGTCAGTTGGACATTAGGAAAAGGTTCTTCACCCAGAGGTGCTGGACACTGAACAGGCTCCCCAGGGAGGTGTCACAGCCCCAAGACCATTCAAGAAGAGACTGGACAACAACCTCAGACATATGGTGTGATGTGGGTCTCTTTAGTTTGGAGGAGACTCAGGGGTGACTCATTCATGGGGATCAATATGGAAAGGGGGAGTGTCAGGAGGATGGAGCCAGGCTCTTCTGGTGACAACCAATGGTAGGACAAGGGGCAATGGGTTCAAACTGGAACACAAGAGGTTCCACTTAGATTTGAGAAGAAACTTCTTCCTGGTGAGGGTGGCAGAGCCTGGCCCAGGCTGCCCAGGGGGTTGTGGAGTCTCCTTCTGGGCAGACATTCCAACCCGCCTGGACACCTTCCTGTGTAACCTCATCTGGGTGTTCCTGCTCCATGGGAGGATTGGACTGGATGAGCTTTCCAGGGCCCTTCCAGCCCCTGACATTCTGGGATTCTGTGAACTGTGGGGTGTCCTGTACAGGGACAGGAGTCAGGCTCGATGATCCTTGTAGGTCCCTTCTAGCTCAGGACATTCTATGATTCTATGGGCCGTCCTTAAGGGAAGCCTGGCAAATATAAATCAGCTCTAATTCATCAGCTATGATCCATATGTTTGCATTACCCAATAAAAAAATATTAAGCATGAGTAATTTAAAATTACACATTTAAAAACTTAATATTATACATTTAAACATTTTAAATCCTTTGGAAATTATTCCCAAGTGCATGTTATTTTATATATTACAACTTGAAATGAAAATTAAGCCAAGTTTTAAAGCACCAGATTGGTTCAGAACCCTCTTCAGTGTCCTCACCTAATTCAGGCTGAGGGGCTCAATGGAGTAAGGGTGGCAGGTACAACCTGGCTCCCTCCCTCATTTCCACTGCCTTTGTTCACACTGCAGGAATGGAGGCACTACAGCTTTACCCTTCGCCATCTGCTCCCCCCAGAACAGATTTTACACCTTCCAGGGGACGCATGCACAGTTCAGAGGACTATCAGACAGCTCTCAGCAAGCCTCAGCCCATTGCTTACAACCACTCATCTTCACCTGCACTCCCAAACCGCAATAAAACTTCACTTGCTTACACATTAATTGTTTTTCTTCCATAATGCACTGAGTTCTGGGGCAGAAAAAAGCTATTCAGTGCGCACTGCCCTGCCTTCATACTCTTGCCTTACAGGACATTCGATGATCCTGTTACCTGAAGAATGAAAATATCTGCTTTCACCTGGGGCAGACACAATGCTAACAAAGGCTGCTTCGCTCTCCCAAAACCCTCTAGATCCTGCTTGGGGCTTTAAATAATAACAACTTTGCGCCTGGATCCCAAGGCTTGAGGGATCTTCATCCACATCGTGCAGGTTCCCTGGATGCCCTCCCAGAAAACCCAGCAGATGTGCTTGGAGAGGCTGTGCCTGCGCCCCCGAAAAAGGAGGTTAGTGAGATCACAGATAAAAGATCGTATCTCTGCAAGGCAATTAAGGTGCTTTAATTGGGTGACCTAATTAGTGCGGCATGGGCTTTTCTATTTCTGGAACTTTGCTGCTGGCGTGGGTGGTGAGGGGAGACTGGAAGTGGCTTTTTAGCTGCTGCTTGAGTTTCCATGTCAGAAATCACTGAACTCTCTAGCCCATCCACAAGTCTTTATCACACCTGGCCAGCCCATGCCCTTTTACAGGCTTCCGCCAACAGCTGGACCAATGATTTCAACCCCAAAATCCTGCAACATGAAGCAGGTCCAGGACCTGTTGTCCCAGCACTTCTGTGTCACGCAGCCCAACTCGTGAGGGACTGTCTGCAGTTCCTTGATCAGAAACCCCATTTCACTGGCAGCTCTGAAGCCACATTTTTACCCTCTTGCCAGTGGGGGAGATGCAGCTTCTTTACAGATCCTAGGGATGCTTTTAATACAGCCAATCCATGACCATGACCATCTTGACTCTGCTGGACTTCAAGATAACAGCAACGAAGGACTTCAGAGGGACGACATGTCCATTATTCAGCACACCAAATGCAACATTTGCCCAGTGTTTGCAGGAGACCAGACAATAGTATATTATAAATATATTATAAATATATATATTCTATAAATCCGTCACTGACCCTACACTCCCCAAGCCCTTCCTTCTCCCAGCAGGGCAGCCCTGATGGACACAGGAGGACACATCTCTTAGGGATGGGGCCATCATGTGCCAGGATCCTCTCCTAGGTGGAGGGATTGGAAAATAGAGAGGACAGGGCTCTGCCAACAGCAAATGAGAGGGCACATATTATGCTGATAAACTCAACAAGGAAGAGGAGGAAACTGGGCAAGCAGATTTATCTAGAGGTGATTTGCTTCACCAGCCTGTAGTTGGGGGAGTGTTTTTTTGTTGGGTTTTGCCAAGGGAAGACGTCAGCAAAGCAAAAGATCTGCCTCCACACATCTGCCGTTCCCCAAAGTAGGGAGCTGGCTCAGGGCTGAGTCTCTCAAGTGGGCACCAGCAGACCGCCAGTTACACCAATGCCATGCAGTCCAACATCTACCTACAAGAGGTTCAGACCCTCCAGAGCAAGCTCTTTGAAGGATGGACCATGCAACACCCACCTCTGCAATGGGGTGGGGCAGAGGTAGCCAACAAGGTGCCAAGAAGAAAGGAGTGAAAGCTACAGTTCCAGTGAGAAGATGCCTGATGCCCCCAAGCTTGTGTTGTGCCAATGGGTAGGTCTGGCACGAGCAGGTGATCCTTCATGCTACATTCACTCCAGCCAGTCGTGGTGTTTGCTTTGTACCTTCATTGTGAAAACCATCCTCTGCCCTTTCGGTGTTCGCTCCGGCTGAATCCCAGGCCAAGGTGCTCTGCTAAGGGCATAGACCACACTAGACATGTCTCCTTCCTATTGTAGACAGAAAAGCAACTCAACAAGGGCGAGGCAGGAATCCACCTCAAGCCCTTCCACTCTCCAGCCCTGGAAAACAAATACCCAGACCCTGCCTCTCTGTCCAAATTTGATGGTAAGATGCTGCTGAAATCTGGTGGGGATCACGTGAGAAGGCTGAGCTCATCGACTAACAATCTGCTTAAGCTTAGAGACATATTTTCAGTGGCTGGAGTTTCTTATCGAGTCGTTATTCCTGTGGTGGGTTTTTTTGTCTATTAACTCTGATCCTGTTCAAGAATTTCCAGGCTCTGTTGAGTCACAAAATGTCCTTTTCTTAAAACACTACCACCATCTCATTGCCAGCTTCATGGCTTCGCCATCATCAACACAACATTCGGAAGGTTTCACAATCGTTTCAAAACGTTAATATTTGCCTTAGGGCAGCAGAGCCTAAAAAGCCATCGCTGCCTGTGGCTGGCACAGTTCTTGATTTCAGGGACCACCACTTTGGGACCAAAGATCAGGGTCTGTTGTCTTTTCAGTCTTCCTGTGTTTGCTCTTCTTTCTTCCAGGAATTTGCAGCTCCTGTTGTGTGTGGAGGCAGGAGAGTTCTCATCCCGAGGCAGTGGCATGGCACACAGT
Source organism: Nesoenas mayeri (assembly GCF_963082525.1). Lineage (NCBI taxonomy): Eukaryota > Metazoa > Chordata > Aves > Columbiformes > Columbidae > Nesoenas > Nesoenas mayeri. The sequence goes on along the minus strand of NC_137548.1, from coordinate 3,010,972 downwards.
CTCTCACCAGAGATGATCACCAGATCCTCTTGACTTGGATCTAAAACCAAGCTTAGGACTTAGAGAAAAGGGATGGCGCTAAGTTAGAGGGCAGTAAAAAAGTAACCCATCTAGTCTGAAGAGAAGGGGATTTTCTAGCGCAAAGAAGTCCATCAAATATGATATTGAAGCGAGTCCGGAGAAGAGCAACAAGACTGGGGAAGGGACTGGAACACAAGCCCTATGGGGAGAGGCTGAGGGAGCTGGGCTTGTTCAATCTGGAGAAGAGGAGGCTCAGAGCTGAGCTCAGCACTCTCTAGAACTACCTGAAGGGCAGTTCTAGCCAGGGGGGGATTGGTCTCTTCTCCCAGGCATCAGCAATAGGACAAGGGGCCATGGGCTTCAACTCTGCCAGGGGAAATTGAGGCTGGAGATGAGAAAGCAATTCTGTGCAGAGAGAGTGGTCAGGCATTGGAATGGCTGCCCAGGGAGGTGCTGGACTCACCGGCCCTGGAGGGTTTGAAACTGAGACTGGACACGGCACTTAGTACCATGATCTGGGCTGGAGTTGGACCAAGGGTTGGACTGGATGATCTCTGAGGGCTTTTCCAACCCATTCGATCCTCTGATTCTGTGAAATACCCCTCTCCCTACTCCTGCTCTTAGTTACTACTTGTTGGGGATGCACTGTGGATTTACACCACAATATACAACTGCAGCATCTGGCTCACTTGCCTCCCAGAGAAATTTTAAGCCCTTTCTCAATTGCCTTTGTAAAGATAATGAACTGCACTGATGAGAGTTTGTTTATTCCTGCAAGTAAAAATGTTTTTCCTTTTAAAGTAATTGAAACACTGAGCCTCCTACCTTATCTTTCAGCTTCTCCATCCAGCTTCTCACTGAAAAAGAAGACAAAAAAAAGATGCAATCATGTTACTTGTTATATTAGTTAGTAACAAATGATAATGATAGTATTAAAATAGGCACTAATTAACTTGACAAGCTGCTAACACTTTTCTTTAGATTTCCTCTCTTCTCATTCATGAAAAAGAGCAAATGCAGCAAATCAACACAAGAAACACTCGAAGCGAGCTGGCTGGCAAGAATATCACTTTTGCCTGTGCAATTCACATCTTCAGAGTGACTGAAAAAAAGGAAGATTAAATAAAGTATTTCGGGTTGTGTGTTTTTAACCAGCATTTCTCATACACACAGTGGGATGAAAACCTTAGAGTGTGGTTATCTCCTTGCGCTCAGCTCCTCCACATAGATAACCTTCCCTCTTTTTGGCATAGCCTGTAAAAATGCCTTAAAAAGGTATTATTCCCTGGCTTCTATTCCCCTATATTTTTGGAAGCAGCCACTATCTGCTTTGGGAAGTCACCAGAAAATATCAGAGGAATAGGGATAGCACTGGAGGTGCTAAATTACTAAACCAAGTAAATTCATACTGCCATCTCAGAGACTTTCATTTCCTAACAGTTAATAGAAGTGCCATGAAATATGATATTCGAGAATTAAAAGTCTTTAATGGCATGTACTTTGGGATGAACTATTCAAGCTAATCCCAAAGAACCACAAGCGCTGAGCAGCGGGGGCAGGACTCATTAACTCCGCATTTGTCTGTGCTGCACCAAGGACGAAAGAAATGCTCAGCCTTTGAGAGATCCACTGATGTTTCAACGAATTCCTACTCATAGGTAAGACGCAAGTAAATACTTAAATGTTGGGTTTTTTCAGGGTCCAGCAACTGTGTTTTAAGCCCCGCTCAAGGATCCCTGTTCCTCCAGGAGGACAATGCTGGAGGCACAAGGGGACTCTTGCATGCACCAGTGTCCTTCTGAGGGATATTTCACCCAGGACGCATTAGATCCCAAATGTAACACACTATTTATGGAGCAACACCCTATTTCCAAGCCTGCTTTCTCAAAAAAGCTCCCTTCAAAGCTTGCATTAGCTGTATTAGAGCCTGTCTGTTGGCACAGGCACATATAAAACTCAGGGAACCATCCTATTGAAATGAGCCTTATGTGAGCGGGCTGGGTGCAGCACCAGAAAACAGCCTTTTTATCTCCCAAATACAATACGGAGAAGCACAGCAGCTAGGAAATAATAAGACTTGGCCCAGACATCAGCATCACTGAACTAAACCACATCATTTTACCAAGTTTAAAGTAACTTGAACGCTCCTTTTTTAACTATTAGTAATAGAACACTTTGCGAACAGAATGATCCCAAATCACCTGGAGGTGAAAAATGTATGAAACAGGCACAGGAGTGTACACACAAGCTGAACCATCTCTGACAGGTAGCTAAGTAAAAAGATTTTGTTATCCGGGAGACACAGTCACCCACAGCACTAGAAGGGGGTAAGGTGTCTACTTTTACCACCTTTCCCACCATTAGTCCTGACCCGCATGGACTAAGCCATAGCAAACTCAATTGATGAAGGTGCCATCACCATCATCCTCTGCCAGTTCAAGCCTGCATGACCTGAATTTCTGGTATTTCACTCTCAGAGGGGCAGGAAACGCAAGGTTCCCCTGGGTTACATTTCTCAGCTGGGTTTGTAGGTGCAACACTAAATCAATCACTGAATGTAAATGTAGACTATCACAGGGAGCCCCTACACCATTGCCTTTCTGACAGGCATGGGAACACCAAACACCCAGAAAATTGTGCTTAGACCCACAAATATTACAAACCAAAGGAATTCACCCCAAAATTCTTGCCAAAGAGCCTTCTCATCCTTCCATGTTTAACGATGCTATTGCCTTTTATTCCAGGCTGAAGGGAAGAGGGTTGATGGTGACTTACAGTCATGCAGTAGAATCATGGAATCGTAAAATCGTTGTGGTTGGAAGAGACCCTCAAGATCGTTGACTCCAACTATAACCTAACTCTGGCACTAAACCATGTCCCTAAGAACTGCATCTACACATCTTTTAAACGTCTCCAGGGATGGTGACTCCACCACTGCCCTGGGCAGCCTGTTCCAATGCTTCACAACCATGTATGTGAAGAGTTTTTTCCTAATATCCAATCTGAACCTTCTCTGCCGCAACTTGAGGCCATTTCCTCTTGTCCTATCACTTGTTACTTGGGAGAAGAGACCAACCCCCTCCATGATACAACCTCAGTAACAGCCACACTATCAAAACCACAGTGCAGGATCTGAAGCATTGGACCAACGTCCTCTCTGCACATCCAGACAGCTGCACGAGTCCACACGGTGCTGCTGTGATGCTCAGTTGGCCCCAACTCAAACTAAGCACAAACTCTATGTTGACACGTCTTTCACAATAATTACGTGGGATTGGCGATCTCATCAATAGTTGACCCGCTTACTTGCATCTGAACAACGGTGCCCCTAAAGCAGCAATTAACTCCGGAGTATTTCCGACAAGTCGGAGGCAAGGGCTGATCTAATAATATTCTACTACCTATTTTCAACAAACACAAATTCTAGCTTTGTTTCCCTCTGTTCTGCAAAATAACAGCAGAACGTCCATTGGGACCCAGAGACGACGCTACAGTACAAATCTTTATTTGCTGTTTATACAATAGCTCATTATTAAAACCAACCTTGTTTTCAGCCATGTAAAGCGCATGCCAGATGCCTCCGTGAATCAGCCAGAGCCACGTTAGAAACACCAAAGGTGATTTCCACTCCAGCCTGGACGCCTCTAATGCTCTAATGCAGCCAACAGGTTGGCTCTGGCTGGTTGAAAGCCCCCCGACCTGTGCTAGAGGAAAATAATGAGCCCAGATTCGGGAAGTTAAAGCAGTAAAAGGTCAAAAACCTTCAGTGTCCCAGGAGAATTTCACCCATATGCAGGCCAATGGTACCTGGGGTGGGTTAGAAGGGGGTGGTCAGTAGGTCAGAGAGGTTCTCCTGCCCCTCTGCTCTGCCCTGGGGAGACCACACCTGGAATCTTGTGTCCAGCTGTGGCCCCTCAGCTCCAGCAGGACAGGGAACTGCTGCAGAGAGTCCAGCGCAGCCACCAAGATGCTGAAGGGAGTGGAGCATCTCCCGTGTGAGGAAAGGCTGAGGGAGCTGGGGCTCTGGAGCTGGACAAGAGGACACTGAGGGGGGACTCATTCCTGGGGATCAATATGGAAAGGGGGAGTGTCAGGAGGATGGAGCCAGGCTCTTCTGGTGACAACCAGTGATAGGACAAGGGGCAATGGGTACAAACTGGAACACAAGGAGGTTGCACTTAAATATGAGAAGCAACTTGTTCCTGGTGAGGGTGGCAGAGCCTGGCCCAGGCTGCCCAGGGGGTTGTGGAGTCTCCTTCTCTGCAGACATTCCAACCCGCCTGGACACCTTCCTGTGTAACCTCATCTGGGTGTTCCTGCTCCATGGGGGGATTGCACTGGATGAGCTTTCCAGGGCCCTTCCAACCCCTGACATTCTGTGATCTGTGATTAGCGGATCCAGTTCTCCGGGGCAGGAGAGGACACCTCAGATCTGCAAGTCAAGTCAAGGAGCACCAGATTGCCATGAATTACAAACACTTTTAATGCCACTAATGCACAAAACTGGTTAAACGCCTCCAAGGAAATGACAAGCCAGTGTGTAATTGAAACCGAGCACTTACTGCTCCAATTATTTACCCATATGTGGACACTGTGGGGTGTGGGTAGGAGATAAAACACTTTTTCAAGTTAGAATTGATATCTGTGCTAAATGGCTAACATCAATTAATCCTGGACTTTAGACTCTAATTATGCATCACCATCCATAATTAATATTCTGGACCTGGTCGTGGAAGAAGAACATTGTGGATGTACAAAAATACAACACTCTCCAAGAACACTAGGCAACTTGTCAATGAGGTCAAGCAAATAATTAGTAAAAAATACTCTAATCCATGTATTTTTCATACTCTCCTTTGTTTGCTTTGTTTTTCTTCCTTGATAACTGAGAAGTACTTTAATTGGTCTGAATAAATACTTTAATTGGTCCTACATTTATAAGCCCTTGGAAGGCAACCGCAAGGCTCATGTGGCCCCCGGTGAAAATGAGTTTGACACCTCTGCTCTAATCCATGTATTTTTCATTGTCTCTTTTTTTATATTTTCAGTGCATGATCACTAAACATCCTGAAAAAATGACAATATTTGGGTGTGAAATTGCTAACAAGTGTCTGCATTGCTGGCTTGTCTTCCCTGGCATTTCAAGGACAGTGACTAGTCCCAGCTCTGCCTCGGCTTAATTTTGATCCCTCGGTTTCATGAGGAACTGAGTTAGATGAGTGTGGAGCACTTCTGAAAATTACATACATAATCCGACATTTCCTCAGTGATTTATATAATGTCTGCATCTCTGCAAATTAATTTTAAATAATGTATAGCTTAAGATGAAGCAGGTCGGGAGTGCGGAGGAGGAGCACGGTTGTCTGGCACTGGCGTCAGAGCAGCCCAGGATGAGTTCAGACAGTTACAGATGCACTGTGCTATTTTTAGTCTTTTTTTACCCAGCTTTCCCCTTCCAAATGTGCAGCCAGCTATTAAAAAGCCACGGTGCCAACTGAAGAAGTCAAGTTCATTTGCAGAGGTAAGCGGCAACCTGCGCTGCCTGCCCGGCTCGTCCTTGGAGGAACTCGGTCCAAAGGGACAGTCAAAAAGCCCCATGAGGAAAACCTTTCTAAAACTTCTGGTTTTGCCAGATGCAGGTTGTGGATCCAGGAGGTGATCGGTGGCATTTGAGGGTCTATGGCACTGGATGGCCCAACATCATCGCTAAACTGTGTCCTACAGCTTTGCATCCCTACAAGAGTAGATTCAGTCAGCATACTCAAGATGCGCAGTTGTTTTTTGTGGGGCTCCTCTTTACAAAGGGAGTGATCAGATATAATTTACAATGCAGAATTGAGACGGAAGAGGTTTGGAAGCTGCTTCCAAGTTCAGCTGGAAGGATCCTCTGACAACAAAGCGTTTGCGTGATTTACATCAGTGAAAAACTATTTGCCAGTCCTGATCAAAGAAAATGAAATTAATGTAGCATGACAGACCATATTCACCACAAATCTAAACCACACTGACACTTTCCTCCCAGGGAAGAGCATGAGCTCTTGGTGCTCTGCGCAGGGACCTGGCAGCACCCTCAGCTTATGGCCTTGCAAAGTCTCACCACAAACAACTCACCTGAAACGAGAGGGGATGTCAACTGAGGACAAAGATCTGGAAAAAGCACACAAAGCATTTACTACACAGTGGTTCCCATGGCTACTGTGCATCCCCACCATGGGAAAAAGCGGGCCCACTTGTCCTGATATTAGCTGTGGAAACAGGGCTTCCCTGGACCTTCGTTCACAACCTCACTTCTTGGTGCTGTTCAGAGGACTGTCCACCTTCAAATAAGTTCTTATTTGGGCAGGAACGACCCCAGGTTCCAGGATAAGTTGGGGAATACCCGTTAGAGAGCAGTGTAGGGGAAAGGGACCTGGGGGTCCTGGGGACAGTAGGGTGACCATGAGCCAGCACTGGGCCCTTGTGGCCAGGAAGCCAATGGGACCTGGGGTGGGTTAGAAGGGGGTGGTCAGTAGGTCAGAGAGGTTCTCCTGCCCCTCTGCTCTGCCCTGGGGAGACCACACCTGGAATCTTGTGTCCAGCTGTGGCCCCTCAGTTCCAGCAGGACAGGGAACTGCTGCAGAGAGTCCAGCGCAGCCACCAAGATGCTGAAGGGAGTGGAGCATCTCCCGTGTGAGGAAAGGCTGAGGGAGCTGGGGCTCTGGAGCTGGACAAGAGGACACTGAGGGGTGACCTTGTTAATAGTGATCAATACGGAAAGGGGGAGTGTCAGGAGGATGGAGCCAGGCTCTTCTCAGTGACAACCAATGATAGGACAAGGGGTAATGGGTACAAATGGGAACACAGGAGGTTCCACTTAAATTTGAGAAGAAACTTGTTCCTGGTGAGGGTGGCAGAGCCTGGCCCAGGCTGCCCAGGGAGGTTGTGGAGTCTCCTTCTGTGCAGACATTCCAACCTGCCTGGACACCTTCCTGTGTAACCTCATCTGGGCGTTCCTGCTCCATGGGGGGATCCTGCTCCTGCACTGGATGAGCTTTCCAGGTCCCTTCAACCCCTGACATTCTGGGGTTCTGTGATTTGTTGGCCAGGTCTCTTGAACCTCCTTTTATTCTGGAAGCTGCAGGGTGCTGGGTGCCATACCTTCAAGCCTTACCATAAATCATCATCAAATCCCTCGCCAAACACTTTTCCTTGCTTCCTTCACCACCCCCTCTGAAATCAGAAGCACAGGTCCTCTGGGCTTCATGCTTTGCCGACTTTTAGTAATCCTAATTGCCTAATTATCCACTCCAATGGAATGATAAAGCTGCTTAATAATTCTGTTCACTTCTCATTCATTCTCGGATAAGAAAATGCAAAGACTTTACCTTCTGGTGGAGATCTTGATCAATAATTCATGTTCTCCTGCCATCAGTTCTGACTCCCTTTTCCCCTCTTGTATATCCTGCTGCCTTATCTTATCACTTTAGTTCCATCCTATCACACTGTTTTAATTATATTCCCATTTTTAATCATGATCTAAAGCAATTCTATTTTTCCATAGCAAAACCAGAACATTATCCCTCTGCCCTGGGTATCTTGCTGTATTTTCAAATCCAGCATTTCCATCTAAATTCCAGAACCTCATCTTGATACTGATCAGTATATCCAGCACAACTCTCCACCATGACCACCAAAACAGCAGTGAAAATGTGGCACCAAAGCTCCTATATGCTCTCCAAAGGGCAGAGAAAAGGCCTGAAGGATGGTTTTATGGTTAAGCTGGAGCTCAGGTAGCCTGACTCAACCTTTGCATCTGTAGTTCCCTAATGCAGTAAGTGAGAGAGCTGCATCAAGCTTCATTCTGAGCAAGCAGAAAACAACAGTCACCCCTATAGGTCCAGGGCATCAAAAGATTTTGATCTAACAGCTCCTGTTCATTGCTTTCACATCTGTGAAACCAGAGACACCCCTATCTCGGGAACCAGGGAAGCTGTTTGAGGACAAGGCCCCCACTGCAGCAGATGACAGTCCCCACCACAAGTGACCTGAGCACCAGACAAAGATGGATGGAGCCAAGGAGCACAGAGAGCAGCAGGTTTTGAGCACTGGAAACACCTGTTGTGGATGTTGTGTTTGCTCTGCCTTTCTCTGGCCAGGACAAGGTTTTTGTCCCACCCACTGCTACAGTTGTTTTAAGGTAGGAAAAGCCCGGCTTGGCACATTTGCAACAGCATGGAAATTGTCGATACGTAGTGAGGAGGCTTTGTGTAGGTCATGGTATGGTGAAACATAGCTGCACCTTGCAGCTGATGCAGCTCAGCACATCTCCCCTCGCCTTTTTCCCCAGGACAAACTTATTCACCTCCTCCGTGGTAAATGGGGTAGAGTCCAGTTGAGGCCTGTATCCAGTGCAGTGCCTCAGGGGGCAGTGCTGGGGCCGTATTATTCAATATATTCATCAATGACTTGGATGAGGGAATAGAGTGACTGTCAGCAAGTTTGCTGGTGACACCAAGCTGGGAGGAGTGGTGACACTGGGAGCTGTGCTGCCATCAGAGACCTGGACAGGTTGGAGAGCTGAGCGGGGAAAAAATTAATGAAATAGAACAAGGACAAGTGTAGAGTCTTGAATCTGGGCAGGAACAACCCCGGGTTCCAGTATAAGTTGGGGAATGAGCTGTTAGAGAGCAGCGTAGGGGAAAGGGACCTGGGGGTCCTGGGGACAGCAGGGTGACCATGAGCCAGCACTGGGCCCTTGTGGCCAGGAAGCCAATGGGACCTGGGGTGGGTTAGAAGGGGGGTGGTTAGCAGGTTGAGAGAGGTTCTCCTTCCTCTCTACTCTGCCTAGACTAGATGATCTTTCGAGGTCCCTTCCAATCCCTCGCATTCTATGATTCTATGATCCTATGCCTGGCTGCTACTCTGCTGTCCCTGTTCCCCGCCATAAAATGGCTGGGGTTTGGGGTTTCTTCTGGTTGGAGCTAACAACTGGTGGTAGTCAGGAGGAGTAACATTTGTTCCTGATGGTTAGACTTTGCTAGAGACCCGGCTGTCAGAGCAGCTGCCTGCATAAACCTCTGCAGTGAGAAAACGGGACGTTACTGTCCCCTTGAGCACCTATTCAACCTCTGTTACATACATTGGAGCAAGAGATTTGCTGTAGTTAGTCCTCCCCTTCCCTCACTTACATGCACAATTTCCAAGCTGTATTCCTCATTCCAGCAGAGGAGAGCTGGTTAAAGTGTAAAAAACAGAAAAATCAGTCCATGTGCACCAAGCAATCTGCCCTATTAAGCTCGAGAGGCAGGACTGCGCAAACCTCATGAAGTTCAACCCGGCCAAGTGCAAGGTCCTGCACATGGGTCAGCACAAACACAGTGGAGAATGGATGGAGAGCAGCCCTGAGGAAAAGGACTTGGTGGTGCTGGTTGATGAGAAGTTCAACAAAGAGCCAGCAATGTGTGGTCACAGCCCAGAAAGCCAACTGCATCCTGGGCTGCATCAAGAGAAGCGTGGCCAGCAGGTCAAGGGAGGTGACTGTCCCCCTCTACCCCACTCTGGTGAGACCTCCCTGCAGTTCTGTGTCCAGCTCTGGGGTTCCCAACATAAGAAGGACATGGAACTGTTGGAGCAGGTTCAGAGGAGGCCACAAAGATGATCAGAGGGAAAAAAACAGTCTCAGGACAGGCTGAGAGTTGGGGTTGTTCAGCCTGGAGAAGAGAAGGCTCTGGGGAGACCTTTTAGCAGCCTGCCAGTACATGAAGAAGACCTACAGGAAAGCTAGAGAGGGACTCTTTACAAGGGCATGTAGTGATAGGACAAGGTGTAATGGCTTTAAACCAAAAGAGAGGAGATTTAGATCAGTTATAAAGAAGAAATTCTTCCCCAAGAGGGTGCTGAGGCACTGGCACAGGCTGCCCAAAGAAGCTGTGGGTGCCCCATCCCTGAAGTGTTCAAGCCCAGGCTGGACGGGGCTCTGAGCAACCTGGTCTAGTGGAAGGTGTCCCTGCCCATGGCAGGGGGTGGAACTAGATGATCTTTGAAGTCCCTTCCAACCCAAACTATTCTGTGATTATATTACCATACAGATTTCATCCCTTTCTCTTGCAGGTAAGATTTTCTTTTAAATGAGTCTAGCGAGAGCAATTTTGCAGAAATGCTCCGTGCTTCATCTGCTCAGCTCTGAGTAGTTAATGGCACAAGGCTGCATCGCCTCCTTTTCCCTAAAAAATACAATTGCCAATTTACTTACTAGCACAAATAAATAATACAGAAAAGAGCATTTGGCTAGGAGGTGGCTTATTTTTGATTCCAGAAGAAAAACTATTTCTACTTGATATGAATTTTGATGAATGCATTTCCCTGTATGCCCAACTCGAGAAGACTTGAATAGAGCCAAATAAGCAAATAAAAGTCAAACTGACAATTACCATTTGTTTTTCAGAAAAAAAAAACCCAAAACCAACAAAACGTTGGGTGAACTTTGAATTAATAAAGTGAACTTTACTAGTTACCATGCAACTGTCTGGCTTATTAACTGTACCAACTACACTGCACTTCTCTGTAAACTCAGTTCTTCCCTGGTGCCTTCAAAACACTTGTTGACATAGACAAACTGTTTGTTTCTCCCTAAATGGACCCAGACAGGCTCAAGATGTTAAAACAAAGCCAAGGCAGAAAACCTCTCCAAATCCTAAGGGTAAAAGGTATCAGCAGGATGTTTCTGTGAATTGGCTGTCACAACTTGTTGTACAATTAAACATTTACTACATTGCACCATGTCCAAAAGTTGTGTGCATTCTGGTAGGAGAAATGCAGATCTTGCTCGTGGAAACATCAACGTGTTCACCAAAGCAAACGCTGGACCAGGTTCTTACCGCTCTGGCCTGGCACAGCTCCTAGAGCAACACATGGACTTAGTAGCAACAAGGATCTGCCCTGCTTTAGCTAATGGGTTTTCTTGTGGGCTGAAAACGTTCATGTCCACCAGCTTTCACTCATGACATAGTCACAGTGTCCATATTTGGAATATAAACTATTCCTAAAAACTGAATCGGGATGCCTTATCTACTAACCGGCTCTGCCACTTGTAGCTAGTCCTCCTCCTCTGTAAAACGCATGTCACCATCTGAAAGGGAAAAACTGTTTGCAAGACTTAAGGTATATCCCACGAAACTTCAGGCAGCTATCTGAGACGCCCAAATTACAATTCCATCTACCTTCAGCTTCCAGAATCACTGAGAGAGATTGACACTTGCACAGTGTCATCCCCCCAGGTTGGCCAGAGAGGTGGTGGATGAACCATCCCTGGAGACATCCCAGGCCAGGTTGGATGGGGCTCTGAGCAACCTGAGCTGGTGAAGATGTCCCTGCTCATGGCATGGATGGCACTGGATGAGCTCTGAAGGTCCCTTCAACCCAAACTATTCTATGATTCTATGTGATGTTATCTTCTGTCCCACTCTCTGTAGTCCAGCCTCCATACCACTGGTCTTACTGGACCAAGCAAAGAGAAATACCTTAGAAACCTCCCAAAAAAAAGCTAAAATGCAACGGCTGCTCTACAACATAAATGCGCCACAACTGCAAGATCTAATATCCTGACGCTAAAAGAAAATACAGCATGGTCTCATAGGCAATGGTGAAAAACTCCAACCCCTGGGTTCCCTTGGCTGAGATGTAACAGACCCTCATTTGGGTCTCAAGGGCTTCCAAGCTTCTCAGAAGGTCTTCATGCTGCATGTCTTCTTCAGCCCCTCTCCAACGGAAGCAGAACACATGAACTGGGGTTTCACGGCAGTTTTTTGTTGCTCTTTGGAGATTTTCTATCGATTCTCTGGGTTACGGGAGCCCAGGTTAATAGTGCAGCGAGCAATGGGGGCGCTTGCAAAATACAACGTCTGTACAGCAAAACTTCACAAGAATTCAGAGTGCAGGGATTAGCAAGAACTCTGGAACAGCTCTAAAAAAAGCACTGAAAAAGCACACTAAGGCTTTCTTTCACAGCACACGTGGCTCTTCAGTTGCTGCTTTTATGTAGGAATAGTGGGGTAGCGGTACGTAAATAAATGACACACAAGAGCTATCTTAAAAGGGGTATTAAAGCTGCAAAGTCAAGACTCATGAGTAAAGAAACACTCCATTTTGTATATTCAGCAGGATGCCGCTTCTATTTGCACATTACTTTTTCCTCAGTAAAACAAATGACTAATGGTTTATGTTTATCTTCTTTTCATCCACCAGAGCAGGAAAATTTCCTTCTGCTAAAATTTTCTTTAAAAGTCTATTGCAAGCACCGTGGAAAAAATTTTGGTCCAAATAGTTAAAATTTGGTAACGTTATCAATAACTAGAATATAAATCAAACAAATGGAATTATTGGCATGGCTGTTACTGTCAGGTAAGCCACATACCTTTGCAGATGTACATGGCAATGCCCTGTGGGGGAAGCATCACCATTCTATAGCAAGCACATCTGTATGTTTTTTAAAGAGCTGTAAGATAAGCTGAGGTCCTTAGTTGCCTGTTCCCTGATTTATAGCAGCTGAGGAACATAAACTCTTCCTATTGCCAGCAGGCTGTGTGTTGTGTTTGCAATCTGCCCAAATTGCCTTGGGGATGAGAGAAAATAAAGAGGGATAAATAACGCACGGAGCCGCTCTGCGGCACTTGGGAAGCTGTGGAATCTCATGCTACCGAGAGCCAAACTGCAAAGGTGGATCGGGGATCTTTATACTTACATTAAGCCAAACTTTTAGCCCTTTCTGGCACCGAGTCCCCCTAAAATCGCTGGTGGTTTTGCCTGAGCCGCAACTGTAGGATTTAACTCCATATACTTGTAAGAAAAGAACATGAAATGGAAACTAGTCCCACGCTACCTTTTAAAGCCCATATCTCAACAAGCCTATTTTCCGCTCCATAACCCAACACCCTTTCCCATAATCTGGGGAAAATTAAACATTTTTGCGAAGTAAAACTAAACTATAAGTCGCTGGGATGGGGGGAGCGAAAAGGCTGGAGAGGCTGCAGATGGGGAGCACCTCGCGCATCCCTCTGATAAACAGCATCTCATTTCTATTGCAGGACGGCAGCAAAGCCACGGTTGCTGTTATTTGACTAAATACTTCCCAAATTTACAGCTGAAGCCACATAATTTTCCCCTTTACAAAGAGAAGGGAGAATTTCTCCATGCAGCTACTCAACCCTCTCTAAATGCAAGTCACACAGCATTTCCCGTCCTCCCGACACAGCCTGTGTCCTTATGTGCTTTAGAGGATCGGCAGCTAAACTGCGGAATTTCTTTCTGTACTTCAGTTTATGTCTGATGTTAATCAGGCTCAGAAAAGATTCTTGGTTCGCGCTTTTTTTTCCCTTCCATAAAGAGCAAATGTAATTTTCCGAACCATTTTTCCCAGCGACGCTGTATGAAGGATTTGCCTGCAGCAAGCAAGGCTGAAATAGGGACTTTTCCATTGTTGTATTTAAGAAAAAGTATTCGCTTTTCTTATTTCAAGTTTTGGCCTTTATTTTGTCTGGCGAGATGCAGCACTCTTCATGAAACGACATGAAGATCAATAAAGTACTAAATGGCTGGAAATGAAAATGATGGAGTTGACCTTTAAAGGAAAAAATAGATACGGAACTGTGTTTTCAGCAAACAATTATTCTAGTAATTAAACCACAAAGCTCTGAGCATCTGATTAGATGCTGGAAATAAAATCTGATTATCTCAGAGGCTCGTTTTAATGCAAATACTTAGGAACACAAGCGCTACCCAGAGTTAGTCGCAAAAGGAAAATGCACTTGCTTATATTTGCTAATATATTTGCTAATAGAAAAAGTCTGATCCCACGTTCCTCTTGCATCAAGAACTGAACATTGATTCCCGCTGTGATTCGACACCAAATGGGGACTTAAGGTTCCTGACACCGGTTCGATAGCCTTGCAATTGACTTCTTGTATAACCACAGGCAAGTAAATTAATCTCTGTTAGCCCATTTCTCATCTTACCATGAGTATTAAGGGTATAATATATAATATTTAGTAGGTCTTTTCTGTTTCGGTTGTGAGTTGTGTCAGAGCCTCTTCCTACATATTTTAATAGCCCCTATTGTCACACCTTCATCTGGATGGGATGTTCTAGAAGCTAATACAGTGCAAATATTAAATTATAAAATGGTCTTATTCAGAAACAAATGCTCTTTAGGGGGCCATTATTTTAAGTATCAAAGTTTTTGCTAAAGCAAAACAAATATATTCTCCACTCCCTACCCTCATTAGTATCCACTCAGACTATATAACCAGGTCTTGAAGACAAAAGACACAAAAAAGTTTCTAACAAACATTTGCAGGGAGAAGCAAATGGTGTAATAAATATAGGACCAAAGACGGAAGAATTCTGCTGCTCAGAAAGCTGCTCTGAGCATCTATTTGTGACAGAAATGGAACCTGATCTTACTTCTGCTCCAGGAAGGAACATGAAACATGGGACAGCAGATCAAACCCGGCCTTTCCCTACGTGGTGAAGCTCCACTGGCTTCAGCAGGGTTGTGCCACTTCCAGGTACACTGTCACATTATACACCCATAGTGTCCACTGACAGCTTCAATAACATCAGGAGAATTGTGAATGCTGCCAGGAGAAGCCCAGCTCCAGGGAGGAGGCGATACCCAACTGCAAGTCATCAGCTTGTGCCCACCTGGTGCCAATGGAGTGTCCCCAAAATGATGCTGCTTCATTTAATTCCCATAAGACCTTACTTACTCTCCGCTAAGGCCAACATGATCCTGACCAAAGACCCAGACGTACTATATATTAAGCCCAAAATGGTCAATACCCATTGCCACTTATGGTAAAATTCACAACTGTGAAGGCTGAAAATTTGCAGAGTAAAGCATCCTTATCCAGAAGAGAAGAAAAATGAAATAGCTTCATTAGGCAGGTGAAGAAAGTGAATGGGTTCTCCCAAAATCTCTCCCAGCCACCTGTAATGTTCACAGTAAAACTATGGGGATAGGGAAATTGCAAAGAGAATGAGCAAAGAGCAAAGCAAATCTGTAGGGAGAGAACATGGAAATGGCAGGAGCTGACTAGAAACACTGTGATTTTCCCTTTTGCTTATACTTCGCAATGATTTATTCCCGCTGTCTACAAATGGCCTCTGTCACTGGCAGATTTTATCCCCTAAAAAATAGAAAACCTCCAGAAATTAAGGCATTCTTGGGAGGTCATTGAGAAGGTTGCAGGAGAGCTGGGTACCAGGAGACTAATCAAGAGACTCTGAGCTCCAGGAAAACAATGGCACAAAAACACTTGATGCCTGGCAGTGAGGCAGACAGGGAGGTAATGACACCCAGCATCATGCCAAGGCAGCTTCAACGACACTTTCTACTCCCTGCAGTGCATTTTGAATGAATGCCAACACCCTCAATTTCCAGCATATGAAGCAGGAGGGGAAAGTCCTCCGTGTGCATCCCATGAAGTCGCATGAGACCAGGTTAAAATAGAAGGCAGGCGACAGGATCTGATGAGTCAGAAAGTGTTACTATAGCACTGACTAAAAGGAAATATAAATCAGAAATTCTCATTGTACCAGGCTGGTTGGTGCTACAGGAACCAGAGTGCCTATGGGCAACCATCCAGCTGCAGGAAATGGGGTGATGGATCCATTTGGTGCTGGCAGCCCCACACAAAGTCTGCCAGCTGGCTGACTCCAATGATTTCTGACAATGGTTTCCCAGTGGAAGGGGCTCAGGTTAAAGAACATTTTGATGTGATTTCAGGGTTGAACTGCTGCATGCATCGCTTTCCCCCGGCCCACCCTCTACCCGTGTTGCCTTGCTTGATCCTATCTTGGGTATCTTGTTCTGCAAGACAGACAAGGAAACCATGGAGGTGTAACTAACTCAGAGCCACCAACCAGACAGGGTTGGGATGGGGGCAGGAGCAAGGTCTCCCATCCCATTTTGTGTTCACAAGCCTCAGTAATGTCATTACTACCATGGGGCAGTGTTTTTCTCACCACAGTGAGATGAGTGGCAATGCTTTCCATTTTAACGGCTTAAAACTAGCAGCTCAGGACATAAAAACATAGAATCATTTGGTGGAAAAGACCCTCAAAATCATCCAGTCCAACCATTAACCCACCCCTGGCACTGCCCCATGTCCTGAGAACCTCATGTCCGTCTGTCCAACCCTCCAGGGATGGTGACTCCAGCACTGCCCTGGGCAGCCTGTTCCAATGCCCCACAGCCCTTTGGGGAAGAAACTGTTCCCCAGATCCAACCTCAACCTCCCCTGGCGCAACTCGAGGCCGTTTCCTCTGCTCCTGGCGCTTGTTCCTGGGGAGCAGAGCCCGACCCCCCTGGCTCCAAGCTCCTTTCAGGCAGTTCAGAGATCAGAAGGTCTCCCCTCAGCTCCTGTTCTCCAGCTGAACCCCCCAGGTCCCTCAGCCGCTCCATCACACTTGTGCTCCAGCCCCTCACCAGCTCCTTCTCTCCACTCACTCCAGCACCTCAAGCCCTTTCTTGGCGTGAGGGCCCCAAAACTGAACACAGAATTCCAGGTTCAGCCTCACAAATACCCCTGGTCCTTCTGGTCACATTATTCCTGACACACGCCAGGATGCTGTTGATCTTTTTGGCCACATCTTGTGTTTGAAAAGGCTGAAGCGGCTTTAAGCGTTACAAGCAGCTCCAGTATTTCAGCCGCGGCACGCCGGCACAGGTGAACTTCAGCGCTCTCCTCCAGCTCCCCGCTCTGCTTTCAGCCTCTCCAAACCAGGGGAGCTGGAGCTGTCACCCACAGCACGGGTAGGAATTGCTGCTCACGGCGGGGACCGTGCTGGCGTCTGTCTGCACACCAGCGTTAACGCTCCAGCAGCGCTCACGCCCTGTCAGTCCTGCCATATCTCACAGGCTGTCTTGTGCAGCGAACAAGCTTGGGCTGGGATAATTGAAAGCAGTGCCCACTGATTTATTCCACTTCAAACGCATTACATGCCACCTCCTGGGCTCTAAGCGTGGTCTGTGAAAGCAAGGAACTCAGAGTATGGAAAGGAGTGAAAAAGAGACTGTTTTCCCTGTTTTGAGAGCTAGAGGAAGGTGAATCTCTAATACCTGATATACTCTAACACAGAGGATCATAGTCTTGTACGTGCCACCGGAACATTTGCCCCTCCCCAAAGCTTAGCACATGCCTCTAGCCCTCATTATTATATTTACCAGACCCTTCAGATATTCGTAAAGCCCTTCCCTGTTGCTGGTTTCCCAACATCTTTCTCTGTGTTGCATCCACCTTCCCTGATGGGTAATGAAAAGCCACATATAGGAGGTGTTCACAACAGGCATGTCTCGGTGCTGGGATGCAAAAGCAGAAAATGTCTTAAAATTAAAAGCAAAAGACATTTGGCTCATTCTACTATAGCAAAGGCTGAAAGGGAGCAGCATTGCCCTCTATAAGCATATTTCAGTGTGCAAGGACAAGGACAGGAAGATGAGCTACGTAGAAGAGGTAGTTAAATTAAATAACCATGCTGTTCCACTGACAAACGGACCATGGACACTTGAGACTGGAAAGCCAAAGGTTTCTCATTTTCAGAGCAGCAAGGCTCTTTGCACAGCATTGGCCGAGCCTCAGAGTAGATATGAGACAGAGCTTGCTGGCAGAGGAGGATGGTATGATAGAGCTGCCCATCACAGAGAAGTGACATGTTCATCAGCATCTCAAGTCAATGTGCTAAGACTCCTTTCTCTTACTGTTATGCATCAAAGCTTCTCAAAATTGCCCACGTGGGGCTCCACTTGTCATTGGATGGAGCAGCACACCAAGAAGGAATGCAGCTAAAACAGAGGATCAGGAACTATCACGTCTATCAACACAATAGAAACTCATAACCACTGCCTTGTTCCAAAACAGCAATTATGGGTTGTCACCATAACAGGACTTCCCAGGCCTTAGATGATATACTCCTAGAAACCCGTGAAAATCTCCCATCACCACCAAAGGGAGGCAAACCCAGCCTTGATCACACAAAATCTCTGCAATATGCCAGTGAATGGGGCTTGAGCATCATTTCCCTGACTGTGTGTCCTGGTTTTGTTAAAAACAAGTTTCTCTTTTAGTGAATTTGCCTGTCAGCTGAACCTTCATATCAGCTGCATTTTCCTGGAGAACCAGATACATGTTTTGATAAACATAGCAATGGAATGCGAAGTTATTGATAAGCATGGATGGACATCTCGCCAGAGGGACAACGAGAAACTGGTGACCAAAAACTGACCAACTGTGTATAACATCCCATTCACGTGATACCTCATATAAAAGTGGGAGATCACGAGGATATTGTCCCTTTTCCTTATGGTGACATTAGGAGAGGATCTTGCGAGTCATCCCTGTGAACCGAGGCCAGTGACAGACTGAATCCAGCTCCGGTTGGCTGCAGAGTCCAGTCCAGGACTTCGGGTGCCGGCTCTGCAGTTGCTGAGACTTTCAAGATTGGTTTTGTATATTTTGTATTATTTTCTCTATTCTTATCAGTAGCATTAGTAAAACATTGTTAATTTTTCCAGCTCTCTTCTCTCTGTCCTTCTTTCCCTCCCGATCGCCTGTGCTGAGTGGGAAGGGGGGAGAGGGAAGGATAAAAGGGGGAAGAGGAGATTAACAATACATCTGCGAGGGTTTTATTGTCACCCCGCAATCTAAACCCTCGACACTGTGGTAACTAGGACAAACTGGGAAACCTAATGCCAGCTGAAATGGTGGCTCCGGCCAGCTTTTGCATTGTGAGAGTGATGAAGATGCTGTCCAGAAGGGATCCGGGTACCAGGAGCACTGCCAAGTGCCCTGGGGAAGCTGTATCATACTTCATGTCTCGGAGTCTCGGCTCCCCAAATGCAGAAAGGGGTTGAGGAGATCAGCTGCCTTGGAGCAGCATCTTGCACAAGACCTGTTCTGCAGAAGGAGCTGGACACGATTATTTGTGGAGCCCTCCCAGATCTGCACAACGGGGATAATTAGTCAGCTCTTCTATTTCTAAAGGAGACGGTGCTTCTCAAGCATTGGGAAATGATAATGTGTTGTTTGCCACAAATGTGGTAATTATATCTAAAACTCTTCATTAATATGGAAATGACAAATAACAAATTAGAATCAAGCATCTACAATTAGGCTAAAAAGCCATGGCAATTTGTTATTCTTCGCAACAAATCATTTTTCATATAATTTACTGTGAACGAGGTCTCGTTATGTAATGATATTTAGCTCTTCCACTACTTTTCAGCTTTAATTGCACTCACAACGTTTCTCTAATATAAGCAAGCAGTGCTATCTTCAATTAACTGGGAATCCAAACCTGAAAGCACCGACAGGGTGTATTTACCACCAAATGGAGGCAGGAAGACCCAAAACTAGTGCAGAAATCAAGGGCAAAATCTGCAGATATCTTCAGCGCAGATAGAATTCTGCTCTAGCCGAGAAGAGGAATCTGCATTTCTTCACAAAGAGGTTCAGACCAGCACTGAGATCCTGTTTGACTGTCATAACAAAAATTATCTCAATGACACTTCCTATTCAGTTAATAGCAAAGATTCTTAGTGAAAGTTGGGCCATGAGGCAACGAGCGTTCAAAGCCAGCGGGTATTTCTCACTGATAACAACTCAGACAGATGATGCCAATCAAACCAAAATGGTTTTACTGAATCTGTGTTGGCTGAGGAGAAAGCAAGTTTGACAGACAAAAACTCTCCTAGGAGGCAGAACATGACAGTCTGACACTGGGTTATCCAAATGAAGGAGCCACTAATATATTTGGTAGAAAAGGTGGAGAAGGCAGCTCCATTTGTAGCTTGCATAGGGGGGAATGGCTGATCTCTAATACAGAAAAGTCTCTAAAGGGAAATGTTTTGAAGGAGAGGAGGAATTTTGGTTACTGGCATCGTGGTAGGATCCAACCTTCCCACCAGCCAAGCGGTTTCCAGGGGCTGATGGTGTAAACCCACAGTGGTGGGACTCAGCAAACTGGTCCAGCGTCTGGCCCCTGCGACTCCTGGTTCCTCCTCGGATCTCATCTATGCCCTGGAGAGATGTCCTGGCTCCAGAGAGTGAACTCCAAACCAAGCACCAGCCCTACGTCCACGTCCTTCTGACCTTGTACCTTCAATCTAAGTCCTTATATGGGGGATTGGACTAGATGATCTTTTGAGGTCCCTTCCAATGCCAAACATACTGTGATACTGTAATATATTAAGTTTTATTGAGTTGCTATTCCAGGGGCTGCAGAGAAGCAGAAATGAATGGATCTGCTGTTTCTCCAGGCAGATTATCTGTAACTATTTACTTACACTAAAAGGGCATTATCCTGATTGGAACTGGTCAGAGACCACTTTCTGATTAGGAAAGTGATATGATGTAGCTCTAAGAAGACGATTTGGAATATGAATGTCTCTGAATGTCCCTTATTTTGCTGCCATCATCTGTTCAAATAATGAAGAAATTATTTGACATGTGAGAGCCTTCACAGAATTATCTGGAAAAAGCTTCAGAGCTTAATCTGCTTTCAAAGTAGCCACAAATGTTTATTATCTAAATGCAGATGGCCCCTCTCTACTGACCAGCTTCCAAAGCCCACGAAATGGGCCAGAACGTTTTCTGTTGACTTGACAAGTGTATCAGGTCCTCTAGGAGACAAACTCTGCAGAGACAGACAGATAAAGAAGGCAGCAACAAGCCCCAAGGAAGGAATAAACAGCGGATGCTTTTAAAGATTAGTTTTGCAGTGGTTTGATTTCACAGTGGTTTTAGAGGAGATTAGATACACTGAAGAAATATATTCATGTGTAAAGGCTTTCCAGCCACACGCGACCTGATTTCTTCTTGATGACAACCTCCCCAACATGACTCGACCCTTATGTGTTAGCAGATCACAGGATCACGGAGTCACAGAATGTCAGGGGTTGGAAGGGACCTGGAAAGCTCATCCAGTGCAATCCCCCCATGGAGCAGGAACACCCAGATGAGGTTACACAGGAAGGTGTCCAGGCGGGTTGGAATGTCTGCACAGAAGGAGACTCCACAACCTCCCTGGGCAGCCTGGGCCAGGCTCTGCCACCCTCACCAGGAACAAGTTTCTTCTCATATTTAAGTGGAACCTCCTGTGTTCCAGTTTGCACCCGTTGCCCCTTGTCCTGTCACTGGTTGTCACCCAGCAGAGCCTGGCTCCATCCTCCTGACACTCCCCCTTTCCATATTGATCCCCAGGAATGAGTCCCCCCTCAGTGTCCTCTTGTCCAGCTCCAGAGCCCCAGCTCCCTCAGCCTTTCCTCACATGGGAGATGCTCCACTCCCTGCAGCATCTTGGTGGCTGCGCTGGACTCTCTGCAGCAGTTCCCTGTCCTGCTGGAACTGAGGGGCCACAACTGGACACAAGATTCCAGGTGTGGTCTCCCCAGGGCAGAGCAGAGGGGCAGGAGAACCTCTCTGACCTACTGACCACCCCCTTCTAACCCACCCCAGGTACCACTGGCTTCCTGGCCACAAGGGCCCAGTGCTGGCTCATGGTCACCCTGCTGTCCCCAGGACCCCCAGGTCCCTTTCCCCTACACTGCTCTCCAACAGGTCATTCCCCAGATCAATGCTACAGGCTCTCTCCTGCCCATGGCCCCATGCACCAGGCAGAAGTCACTCATCCCATCTGACCAGCTGCGTTGTGGCCACCAGGTGAGACATGCAACAGGGTCCTCAAAGGGCACCTCCCTGAAGGCCCATGTTGTGGGGCAGCCACTCCTCCTCAGACCCCCAGGGTCTTGTCAGACGATGGGATGCATCAGGCTACATGCTGCATCACACACAGACTGGTTTGCACCCCAGGCAAATGCAGAGATGGGAGATTGTTATCCAAACGCACTGTGGGCAACTCCTACCTCCAGTCTGGAAGGTTTGTTGGACAAGGGCATCACCCCCTAGGTAAGATTCATAGACTTTGCAGAATGCCCAGTGTTGGAAGGGACCAACAAGGATCATGGAGTCCAACTCCTGTCCCTGCACAGGACACGCCACAGTTCACACTGTGTGTCTGAGGACGTTGTCCAGTCTCTTGTTGAACACTGTCAGGTTGGGGCCGTGACACCTCCCTGGGGAGCCTGTTCAGTGTCCAGCACCTCCGGGTGAAGAACCTTTTCCTCATGTCCAACCTGGGCACATCTTCCTGTCATTCCCACAGGTCCTGCCATCGGTCACCAGAGAGGGCAGGACCTACCCCTTCTCCTCCCCTTGTGAGGAAGCTGTAACCACGATGAGATCTCCCCTCAGTCTCCTTTTCTTCAGGCCGAACAAACCAAGTGACTTTAGATGATGCAACAAAGGTCAAAAAAGACACAAATAAGCAGCCGGAGAAGGCATTATGAAATATCTAGAGACCTTCGCAAGGATTTTATATCTCTTGGTGTGCAGATAAATCTCCACGTTACAGGCTAATCAGCCTGGAGAAAGACACAGGCATCTCGTCAGGCTTCAAGCAGGGGGCTGGTTGCTTATTTTCCAACAGGTCTTGCAAAATCCTGCAAACAAGTAAGTGAGCAAGCTCTGATCTCCAAGGCGATGTTAATAGCCTTCCCCGAGTGGAAATTGTTGTCCAACAGCACATTTCAGAAACACACAAAGCCAAGAAAAGGTTGGGAGCCAGACATTTCTTTTGGCCGTTTCAAAAGTATCTCAGTGCATGGGTCAGGAGAGCGCTGTGTCTCAATAACTTGTAATTCTTTGGTTTGTAACTGCAAATATTCTGAACGGGGGACTCCCAGGGCAAGGCTTCCCCTCCCACAGCACAAACAAAACCTCTCCAGGCCACCTAAAATCTGCAATTCTTTGTAGATACAGAAAATAGTGGAACTGCAGAGCACTCCTGAAATTTAGCCCTAAACATAGAGGATAAACTACTGGTCTTATCCTATAATGTTGTGAATCGGTTGACAGATTTAGGCAATTGCTGATCAAACCTAGTTAGCAGTTTGATTGACAGACCGTAAGAACTGTTGACTCAAACCAGTTCATCACAACCTCCTAATTTATAAATCTGTCCCTTGACTCAGAAACGCTATTTGTCCTCATTTACTTGAACTCAAAAGGATACAGGAGTTTAAGTTTCGTTTTCAAAGTCTGTTTCTAAGAGATAACAAACAAATCTACCAAAGCCAAAGGAGCAACAAGCCACACACTTTCCTATGAGCTGTTGGACTCATAACCAGCTTTGGGAATCCACAGGTAATACAGGCACAGAATAAAATTACCATTCAGGGGATTGGAATAGATGATCTTTTGAGGTTCCTTCCAATCCCCAACATTCTGTGATTCTGGTATCTGTGAATAGTGAAGACGACCAAAGAAAACCTATCTGGTGCTTTGGTCCCTGGGCTAGATTATCAATACGGTCTCACCTCTGGTTTCAGTATAGGGATGTTTTATGTGGAGCCTGGTGAACCTGAAGGACACTGTCCAGATAAGCACCTTGGAAGGTACAATTACTGATTGAGTCACATTTCCCTGCAGATGGGCAAAACCAGGCAGTTTTGGAGGTTTCTGTCCCTGGCATATGGTTAAGAGCTGCAAGGGGGGGAAGCTTGTGCTGAAGGAAGAGAATATAACAATGGCTCTACCCCGTATCCCATCTCTGAAGGCAGATGGCTCACAAAAAAGCCTAAATGCAGGGCAAACACACAGATACTTCCCTGTCTCGCTCTTCAGCCTAAGGCAACTTACTGCTGATCCAAGGGTCATGGCTTTCCTCTTTAGCAGGCTTCTATCCCTGTTTTTGTCTCAGCAACTGTCAACATTTTGTTTGTGAGCAAAATATAATAAAGGGAGGCAGAGAAATAATTTCTTGTTAATTATTTCTATTCCTGTGACAGCTGAAAGGCCATCTGAGATGGTACAGGCATGAAAAACACTCTACAAATGTGTAAAGAGAGATGGTATCTACCCAAAAGAACCTAGATGAATGAACCACCACAGAAGCATTGATATTGCCCATCTGTGAACACCAGGACTCAAGCACAGGATGAGTAATTTGCTCAAGGAGGCACTAAAAAAAAGCAGCACTGCCAGTAATTAAACCGATGAGGAGAGCAGGCTCTGCTTACAGCCAGTCTAGGTCAGACCAAAGGTCTGTCTGGCTTAGTAAGGCTGACAGTGGCCAAAAGCATCCGTGAACAGGAGGACCACAGAGTGATGCTCCCCTTACACACCCTCCTGGTGCCCGGTGCTTTGTGGCTCAGAGACCTGCGAAGCCACACGCTGAGTTTCTGCATCTGAAAGACCGGGATGGATTTTTTCCTCTGTGAACTTGTCTGCCCAAATGGAAAAGCAAACGTGGGAACTGTGAGCACCTCGGCATCCCGTGGGCAGGTGTTTTCCCATGGTTAGCGATACCCTGAGTAAAGTCTCACCTAATTTGTCATGAACCTGCCTGCTCCTGCCTGTTTCACATGATGCTCTCCAGCTCTGGCACCAGGGGACAGTCACTCAACACCCCTTGTGACTTTACTCACCTCAGTCAAGGTCTGTGTATTCATTTCTTGCACAGAATCCTATTTATCCTCTGGTTATTCGTGTTATTTTATCCTTTGGGTTATTCTTTGGTGATTCTTCTTCTTCCACGTACCTTTTCCAGCTTTGCTGTGTGCTTCTCCAGATGGGTAAAACTTCAGATGGGTAGAGGGGCAGAACAGCACTGAGTATTTAGGATTAAAATAATGGCTGTTGTTTACCTCTCTTTTCCTTTTTTCCCCCACATCCGACCAGATCACTGTTCCTAATGTATCATCCTCCCCCCCCTCCGAAGGACTTGGAGCAGAGGATTCGCTTTGATTTCTACTCTTTGCCAACAGACCACCATCCAAACCAACTCTATTATGGTGACAGGACTAATAAAAATAACTCTCAGCCTAAATTTCCCCCTGGAACTTGGCTGTCCTAGGATTTTCTCCAGGATCCCTTTCAGAAACGTTATCTCCACTTTCCTACTCACCCAGGCATAAATAAGTCCTATTTCTTCCATGACTCACAGAGATATATTTACTGTGAGTGTTCACACCCACACATACTCAGCTTAGAAAGACTATGGGGAAAATCTTTGCATCGCAATCCAAGGCCTGGGACAGGGCAGGATGGGTCCAGTGCTCATCACCCAGGAACCCTGTTAGGAAAGTCTGGTTTTAAGCAGCGCAGAGCAAAGGGAAGCAGCTGAGATGGCAGGTGATGAAGAGGGACCCCAACAGCGCCCCAGGTAGCTGCAGATCTCTCCTGGTTCATCCCAGGGTGATGAGGACAAGGGAACTCTCCTGCCCACCTACACTATGTATTATAATATATCCAGTGTCACCGCTGGCAGGAACTTGAAGCCGATTCGGAATATATTAAGAGCCCCGCTGTTTTCTAAACCCTCCTATTCATCTTCAGAGCCCACACAGTAGTGACTAATCACACCTTAATAACTAATCATCACTGCTGTCAATTAGTACCATTGAAGCATGCTTTCCCTACAGCAGATGACTCGGTTTCGGGGATGCCAGCTCTGGTTCAGAGGGATGTCGTCGCAGCTCCTGTGTCGGTCCATGTTCATGCATGGTCCCAGGAGGTCCCACCACAATTCCAGGAGACACCCCCGGGTACAGGATCCCCTGCAGTGCCCTGGGAATGAGCCAAGCAGCTGCATCCCAAACCTCACGCTGTTCCTGGAGGCATTTCTGTGTGCTCAGTGCTGTCAGAGCCCACCTGCAGCCAGACGGTACCTCCTCTCGCACAGAGGTGATCTAGCATGGTTTGAGCCACTAAACCTGGGCCAAATTTTGCTCTGAGCTTGTCAGGATACAAAACTGAAGTCAGACACAAGGGACCAGCGACACAGCCCCGCTAAGCATGAAGCAAAATGGTACTCGGTCCCGGAGAAGAGTCTTCACAGCCATAGCAGCTCCGAGGCTGTAGGACAAGAGCCTCCAGCGCAGCAGTCACCAGAATGCTGCTCAGTTTTGCTGCATGGGATTCTGACTTTAACTGCTCCATTAAAATATCTGCCTTACAGAAAAGCGCTCCTGCTTGGTCTAGGAGAAGCTAAATTAACTCTCTGCTTCGTCCTCCTCCACACTGCAACTGTACTGGAGTGAGCGACGTGTGGCTGAATGGGGTTGAGTCACCATGGAGTCACTGCAAACTGTGGCTTAAGAGGTCACAGTAAAATATCTGAGCCACACAGACCAGCCACCAGCACATTCCCAAATGATGGGAAATGTAAGGTGCTCTGATCACAGAATCACAGAATGTGAGGGATTGGAAGGGACCTGGAAAGCTCATCCAGTGCAATCCCCCCATGGAGCAGGAACACCCAGATGAGGTTACACAGGAAGGTGTCCAGGCGGGTTGGAATGTCTGCACAGAAGGAGACTCCACAACCCCCCTGGGCAGCCTGGGCCAGGCTCTGACACCCTCACCAGGAAGAAGTTTCTTCTCAAATTTAAGTGGAGCCTTCTGTGTTCCAGTTTGAACCCATTACCCCTTGTCCTGTCACTGGTTGTCACTGAGAAGAGCCTGGCTCCATCCTCCTGACACTCCCCCTTTCCATATTGATCCCCGTGAATGAGTCCCCCCTCAGTGTCCTCTTGTCCAGCTCCAGAGCCCCAGCTCCCTCAGCCTTTCCTCACACGGGAGATGCTCCACTCCCTTCAGCATCTTGGTGGCTGCGCTGGACTCTCTGCAGCAGTTCCCTGTCCTGCTGGAACTGAGGGGCCACAAGTGGACACAAGATTCCAGGTGTGGTCTCCCCAGGGCAGAGCAGAGGGGCAGGAGAACCTCTCTGACCTACTGACCACCCTCTTCTAACCCATCCCAGGTACCATTGGCCTTCCTGGCCACAAGGGCCCAGTGCTGGCTCATGGTCACCCTGCTGTCCCCAGGACCCCCAGGTCCCTTTCCCCTACACTGCTCTCTTAACGGGTCGTTCCTCAACTTACACTGGAACCTGGGGTTGTTCCTGCCCAGATGCAAGACAGTGATGATGAAATCCTCCACTAGCATTAGACCTGTCCTCAAGCATGCAAAGAGAAACACCAGCTCAATGCGCACGTGCAGCAAAAGCACAGAAGGACCATCATGATGCCACGTGTGCCAGCACTGAGTTCTTGATGGAGACCTCGGAGCAGTGTCCAGGTTGCCCCAGCATGGCCATCTATAAGCTGATATGATGGACACAACAGCATGCCCAGCTTATGGGAGCAGGAGCACAGTATATGACACAAAACAGGAGGGTCCCCTGGGGACACACATTGTGGCTGTAGAATGGGTTGCAGGACAGAGCCCAGCCCCAGTGATCGCATTGAGCCCCTTGCTGAAAACAATCACAAGCCTCAGCATCCGCTCCTGCAAAACCCGATTGTGCAAAAATCCTGAGTGAGAAGGTCGGCCTGAGTGGTCAGAGGGAAAGGGGAGGAGGTGGGGAAAGCAACGTAGAAAAGGAATGAAACTGGAGAAATTCTTGGCTTTGCTTATTAATAAAGCCTCAAGTGCAGACGGAGTTGCCGGTATATTAAAATAAACTATATGCTACCGGGGAACAGCCTTGCTGAAATACTTCATTGTATCCCAGGCTTGGATAAGGCTGTGATTAGAGTTATTCAAAAACAAGGTGGGGGAAAAGCAAAAGCTTCTAGTAATTCTCACCGTATCGACCTCTTTCTGTGATTAATGCTGATACCCAGCACTTTTGCAAAACAACAATTGCTAGAGGTTGGAGGCAATTATTTTCTTGCCAATCAAAATCTAAGCAATTTACTTATTTCCAATACTAAGCTACCCTCATGCAGGGCAGGATTTATTTGTGTATCAATAGAATGTCCTTCCAAGAAGGAACCTGGATCTCCTTTGATCCTCAAGTGCACTTAATTTGAGCAAACACCAGAGGGGAGGTGGGTTTAGCATCAGTCGTTTGTGGCTTGCGCTGCCCAAGCAGAGAGAAAATGTTTCTACAGCCTCACTAGAAAGGAATATTTTAAAGCATCTGCTCAACAAATTACCCTCTGTCTCCCCGCCACGAGCTCTTTCCCTCTGTTTTCCTCTTACCAGCTCTGCAATGGAGTCAACATTTTAACCCAAAAGATCAGCCTCTGACGCAAATCCCCAGAAGGACAGAGGCAATTCAAGGCCAATGAACCTTCATATTCCCTCTCTATATTTTCTTTTGGAGAGCTCAACCACCATGAAAACAGACACATCTTTTGCACCGTAGTATAGATCGCTATTAGAAAATAAATGTGATTTCTCCAACATAAGGACAACTCGCTTTTTACAAGGTAAAGGCCACTCAGACTCGCACATAAAGGAGAAATTAATAACTCTCACCCAGGGAAAACTACTGGCCTGCCTGTGTTCTTCCATCAAGCTAAGTGATTACTGAAATCCAAAGGGAGACAGGGCTCCAAACCATCTCCTCTGGCTAAATGGAGCCAAGTTTTCTGACACATATAGACCGAAGGATAGAAGAGGCAAAGCAGATTGAAATGTGATACGTGTGCACACTGAAACTGCAGACACCAGGAGAAGAAAGGGCTGCTGCAGGTTAAAAAGAGAGCAAAGACACTACGATTTATACCACAGTAGGGCTGGCAGCCAAGGGGACACACAGACAGAACTGAGGAGGCTGACAGTCAGGAAGGATGGAGGAAGGAAGGGAGGGAGGAGGGAAGGGAGGAAGGGAGGAAGAAAGGGGGATGGAAGGATGGAAGGCAGGAAGGAAGTGGGGGAAGGAAGGGGGGAAGGAAGTGGGGGAAGGAAGGGGGGAAGGAAGGGGGGAAGGAAGGGGGGAAGGAAGGGGGGGGAAGGAAGGAGGGGGAAGGAAGGAGGGGGAAGGAAGCGGGGGGAAGGAAGCGGGGGGAAGGAAGCGGGGGGAAGGAAGCGGGAGGAAGGAAGTGGGGGGAAGGAAGGAGGGAAGAAAGGAAGGGAAGGAAGGGAGAAGGAAGGGGGGAAGGAAGGGGGGAAGGAAGGGGGGAAGGAAGGGGGGAAGGAAGGGGGGAAGGAAGGGGGGAAGGAAGGAAGCGGGGCAAGGAAGCGGGGCAAGGAGGAAGCGGGGCAAGGAGGAAGCGGAGCAAGGAGGAAGCGGGGCAAGGAGGAAGCGGGGCAAGGAGGAAGCGGGGCAAGGAGGAAGCGGGGCAAGGAGGAAGCGGGGCAAGGAGGAAGCGGGGCAAGGAGGAAGCGGGGGGAAAGAAGCGGGGGGAAAGAAGCGGGGGGAAGGAAGCGGGGGAAGGAAGCGGGGGAAGGAAGGAGGATACCTGCTCACCGCACTGTGCAGAAGCCCAGATGGTGCTTGGTGAGCAGATGCAGCCCAGCCCTCGCAGCACAGAGCTCTGCACAGGCTAATGGGCCCTATCCTGTAATCCAGGTGAAAAATAAATAAGATAAATGACTTAGAGCAGCAAATGCCAAGCTGTGCTCTGAGGCAGACACTTCCGAACAGACGGACAGAGCCCGACAGCTGGACAAGGTCAAAAACGCTCAACCATGCGCTTGAGTTTTCCAGCTTTGCTTCCTCGGCCAGCAAGAGCGGCTGGAGGTGCAGGAACAAAGCCTGGCAGAAATTCAGGGGGCACCAAATCTATTCCCTCTCCGTGTTTTAAGGATTCTCAGTCTTTGAAATGAGACCTAAGAGTGCTGTACGTATTTTTCCCTCCTCTAGCTCCAAAGTAAACTGTTTATCACTTTGTCATCACATTGCTGCCATCCAGCTTTGAAGAACGAAGGATTAAGAGTGAACTTTGGTCACAACAACCCCCTGCAGCTCCAGGCTGGGCACAGAGTGGCTGGAGAGCAGCCAGGCAGAAAGGGACCTGGGGGACTAATGGACAGGAAGCTCAACATGAGCCATCAGTGTGCCCAGGTGGCCAAGAAGGCCAATGGGATCCTGTCCTGTATCCAAACCAGCGTGGTCAGCAGGACAAGGGCAGTGATCCTTCCCCTGTGCTCTGCACTGGGGAGGCCACACCTGGAGTGTTGTGTTCAGTTCTGGGCCCTCAGCTCAGGAAAGAGATTGAAGTGCTGGAGGGTCCAGAGAAGAGCAACAAGACTGGGGAAGGGACTGGAACACAAGCCCTATGGGGAGAGGCTGAGGGAGCTGGGCTTGTTTAGTCTGGAGAAGAGGAGGCTCAGAGCTGAGCTCAGCACTCTCTAGAACTACCTGAAGGGCAGTTCTAGCCAGGGGGGGATTGGGCTCTTCTCCCAGGCATCAGCAATAGGACAAGGGGCCATGGGCTTCAACTCTGCCAGGGGAAACTGAGGCTGGAGATGAGAAAGCAATTCTGTGCAGAGAGTGGTCAGGCATTGGAATGGCTGCCCAGGGAGGTGCTGGACTCACCGGCCCTGGAGGGTTTGAAACTGAGATTGGACATGGCACTTAGTGCCATGATCTAGTCAATGGACTGGAGTTGGACCAAGGGTTGGACTTGGTGATCTCTGAGGGCTTTTCCAACCCAGTCCATTCTGTGATTCTGTGAGTAGTTTTTTGGGAGGGGGTGGAGAGTGGGTGCTGGTGGGAAGAGCTTTTTTTTCATTCTCATGCAGTCTTAGTGGATGTTGGCATGAAATATCATGTCATCAACTTCTTTACAGGTGGTTATTCAAGCAAACATAAAACTCAGCCTAAGAGTTGAGCACTAGATGTGGAGATGTGGACCTTCTGGTGTGCTGACATCACAGCTGCAAAAACGGCTTTCTGAGAGAAACACATCTAGAGCTCTGACGTTTTCCTGAGCTGGATTCAGTTCTTGCTAACCCTGATTTTAAGGCTGCAGTGCGCAATCAAAGCAAAACCAGCCCAGATGCCCCCAGGAACAGCAGGCATGTGCATTGCAGAGCATCTTCAACCCGTGCTGAACAAGGATGGGGGAAGACAGACCCCCTCACTGGTGAAAATGCTGAATTCAAGGCCCCACTCAATTGGCTACTGGTGTCTCTCAAGACTGAAAAACTCTTGCCTGCCTTTGAATAAGAAAAAACAAGTCTCTCCTATAGTGGGAAAGCCCAGCTTGGTGCTGCTGCAGGCTGCCTTGCCGTGCTCCTGAGCATGCCAAAAAGGTGGAATTTGCTCTGCTGTGGCCTGCCAGGCAAATTGTAGGCAACCGGTGGCTCAGACTTCAGTTCCCTTCAGGATGGGGCTCCGAGCAACTTGATCTGGGTGAAGATGTCCCTGCTCGTGGCAGGGAGGTTGAACTAGATGAGCTTTGAAGGTTAGAATCATAGAATAGTTTGGGTTGGAAGGGACAATCAAAGGTCATCTAGTCCAACGCCCCTGCCATGAGCAGGGACATCTTCACCCAGATCAGGTTGCTCAGAGCTCCAATCAGCCTGGCCTTGAGTATCTCCAGGGATGGGGCATCTACCACCTCTCTGGGGAACTCGTTCCAGTGTTTCATCACCATTACTGCAAAAAATTCTTCCTCATATCTTACCTAAATCTCCCCTCTTCTAGTTAAAACTGTTACTGCTTGCCTTGTCCTAACATGCTCTTCTAAACAGTCTGTCCCCATCTTTCTCATAGGCTCCTTTCAAGTACTCAAAGGCCACAATAAGGTCTCCCCAGAGCCTCCTCTTCTCCAGGCTGAAGAAACCCAAATCTCCCAGCCTGTCAAATATTTGTATCCAGCTTAGAACTCTCATTTCTCTACTCATTCTGTAGCCAACAGAGAAACTATTTACGTCATAGGTGTTGCAGACCACTTCAGTTAACTGCAGTGACTATCTAGGAAGCTTAGTGAAATCATGCCCAACAGCCATATACCTGCCACTGGGCTGTGTGAATTCTCTCATGTTTGTTATTTCACTGTAATATATATATATATATACACACACATACATATATATATTTTTAATTATTTTTTCCTTTCTTTATTTCCCTTCCAACCCCAACTATTCAATGATTCTACAATCTCCTGGAAGGTCCCATCAGAAAGAAAAAGCCATTTCTGATGTCAATTGTTCTCTCCTGGGAGCTGCTCTGTCTTTACAACAGCGTATGTCACACGGAGCTGGCACAGAGGATCCTTATTGTTTAAAGGTATTTGGATACAAGATCTCCTTTAATAAGGAAAACCTGTTTAAATATGAATCTGCTCCAGGATTAAGACGCAGCCATGAACAAGCTCTTAAAACAGTTTAAAAAGTCATTTCCAAACTAACTACCCATCCTTTATGAGGAAGAGAAACTTGATTTAGGCACAGATTGATGATGGGAGCTTTATTACTGCTTGGGAGAGGGAGGAGGAGCCAGCCAAGAACATATGGAGCAGTATAAATTATTTGGAGCACCCAGAAAGACAGGGAAAAACCCATCATTTCTATTTCTCTGACTGCTCACTTCAGTCTGCAGCCATCTGGAACACAGACCTGGTGCGGCCAACGCTTCGTGCAACAAAACTCCCGTAGACACGTACAGGGCAAAGCTACAGAGGGCACGACGGCTGAGGGCAGCTGCACTTTCAACAGGTCAGGAAGGAAAAGCTCCTGGCTCCCGCCAGCCTCTCTCACCTGCGGATTCTATGGAGTCCGTCCCTTCTGTTGGGATGGTGACTCCATCTCATGAGTGCTGCTTGTGTTATCCTTTGCTGCCTGTGCAGGGAGAAATGCGGGGGTGCG
This sequence comes from Nesoenas mayeri, assembly GCF_963082525.1. NCBI lineage: Eukaryota > Metazoa > Chordata > Aves > Columbiformes > Columbidae > Nesoenas > Nesoenas mayeri. The sequence goes on along the minus strand of NC_137548.1, from coordinate 2,978,312 downwards.
CATCCTTTCTCCAGCAAGGGAGAGAAGGAAAGAAGGAAGGGAAGGGGAAAGAAAGAAGGGGGGAAGGGGGGAAGGGGAGACAAGGAAGGGAGGAAGGAGAAGGAAGGAAGGAAGGAAGGAAGGAAGGAAGGAAGGAAGGAAGGAAGGAAGGAAGGAAGGAAGGAAGGAAGGAAGGAAGGAAGGAAGGAAGGAAGGAAGGAAGGAAGGAAGGAAGGAAGGAAGGAAGGAAGGAAGGAAGGAAGGAAGGAAGGAAGGAAGGAGAAGGAAGGAAGGAAGGAGAAGGAAGGAAGGAAGGAAGGAAGGAGAAGGAAGGAAGGAAGGAGAAGGAAGGAGAAAGAAAGAAGGAAGGAGAAAGAAAGAAGGAAGGAAGGAAGGAGAAAGAAGGAAGGAAGGAAGGAAGGAGAAAGAAGGAAGGAAGGAGAAAGAAGGAAGGAAGGAGAAAGAAGGAAGGAAGGAGAAAGAAGAAAGGAAGGAGAAAGAAGAAAGAAGGAAGGGAAGGAGAAAGAAAGAAGGAAGGGAAGGAGAAAGAAAGAAGGAAGGGAAGGAGAAAGAAAGAAAGAAGGAAGGGAAGGAGAAAGAAAGAAAGAAGGAAGGGAAGGAGAAAGAAAGAAAGAAGGAAGGGAAGGAGAAAGAAGGGAGGACAGACAGACCAGACAGAGAGGACAGGACAGAAGTGGAATGCCCAGGCACTAATTTAATTCCCCTCGTTCAAATCTCGACTTTGCTGAAGGCTCCCTCATGAAACCAGTGGGGTCACTTGGCCTCTGCGTGGTTTTGTTTGCCACTTGTAAAACGTGGATAGCCTTCCCAGGGTAATTAAGAACATAAATGCATTAAAGATTAAAAGGCACTCTGATGTTCCAATAATACAAGCTGTAAGAGTACTTAAAATAGATCCATTTTGGGCAGCAATTAAAGAATGTGCTACTAACTTCTGAATCTCAGCTTCTGTCTTCCTAATGCTGGTTAATTTTGCCCATAAAAGCATTAATCGTAGTTTCCTGTAAAACTGGCATTTCAAATATTCATCATCTTCCACTACTCTGCTACGCTATCTTACCGTCATTAACAAGTGGCATCTGTCATATGGTTTATGCAGTATAATTTGTGACCACAGATCTGCAATACAGCTACGGCTATTTTCTCTGTAAGTAACTACGCAGAGTTGCAAGTATTTTTTATCCTTTAAAATAAAATTGCATTCCAAAAGTGTGTTTATCATGCAAGTGCCTTGTCACTACCTAAGTGTTAAACAGCCTTCCATTATTGTAAGGACTACGATCCTGCACACAAAAAATACATGAAATGCAGACATGGTATATACGTCTTGGAAACTCCATGTTGAGAATTACATTGTCATACTTCATAACTTCTTTCTAAGCTGGCGTTCTTCATTTTTATTTGAATCTTTAATTCCAAACATCCTGGAAAAGGACTCCAGGGGTTGAAACTCACCACAACCCACTGAATGAAAACACCAACCTTGGGATCCACAGAAACAAGGGAAGGACCAGCATAACACCACGATAAAGCACAGAAGCCAAGAAGCGTGTGTTTAACAATCCTAACTGCATTATTATTTCTTTTCCTGTAATAATTAGACCTGGACTTATAATGTTTAGACTCTTAAGATTTCAATTATATTAGCAATACATTATTGGCTTTATATATGTGTATATATATATGAGAGATGTCTTCTCTTGCCCAGTGTAAGTGGGGGAATGACCCATTAGAGAGCAGTGTAGGGAAAAGGGACCTGGGGGTCCTGGGGACAGCAGGGTGACCATGAGCCAGCACTGGGCCCTTGTGGCCAGGAAGCCAATGGTACCTGGGGTGGGTTAGAAGGGGGTGGTCAGTAGGTCAGAGAGGTTCTCCTGCCCCTCTGCTCTGCCCTGGGGAGACCACACCTGGAATCTTGTGTCCAGCTGTGGCCCCTCAGTTCCAGCAGGACAGGGAACTGCTGGAGAGAGTCCAGCGCAGCCACCAAGATGCTGAAGGGAGTGGAGCATCTCCCGTGTGAGGAAAGGCTGAGGGAGCTGGGGCTCTGGAGCTGGACAAGAGGACACTGAGGGGGGACTCATTCATGGGGATCAATATGGAAAGGGGGAGTGTCAGGAGGATGGAGCCAGGCTCTTCTGGTGACAACCAGTGACAGGACAAGGGGCAATGGGTACAAACTGGAACACAGGAGGTTCCACTTCAATATGAGAAGCAACTTCTTCCTGGTGAGGGTGTCAGAGCCTGGCCCAGGCTGCCCGGGGGGTTGTGGAGTCTCCTTCTGTGCAGACATTCCAACCCGCCTGGACACCTTCCTGTGTAACCTCATCTGGGTGTTCCTGCTCCATGGGGGGATTGCACTGGGTGAGCTTTCGAGGTCCCTTCCAACCCCTGACATTCTGGGATTCTGTGTGATTCTGTGACCATAAAATAAGATTTTGAGCATAACAATAGAGTTTCCTCTGCTAAGGCTTCTGGATCAAATCAGTACTCTCATGTTTACAGCTGTTATTTGAGATTCGTGGTAGCCCAGGGTGAGCAACTGGTTTCAGCTAACATCTTAAACAACCAAAATCCACCATAACAACCTCTGCTTAGACGATTTGAGCAACACATTAAAAATGCCACAACCTCATATGCCTCAAGAAGCCAGTGCCACTGTCACTCCAAACAACTCCGTACATTTTGAAGGCATAAAGTGAACCACTGCATGACCCAAAGCAGCAAAATTAAAGGCTTAGTAAATTGCCCTGGACCTCCAGCTGCCACCTTACCATGGATAGCAGGACATCCAAGTTAGGACTTCATCTTGGAAAGTGGATGATGGACAAGAACTATGGCAAAAAAATACTAAGTGGAAGAAGAACGCAGTCAGAGGAGCCACCACCAACACAGGAGTAGAGGTGTACAACAAAAACCATCATGAGAAACAGCTAAAGGAGGACCCAAAACCCTTCACTAGGTTTGAAGCCATCTGAACCAACTGCAGGTTCTTGTCACACACTAACAATCACAAAAGAGGTAGCAGAGAAAACGATATATTTCCATTCATTTCCAGAAAGCCCAAGTTTCCTGCCCGACTCGTGCTCTCTGAACAGTGTTCACCTGCCACACATCACCCATGTACAAATCAAAGAGCGAGCAGAGAAAGGTCAAAGACACCTTGCACACAGCACAGAGAGGTCCCAAAGTACCGCGATGTCCTTTGCCGACAACGTCTGGAGACAAAGCATTTGAATGGGACAGCAAAACAGATCCCAGAGTATATTCAGACCATCCTTCTCCAGAGCTGCAGGCCACCAGAACAGTCTTTGGAGGATCAATTTCTGTTTTATAAAGGCAGAGATGACATCATTTTCTGCTTTACTTTTTAACTAATTATTGCTGATTAGAGAATCAGCTGATGGGCTGTAAAACTGACAGCCTCCTTACTGCTGCTTATCAATTGCTTTTGCTCATCTGGAGTTCACGTAGGACCATCCAACTCCCCAAAATTGACATTTTAAATGATTCTGTTTCTCCAGCACTTTCTCACTGATCACTACAGAACTCCAAACTGTCTCTTGCTCTGCCGAGGCGTTCGTGGATCAAGTTATGTGTTCTCGAGGGATTTGCAGTGTGTCAGCCATCAGACCGAGCAAACTCAATAATAACTGACCTCAGAACAGTGATTCTAACACTTCTGGGCTCTTCTGCACTACAGATTTTAGAACCAAATGTCAAAATTCTGAAGGCCAGAAGACAGATGCATCCCCAGGAGAAGGTCCTATGTACAAAGTGTTTTTAAAAAGGAAAGTACCAACTGTAAAATTTAGCGCTTAGTTGGTGTACCCTCATCAAATCATAGAATGGTTTGGGTTGGAAAGGACCTTCCAGCTCCCCCAGTGTCCCTCCTGCCATGAGCAGGGACATCTTCACCAGCTCAGGTTGCTCAGAGCCCCGTCCAGCCTGGCCTGGGATGTGTCCAGGGATGGTTCAGCCACCACCTCTCTGCCCAACCTGGGCCAGGTTTTTAACACCCTCAACATGTAAAATTTCTTCCTCATCTTGTACCGTGTGAGGTACCATCACCTTTCTTCAGGTCTTGCTTTCCTGTGCTGTAGCCCAGGACAAGCAGAACAACTTTCCCTTCTAAGCCATAATTCACTTGCACAAGATGGGAAACGCTTCACACCTCAGCACTATTTGGGGAAGGAAGAGAAGTGCAGAGCTCTACATGGGATCCACAAAGCCACACGCCGTGGGTCGAGGCAGGTGGGAGCACCGTGCCCTGACCCAGCTGCGTCCAGAACAACTGGAGCTCCCTCCTCCATGGGCTCCACCTGGGGACGTCCAGTGGTCACAAAGCCACCTTTAATTTAAAGTCAATTTTAACTTTAGAAGAAAAGCACTTAAAGGAGATAGATTTCAAAGTGGTAGCTTTAGGCGAAAAGCACAAAAAGGGTTTCAAAGAGAAACAGTCCATGCCTGTGTCCACTAGATCTGAAGCTCTAGGAGCCCTTCATGGTGAGTCTGGTGTCTCCAGCTGCCCCAGCAGAACAATGTGGGCAGCTCTTCTGGCCTCCTGACAGCTTTGGAGGATTTCTTCTGTTCTTAACAATCCTCTTCCTGCTGACATGAGTTACACATCTTTTCCACCCATTCTGTTCTCCCTGACAAACCCCACGAAGAAACACGTAACTAGGACCAGGTACAAACACAGATACGGACACAAGAGTAGCTCAGCGTGTACCCATGGGCCCAGGGCTGGAGAACCAGGGCAGAAACTCCCACCAGGCACAAATTGGGAAGAAGAGAAGGGCTACACCACTGCAGCAGCACCTCAGGGAGAAGGAGCTCAGCACTACCACAGAGATGCAGCAGCATCTCCCATTCCCCAAGCACACCCAGCAAATGAACCCTTCAAAGATCCAGGTTCAGCTCCTTCGGCCTCAGATTTTCGATGTGGGCTCATACACATCCTTGGGTTCTTTTCTGCCTCTAAAACATAAATAATTTCCCTCCCTCTTAAGAGCACTGTGGGCATCAGCACATTGTAGATGGGGAAGGAAGCAATATCAAAAAGTCATTAAGGTCGTCTAGACAGAAAAATAAATGGGTCTTCACACAAATATTTACCTGATGGAATAAGATGGGTGAGTCGCAAGCAGAGAGATGGATCCCACCACATCCCCTCTTTTCTCACCTGCGTAGAAGTCCCATCTAACTCCTACAGAGGAACTCAGCTCGGCCACAGCGTCATCCTCCCCCTCACGGCTGCTTGCACAGACTGCAACAGCTTCAAAACAAAAGGCAATCCAAAGCATCTGGATGCGGTGACACCCAACCCAGACAGGCACTGCCAGAGAATGCAGAAATTCACATTTGTTCAGTTCTTCAGGTGCCCAGACTTGGCACTCTGCAGCGGACTCAACAGACTGCACAGAGGGATCCTCCGATTTGCATGAGGATCAATAAAACATAAGTTAGGGAGAAAAATCCTACCTTTTGCCACCCAACTTATTCCACGTCTGAAATTTTTAGAAAGACAGCCTTTCAAAGGTCTGAGAAAGAGAGAAGGTGGTGCAGGACAAAGGCTGCAAGATGATGTAATATTAAACATCAGGAATGGAACTGAACCCGTAAGTTCCGAAGCAGATCTCCAGAAGAGCCACTGCAAAGCGCATCCTCTGGCATGGCTCTGCAGCGGGGAAAGGACACCCCAGAATAGATGCTATTACACAAGCACTGTTAAAGCTACATATTGTTTCAAAGACTAGGTCTGTTTATTTCTTGTGCATGATTATTCCAGCCTATCCAACCAGAGAGGCTCACTGCACACTGGGGACAGCTTCAGCCGCTGGTCACTGCTTTCTCACTTCATCTACCAGTGCATCGGATAGACATCTCCTACCCTGAGCCGCCTCCTCCAGCAGCCAAGGTGCTCGGGTTGGACACGCAGCCGTGACTCCAGTTCAGACCTGCACCAGCTATGAACAGAGCTGTGCCTGATGGCTTCTGCAGAACAACCTCCTCTGTAGCCCCAAAGATCAGGGAAGAGCCCATGGCATATACAACAGCACCTTCAGCAGTCTCTAGACACCCTTTCAGACAAGTTAACCATTGTCCTTGCATGCTGTTCTGGGAACAGGGCTCCCCACCAGTGTGTTGTCCCCAAAACAGGGTTCTTTACCCGGTACATACACAAATGAGCCAAATTTAGCACGCAGAGATGAGGAATTGTTTATCACGGAGTTGTGCAAGTCTGGATGCTGGAATAAAGCCAGTATGCCAGAAAGAAAAGTAACAGCCATTATACACAAGATCTTACCACGACTCAGGGCAGTCCTGAAGAGCCAATCGGTTACGTATTCGCATACTGGTTACATAATCATTTTAGTGTATAATGAGCAATGTTCAGCTAAAGGACACTTTATCCAACACTCTTGAGATATGTGTTAAAGCAAGATTCAACTGATTGTGCGGGCTTCAAAATGTCTAAAGCCGCAAGGTCAGTCTCTCTGATTAGGTGCTTTGCCCGTCACTCTTACCCTTGTCAGACTGACCTTAAACTGAAAGGATTTTTTACATATCTTTAGGTCAGCAATTGCAGACAGGATTCATTCTTTTAAGTGGTAATGACAACATGAGCCCTCCAGGGACCCAAGCCAGGAGACACTGCATCAGCCCCCCTGGCTGGGATAGATAAATGTACCCAGATCCCTGGGGAGATATCAGAACCATCTTCCTCCAGTGCTGCATAACAGGATGTCTGGTGTGTGGGGACACACTTTGGAGTTTGCAAAACGCTGCATCTCTTGAGCATATTACAAAACATTGGCACCCTCGACCAGGACTGACTGATTCAGAGGCAAATCTCTGCCAAGCCATCTATCCTCGTGCTAACAATCCTGAACCAGGCAAATAGTTTAGGATGCTCAACAGCTTAATGCTACCTTCATGCTATTGCTAGCAGTACAGAGCTCACCAAGCCAGCCCATTGCACCCCCGAGGGCAGAAAATATGCTGCTGCTCTCATGTTTTCTTTCAAGACGCCACAAAGATCCTGCACCGAGGAAATGAGTAAAATGTGAACACAAAGCTACGGTTGTGACTCCCATCATAACCCTGTTTCTTACACACTTCTCCTCTGAGCACTGTCATGTACCTCTTTAATCCACCTTACAAAAGTCAAACAGAAAGCCTTGAACACTTATAATTATTCCCACCCTACAGCTCCTGTCCAGCCTGATGGGCTAACAGGACACATGAAACAGATCTGACACAGCACCCACCCAATACAATGTTTTTAAAGCAAGAGTTAGTGGGACAGGGAGATATCAGACCTGATGCAAACACAATCTGCCCTCCCACAGAGTTCTTGAAATAAGCTCTTTGATTCAATTCACAGGCAGCTAACAACGCTAAAGCTGGCTAGAAACAGCACTACAGGGGGAGAACCACTGGGTTAAATCAGAATTAAACATCCAGGGGAAGTGATAGTTCTTATAATACAGCATATGAAAGAGTTTTGGGGTTTCCTTACTGGATGAGCTTCTCAAAACAGCTGGTTCTCCAGTAGCTAGATACAGAGACCGTCTGTGTAGATGTGGTTTGGCTTGCACCAATTCCCACTGCTTTTGATGGGTTTTGGCTTGGAAATTGAGTATCCTGGGAAATGATCCCAGTGCCCTTAGCCAAGCTGGGCAAGTTCCTTTCCAACCTTTACCTTGTCCCACACCAGCTTTGACTTGCATCAGATGGATATGACACATATAAACACTGATAAGCTGTACATGGAATAAATTTGTTCAGCCATTAAACACAAGGCCTATATGTACAGTGGGAATAAACTGTATAAAGTTTTATAGAGGCTTTGCAGGCTTGTCTTGCTTAACGCTGCCATCATAGGGTCCCGTGGCTGGACCATATGCCCTTTAAAAATGCCAAAAAAGTGGCACTTACAAAAATGCTGCTGAAATAGTAAATGGGCTGCTGAGCAACTACCCAATGACCCTACTTGCTTTGTCCTCACAGGATGTATATCCCTGCACCATCTCATGCAAAGGGAACTGAAATTTCCCCAAGAATCTCATCCAATAAGTTATTTATTTGTCCACTCTTAGAGCAAGATGACACCAAGCTCTGGGAATGAAGGAGCAGGTCTGGAGTATTCAGAGCAGCTCTCCTCATTATAAAAACTCAGGCCACGCTGCCCGGGACCCATCCCAGTTCAACCAGTTGTCACTGGTGGATGAGGCTTCCTCAGAGATGAACCTGCTCTGTCTTCAGCTTGAGAGACATGTCCTCTGTAAGGGTAAAGGAATAAGGGGCTTTTTCTCTTACCCAGACCCTGGTTCTGCTGTTCCCACTCGATGGTGTCAGGAACCTGGTAGGACACCCCGGCCAGCTGAGCCACAGGGTTTTCCAGGCCAGCTATGGGCTCTTGGGAGGTCTCGCCTGGAAGTGTGAAACCTGGCAGCTCCGTGTCGCCCTCCATGCTTTCATCCAACGAATCCATGTCTTTCTCCTCCTCGTCTTCCTCTTCCTCCTCCTCCTCTTCTTCCTCTTCTTCATCCTCTTCCTCTTCCTCAGCCTCTGGCCAAGGAGACACAAAAGCAACATCAGGAAAGATCCCACAAGGCAGAAGGTTCATACATCTCTATAGGTGAGCACCAAGACAACCAGCTGATACCACTTCTCCAAAGGCAGAGCAGTGGAATGAACTCGTGCCTGTTTTCTAACAGGAAAGACACCCAAAGGGGTTAATTTGAAAGAGCTCCCCATTGTCTGAAGTTGCTAAGTAACAACGAGATGTTGACTGTCAAACACATTAGTGGGAAATACTGTTATTTTGCTTCCTAATAGTGGAGTACAAACAAGCATGTGTACAAATACCTAAGTATAACTATACATATAGATGTAACTACAGTGCTCCCTGCTCAACTAGTTTCAGCTCCCTGATTTCCAAGCTTGGAGGCAGCAATAAGTTGGTTCTATTTTTAACTTTTATGAGGCCTTTCACAGCTCTGAGAAGGACGCTGCTTTCCAGCCCAACTAGGGTCATATGGGTCCTCCTCCCTAAACAGCATCTCGCTTTGATGTGCGCTGGCAAATCACACAGGAGAACAGCGGTGATGGCCATGATCCTTCGCAGGTTCGTACCAGCACTCCTGTCACAACAGATTTACACCAGACACAGGTATGAGCAAGGAACACTTAGCTCAGCATTGGAAAGAAGGCGGCACCGCCAATACTCCACATGAGAGCAGATTAATGTGACGGCGAGGAAATCCCTGCGGATTCTCCACAAGAGCAGGTACCTATCTTATTCCAAAGCTGACCGCACCGTTAACATATGGAGAGATAAATATTTAAGGTATGTTTCTTTGCTAGAATCTAAAACGGCAACACAAGAACAACCATAATGGATGAAACCAAAGGCCCTTTCTGCCCGCATCCCATTTCTGACCACAACCAGCCCCAAATGCTGAAGAAAGACCGGAGAAGGGCACACATGAAGCCAGGCTTCCCACAGTGTGTCTTCCCAGCTCTTATGAATAGCTATCAAAGACTCAAGGCCTCTCCGAGCCACAATTTGCATCTGAGCTATATAATAGCTAATAATGAAGCTATCCACCATGAAAAGATAGTATCTGGAATAATGACATGCTTGAACTTCCCATAGTTAGTCTTTCAAAGCTGAAAATTAAAACATAATATTTTTTGAGCTTTATCTAATTTACACGAAGCTCTGCTCAGCCCTGTGGAAAAACTCCTTCCCGATGTACTCTATGAGACCTCATCACTCTGCATCTCAGCAGCGGCTTTAGCCAGGGGTCTAAGACCATGCTAAAAACTAACGATCCAGGACAATTGATGTTTGTTATCTAGATATTTTATATCTCTTGAGGTTGTACCTCATACAGCAATAAGATGGGGCAGCTGAGGTGCGACACCTGAAGGGGGTGCACGTATCGTACCTGCTGTAGGTAAAGCAGGTGATGCTTCACCCTTCTCCTTTCTGCAGCGGGATGCAATGTCATTCCAGCACAGCCGTTCCACAAAACACCCAAGAAAGAAACCGGGGAACTTTGGGAAAGCTATTTAGTTGGTGGCTTTTACTTAACCGGGGGGAGCTGGCCTCCTTTCTTTGGCCTCTACTTCACAGATTGGAACACCTAGAGAAATCAGTGCACGTTATAAAAACACAGCGTTAGCTGTGCTGTTACACGGCATCTCCTTTCCTTTATTTCAAGGATTCGCTTTAAAACACTGCATGTTTTCCAGCTCACCAAACCAGACAATCCCAATTGCCACCTTTCAGTCCAGCTCTGCAGTCCATACGAATGAGCTGCTGTTTGAATTTAGCTGCATCATCCTGCCATAGCACGGCTTTCAGTACCTGGAAAGGAACGATCACTCCTACAAACAATTATACCACACAGAGCATCTAATGGAGCTTACAGGGATGCAGTTAGCCTTTTAAATTCCCATTACATTTTATAGGCAGTTTCTGTCTTATAATGTGCCCATCGTTTCAAATCAGCATAAGAATTTTCTCTATCAAACGGCGTGTTTCCATACAAAACACGCAGCTTCTGTAAACCTGAGAACGGCACCTGGAGAGCACTTGCAGGAAACCTGCACAGACAAACTAATGTAGGTCTTTTGCCTCTGCTGGGAGCTATAAACATTCCCAAACTTTAATAGCAAAGACACAAAACAGCTAGCACACCGGAGAGAAGCAACACGAACAGAGCTTTTCCCTGGATAAACCAGGTAAAGCAGCCAAGAAAAAATAGGGATCAGATATTTATCTCTGAAAAACTAGTATGGGACAAGGTTTTTAGAAGCGTCTTGTGATTTTAGTGAGCCAAATCAGAGCCACCTGCCTGGATCTCGTGTTGAAGCAGCAGATAACCATCGCTGTACCTCTAAAGCCTTGCGGGCAGCCAAGCTGAACACCCAAATTGAAAGTGCCAAGACTACTTATCACATCTGATCATCACCGAGCTACATCTATCATCACACAGCCACAGCGTAAAGACATTAATAACATAGCCCTTGCAGCACAATGGCTGCGAAGGGAAGGGAAAGGCTTCTTTACTTCTTTCCTCCTCCTCTCTAGCTCATTCTCGCTTCTGAAAACAGCTTTTTAAACCCCCATCCCAAAATGCCAACAGCTTGCCTCGCTGCAAGGTGCAGTGCAGAGCACCACTTGGTGGCCACAAGGAGGAAGCTACACTTTAAAACAAAAATCCACAGACTTCACAAACGTTGCATTGCAGGGGCAGCCGTGGGCAGGGTGCACATAGCACTTGGTAGTCTCTTAAGATGGAAAATGGAAGAGAGCATCACACAGCTGGACCTCAAGCTGGAGGCGCGTGCTCCACAATAGAACCTTTCACAAAACTCATGTTTTCCTGCCTAACTTGGCACTTTGGGGACTTTCAGAGGCTTCAGCAGCAGGTTTGAAAGAAAAGAAATAGAAGAGACTGAACATAGCAAGGAGTGATGGTGCAAAGGCCAACAGGTTCACAAGGCATTTGGATTTTCATGAGCATTTGTAGCCCGTTGTGAACTGTCTTGCGTACCATGCTTCTCAGTAATATGGCAAAGGTCCATGTTACAAAGTCAGGTATTTGATATTTGATATCAGTGTGCCCAGGTGGCCAAGAAGGCCAATGGGATCCTGTCCTGTATCCAAACCAGCGTGGTCAGCAGGACAAGGGCAGTGATCCTTCCCCTGTGCTCTGCACTGGGGAGGCCACACCTGGAGTGTTGTGTTCAGTTCTGGGCCCTCAGCTCAGGAAAGAGATTGAAGTGCTGGAGGGTCCAGAGAAGAGCAACAAGACTGGGGAAGGGACTGGAACACAAGCCCTATGGGGAGAGGCTGAGGGAGCTGGGCTTGTTTAGTCTGGAGAAGAGGAGGCTTAGAGCTGAGCTCAGCACTCTCTAGAACTACCTGAAGGGCAGTTCTAGCCAGGTGGGGATTGGGCTCTTCTCCCAGGCATCAGCAATAGGACAAGGGGCCATGGGCTTCAACTCTGCCAGGGGAAACTGAGGCTGGAGATGAGAAAGCAATTCTGTGCAGAGAGAGTGGTCAGGCATTGGAATGGCTGCCCAGGGAGGTGCTGGACTCACCGGCCCTGGAGGGTTTTAAACTGAGATTGGACATGGCACTTAGTGCCATGATCTAGTAAACAGACTGGAGTTGGACCAAGGGTTGGACTTGATGATCTCTGAGGGCTTTTCCAACCCAGTCAATTCTGTGATATCTGGAGCCCAGCTGCAGGAACACTTCTGAACACCTGACACTGCTCATATCGCAGTTTCTGCTGGCAGCCACCCTTGCTCTATAGATCTTCATATTACCTATAAGCTGATTTTGTTACTCCATTTGCATGCACCAAATCCTAGGTCTTGCTTGTGATGTGCACACAGACCTACCCATGAGGGATGGGATCCTGTGTCCTCTCCCAGTGACACCAGGAGACTGAAACACTTACAGCCCAAGTAGATGTTTGTGTTGTCTCCTGCAGTTACAGTAATATGAGAGTATTCTAGGGCAGAGTTAAAGACTCATCTCCAAGGGTGAAGAAATCCAAAATCTGTCGCTCTTTGACAGACTAAATAAACCCTGTATTCTGCAAAGCAGGCTCTGCTTCACCTTCATTGAAACAGAAAAATAAAGAAACAGGAAACTTAACACCTCCCTGCTGTGACAACAGTACAACCTCGGGAAGATGCACACAGCAGGAATCCCAGAAAAATGAGATTCCCACTTCACATGTCAAAGATTTTAGTTTTGAAGGGCTTGACAACCTTGTAACAGGCGTTCAAATTTTCAGGTTGCGAGAAGCTGTATGAGAGCACCAAGAAAACAAGCCTGAGGCAAAATAACACGTTTTTAGTGGAGTTTTTGGTGGTTCACAGCTTTAATAGTCAAAGAAAGAGCCATGTTTGGGCTTCACTATGGGGCTCCACACTGATCCACTAGCAACAGTGGTGATACCCATAGGATGGGATTTGCTGGTTCAGGGCGGCACCTCCAAGTGTTGTCATTACTTAGAAGAATGAATCCTGCCTACAATTGCTAACCTAAAGATACGTAAATCCTTTCAGTTTAAGGTCAGTCTGCTCATGTAACAAAGAGTGACTTGTAAGACAACTAATCATGAACTACAGACACTTCTGACCTTGTGGCTTTAGACCTTTTGAAGCAGCACAATTAGTTGAGTTTTAGTTCAGTAGATCTCTCAAGACCGTTGGATAAAGTATCCTTTAGCTGAACATTGCTCATTATACACTAAAATGATTATATAGTGCAATATGCAAATGTGTAACCCATTGGCTCTTTAGGACTGCCCTGAATAGTGCTAAGATTTTGTATATAGTGCCTTTTACTTTTCTCTCTGGCCTGCTGGCTTTATTCCAGCTTCCAGCCTTGCGCAACTCTGTAATTAACAATATCTCATCTCCGTGTGCTAAATTTGGCTCATTTGTATGCACACTGGGTAAAAAAACCCTATTTTTAGGACAACGGAAGTGCCAACAGCCCATTCTTCATAGATGGCTCCTGTCAGCCCTCATGCTTCTCCCACAGCTGCACAAACGCATCCTCCTCCCAGGCAGGGGAAATCCAAACCCCACATTACCAGCAGCGCTGTTATTTGTACAGGCCATGGGGAGCAGCACCAGCAAGGCACAACTGTCAGGAACCTGCTGAAAAGGCAATAAATAAAGTGGTTTTATTCTTGGTACAGTGGCACATAAGCTAGAGCTGAAGCCACTGTTGTCATAACCTTGCTGAAGTCAGAGTTACATCAGAGCCTTTGTTTTCGGTTGCAGAAACCTTCACTGACGAGGGATGTTTCTAGCTTTAGATATTTCCTATTAATGCTTGCAAACATTTTTTCCTCCTTAGGTGATTCCAGAAACCATCATTTGTTGGGTTTCGCACACAAGAGGAATGCCTTGCTGTGCCTTGAGCTGTGCAAGTCTCATTAGAAGGTGACAGAATCACTCAATTTCAAACTAAATTCAAACTGGGGATTAAAAACAAAAACTACCCCCAAAACCAACCAAACAAACCCCACAAAACTAAAAAGGAGGTTGCAGGACAAAACCTGGAGTTGTCATTTTCTCTGTCTTTTCCCTTCCCAGCCTCCCTCACACCAGCCTCAGAGGACAACGGTGTCTGGTACCCAACAGTGCAGGGTCTGAATGTCTAGCAGCATCTCATGGGTGCCAAGAATATTATGATTAACGAGTGGGCAGCACTAATTGGTTTGCAGTGGTGAGCCCACTCTTTGCATGACTTCAGGGAGACACAGTGTGCCAAGAGCTCTCCTGTACAAGCACTGAGCAAAAGCTCCTGCAAGCTGAGTGGTGTAGATCTAGAACTTACCTCCATGAAGGAAAGCAGAACACTATGGAGCATGATGATGCTGATTTGGAAAGCTTGGACTCACACACCACTCAGCAAAACTCTACTTTTCAAGAAGTTGTGGCTGGCCAAAACACAGCAGAAGACTCATGTTCTGCTTTGATCTCTACAACAGCCCCACAGACACCAAACGAGGCACCTAAGAGCCATCATGATGTTGTCTCTTGGGGCAACATTTTTGGTCAAAGCTACCCCTTTTCTCCCATCTACAGGTCTTGTTATGCAACAGATCAACGGGATTTTTAAGTGTTAAATTACAGATTCCAAAAGGCTGGAGTGAGCAAGCTACAGGAGCAGTTGTATTAATTTGTGCCCCTGTTATAACTCTGTGGTATGAAATGAGGAATGATGTGAGTGCTGCAGGGATGCTGCACCAGGGTGAGAAGAATAACACCCACTTCACAGGTGGACCACACACCTGAGGAGGTGATTTCTTTTCCTCCTGTGTGTCCTGGAGCCACTTGCAGGGAAAGAGGGAGCAGGGATAGACTGAAGTGTCTTGTCCACCGTGCACCCCATATCTTATCTTCATCTACTTCACACCCCTACGGCAGCACTGGGCCTTGGTCACCCATGTTTTCATAGAGGATGGGAAGCAGGAGTGTAAATAATGACAGGATTATGGCCAGAGCTCTATGACTACCTTCTCCTGCCAGAAAAGGAGGAAGAAGCATTAAGAAGTCTCTGCCAAATGTTCTCTTCCAATGAGGTTTATTTTCCGCATTGCTTTTCCAACCACATCCGACCGCCAAGGCAGGAAGGCCTTCCTAGGACAACTCTTCTATTATTAATCTGTTGCTTTCACGTGATCGGTAACAACATCACTGTCCCACGTCTCCAAAATGCTGCCAAAAACAATTGCTTGTGACAGCTTGGAAAGAGACAGCTGGTAGGAACGTAGACAGGCTCTCATCATGCAGATGGCTTTCTGGGCATGGTGTACTGTGGTGGGTGAAGATACCCAAGCAAGTAGTGGGTGCAGAAGCTCTAAAAAGATCATCAGGCTAAACCCCTCAAACTGATGAGTTCAGCTAAGCCCAGCTGTGGTCACTGAGAACCCCTCTAGGGTATTTGCAGACTGTGCTGCATGAGCATAGTCTTAAAATGTTTTGTATTGGAAGGCAAGCCAAATCAAAGCACGGCCTGTCATGGGAATTATCAGCCTCTGGCCGATTGCACAGAGTCAAGGAAAGGGGCAATTGGAAAGAACACATCCCTTGGGTGGGATCCTACCACACAAAGCAAGTTTCAAGAGAAGAAAAAGTATATAGAATCACAGAATGGTTTGGCTAAAGATCACCTAGTTCCAACACCTTCCACTAGACCAGGTTGCTCAAAGCCCCATCCATCCTGGGTTTGGACACTTCAGGGATGGGACACCCACAGCTCCTCCAGGAAAGTTGTTCCACTGTCTCACTACCCTCATAAGTGAATAATTTCTCTCATGCATCTAATCTAAACCCACCATCTTCCAGTGTAAAACCATCACCCCTTGTGCTATCATTACATGATCTTGTAAAAAAATACAGGTTTATGGAGGTCACAGCATAACCTCCGTTCCTTCTTGCTGAAGATATAATTAACTTCAGCAGAATTTCACTGTTGCTAAATATTGCATTTAAACACCATACAGTTTATCATGACCTGTAATGCTTTACTCTTTACTCTTCTTGCCAAAGCTCAAGTCCTGCACAGGGCTCGCTGACCTTGCAAAGACAGTACAAGGAGAGATTCTGATCCTGATCATCACCTACTTCCCCCCAAATGTGAGGGGATTCACACTTGCTTCTTTGGTCCTGGCTCATTGCCTGTCACAGGGGATCTGAGGCACTGAAAAGCTTTTGGAGACAAAACAGAAAGGTAAAAGATATTCCAGCAGGGTCCGCAGGTCTGCTTCTGTATTAAGATCAGAAACAATCATTCCTAAGAGTCATGTTTCCAGCAGCATCCACCACAAAATTGCTTTCATACTGAGCCAGGGTGGAGAGTCAGTTATAGCAACACAAGGCTATTTTAAAACAAGAAAAAAAGAGAATGCTGTAAAATACACAGTATGGTCTATAGCAAGTTTGCTCCCTAGTTGGCTGCAGGACATCTCTCCCAACCTGAAATATGCAGTTGCTGAACTAACCAGTATAAAAATCAAGATGAGGAAGAGGTGATTTCAAGTGAGGGCATTCAAATCAGTCCAGATTTAATGACTACGACCTGTAATTAGACAGGGCAGAACAAGACTGATGAAGGCAGACAGTTTACTTCTCTCAACAAAACTCCATTTTCAAATGGAAAAGGGCTGTTGGTACAGTACTTTCTGCCAATCACAAAAAAATAAGCTCCAGCAGAGATGTTAATTCCATTTTATCTGACAAAAAGCTGTTTACTTCTCTTCAGAAGTATCCAATTCAACCACGCTGCCTTGAAAAGGAGCAACTAACAACTCAAGACTTAGGAAAACATTTGATTTCAGTTTCATCATCCAAACCCAGCACGGATCCATTGCAGATGACATAGATTAAGGGGTGGATCTGTTATTGTGAGCAACAGTCTCCAGGGTACCGAGGTTTCAGCTCAAGTTCTATCAGACACCAGAAGGAAAGATGACTGCAAACCTACCCCAATCACTTCTAAGAAAGAAGCATGAGCACTGACAAGTCCTTCATCTCCCTCCCGCACCCTCCACCATCCTCTGCCAAGGGTAATGCTTCTCTCCAGGGTATTTTTGTGGAGAAGTTCAGGACAACACTGCTGGTCTGTCTTTAGAATCACAGAACAGTTTGGGTTGAAGGGCCCTTCCCAGCTCCCCCAGTGCCCCCCCTGCCATGAGCAGGGACATCTTCACCAGCTCAGGTTGCTCAGAGCCCCGTCCAGCCTGGCCTGGGATGTCTCCAGGGATGGTTCAGCCACCACCTCTCTGGCCAACCTGGGCCAGGCTCTCACCACCCTCAGGGACAACAATTTCTTCCTCATGTTGAGCCAAAATCCCCCCTCTTCCAGTTTAAAATCACCACATCCTTGCACCCGTGGGGTCTGAAGTGTTGACGCCAGCCAGGAGGAAACATATCATGAGCTCTCCCCACATTTAAAGAGAACTTGTCATTAAAAATATAAGCTTATGACTCTTCCCAGAAAATGAGTTAAGCCAGTGCTCTAGTCACTGCCTCCTGTGCCACTGACAAGAGGGACAGCATCCCAGCCGCCCTGGGTACGACACAGAAACTGGAGAGCTAAACCAGTTCACAGGGTGGTTTGCTCTGGTTCCAATGCCCAAAGCTCCCCAGAAAAGCCCCTATCGCCAAACACCAACTCCAGCCATCCACAGCTCCCGAAGAAAACGCTTCTCACAAAGCCTTCAAAATAAGCTGCCACATACCTGCTTATCTGCATCCACCTCCCCAGGGCCCTGAGGGTGAGCTGCTTAATCCCCAGATTAAAACAAACACAAACTCATTAAAAACTCTCACCCACACAGTGCCATTACCTTTCAATAGCAACAGTAGGGGTCTTCTGCCGGTTTTTGTTTAAGCTTGAAGATAAGCATGGGAAAGCTACAACATTAAAATGATATTTAAGTAAACTCTAATTTTTTGGACAAAAGAAAAGTCAGATATGGTTAAAGATTCAAGTATAGCCCGGCCAGAGCAGGACCAACAGTGGGTCAGATTAGGAAATGTCACCTAACCTGCTGGAGGCAGAAGACCAGGGCCAGAATATCACAAAGGACAAAGTTACTTAAAGAAGTTTCATTCCTCTCCCAAAAAACATCATCTTTGATCAAATACTTTCAGAAAAAGAAATAAAGTGTGGTTTTAATGCAGAATTCTATCACACTTTCTACATTTTTGTGCTACAAAGGAGGAGAATTGGGGATGAACTACCATCTACTGTGAAGAACATGGAGGTCAACCTGAACCAGAGGGACAGCAGCTCCCATTTCAGTCACAGCGATAAACTGGGAGGAAAACAAAAGTATGTATAAACAATATTTAATAATTAATCCATTTTGCACGTGCTTTGTTTTGCACCTTCTGCTCCTCGCCAATTCAGCTGATATCTAAAGAGCTGGTGAGGAATTATAGTATCAGGCACATTAACCATGCTGGGTTAGGTGCCGGTCTTATTTACACCCCTACAAACCTCATCTACATTTCCAATGAGGTTACAGAGATTTAACAAGGCAGGTCTTAATCCAGGGTCCAAATAGCAGTCCCAGTCAGAGCCCTGATTTCCAGCAAACACACTGTTCATATCCAAAAAAATAAGACAGGTCCTTGTACTGTGACACAGCTTAGAAGATAAATGTAAGGAAAATTTGAAGAGTCTATGTACATGGCTACAAGTTCTGAAGTATTTTCTGAAAAGAAAGGCAACCACTGCCTTCACTTCTGAAGTGACATGCAGCTTAGATTATTGTATACAAGAAGAACAAGATGCAAGGCAAATAGGTATAGAAAAAAGAAGAGGACTAGGAGACCTCTTCTCACTGAAATTAGTTAAGATTCAGTTTCCTTGGAAAGGTGAACTTGAGTACACAGTCAGCAAACAGCAATAGGAGCTGTTTAAACCCAAAGACAAGTGAATACTGTAAAATTACCATGAGGTTCATAGAATCCCAGAATGTCAGGGGCTGGAAGGGACCTGGAAAGCTCATCCAGTGCAATCCCCCCATGGAGCAGGAACACCCAGATGAGGTTACACAGGAAGGTGTCCAGGCGGGTTGGAATGTCTGCACAGAAGGAGACTCCACAACCCCCCTGGGCAGCCTGGGCCAGGCTCTGCCACCCTCATGCCCAACAAGTTGCTTCTCCTCTTTCAGTGGAACCTCCTGTGTTCCAGTTTGAACCCATTGCCCCTTGTCCTATCACTGGTTGTCACCGAGAAGAGCCTGGCTCCATCCTCCTGACACTCACCCTTTCCATATTGATCCCCATGAATGAGTCCCCCCTCAGTGTCCTCTTGTCCAGCTCCAGAGCCCCAGCTCCCTCAGCCTTTCCTCACACGGGAGATGCTCCACTCCCTGCAGCATCTTGGTGGCTGCGCTGGACTCTCTCCAGCAGTTCCCTGTCCTGCTGGAACTGAGGGGCCACAACTGGACACAAGATTCCAGGTGTGGTCTCCCCAGGGCAGAGCAGAGGGGCAGGAGAACCTCTCTGACCTACTGACCACCCCCTTCTAATCCACCCCAGGTACCATTGGCTTCCTGGCCACAAGGGCCCAGTGCTGGCTCATGGTCACCCTGCTGTCCACCAGGATGCTGTCCACCAGAAAGTCTAACCCACCCCGATTAACCAGGAACAGATCACCTTCAAGAGCTATATGGTTAAGATGATCTCCCTCTAGAGCAGCTGAGTTTAAGTTGTCTATTTTCACAGTTATGGACTGTTCCTGACACCACACAACAGGTAGAGCATCCCCTGCTTTCCTAAAAGCTTTAAGCACTCTCCATGACAGCTAAACCGTGCAACCAGCTCACTCCCAACAAAGCCTTGAAGCAAGCCTAGATGACTGGAACCAGCCTTAGGTTGATGGACTGTTGCAGAGCAGGTTTGGATTTTAAGGTATGTGGTACATGAAAAATAGGATAGACACATCAGAATCACCAATGTATAATACTCTTCCTTGTTCTCTTCAAAGCACCTATAAGAGAGCAGCAAGAGCCATATTTGTTCCTCTCTCCATCTCAAAATCACAAGTGGACAGTCTCTAAATCCCAAATTAACGCTGCAATGGGCCAAGCTGGAGTTCACTGAGCTGCAAGGAGTGGGCATCATTCATCTTCCAATGTTTTCCTGAAGAGCTTTGATGCATCCAGGGTAGCATACGGGGGGGGTCTAACTGCTGAAGGGCTTCTCTGGACTTGTGGGTTGATCACAAGTACCTCAAGAGGCATCTGTCACTGCTGCATCTGGGCAGCCTTAGAAAGTAACACAGCAACATCTGCCCTACATGTCAGAGGAGGCTGGTCCTTGCAGGGTTTGATGAACACCAAGACATCTTCCCATTCTCCATTCCATGTGCTTTTCTTCACAATCACCACCACCCTCGAGCCCTTTCAGGGAGACCTTGCTGTCCAGGCAGGATGGTGGCACACAAGAAAACCAAGCTACGAGTGTGCGTTGACAGACACCGACCCACCCTCACCAACAGCCACAGGCAACAGTGCTGTAAGCTTGTCACATTGAACTGGCTTGTCACCCAGGCTGTGACAGGCAAGCCATCACTCCTGGCACCAGCCTACTTCTGTACTAACTGCTGGTTTGGGATTAGCACACAATGATGACATGACCTTCAAGGAACTCACGGAAAGCGAGCTAACCTACCTTCTGCTTGTCCTCAGAGCATCCCTGGATCACATCCTGTACAGAACCATGACAGGAGCTGATCAGATCACAGAATCATTTTGACTGGAAGAGACCCTCAAGATCAAACCCAACTGTTAACCCAACACTGGCAATAACCCACATCTCTGAGAACCTCATCTGCACATCTTTTAAACCCCTCCAGGGATGGTGACTCCACCACTGCCCTGGGCAGCCTGTTCCAGTGTCCAACAACTCTTTCCATTAAGATATTTTTCTCAATATTCAATCTAAACCTCCCCCAGTACAACTTGAGGACCAGCCAAGGGCACCGGCTGCTGCTGTTCTCTGCCCACCAGCTCTCAGCTAAATACTGCACAGATCTCACAGAGGAAGGAACATGGCAACCTGGTTGGAAAGTTATACCAGCCAAATGCCACCATGGTCATGGAGTGCAACCAACTCCACCCATAGGCACCACGGTGGACATTATAGCAAAGGAGTCCAGTCCAAATGCATTATGGTTTCTTTTCAAAATGCATTGGGAGGCTCACACAGTGGTCCCAAGTATTTAATCTGAATTAGATTATATCATTTGGACTCTAGACATCCTACAGAGAAAGCTGCAGTGTTTAACTTGCTAGGAAGATACACATTTTGGGCACAGGGACAAAATACATAATTAAGTCTCTCAGAGAAGTAAGCCTCATCCTCTGCCGTGTCCTCTCCTCATATCCTATAATCCCTTTATAGGATTTCTCCAGCTAGGAAGGGCAAGTAGAACCAGTCTCACCACAGAGTCAAGAGAATATTTGCTACCCAGTTAATCTCTCCACAGTCTAGTAAAGAGGAAGATAAACCCACCTTGAGACATAGTCAAAGCACCTCATGTTTGTCTGTGCAATTTAGTTTTTAAAATAGTTTTGCATCCAAGCCAGGTAGGGGAATGTACTGATGCAATTTACTGCAGGCAGTTGGGCACAGATGGGCCCCAAGAAACCAAGCTAGCTGAACAGCAGGGGTTTATATTTAATGATGAGCCAGGCCCTCAGCAAGACAAGTCAGGATGCCCCATGGAAGGCACTGGAGACCAGCCAAGCTCACTCAGCTCCTTGCACTTCTTCCACCAGTGAGCAATGCACAGCCTCCCCACAGAGAGCCAAGATCCCTCATTAGGGACACAAGCATATGTCTGCAACAGCAGCAATGTCTGATCTTCCATCGATGCTGGTGAGGCTGCACCTCAAATCCTGTGTTAGTTTTGGGCCACCCACAGGAAAGCCCTTGAGGTGCTGGAGCGAGTTGAGAGAAGGGAACGGAGCTGGTGAGGGGCTGGAGCACAAGTGTGATGGAGCGGCTGAGGGACCTGGGGGGTTCAGCTGGAGAACAGGAGCTGAGGGGAGACCTTCTGATCTCTGACCTGCCTGAAAGGAGCTTGGAGCCAGGGGGAGGTGTTGGTCTCTCCTCCCAAGTGAGAAGCAATAGAACAAGAGGAAATAGCCTCAAGTTGCACCAGGGAGGTTTAGATTAGTTATTAGGAAAAATTTCTTCATGGAAAGGGTTGTGAAGCACTGGAACAGGCTGCCCAGGGCAGTGCTGGAGTCACCATCCCTGGAGGGGTTTAAAAGATGTGCAGATGAGGTTCTTCAGGACATGGTTCAGTGCCTGAGTTCCATTAATGGTTATAGACTTGATCTTGAGGATCTCTTCCAACCAAAATGGTTCTATGATTCTGTCCTCAAAGAGCTTGAGCTCCCCCCCAGGCTGGAGCTTAGTAGATCTTAATGGGAAATCACCCCCAAACAGCTTGTATCTGGCACCATCTAGATATTCTGAGTGCAAGCACTAGGAACTGTAACTTGGAGGGAAACAGAAACCAAGCTTCCAAATGCTACTTCACCATGAGGATATGGTACCCCCAATTGCCATTATACAGAGGAAAAGATATTAGAAAGCAGCTTTGCAGCTCAAAACCTCCTTTGGTGCTTAATTGGGGCATAGGCTTTCTGCCTGGGGATGCTGCTGCCCAAGTGGTATTTGTCCCATTTTATAAGAAGCAGATTGGTGATGCCCAACACCAGGGAAAATCCTGGCTCACTGCACTAAGGTCTCAGTTGATCAGAAGAGATTTAGACCACAAAAGCTGCGCCTGTTGTCAAAAACACAGAGCACACCAGTGAGCATTATATCCCTTGGATGACAGGCACCTGCAGAGCCAGACCCCAGAGCCAAGAAACCCACAGCCTTCTGGTTGAGTCATCATCATCATCTACAAAAGCTGGTCCTAGTTACAGCCTGCATTTCCCCTTAGAGCTCAGAGCATGTTCAAGAACAGGGAGAACAGACCTGTTGTCGCATAAGAAAGCTCAAGTAGAACCCAAGAAAGTTGCAGCAGTCCTCGGTCATGTTTTTTTTAAATGCCTATCCAGAAATTCTCATTAAATACAGGGAGATCAGTGCTCATCTGAACCAGAAATCCCTCTTATCTCCCTGTGCAGACAACTAGGCTCCTAAAGGAGATCCCAGAGGGCTCAGAAACACTTCAGCCTCCTGAATCATCCTGCTCTTGCTAAGCAGGGACCTTATTTCTCAGCCTCAAAGATCAGGTTTACCCCACATGTGCCCTTCTTCCCCTGCTGCCACTCACCCATCATCAGCACCACATCCTTGCATTGCCAGATACATGCAGGATTCACCCTGACAAGGGGCAAGAGCTGTAGCTGGAGGACCAGAGAGCTCATGGCAGGATTCAAAGCCAGCAGCAAGACAAGAGGACAGGAGCTGCAGCACCTTGCACATGCAGCGGTGAGAGCTCCCAGCTTCTGCTGCCCTCTAAACTCAACAGGAGGGCACGTTATTGCTTCATGCAGAGAAAAGATGCTGATTAGCTGTTGTCTATGGCACCCTACCTCTCATCAGAAGAAAAATACCATCTGGCATGCCACCCCTGGAGGGCTGCCAACCTTTGCAGTAAAATACAAATGCAAGAGAAGGTCAAGAGAAAGGAAGGGGAGCAAAACAGTCAGAAAGATTAATCCCTGCCAGGTGGTGTCAGTCCAGAGCCCGGAGTACAAAACTGGATAGATGAGCAAGCAGAGTTTAAGTAGGAGAAAGAACAAGAAGCAAAAGTGAAACAATTCTCTGCAGGGAAGTCATGGATGAGCTGAAGAGATATCAGATCTGAGCTGCAAACCAAGCCCAAGTAGGATTTACTGCAACTAAACCTCTCTTTGATGGGTGGTCGCCCAAGTAGAATTTGCATCACTGGGCTTCAACTGCCTGAAGACAGAGCACAGACTCCAAAACCAGCAGTGGGAAAAAGGAGTTTAAGAGAAGGAAGCCCAGTTGGTGACACAAGGTTGGAGGAGCAGCAATGAGAGAATCACAGAATGGACTGGGTTGGAAAAGACCTCAGAGATCATCCAGTCCAACCCTTGGTCCAACTCCAGTCCGTTTACTAGATCATGGCACTAAGTGCCATGTCCAATCTCAGTTTAAAAACCTCCAGGGCTGGTGAGTCCAGCACCTCCCTGGGCAGCCATTCCAATGCCTGACCACTCTCTGCACAGAATTGCTTTCTTATCTCCAGCCTCAGTTTCCCCTGGCAGAGTTGAAGCCCATGGCCCCTTGTCCTATTGCTGATGCCTGGGAGAAGAGCGCAATCCCCCCCTGGCTAGAACTGCCCTTCAGGCAGTTCTAGAGAGTGCTGAGCTCAGCTCTGAGCCTCCTCTTCTCCAGACTAAACAAGCCCAGCTCCCTCAGCTTAGCAGGTAGCATTGAGTTGGGAGACAGTCTCAAAGGGATGCATCCCTTGCCTCTCCCAGTGTCACACAGGGAGTGTAAATAGGGCATCACTTGTCCTGGCAATGTTTCTGTAGCCACCTCACACAGGACATCATCCTGCATTGCATGCAGTGAGGATTTCAGCAGTCTGAGCATGTCCCCATGTCACCTGGTACAGGGGCTCTGCAATCAATGCACACATCAGCAGTTACAGGTGCAGAGCTGGACTCTACTGCTCCCTCTCCAAGGGAGAACACCATCCCTCCCACCACAGCCACTTGAATTTCAAGCATCCTCCATTGACACTGGTCACTTCTTGCTTCCTGTGCCTCCTGGAAGGGGACAGGTCGATCAACAATTTTATTAACAAAAACTATGCACACAGCTGTGTGCCAAAGAGCCAGATTGGGGAGCTCAGTGTCAAGGCAAGCGTGCCACTCCACACAAAACTGCCCTTTTCTTAGCCTTGGGATCAGCGGTACCTTCTGACTCCAGGCGGTCCAGCCCATAGGTCACAGCCGTGCTGATCCTCCTGACGGATGGAAGAGCTGTCCTCCTGACAGAAGGTGCCATTGGTGCTGGAGTTACCAGGACCACAGTTCTGCTGGATGGCTCCTCTGTCTGTCCAGACTGGGCAGCAGACAACTCACCAGCAACTGGAACAGCCTCCTCACTGGTGACCAGGACGTCTGTTTGATCTACAGAAGAGAGAAAGCAGCAGTTTGGCACAATATAAAACCCCCACCATTTAAGAACAAACTCCTCAATGAAAGCTTCACTCAGAGCAGAAGTTAAACTCTCGCCTCTTTCAAGACGTGCAAGTGACTCCGTTCTAATGAAAGCTGCTCCTCCAGGAGAACTAGCACAGGAGGTTCCCCTTAATGAGAACTCAGCCAGGTTTTACTTCCACTGCTTTGAGGTCTGCTAGTCACCACCCCATAGCACTGAGACCCCGGTTGAGATCTGAACTGAGCAAGAAATCTAATTGTTTATTACACAGATTAAAAATTAGTTGAATTTATAATTAAATCCCAGAAGCTAATTAGATGAAAACGCCAGAAGAGCCTTTTCTCCTCTACAAAGGGAGTTTAAGAGATACAACGCAAATAGTTTTTCTTCTTTTGCTGCCCTGCAATATAAATGTTATCAGAAAAGCTGCTCAGCAGTAGTTTCATCACAGTGATACCTTCTACTATAGAAACACACAAGCTCAAAGTCAGCTTTGTGCTAAGGAAACCCTTGATATACTCCCATCAAGAAGACATGTTCCTAAACATACCTGCCAAGGTGACATGAAGCCAGCAACTAGATGAACATGACTGCTGTATGAGCTACATCAACCCAATATGAACTCACCATCCCTCAATGGAAGGTCTCACACCCAAACGCTCACTGGACTCTTGCAAGAGGGCATCTACCCCCCCACCACTGCTCCCACCCTACCCTGATGAAATGTTTTCATCCTTCAGACTGATTATCAGGAATCTGTGACCACCTTTGGCTCCAGAAGTAAAAGCTCTCCCTCCATAAAGAGAAACTGGGCTAAATGCCTAAGGCCAAAAGTCAGCTTGCTAGCGAGGACAGATGTGGAGGTTTTGTGGTGATTTTTAATCTCTACTCCATTGTTATTTTGGGAAAAACAAACAAAACCACACATTCTGCCATATTTTAATGTGGTGGATCCGGTGGCACAGGCAGAAAGCGGTGGCAGCCTGTACTAGGCTAGAATAATAAATCACTTAGAATGTGAATGCTGTTTGTTGAGACTTCAGTGTCCAAGCATTGATTTTTGGTTTCAGATGTACCATCTCGTGTGGAAATAAGTCTCCAGTCCTTGAAGCAGATCCTTACCTTCTACTTCTGGAGTGTTCACTGCAGAGGAAGTACCAATTGTCACCAACATCTGGGTGGCACTAGGAGCAGCTGGCATCTGGCTGTCCTCCCCACTGTCCTCCTGGGGGAGGCTTGTGGCTCCTGTCCCCTGGGTAGCACCAGGCACCAGTGTCACCACTGACAAAGCAGCATCGAGCTCCTGGGCAGCTGTTGTCACCTCCCAAGTGACACCTGCAGCAAGAACATGTGTCAGTACCAACTCACAGCAATAGGACATTGAAGGAATACAACTCTGTGCATCAGGGTTTCCAGAGCCACAGCGCACACAGCAGAAAGATGTGGCAATATTCATAACAAATTAAAACAGCAGAATTAGTCCTCATTTTCTCAGTTGCCCCTTGGGGACATGTGCACCCACTGGGGAGCAACACCAAGTGAGTACAGCCCTGCAGAACCATGGTGTGAGATACGATTTGGAACACGTGAGGCTACCAGGGCAATGTGTTTAGTGGGCAGCTCTCATGGCTTTGAGATTTCAGCTTTGTAGAAGGGTTTATTTTTGTTGTGCAAGTCTTATTGATAGTGTTGTTTCCCCAACATCTGGGAAACAGCAAAGAGGGAACCTGCTGACAAGTCAAGTGCTTATAAATTAATCTAGAAATTAATCAGCCAGGTTTCAGCACCAGCATGCAATTAGCTTTCCTTTAACAGCAAAAGCTAGATCCTTCAGAGGCAGTGAGGAGTTAAAGACTAAAGGTGCCCAGCAATTAAAATAAAGTCCTAAACCTCATGTTCCTCAGCCTAAGAATGTATCATTGCCCAAGACCTGATCAGACTCCCTTTAGCATTTCCCCTACATTTTAAACACTGAGTAGAAACATTGTCATTGGGCTGAAGATGTCACCTCCACAGGTAAATACAGCACAAGGTGACACCGTCAGCTGTCTGGGAGGAAGGTTTGTCTGCTGGTAACAGGCTTGGCACCAACACTGGGCAGTCAGAGCCTGACCACGGCTTCTCTGCAGCAGGGGACAACACCAGGAGCTTCTGTCATGGAGCTCTGGACAGATCTGATCCGAGCATCCTCATAAATCACGAAAGACACCAGTTACCCACAGCCCACCAGTACAGCCCAGTTATTACTGGATTTAGGAAGCATTTACAGCCACCCATTGTCCCTGCATCTTCCACACTGACTGCAAGTGTCCACAGCTGGTAGTTGAGAGATAATGATCCCAGATGCTAATTAATTTACCCCCCCTGGAATTATCCCCCCCCTCCATTTCACAGGGCTTCCAAGTGAGCTTGTGCAAAGACCACCTCTTTGGGTCCTTGCACTTGCCATGTCAAAGAGTCACTGTAGCCATGTCCTCCTTGAAACCAAGCACTTAATCAGTTGCTCAGTCTGGGCTCCCTCCCTTGTCACAGGAGAGTCACACTGGAGGAAAACTTACATCTCTGGTTGAGGTGAGATTCCTACAACCAGACTACATCTGTCTCAGCTGCTACACGAACACCAAAGCTGAAGCCCCTGCTTTGGTAGGACACTGCACACATAGAGCATCACTAAGTTTTGTCAGAGACTTGGCACTAGCTGATGAAAAGACTCCAATTCACCACAGACACCCCCATACCCAAGCACCCACTTCGCCCCCAGGCTTTGCTGACACAGCCTTTCCAGTCTCAGTCCTCCTGTTTCCTATTGCGGCCACTATCTCTCAGCTTGAAGAACAGAAGGTGCAGCTCACCACAGTTGCTTCACATAACATCCAGGACCAGGTACCGCCCAGACTGCACCTACCTGTACACAGGGACATCGTGTGTAGGAACAGCCAAGGCTGGGCACTACTTTACGGATACTAATTAACTGTTTAGGCTGTTACCTCGGCACAAAGGTCCATACCCTTCCTGGGAGGGCAAAGGGGTGTCCCACCTTTGCTGCAAGTATCAAGATCACACCTTTCTCCACTTTATCCCCCTGAATGTAAGCACAGGTTTCAAAAGCATCTCTCCTAAACCTACACTTGTGCATGCAACAGGCAAGTTTTACCTTTCCATGAGCTTTCCAGAGTAGGAGAGAGATCAGACTGTGTATCTGTCACCACAGCAGCCTCCGGCTGGGACAGCAGGATGCTTTTCCCCTCCTCTGCTGTGACTGTGTTTATGTTTTCCAGCGAGTTGAGATGAGCCACATCCACACCCGTCAGGTTTGCAGTGTGGAGAGCATCACTGCTGCCCGTGGAAGCTGCCGACACCTCCTCCCCTCGCACCAGCTCTGTGCAGTTGGTCTCCTCAGCGAGCTCGGGAGTTGGTGGAGGAGACACTGGGGATGGCAGCACTCCTGCTGCCTCCTCTTCCTCCCCCCCAGCTCCCTGCAGGCTCTGGGATGGTTCTGTTGCTCTCTGGCTCCCTGTTACCTCCTCATGAGATGTGACTTGACTTACGTCCCTTAGTTTTGTGTCATCCCAGTCAGTTGGCATGGTGTCCGTAGGGCGGATGGTGACAGCGCCAGCTGTGACAGGCAGATCTTGTTCGACACCTGTCCCAGCTTCCAAGTGGAGGGAGACCTCGGTTGCCGTGAAGGGACGTGTCACAGCCATGGACGCCCATACAGCCAGGGACTTCAGAGGGCTCCCTGTGCGAGCTCTGGGCGTTCCCACCTCAGAGGTCACACTGGGAGCCGGGGGAGTTGGGATGACATGGTGGTCACTCGCTGTTTCCCCGCTGGGAGAACCGGGGAGCAGCGTGGGCCAGGGTGCAGCTGAGGGGTGCGAGCTGGTCTGTGCCTCCTCCTCAGCTGGCCCAGAAAGGGGGGGTGCTGAGAGGCCAGCAGAGCTGGGCTCAACTTCACCACCACCCTCCGTGGTGGTCTCACCAGTGGGGCCGCTGACAGACTCCTCCTGGACAGAAGGAGTCAGCGTGGTCACAGCTGTGGTCAGCATGGCCTTGAACGCAGCATCCTCATCCAGCTCCGATTTTGTGGGATCAAACTCCTCTCCACCTGTGGCAGCCACAGCAGAGGTGTGAGCACCCAGGCTCTGGCTGCTTGGGATGATGTGGCTTGGGCTTACGGGCAGCATTTCTCCTCCTGCAGTGAAAGCTTCAGTGAAGGGCATCTCAGAGGGCTTTGCTGACACTCCACATGGCTCTTCAGATGCAGTCTGCTCAGAAGGGTCCAGGTTATTTTGCAAGCTCAGCATGCTTGTTCTTTCATCTTCTAGCCCATTCCCTGCCCAGGGGCCATGCTCGACCTTTGTCATGTCCCTCTCCTCCAGTGGCTGAGATGCCAGGCATGGTGGGCTGGAGGACAAGAGCAGGATGCTGCAGGCGACCACACAGATGTTAAATCCTGTTGATCTACTCATAGCGGAGAAGAGATGAGCCCAGAAGCCTGCAAGGCTGTCAAGTCCAGAGTATAAGACCTAGGAAGGGAAAAAGGAACCAGGTTACACATAATCAACCACCCATTGACCCAGGACCTTAAATAATTGAGTGACAAGTTCCATGCATGCTGGTCTATGGCAATTTCTGAGCAGATCCTATATGCACAACCCAAGCAATGGATCCCTCCTTCTATTTGATTGTTCCTAACCTACCCAATGTGAAGTTTCATCCCAGACCAACCCAAACCTTGAACTGAAGCTCAAGACAGACCATGCCAAGCTCTCATCCCAGTGGCAAAGTGCTATGGTCTACCCAGTAGGCATCAGACTTGCAAGCATCTGAGGAGGATCAGCCTGTTGGTCATTTACAAAGTCCAGGACTGATGCTTGTCAGGGCCATACTGAAGTCTCAGGCCTGTTATGGCAAGTCCTGTTCTGTGCATTGACACAGAAGGAAACCAAGGAACTTGCACAGAGGACAAGGTGAGTCTGTTGGGCACAACATAGGACCAGAGCCAAAACAGAAGGCTTGAGGGCTGCATTAGTATCACATATCCTGTATGGGCTCCTTGGCCCACCAGAGAAAAGCTACAGCCCAGACAGCAGCACTGCTGCATTAGCACAGGTTTTATGCTGCACTGCACCATGGAGGCACTTCCAGAAAGTTTCACATGGATAATCACTGTGTGTTCCCAGAGTTTCCACGGGTGCTGAACCGGTAGCTCAGCAGCAATCTAGCCAGCTGACAGCCTGCTCTTGGCAGGCTCCGCTGCCTCCGGTGGCACGGCTCAGGCTCCCAGATAGACAAAACACCTCACAGCAGCAGGAACTGCTCCCAACCACCTCCCTTGGGCAGGTGCCCCGGTCCTGGGCTTGCTGCAGCACCACAGAACATCTCACCCACTTGGTACATGCAGGACAGCTGGTCGCACGAAGCTCATGCACATAGAGCCCTCCATCACACAGCCAGTCTGGTAAGCTCCCCTTCTCAGTTTTGGGGGACAGTTTGCCAGTAGCATGGTCAAGCCCCACCACAAGAAGCCTCCAACCATCACCGGCTTCACCTGCTTTGGTTGGCATGTTCTCAGTGCCAGTGAACCACTCTTATTAATATCCATTATCCCTCTGCAGCTCAAAGGTAAGGAAGAAGACCGGTTGTGAGACCACCTCTTAGTCTCTGTGGTAAGAGAAGCAATGGTTACCCTTCGCAGTCTTGCTCATGGGCACCAGGATGAGTCCCCCAGCTTACTAGACTCCTCATTCTCCCATGTAGGTAATTATTATTTGCATTTGTACACACACACAATGCAACAAGCTGCCTACTGCTTTGTTACACGTGGGTGTACCACTTCTCCATGTCTGCTCATGCACCCATGTGCAAGAGGTAACCACTGTCACGGAGAGAAGCATCTTCATAACACCACATTTGTGCTAGTCCATCTAATTCAAAGGCTCTGTGTCCTGCTGTTCACATACATTTGTCTCCTCCTCAACAGCATTAATGTGTCCAGTCAGCTGAACACAACCAAGACACCAGAAAGCCGGTTTGGTCACACCGATATAATGTGTATTTCCATTATAAAACAAGCCTCTTGCTGCACACAAGAGAGAAAGACTTCTCCAGCTGAAGACCCTTATGATCTGCAGGGCTGTCTGCGGCACACAAGACAACCTCAGCATTACCAGCTCAGAAAAACACAGCTCAGAGTCAGCTACCGCAGGCTCCATTAGCTGGTTGAGCCTTCGGGGCACATCCAGTCTTTTTTTCCACTCTCCCTGCAGCCCTGGTGCTCAGCACTTTGAGCTGCTGGAATAATTCCCCATCACAGGCCACACACATGCACCAGGTGCTCGGGGACAAATAGAAGCCACCAAGAAGCTGTTCACCAGCAAACACACCTTCCACTCTATCTTCAGTATCTCCTTTCTCTGAAGGATGAGTGGCTACTCATCCATCTCCTCTACCCTCCCTCCCAAAACAAACAGTTGAAACCTGACAATATTCAGCTAATTCTTCATGCTCTTTTGTAATTAAAAAGCACTAAGAGTATATTATGCAAGTTAAATTGATAGTGCCCAATGACATGCATCTGCCTTGCCATGCTGATGAGTACAAATTACATTCACCTCACACTCCTTTAGCAAGCGCCAATTCAGATCAGACATATTGATAACACCAAAATATAAGTTTGGCTCCAAATATCGTTTGTCTAGAAGACTCTTTAAGCTACATAAGTAATATTAGCAGTAGTTAAACCTAAACAAAACCCCAGCCACACTTGAAAAATAGCCATAAGATTTCTTGCAGTCATATACATCATGCATATGTATATACTTTCATACGCTTCTAGCTCCCAAATAGCCTAAAACATTCAGGATGAGGTTAGCAGAAACATCAAAATGTTCATCTGTCTTCCCAACAAGCTTATTCCATCCTTCCCAGGAATCGAGTGGCAGGGAATAAGAGGCAAAGCTGCTCCCTAAAAGACTGGCTTTGAGAGATCCATTAATTAAAACAAACCAAGAAAAGAGTACTAAGAGCCTTTCCTCCCTCTGGCTATTAGATCATGTGGACAGTCAGTATAAGCCTGATACAGGAGTATCCAGAGTATTTTAGGCAGCCTCATGCTGTTTCCCCTAGTTTGAACAGCACTGGGGACCATACTTTTACATTTGTAAATGGCAAAAATAGTGTTTGAGAATTATTTGCTCAGAAAACACCCAACAACTAGATCTAGGCTGGCCTAGACCTCTCCATTCAATAAAAGCTCAGGACAGTAGCACTGAGCTTGCTGCAGGATCGTGGCACAAGTTCGCACTTCAAAGAAGATTAGTCAGAGCTTAAAACCTACTCAGCTTTAGGAAGAGACTGGATTAGACTGTATAAACAGCAGTGACCTGGCTATCTTCTTAAGCAGAGTTTGACACCTTGCTGTAGCACTCCCACTTGATGCAAAGTGCTCCAAGTTTGAGTGGGTAGCTGGCTGCCAAGCAGTTTGTTACTCCAGCTGCACTGGGCTATACGTTTATCCTCCCATCTGGCTGGTTTTATGGTCAGTCTGCTCTACAGCCTCAGCCAAGCAATAAAACTAAGCCCTTCCTCTGTGGTAAGCTTAAGCTTTTTCCTTACTAGCCTGAAGCTGTAGAATAACTCGGTATTTCATGCTGCAGAACTCCTTGTTCCCAGATTTCACCTGGCGTTCTGAGCCAAAGCCCCGGACAACATCTGCCGAGCGCCAACCAGGCTCTCAGTAGAACACTAATCCTTGTTTTAAATAGGAGGCACACACAGAGGGCGAGAGACAACCCAACTGCTTCCTCTGCACACAACAACAAAGCCCAAGAGACGCGGTTCCCCCGGCCACAAAGCGGCACAACTGCAGACAGCCAGCGAGCTTCATCTTCATCATGGGACACAATAAGTGTCCTTTAAACACGTGGTAGGCTGGAAAGCAGCACAGAGGGCTGCTAGGCTAAAAACAAGGTGCCAAAGCTGGACATCTCCAGGAGCTGCCCATAGGGATGAGAATTACCTACCACTGTGGGTAAGTCGCCAAGCTGAGGGATAATAAATATAAATTAATCAGCCGCTAAAGCAGTCTGCAAGGCTCGGTTGGATCCTCTCGAACCAGGCTGCTTCCTTGCTCCATACAATTAGCACTAGCAATAACTATCAGAGCCTCTGAGTCAGAGACACTGATTTAAAGTCGGTTCCATGAAGTCTGATGAAACAAACCCAGAAAGAACCTCAAAAGGAACCTCATCTTGCCATGGCCACTCCAACGGGGGAGGTTTGAATGCGGACAAGCACAGAGCAGACCAGTTTCTCCCATTCAATAGCTGTTCCTTACACAGAAACAGGATAAACCCCCCTCTCTGCCCCAGTTGCATGCAGCTTCTCCCCAGGATGGCTCTTTATAGTTTCACCCAGCCAGTTTATTCAGAGAACTCCTAAGGAAACACTTTGCTGTTATTTTCTGCCTTTGGCAACTTCTGGTTGTGCTTTTCTTGAATCATTGAAACAGCGAGGGGATAAAAAGCACTGAGCTTTTAACTCACTTGAATTAATAACCCTGTTCTAACAATCCCTCTCCCAACAGAGAGGACACTTCTACGCCGAAGCTGAAGTGGCTGCATGCATCGTATAGCACAGAGCACAGGAGATTAACAGGTCGGCTTCAGACAAATCACTGTCGAGCCTTTGCAGAACACGGCTTTTCACACCTCCAAGTGCAAGCTTGATTATGGCAGCTTTGACTGGGTGAATAGTCCTGGATGCGCTCAGCTCCGCAATTCATCTGCGAATGCACACAGGCAGTGGACAAAACCACTGCAAGTCTTTTAATGTGAAGGTTTAGCCAAAACATACAAGTCAAAGAGCAGCCAGCAATCAAATGTGTGTTACCAGAGCGCTAATGTGTGCTATTCAAGCCTTATTAGTCCTGCTGAATACAAAAGCCAGCAGATAATACACTGCACATCTCCGACTCCTACTTTGGCACACAAGCTGAGTAAAATGCTTTCATTTCACCGTACATTCTGCCCTTGCCCAGTTCAATCAAGGGAATTTTAGAACCGATGAACAGACCTCAGCCAGTTAAACCACAGTGAAATCCCAAAGGACACAACTGCACACCGGCCACCAACACAGCCCAAGTCAGACAAGCTAAACTCTGCAGACACCACCAGGCATCAGAGGGGCACATCCTCCCCTATATTTGAGGACAGATCCTTACAAGCAAACAAATTAGATATTAATATTCTATAAGGCTAGCTTCCTACCAGTCCTAGCGAGGCACCTTAATACATAATACATCACCTCTGCTTCCAGCATTGGTGTTCCAGCAGTAGTTCTTCAATAAGCAAGAGACATGACATGTTTTAGGCATTATTCCCCTAGCCACTAAGCGATCGCTTGCTTTGTTCGGAACAGACCACCTATGGAAATCCCTACTCGGATTTGCAAGTAAAAGCCGTGTAGTTCTGCATGGCTTTCTGACCCCGTGCCAGGTCCCCAGCACCGCACAAGTCAGAGTTACCAAATTCCTAAGGGATTAAAAAGATTGAGAGGAATGGGGGGGGTAAGAATGAGGCCAAAGGGTGCAGCAATTTTCAAACAGCAGAAGGATGGAAATGCTGCTCTCTAGACCAGCTGGGAGCAGAGGGGTAGCATTCAGATTCCCATCAGCAAGAAACACTCCAAAATTTCAGCGCCTCACCTAACGCAGACAGCAACACCGCACAGCGCAACCAGAGGATCATAAGCCTCTGCAGATGAAGATTTACGATCTTATTAAATACACCTTGCCAGGCCCTTTTAGCTTGGGTAGAACCTGCTTGTTGGCCAGGGAATAGACTCAGGGCTGGCTCAAGGCTTGGTTACACCCGGCGCACCTGCTTGCGGGGCACACAGCCATCCTTTTTAGTCGTATTTCCAGGTGAGCTTAAAGACCCAGAAGTGCATCTTTTCCCTGCAGCCGCCCAACGCGCCAAGGGATCAAGTGCAACCGGCCACCCGGGGATCCCTCCAGCCCAAACCCGCCGCAGGACGGAGCGACAGCAAAGATCACCCCCCAACACGCTCCAGGAGAAGAAACCCCCCCTTCGGGATTTCCCAAAGGGGCACATGCGGACCCCCATCCCCGCAGGACGGCACCCACCCCCCTCCCCATCCCCCGGGGCTGCGAGGACCAGCCCGCTCGCCGGGAACAAAGAGCCGCGCCGAGGATGCGCTGCCCTGCGGGCATCGCTACCGCCAAAGACAAAACCGACAAAAGGACTAAACACGGGGGGAAACCAGCTGGGGGACGAGAGCGGTGGTCGTGGGTGACCCCCCGGCTCCTCCCCGGCCTCACCTGCCTCCCGCCGCCTCCGCCCGGTTCCGCGGCGACGCGCCGCGCTCGCCCCCGGCGCCCCACGGGCGGAGCGGAGCGGGGCCGCCCCCGGCGGGGCGGTGTCGGGGGTTTGGCCGCCCCGCTCCGCTCCGCCCGGGCGCCGGTTCCCGCCTCCCCTCGGTGGGTTTTGTGCTCCGGCTCCGGCCCCAGCCGCATCGCTTGGCACAGCGCGCCCGCAGCCGCCTTGTGCCGCTGAGTTTCCCAAAACGCAAAACAAAGAAGTTGCAGCACCCGAGGCTGAGCCTCAGCCCGCGCACCCAACTCTGCCCCACAAGCCGGGCTCAGGGTCTAACCCGAGGCTCCCTCTTTGCTTACAAGAAGAGACAAAAGCAAGGCCTACAGCATTGTTAGTAGTTCTCCAGCTATTACACATTCTGCTCCAGTATTTTCAGCTGTAGAGGTCACCTTCCTCTAATACTCGCCCTGCAAAGGAGGATGACTTCTTAAAGAGCATCCCACACATGCATTGAAAGAGCTTCCTTTTGTTGTTGTTGTTGCTTTGTTTTAAGTGCCTATTTGGCCAGAGAGAAAGAAAAATAAACAAGTTTTACTCCTGGTCTCCTCCTCCCACCTGTTTGGATTTTTTTCCACCAGGAATCCCACAGCTAGTTTAACAATAAAAAACATTTACACCATCAAGTTGTGTAGTGCACATCACCTCATCAAGCAGCTCAAAAGACCATACCTTGCCTCCAAAAAAACAGGAGAAGACACCAGCTTGGCTTCCTCTGGCTTCAGCCTGGAGTTAAGGGCTCCATAAAGTCCCAGCTGTGCACACACAGGGTTTTATACCTGGTCTCGGGCAATGAGTCGCTCAGAGAGGAGCTGCAGCAGGTGCAAAGCGTTTGTGCAGGCAGGGACAGGTGAGAAGAGCCCCAAACTAATGAACATTCAAAGGAGGAGATGGAGATCTGCTGGGGGTTTGCTAGGAGGGAACAGGGGGAGGATATAGGAGAGACAAAATCTTGACTTTGTGAATGTCCTCTACCACATGAACCACATTAGAGAATATCTCTTTACCTCTAGTTATAATAACTCATAAAATTAGGTTTGCTTGTTTTTTCATCCATGTAACAGAGTAAGATTTAACCTGCTTTTAGCTGTCAAACACTGGGCTCTCTAGAAAAACAATGTCCATTTGATAGGACAAGCGGTGATGGTTTTAAACTAAAGATTCAGGCTGGACATGAGGAAGGAATTGTTGTCCCTGAGGATGGTGAGAGCCTGGCCCAGGTTGGCCAGAGAGGTGGTGGATGCCCCATCCCTGGAGACATCCCAGGCCAGGCTGGACGGGGCTCTGAGCAACCTGAGCTGGTGAAGATGTCCCTGCTCATGGCAGGGGGGGCACTGGGGGAGCTGGGAAGGTCCCTTCAACCCAAACCATTTGATAATTCTATGAACATAACCTATTGAGGAAAACCAAGATATTCCTCATCAATAAATTGTTCTTTTTTCCCCGTTTGTTATGCTCCCGGAAAAAAATGTTTATACTAGTGGCTTGTTCCCTCTGCTAAACTTACCTCAGTGTTTCACCTATCTAATTTCAGAGAAATCGAGTGTTTGCTACTGGATTTCAACCAAACTGGAACCAACCCAATTCATTTTGATAGCATTCTGCATCCAATATTCAAACTTTTAAAAGCCAGATTTGTTGTAGGTCAAGGCAATTTCTTTCGGAGTAATATTGCTAACCTCTGCATAAGTTGAAAATAAAGTGTAAAAATGCCTGTATCAGCAATAAAGGCCATCATTGGCAAAAGGCATCAGAAAGAGCTTCGGAGTTAGGCTTGGTGGAGCAAATGGTCAGACAGAATGATGTCCCATCTGGCTTTGCATCTATGAGTTGTAAAATCTGGGGAATTATTCATAAATCAATGTGTCTGGTGCTGCTGCTTCTTTCTAAATATATATATATATATATAAAAATATGTGAAACAAAGGATGTTTACTCTCTCCTCTAAGGGACACAGAGCAGAGGGGAAAGGAAAAGGTAAGAGCTGCATTTTTGTGGCCATTTGAAACACCATTAACCCCCAGCTTAGGCACCCAAACCTCGCCGCGGGTTCATCCACTGAATTCTTTCCAGCAAACCACAATCAATGAGGGCTTATTTTCCAACGCAGCGCTGCACACATTGTGGCGGGTCAGGCATTGATTCCCAAGCTGCTCAGCCATCCGTGTGCGGGGACATGGGCAGGAAAACAGGGACCCCCCTGCCAGAAATTAGAGCCCTCGGTGACGAGTCCACCAGGCTCAGCATTAGCAGCTACAAAATCCACCCCTTCCAGTTGACCTGGGATTCAGAATGAGGGGTATTGATTTCAACCTCTTTTCTATCCAACCTTTAAAATGATCAGGATGTGTAATTAAAATGTAAAGCGTGTGTAAGTGATGCTCTGCTGTTCTCTTAATAGATTGGAGAGGTTTTTGCTTCCCCCTTGTCATTGACTGACTCTGAACCCAGATGGGCCCCGTGTACTCTCAAGGTTAAAGATTTCACTGGTAATCACGGTAACCAAAATAGACAGTTATCTGTGTTTTCTTCCGTATCTGAAATTGCAAATTCCCCATACGCTGCAAGTTTCTCTACCCCGCATCCCCTGCCAAAATCACGGGCTTTTGCATTATCGACAACAAAAAATCTGCAGAGTGAAAGAAGGAGGCTTGATGGAAGAGGCAGAAATCAGAAATCACTTGAGAGCATTGCTTTGTTTTTCATTTCTATGCTCTATTAATTGGAAATACTAATTTCTAACTGGGCTCGGTATCCTGCAGAGCGTATCTATAACCAAGTAAAACGGGCCCCACTTCCACAGCAAGGTAAGAAACGTCCATTCCTTTCCCTTCTTGTCAGTGCTCTGGTTCGAGACATTTCAGTGCGAGCCTCTGCTGGCCTCGTCCTTCAAGGAATGCCCTCGGGTGAAATTCGGAGCTTAAATTCTGATGTAAGCTGGTTTATTCTTCCATGCGGGTAGCGTAGGTGACAAAAAGACCGCGGGACTCATGTCCCATTCCTGCCTCTGACTTGTTAGATGATTTTCCAAACCAAACGGCGCTGCTCTCCGCATTCATCTCCCCTGCCATAAAATGGAAATAACGATACCTAACTTTTGCCACACTCCATTCTATGATCTCTGTATTATTATAGCAGCAAACTCTGCTCTATAAATTAATAACATAATGCAATACAGTGCATTTCTTTAAAAGGTGGTATTCCTGTTGCAGCTTATTGCGCAAACTAAAAAGCCCTAATGAAGAGACTGAGCCACTTAAAAATACTCATGAAAACACATTTTGTATGTATAAAATGAACTAAAAAATCATTGTCCTGACATCAGAATACTGCATTTTATGGTGCTACTCCTGGCATCTGTGATGAGATGGTATCAGCTCTCCTAAGTATGTCAGGACATGCCACAGAAGGTAAAGGCAATTTTAAAATAGTTAACATTAATTTTGCTCCTGAATGACTTTCCCAAATTGGATATTTGGGACACCCAGCACATAAATCAGTGCACATCTCCATCTGTATTTGTGCTTTACAATTCACCTTTACAACAGCTGGTAGCACTTGTTTGAAGGGGACCTGTTCTTCCCATTGAACAGCAGTCATTGGAATGGAGGAGCAATGAGTCTAATTCAGGGAAAGTGAGAACAGCATCCCCTCTTACAGAGGGGAAAATACATTTAAAACAAGTCCACTTTGAAAAAGATACCAGGAAGTTTATGGCCAAGTAATTATTTCAAATGTAATAATGCCACAGATGACCAGATTCCATTTTCCTCTGCCTGCAAACATGATAAATGCCATCTGCAGTCAAAACGAAATCAGAGAATCCCAGAATCCCAGAATGTGAGGGGTTGAAGGGACCTGGAAAGCTCATCCAGTGCAATCCCCCCATGGAGCAGGAACACCCAGATGAGGTTACACAGGAAGGTGTCCAGGCGGGTTGGAATGTCTGCACAGAAGGAGACTCCACAACCCCCCTGGGCAGCCTGGGCCAGGCTCTGACACCCTCACCAGGAACAAGTTTCTTCTCACATTTAAGTGGAACCTCCTGTGTTCCAGTTTGAACCCATTGCCCTTTGTCCTGTCACTGGTTGTCACCAGAAGAGCCTGGCTCCATCCTCCTGACACTCCCCCTTTCCATATTGATCCCCAGGAATGAGTCCTCCCTCAGTGTCCTCTTGTCCAGCTCCAGAGCCCCAGCTCCCTCAGCCTTTCCTCACACGGGAGATGCTCCACTCCCTCCAGCATCTTGGTGGCTGCGCTGGACTCTCTGCAGCAGTTCCCTGTCCTGCTGGAACTGAGGGGCCACAGCTGGACACAAGATTCCAGGTGTGGTCTCCCCAGGGCAGAGCAGAGGGGCAGGAGAACCTCTCTGACCTACTGACCACCCCCTTCTAACCCACCCCAGGTCCCATTGGCTTCCTGGCCACAAGGGCCCAGTGCTGGCTCATGGTCACCTTGCTGTCCCCCCAGGTCCCTTTCCCCTACGCTGCTCTCTAATAGGTCATTCCCCAACTTATACTGGAACCTGGGGTTGTTCCTGCTCAGATTCAAGACTCTACAGTTTCCCTTGTTATATTTCATAACATTTTTCCCTGCCCAACCCTCCAGCCTGTCCAGGTCTCTGGATGGCAGCACAGCCTTCTGGCGTGTCATCTTAACAGAATCAAGCTGTGTTCCTGTCCTTTGCCACGTTCCTCACTGCTGGCACGAACAGCAAAACTCTGCAAGGCCAAGAGATGCCAGGGCAGCCCCTCTGCTGGCTGCGATTGAGAGAAATCAGCCCTACAAGGAGACACAGGACCCACCTTCTGCTGCCCCAGCCCTCGCGGTTCTGCAGCGCTCACAGAGCAGGAGAGCCGTAAGAACTTATTCTTGTCACCGCAGTCAGCAGATATGACTTGGATTGCGCGCAGCGACCAGATCTGCTGAGTAGGAAAGTGCCGTTTTTACAGCACCGCTTTTCAGAGGAGAAACCAGGCTTGTGCCGGCTGCTCCAAGGTCGCGATTGGCTGTGCTCGCTCTGGGAACGCAGCCCGGGAGGACCAGCGTTCACCTCCACGGCCGCATCGCAGCATCCTTTAGCAAAATCAACACAGGTAATACCGACGTACACCACCTAGTGCAATTTTCCCAGAAATAAAGTGCTGAGGAAGCCATCCCTATGCATATTGGAACCTCAGCTAAAATGTGAACCACCTGTCAATTCCCTGTAGCGCTCGGATATTTTTTCCCCCCGTCCTACATACTCCGCTACAAAATTAGGCTGACAATAAAAGAGGCGCTTGACACGCCACCCCAAAGCAAGCTAAGCCTAACCACTGTTCTGGCATTAAACCCTCTGCTTCTCCATCATCTTAAATACTTGTTCAGATAATACCCTTTGAAAACTTCAGCTTTCTTTTGCTTCTCAAAATGTGGAAGTCAAACCGAACCCCTGAATCCACAGGTTTTAAATAAAGGCAGTTTCATGCTGAAACTCCACCACTCACTAAACTAACACCGCGGGGCTGAAAGTCCCCAACCATAGGGACAAACGGGGTCTTTGCCGTGGGTGACCCACTGCATCAAGACACCTGAGTGGGAGGTGAACTATGTTTTAGCATGAAACAGTGATGCTCTCCATCCGGACACCACCAGTGTTTTCATTATTCCACTTTCGGGGGATTTTTAGGGTAGTACAAACAACTTTTGGGGGTGGTTATGAGCAGAGAAATACACATTTTTGTGTTGGAAATATTCAGACCAATGACACTGAAATCCTACAGCAGGACCGAGGTTAAGAAGAACCCCAAGCAGCAGAAAGACAACAGGTTTTCTTGCTCTTTCTCCTTTCAGAGCACTGATAAGTGGATCCCCTTGAACCCATGTGCTGGAAAAAGATGAGGAAACACTCTGTGAGCTACAAGAGATCTCTGAGAAATGGCTCTTTTATTACATCTAAAGCTGGGCCTAAGCAGACAACTACCTGATTTTGTGAGAAAACCGGGGTGCGTGCCTCAGTTAGCCTGTATATAGGGATTATAGAGGCTTAAAATCAAGTCCACAGACAAAGCCACCCGATGTGGGGACACCAAAGAGTGTTTATTTTATGACCAAGAGAAAATAAGAACGCCTTGCTGTTGAAATATGCATAGGGTTGAGCCGAAATCCGCGTCTCTGCGGGGTTCCGGGGAGGCATTTCGGCATTAAAGGGAACAGAATAATACGAGCTGGGCGCGATGCGGCCCCGCCGGAGCCGCTCGAGCTTGCAGTGTTGATGCTGCAGGACACATTCTTTTATGTTTGCAATGTTTGCAAGTGCACTGCAGGGATTAATTCAACTGAGAGCTGCCGGATTGCAGCACTTGTACGGAAAAAGTCGTTTTCTTGATGAAAAATGTTCCCTTTTAACCCTCCGGGTAGTTCTGTAGCTGCCACCTCGAGGTACCAGCGTCGCTTCCACCACCGCTCGGTGACAATAACGCGTCCGCAGGAGATTTGAAAAGGGTTTTTGCTGCCAGTGGCTTGAATACCAACAGAGTCTTGAAAGAAAAGAAAGGAAAAAAAGGAAAGGGCTGCATTAGCCAAAATCAACGGTTCTATACATCTGAAATAAACTGAAGAGTTTTCACTGGTTTCAATGGGCTGCTCTTCATCCCTTGTATTTTTACAGAGTTATGCAACCTCTTCTTCTCTTGGCAGAGGACACCACTGCTCCCAAGAGTTACAGGAACCAGCTGCATTTGGGGAATAATTGTTTTCTTGTATAGGGAGACCCTGCTTTTTATTCCCCTCGGCTTTCTACTTACTAGCTGCCTTAATTATCCCGCCATCTCCTTACACTGTGAATAATTCTCTTCATTTGTATTGTTATTTTGAATGTATTTATAGCCGGATTCTTACGGGTTAGCATCACCATCTGTTTCTTCAACAGTTACATATTCGGGGGAGCGCAAGCGCTTTGCACATTATGCAAGTGGCTTCCTTGATTAAACCCGCACGGCGTGGATGGATTTTGTTATGAAACCCTGGCACATCTCTAAGTCTCTGGCTTCTGTTATCAATAACTGCTCGGCTCTGGAAAGACCATCCATTAAATTAAGCCACTTTTAAGCTGCAGCTTGCATTTCAGAACTCATGTTAACTGTGATTGATTAATCTAATTTAAGAAAAGATTTCCGATGGACTATAAAGACGCTGATGTGATTAGCAGCAAACTCTTTCCCAATCAAGCAATAATACATTTAGGAGGAAGCAATGGGCTGTGTATATCAAGGAGAGCCTGTGATTTTTTAAAAATATATCTATGTAATTATTTTTACATGAAAAGCTGCATTTAAAACATAGCATTGTAAACATGTCATTATGGCACAGGAAGGTACCATATACAGGTGGACCAGCTGAACCTTAGAAATGTCCGTTGTTGGGGAATCACCACTTCCCTGGAGACATTATTCCAATTGCTAATTGTTGTCATTGTGAAAAATTCTCCTCTTGTGTGCAGTCGGAATTTCCCCAGGAGAACCTGGGAAATTGTGGGATTGTTTCCTTGACAGAAAGCCCAAATCAAGTTTCTTGAATAGAACTCCCAGCTCAGTCAGGTGTGACTCTAACTGAACACGCATTCTTCGGGATATTGCTCAAACACGGCAGAGCTAATGCTCTGTTGTGAGAATTACATTTAAACACATTTTCAGGCATCGTTGTTTTCATATGATTTAAAGTTCAGCTGTATTTCCGTATTCTGGAAATACTAACCATTAAAAAAAATAGTTTTAAAAAACATTAAAAATATCAAACCGCACAAAATCATACGGCAATTTGAACTCTGTGTCAGAGTGTTTAATTGCTACAGGGTTTTGTTTGTTTATCTTTTGATGTGTCAGCATCCTCTGCTGCTGCATTGGCAATGATTCCTCCTGCTCCAGAACGCACGGGAGATGGGTCGTATGAAGAGTGCATGGTGAGGTGTGGGATGGCATCTGAGGGACACAGATGAGATGTCACAGCTTTACGAGGGATACAAGGGCTTTGCGAGGAGTGTCCCACAAGATTCTCACCGCAGAGTTCACCTTCTTCACACCTTTCTTGCATTCCCTCTGCGCTGCCTGTATTTCTCACATTTGCTCCAGATCATAGAATTGTTTTGGTCCACTTTAAGATCATCAAATCCAACCATTTACCTGGCACTGCCAAGTCCACCTCTAACCTGCGTCCCTGAGAACCTCATGTCCGTCTGTCCAGCCCTCCAGGGATGGTGACTTCAGCACTGCCCTGGGCAGCCTGTTCCAATGACCCACAGCCCTTTGGGGAAGAAATTGTTCCCAGATCCAACCTCAACCTCCCCTGGCGCAACTTGAGGCCGTTTCCTCTGCTCCTGGCGCTTGTTCCTGGGGAGCAGAGCCCGACCCCCCTGGCTCCAAGCTCCTTTCAGGCAGTTCAGAGATCAGAAGGTCTCCCCTCAGCTCCTGTTCTCCAGCTGAACCCCCCAGGTCCCTCAGCCGCTCCATCACACTTGTGCTCCAGCCCCTCACCAGCTCTGTTCCCTTCTCTCCACTCGCTCCAGCACCTCAAGGGCTTTCTTGGTGTGAGAGGCCCAACACTGACCCCAGGGTTTGAGGTTTGGCCTCCCCAGTGCCCAGCACAGTGGCACAATCGCTTCCCTGGTCCTGCTGGCCACACTATTCCTGATACAAGCCGGGATGTTGGTGGCCTTTTTGGCCACCTGGGCACATGCTGGCCCATGTTCAGCTGGTCCTTGACCAACACCCCCATGTCCAGACAGCTTTCCAGACACTCTTC
Source organism: Nesoenas mayeri (assembly GCF_963082525.1). NCBI lineage: Eukaryota > Metazoa > Chordata > Aves > Columbiformes > Columbidae > Nesoenas > Nesoenas mayeri. The sequence continues at coordinate 2,933,901 of NC_137548.1, read as the reverse complement.
CCCGAGCCTGTAGCGCTGCCTGGGGTTGTTGTGACCCAAGTGCAGGATCTGGCACTTGGCCTTGTCGAACCTCATAAAATTGGCCTCAGCCCAACAATCCAGCTGATCCAGATCCCTCTGTAGAGCCTTCCTACCAAGATAATACCGAGCCCTTCCAGGATGCCCCATCTCCTCCAGCACCTTCAGCCTCCACTCCTGCTCTGCACAAACATGAACCTTCTTCTCCTCTTCTTTCTCTTTCTTTCTCTTTCTCTTCTTTCCTTCCCTTCTCCTCCTCTCCTCTTCTTCTCCTCTCCTCTCCTCTCCTCTCCTCTCTCTCTCCTCTCCTCTTCTTCTCCTCTCCTTCTCATCTCCTCTCCTTCTCCTCTCCTTCTCCTCTCCTTCTCCTCTTCCTCTCCTCTCCTTCTCCTCTTCCTCTCCTCTCCTCTCCTTCTCCTCTCCTCTTCTTCTCCTCTCCTTCTCCTCTCCTCTCCTTCTCCTCTCCTTCTCCTCTCCTCTCCTTCTCCTCTTCCTCTCCTCTCCTTTTCCTCTCCTTCTTCTCTCCTCTCCTTCTCTTCTCCTCTTCTTCTCTTCTTCTCCTCTCCTTCTCTTCTCCTCTTCTTCTCTTCTTCTCCTCTCCTTCTCTTCTCCTCTTCTTCTCTTCTTCTCCTCTCCCTCTCCTCTCTCAATGCCACTTTGTGACCCAGGTGACTTTAGGGACAGCAGAAGGGGGGAAGGCAACAAGGCCATGACAGGAGCAGAAGAGAGAAGGGTTCTGCAGAGTCCAACAACCGGCTAGTGCAGAGGTTTGCTCAGGCGACAGAGCAGATGGCGGCAGCAACAGCTTTCGGTGTCTCACCTCGCTCCCACTTGCCGTCCCACTCTCCCACATGCCTCCACCTTCACGGATCCAAAATAGAAAGTGTGGATGTGGGACAAACAGCACTGCCACCACCTACGCGAAAAGTACAGCGTCTAAAGCTGCCAGCAGCGGCTCACAGCTCGGGGAGCAGGGGTTCTGTGGCAACAGAGCTCACCCGTGTGACAACAGCCGACCTTGAAACCTTCTTGCTTCATCAGAGGCACTTCAGGCTCTTTGGTTTGCCTGTCTGGCAACGAGCAAATGTCCAGACCCAGCTCAGCAGCTAATAGCTTTTTAAATATTTGCTTCCTGAAGAAGAAATGGGTCCTGCGCACTGAGCTGATATAAATACCCCGTGACAGATCTTTTGGGCATGTGATCAGGGCCAGAGTTACAGTCCTGGGCACACATAAAAAATCCCTGAAGAGCAGCTGGTTCTACAGGCATGGTTGTCACAGGGAAAGGAGGAGGGAAAGCCCGCTGGGGTTGGTGGGAGTGGGGGAAGCATTGCCTTAGCAGTCTCTTTCTCAAGTGACCCCAAATTTTCACTTCCAGTAGCCAACATCTCTCATAAACTCCACCAGCATCACAAACAATATTCATTAGAACACCTTTTATTGATTGAGCCCTTCCTATTAATAGAGTCCAGCTGTTATTATTAACAGCAGATAACTAATCACACATTTCACTCATGCACACATGCTCTCATAGTTTTCGGTACGTACTCTTCCTCTGTTCCGTGTGTTTTTGGGTAACTGTCTCTCCATCCACACCCAGATCCACCTGTAGAACCCACTCCCACAAAGTCACACTCAGGGGCAGATACAGACCAGAAATACCAAGACCAAAACACCATCTAAGGAAGGCTGCATATTTCAGACACCTCAAATAACTTGTAAACAAGTGGTGACTGACCCCACCTGTAGCGAGCTGACATGTAGCTATAACACAGAGATGAAGATTATTTAGAAAAACTTCACATTTCCTAACTTTGACGGGGTTAAAGCCTCAACACTGGGCCAAAGTCTTTCATTGCATTATGTGGGAACATACACACAGACAAATGCACCTTTTTCTTTGCTCCAAAACTGAGTTAGGATCTTGGTTTTGACAGCCTCTTATTTCTTGAGGGTTTGAAATAACACAGCCTTACCGCAAACCTTGCAAAATGTGTCTTGTGGTGCAGCTCCATGACTATGAAAGTCCGAACAGCAACATATTTCCCCTTTCAAAACAGAGACAGACCAAGGCAAACCCCAGCTGGATGGGCACAACAATACACTTTCCCCAAAATGGCTAAAAGTGAACTAATTAAAATTACATTTTCGGCGCTCACATCAGCCTGGAGCACAAGTGTGATGGAGCGGCTGAGGGACCTGGGGGTTCAGCTGGAGAACAGGAGCTGAGGGGAGACCTTCTGATCTCTGAACTGCCTGAAAGGAGCTTGGAGCCAGGGGGGTCGGGCTCTGCTCCCCAGGAACAAGCGCCAGGAGCAGAGGAAACGGCCTCAAGTTGCGCCAGGGGAGGTTGAGGTTGGATCTGGGAACAATTTCTTCCCCAAAGGGCTGTGGGTCATTGGAACAGGCTGCCCAGGGCAGTGCTGGAGTCACCAGCCCTGGAGGGCTGGACAGATGGACATGAGGTTCTCAGGACATGGGGCAGTGCCGGGGTGGGTTATGGTTGGACTCCATGATCCTCAGAGTCTCTTCCAACTGAAACGATTCTATGGTTCCACCCCACCGGTTGCCTCCCCCCACAGCTCATCTTCTACCACCTGTTTTCCAGGCACAGGTGACTCGCTCTTCAAAACGAGTTACCACGGGGGGGTTTATTATTCCTGTCCTCAGTGTATGATCACGCTCCTGTCTTCACTCCTCTTGGAGCCGCGATGGGGCTTCTTGCTCCTGGGGACATTTTATTTCTATTTGAAAGGAAGGACACTGCACCCTGTGGGTTGTGACACGTTCTTATTAAACGTCTCTCGCACTAAATTTGGCGGCGGCAGAGCAGACACCGCAGGGCCGGCGGGTTGAGCTCTGGAGGCCGCAAGAGGGGGTTTGATGGGGGCTGGAAAGCACAGGTGACTCTTGGCCCCATGCGATGTGAATTGACGCGTCCCTGCGGCACGGCCGCTCGGGGATGGCTCCACCTTGGCGGGCGCCGAGTCCCCGCTGCCCTTCGCGGGGCTGAGAGCGGCCCTGCGGCTGCGGCTCCTCACGGCGGCGCCGCCATCGCTGCCCCGCAACGGCCTCACCGCCTCTTCTCCCCCGCAGGGTGTCCAGCCCGCCGCCGCAGCGGAGCCGAGGGAAATCCGCGCCGCGCCGCACGCAGCGCCGCCGCCGAGGCGTTCGCTGAGCTTCGGGGCGCTGCGGAATGGGCGGCGAGCGGCAGCGGGGCGCTGAGGGGCTCGGTGGGACGGCGGATGTGCGGGCAGGCGCCGCGGGCAGCTCGCCGCGCAGGGGAGGAGGAAGGCCCCATCGCGGCGCGCCGGAAGAAGGCCCCGCCGTGCCGCTGGCGGAGGAGCCGGAGCCGCGATGCCGCTGTACGAGGGTCTGGGCAGCGGCGGCGAGAAAACCGCCGTGGTGATCGACCTGGGCGAGGCCTTCACCAAGTGAGTGCTGCGCATGCGCCGCCTGCTGTCGCGACAGGCTCCTCCGCGGGGCCGCTGTCGGCTGCGGGGCGGGAGGAATAATTGTGGTTGTGGGGTTTTGGTTTGGTGTGTTGTCCCCCCTCAACATCTTTCTGTGGTGACCTGCGCGGTACCAAGCGGCACTAACAGCCTTATATTGTAGTCTGGTGTTTTAGGTTCAAACATGGTGTAAGTCGAGGTGGTGGCAGAAACGCTCGGTGTTTAGGAATTTGTAGAATCACAGGATGGTTTGGGTTGAAGGGACCTTCCCAGCCGCCCCGTGCCCCCCCTGCCATGAGCAGGGACATCTTCACCAGCTCAGGTTGCTCAGAGCCCCATCCAGCCTGGCCTGGGATGTCTCCGGGGATGGTTCAGCCACCACCTCTCTGGCCAACCTGGGCCAGGCTCTCACCACCCTCAGGGACAACAATTTCTTCCTCATGTCCAGCCTCAATCTCCCTCCTTTAGTTTAAAACCATCACCCCTTGTCCTATCACAACAGGCCCTGCTAAAAAGTCTGTCCCCATCTTTCTTATCAGCCCTTTTTAAGCACAGAAAGGCCACACTGAGGTCTCCCTGGAGCTTCTGTTCTCCAGCTGAACATCCCAACTCTCTCAGCCCATCCTCCCAGCAGAGCTGTTCCAGCCTCGCATCATTCCTGTGGCTCCTCTGCCCCTCTGCAGCAGGTCCATGTGTGTCCTGTGCTGAGGACCCAGAGCTGGACACAGGACTCCAGGTGGGGTCTCACCAAAAGGTCATGGGCCAAAAATATCTCTGTGCCTCTGCCGCCCCATGTGGAAATACCCCATTGAGTGACAAACCCCCAGGTCCCCCCACACTTGTGCCACAGGTGCACTCAGCCCTCACGGGAAAGGGGCTGTTTAAACAATGCAGCCCCATGTTTGGGGTTAAAATACCCTGCTGATACTCCTTGGGTTTCAGTGGCCTGCTCAGGAGGGCGGCCAGCACACATTAAAGTGATTATAGTGCAGGAAAAGCATCTCTGCAGATGTGTGCTGCGCTTTTTGAGTGGTTGCATTTACCTGCTTGTATCCCCGATGGCGTCTCTGCTGCCCTAAAGAGGCCGTGAAACTATGAAACTTGGTTTTATATGAAGTTATACTTGTTTCGTTACGTGGCGATTGCTCCAGTGTGATTATGGAAGAGATTTAACAAAACCTTTGTGCATGTAATAGTGACTTCAAATGATAAGGGTTTCAACGTTGTCTTTTAGGTGTGGGTTTGCAGGAGAAACAGGACCAAGATGCATTATTCCTAGTGAAATAAAGAAACCTGATGTCGCAAAGGTAAATTAAACTATTTTACCTGAACTATGTTATGATACAGAAAGAATTTTCAGATGCATTTTCTGTCCATCATAAACTATTTTTCATTATCTTATAAAAACTGCTGTTAAAAGATTGTAACTATAATATATACAAGTAAGCGTGATACCGACACTGATAGTAATTGGTTCGCATCAACTCTGCCGCTTATATTTGGGGTACTTATTGAGGAATTGCTTTATCTAGCTATTTTGTTTTTCCTTTATTATAGAATATAGCTTTGGAAAACTAATGTAGATATAAGTTAGCAGTGTAAAAAACAGCATTATTAAACCCTGGAGTTTAGTTACAGGGTGAGTTTATGAGAAGCGTTGTTAAGGACATAGAGCAAATCAGGCAAGAGTCATGGTTTCTTCATATATGTCGGATTATGTATGTTCAGATATACCATATTATCATATATATATTTATTTATATATAATCACTGCCTAGTATTTAAGCTGACTGTGGTTATTTTTCCCTTACAGCCTGTCAAAGTTGTTCAGTACAACATTAACACAGAAGAGCTATATTCATATCTGAAGGAATTTATCCATATGCTGTATTTCAGGTAAGAGATGCTTGGATGTCAGTTATTCACACCTTCTGCAGCTCTTTCCCGAGTGCGTTGGGAGGTTTTACACGTGTGACTGGAGGCTGTGGCAAAATTAGGAACAAGATTCTATAGGTCTGGCTGTATTCTTTGCAGGAGAAATTCAGTGATGCTGAAATTCAGGTTGTGTTACAAAGAATTAGTGTCCTGCAGCATCGGTTGCTCTCTGGAGTTACAAAGTATTTGATAAATTGCCTTTGAACTGTGGCATTTGTAAAGGACTTGATAGGGGAAAGTCATTATAGAAGGAGCTGTACTGATTTTGGTAGGGCTGAAACTCATCTTACATCAGTGCAGAACTCTCCTCATGACAGTGATTTGGAATATTTTTATCTTACTAATATATCTTTTTATTGTATTTTTAGTACCATTAGTGAATAATAAAGAGGGACTTAGTTTTTAATCTTTACTTCCACTCTTTATTTTTACACAGTAAAAATCATCACTTGGCACAAGGAAACCAATACTTCATTTCTGTGCCTCAGATCTCCTGGGGTGGGTTTCTGTCTGGTTTTTTTCCTGTCCTTAATCACCACTTTCTAATTGAAATTGGGACAATTCCATCCTCTTCCACTAGAATCAGAAAATCTACATCGTTATTCTCACTCTTTTATGGACACACCGTATGACATTGAGCAAGTCATTAATGACTGTTGTTTATGGCTTTTTTTGCATTTCTTTATTTTGATTTAGAAATGTATAACGTATTCAGAACGACAGCCTGCTGGCTCTATAACTTGTTTTCCATAACTCAGTTTCCTGACTTTCTTTTAGGAAAGCATTGAGTTTTTAGAATTTGGGAAAAAGACTTTGCGATCTGCTGTAGAAAGTTCTACCTACATGCAAAAGTTTAGGATTTTTGAGGAGAAAGGAATATGAACTTAAGGTAGGTCTCGTAATATGTGCTTTAACTTACGAGTTTTGTTTTACACGTCTTGCCTTCCTTAGACATCTGTTGGTGAATCCCCGAGACCGCCGTGTTGTGATCATAGAGTCTGTCCTGTGCCCTTCCCACTTCAGGGACACGCTCACAAGGGTCCTTTTCAAGCATTTTGAGGTACGTGTTTTATATAACTACGGAATGTGCTCAGCGTAGCTCTTGCCGGTAGAAATTTTACTTAGAATCACTACCAGATGTGGACAAAGAAATGAAAAGAATGCCAGAATGGAAAATAAAACTGATGATTGTGTGGGGATGTAGGACTTGGAGGTTGGACTACAGGCTGGTTTTGTTCCATTCTGATTCTTCATGAGGCCGCAGAACAGGAGCTGTTAACAAGAATCCGAAAGGTTTCTGTGGCTTGTACGCAAGTACAGCTCACATTGCGCTGCTCCAGACGGATCAAATAATCCCCATTGAGCGCTGCCTGAAGCCACATTGATATTTCAACCCTTCCTAGTGCTCTCTCAGCAAATCTCATGACTTCTACCAGTCAATATCTGTGCCTGGCATGTGATTTAACCCCTGGCTCCGCGCATTTAGAGAAGAGCTTATGTGTAATTTATTATCTTCTCTGCTTAACTGGCCTTTCTGAAGAAAACATTGAACCTAATTCTTGCTCATTTCTAAGGGAAAATGTTTTGGAAGGTGAATCCATCTCCAGTTCAGCTAGAACAAAGGTTAAGGTTCTATAAAAGTGGTGAAGCTAGTTTGCCTGCAGGGCTTCACTGTGCTCCCAGCACACACTGTGCCAACTCATCTTAAGCTTCAGCGTAATTCTTTCCTGCTATTGATAAAATTTTCCAATGACTTGAAACTGCTGAAAGATTTGAGGGATTTGGAGGGTTTTTTGTTTCCTAATCCCCTTACATGAAAAAACATGTCTTAGATACGGCGCTCTCCTGAAAATTGGTTGCTGAAAAAGACTTGGGACTTGGAAAGTCATATTTTAATTCAGGGACTTTGTGATGTGTTAAAAAACAGACTAATACTGATGGGAGGTTAATTCCCTCTGGCTAATATTTCCATTGTATGCAAAGAGTGGCATATTAATACAGGATCAATATTATAAGTCGTGTGTCCGGGCTAAGTATCAGACACACGGTGTGAATTTTGGGGTTGTCATATGCAGGGACAGAAGTTGGACTCGATGATCCTTGGGGGTCCCTTCCAACTCAGGACATTCTGTGATTGTGATTTTACACTTAAACGCAGGATTTATTGAAGTTGCTCATTTCATTGACACTTCAAGAAGAGGAGCTGTCACCATCTAGGCAACTTGATTTATGGAAATCTGGGAGAAGGAAGTAATTATTTTGTGATTTTGGCTTGAGTTTACACATTGCTTTGTGGAAGGTGTTTTAAGTATCTTCTGTTGGGAAGTTGTGTGCACCAATGTGTTCTTATAAGGTACATGTCTGGGGTTTTCTGGCACCTTTGTTCACATCTTCAAGTCTTTATACAGCATTTCAAGTAGCTGTGGTTTAATTTCTTTTCAATGACAATGACATTAAGAAACCTGATCTATGACTTAAGCTGAGTTTTGTAGTTAACACTTGCATTTCTTACAAACCCACTGCAAGATTAATTAGTACTGAAGTGGTTTGTATCACAAATAAGATGAACGTGAAGTTTAGAATCCTGTTGTAGTTTGTTCATTACTATACTACCTTAAAAATGAAGTTTAAAATGGATACTTCTAGATACGATCGTTTGGGTTTTGCTTTTAATAAAAGATTTGGAGAAAGCATCGATGTTTTGGGTGGTTTGTTTCTTTCCCCCCCTTCTGTCAACTCTCCTTTTGGTTTCCATGCAGGTACCTTCTGTTTTGTTTGCCCCAAGTCATCTCATGTCCCTCCTGACACTTGGGATCAATTCTGCCATGGTGCTGGACTGTGGATATGCGGAAAGCTTGGTGCTGCCTGTATCCTTTATTAATACACAAACACCATTTTCAGCAATAAGTTGGTCTTTTTAGACACTTCAGGTGTGCTAAAAAGTAACAGGAACAGCCAATCCAGTCTGGCTTTTGACTGTAAAATGTCGTGACTTGGGGAATCTCTTTGCAGTTCATGTGCTAAATCCATGTTCCCTCAAAACTTGGGAAGGGTGCTTCATAACTCCAGCCTTTATATACTAGAAATCGGTTTTGGGGAAAAGCAATTAGGAAGTGTTACCAATAGCTAATGCAAGAGAAGGCTGAGGGGAAAAAGCCTTTAGTTCCAGCACACTGAAAATTCATAACAAAAAAGGAGAATTTCCTGATCTTTGTATAGATTTATGAAGGAATTCCGATTCTGAGCTGCTGGGGTTCTCTGCCTCTGGGAGGAAAGGCGATCCACAAGTAAGTTCACAGTTATACATTCCAGGTTAGCCATGATCTCTTTGTGAAAGTTCATCTTTGACTAATGACCAGAGATTCCTGTTGAGCGTGACTTAAATCATAACCGCTGTGACAGCATTTGGTTTGTAAAGTCACCCCTGTTTGGCCTTTGTTACTGTAGTAAAATCTATGGGCATCAGATCTGCTTCAGTTTCTATTTAGAAGAATGTGGCAGAGGGGAATAAATACTGTCCCTTAAGCATATAGTAGAGAATCAACCCAAGTTAATAGCTGTCTTTAACGAGCTTGCTGTGCAATGTTTTAGGGAGCTGGAATGTCAGCTGTTGGAGAAGTGCACGGTCGATACCGGATTAGCCAAAGGACAAAGCCTCCCGTCTGTCATGGGTAAGGTCCGTCTGGTGGAGTGAATACAATGAGTTTAGTATTCACTGCATCTTATGTGATCTATTTTTATGATTTATTTCTTCGTATTTAACAGATGCGTTATTTGTATGATAAGCCACTCATAGCAGTAGGTTTGAATGAAGGCTGAGAGAAAATTTCTGCAGTAATTTTTCAGTCTGTTTTGAGAGAGGACATTTTTTTTCCATTCTTAATATTCTTTCTTACTTGGAAATCTTTAAAAGCTGCTGTCAAAGGGAAACTTTACTGTACTAAATGTAATTCAGACTTAGTTTCATTCTTAAATTCTCTTTCTACTTATAAAACGTACGGTCTAAGTTATTAAAAGCTGCTGTCAAAGGGAAACTTTACTGTACTAAATGCAATTCAAACTTAGTTTCATTCTTAAATTCTCTTTCTACTTATAAAACGTACGGTCTAAGTTGTTTTTTCTTATTTCAGGCTCAGTTCCAGAAGACATAGTAGAGGATATAAAAGGTAAGATGTTCTGCTTCACAAAACTCTAGATTATTAAATTGTGCAGTAGAGTACGATAATAACAAATGTGCAATATTTTACAGTTAGGAATTTATTTTTTCTTCTCTCTTTATCATATTTCTTATCTACTGGAAGAACTTGGAGTGGTTTTGATCTTTGAAAGCAAAACCAAAACAATGTTGAATTCCTCCTTCAGGTTTGTGTTGTCAAGATGTAGCTCGTAGATGCGTTTGGTAACCAGCACAGTACTGCACGGTTGTGTATCTCCTGTGATCAGTGGGTCAGGTTCTCTTGTTATCACTTTTTTTAACTACTGACATTTGTTTTCTGGGTATAACGTGTGCAGTGTGTGTTCTACGTGGGGCTTAGAGTCACCAGATCGAATGTTCAAAACCTGTTATCGTATATATGCTTTGGTTGCAGATGCAGCATTTAAGCAATCTTAACATCACGACATAAGAATATTTTAAGTTCATGTTGTTTATAAATTAACTAGGATGGCTCAGTTTGCCTTAAAGTCAATATTGAAACAAAATAAACTATGTATAAAAGACATTTCTTGTTTGCTAAACACACTGCGATGTCTCATTTGAAGCCGTGGTGCAAGACCCGCAGTGTGTTTGATGGTGCAGTCAACCCCTGGCACCTGCTGGTAACAGAAGGTGCGATTAGTAACGTGCCTCTGTCTTTAAATCTTGCATAGCTTGTTGGAGAAATAAATCTTGTCCGTCCTAGCGTAGTTTCGGTGTAAATTCATTTACACTCACAGTCTAGATAGCACCTGAAGTCTGCTGAAGTGTAGGGACTGGTTTTCTTTGCATTTATTTGATAATGTCTTGGACCAGCAAGGGCCTGAGATGTGTGTTCTCTAAATGAAGCACAATTGTTGTCCATGTCAGTGGTGAAAGGATCCAACAAAGTCTCTCTCCTGCCCCTTTGTTCTCTTTCATGAAGTCCGCACTTGTTTTGTGAGTGATCTCCAACGTGGGCTGAAAATCAAGGCAGCCAAGTTCAACATTGATGGCAGCGCTGAGGTGGGTGGAAAATGAAGCTCATCCTTGTCTTTTGAAGCGGACGTCGCCTTTTTGGCCTCTCAAATAATGCACGTATGTTTTTACTTCTAGCGTCCTTCACCACCTCCAGACGTGGACTATCCTTTAGATGGAGAAAAGATTCTCCATGTAGTTGGCTCCATCAGGTGAGAAACACCACAGCAGAGTGTTTATCGTTAGGAGGAGATATATTTTGAATTTTAATGAAACATTTGCGTATGCTTTTAATGTCTCTTAAATGAAGGCTTTGTGCTGGGCAGAGTGCGAGCCCATAACGAGAGGTGTCAGCTTCTCCAGGGTGCTCGTGGTTGGAGGTGGGAGCAAAGAGATTGGAGGGATGAGAGATGGAGCATCACTGCAGGTTTAGTGATGTGAACGGGGTGTCAGCACAGAAGAAGTGGTGATGACATGTTGTCAGCAGGAAGTGGGTGGTGATTCCCAGCCCTGCTGTTGATGAGCGTGAGCTCATAACGACGTGTTGCTTCTCATTAACAATCATTTCTCATCTTCAACAGAGACTCCGTCGTTGAAATACTGTTTGAACAGGATAACGAAGAGACGTCGGTTGCCACTTTGATCTTGGACTCACTCATTCAGGTGTCTTTATATCATAAACAATTTATTGAATGCGGCCAGCCTTGCAGAACGTGCTGTTACAAATGACTCTTTCTAGACTAACACCCTTCTGACTGCGGGTTGTGATTTGGGTTCAGCGTGGAGTGACTCTTAAAGTTCTGCATGAATGTCTGTGGGGTCGCAAGTCACCGTCTGTCATCTATCCCGTGATCGTATTGTTTTACTCTTTGATACACTGCAGAGTGTCTAGGGGGGGTTTCAGCAGTGCTCCCCCCTCAGCAAAGATAATAAACTAGCTCGTGTTTATTTGGGGCATGAGGTTCTTCATAGGCGATGACAAAGGAGACGCTAATACCTGGTGGTGCAGGAATTACCCTGCTGAACTGAAATGACACGGGTATTCTGTTCCTTCTTTGCTAAGAGTCGGGCTTCGAGTCCTTCAGACTGCTGGTTTACCTAAGGCAGAATAAACTAATTTGGACATGTCTATTACAGGCAGTATATCAGATACATTATGGAACATTTTCTTGACTTGTACAAATGTTTCATTTTTTTATTATATTTAGGAAAAGAAGGGTTAGAAAACCACTATAAATGGAAATTTTCATTATATGGTGGCATAGGTATGTTAATTAAATTTGACTTCCTGTAGTTCTTGATACCACTTGATACCACTAGTTTGCTGAGGCGTAATTTATTGGAGAGCTGTAGGTTTGGACTTCAGGATGAACACTTCAATTAGAATTCCTTATGAAAACAAATTGTTGAATAAGATGTGGTGTACCACATCAGTTCTGTACCTCCAGACACTTACATCACTCTTTGCCCAGAGGAAAAAACCAATTGTTGAATTTCCAAGTGTTAAATGGCATCCAGTTGCTTCTGCTGGACAAGGAGGATTTTTCGTTCCTAGGGACAGCACAGATCCGCTTGTGAGGGGCAGAATTCACAAAGCGTGGCTTTCTCATGCCATTGTGTCTTCTAGTTGGGCTACGTGATGCCTGAGGCAAGCTCCAGCAGAAACCTTCTCTGCTGCCATTGTAGCACCTTTCTCCTACACGGAGCAAAAAAATCAATCACATATGTAACAGTTTTCCCTCTCTGAGAGCACTGGTTGAGGCTTCACCTCTCTCTGGCACATCTTGTCCCAGAAACAGTGTAAGTTGGGGAACGACCCGTTAGAGAGCAGTGTAGGGGAAAGGGACCTGGGGGTCCTGGGGACAGCAGGATGACCATGAGCCAGCACTGCGCCCTTGTGGCCAGGAAGGCCAATGGTACCTGGGGTGGGTTAGAAGGGGGTGGTCAGTAGGTCAGAGAGGTTCTCCTGCCCCTCTGCTCTGCCCTGGGGAGACCACACCTGGAATCTTGTGTCCAGTTGTGGCCCCTCAGTTCCAGCAGGACAGGGAACTGCTGCAGAGAGTCCAGCGCAGCCACCAAGATGCTGCAGGGAGTGGAGCATCTCCCGTGTGAGGAAAGGCTGAGGGAGCTGGGGCTCTGGAGCTGGACAAGAGGACACTGAGGGGGGACTCATTCCTGGGGATCAATATGGAAAGGGGGAGTGTCAGGAGGATGGAGCCAGGCTCTTCTGGTGACAACCAGTGATAGGACAAAGGCCAGTGGGTTCAAACTGGAACACAAGAGGTTCCACCTAAAGATGAGAAGAATCTTCTTCCCGGTGAGGGTGGCAGAGCCTGGCCCAGGCTGCCCAGGGGGGTTGTGGAGTCTCCTTCTGTGCAGACATTCCAACCCGCCTGGACACCTTCCTGTGTAACCTCATCTGGGTGTTCCTGCTCCATGGGGGGATTGCACTGGATGAGCTTTCCAGGGCCCTTCCAATCCCTGACATTCTGAGATTCTGTAACTCAGGAGAATTAGTGTCACGGATACCTCTGTCCTTTGTGTGCCTGTCTCACCTGAAGGGCTTTACGGGGACTCACACTGGGCTCACGTAAGCCTTGACTAGGCAGTTTCTTAAGCCTGGTTTTCTTGGGAAGTCTAGAGAAAGTACTTCAGCTATGATTCAGCAAAGAGAAAACAGCACTTGATGTGTGTAGAGAGACTGAATTTCTAACAGACCTTTGAACGCCTGTTCATGCGACTACAGTTAAGTTGCTTCTTGTTACTTTTTTTATTCCTGTTTGCATTAGTGTCCCATAGACACCAGGAAGCAGCTGGCAGAGAACTTGGTGGTTATTGGTGGCACCGCGATGTTGCCGGGATTCCTTCACAGGCTCATGGCTGAAATCAGATACCTGGTAGAGAAACCGAAATACAAAGAAGCGCTTGCTACTAAAACCTTCAGAATTCACACTCCGCCTGCCAAACCCAACTGTGTGGCCTGGCTGGGAGGTAAGAGCAACAACAGCTGTTAAGCAAAGGTACAAAGTGGGAAAACAAAACTTCCAAGTGGGATTTGTAATGAATAAATAGCGGGAAGACTCAGGTGAGCTGTTGCGATCAAGCTGCATTGGAGCTCTGTGGAATTGTTACACCCTCCTGGAAGAAATGGTGCGGAGTGAGGTTACGGAAGCTTTAAACAGGTGACAAAAGGTGTGGGAGAGGAGTTGTTGTCCCAGGTGCAGTACAGGGCTGCCGACGTACGGTGGCACCAGTGAATAATTAGGCAGAGCAGAGACCTGCGTGTAGGAAGTTCTGCTTATTGAAAAAACAAGATGAATTAGTGACTGTGGAGGGGCCAGAGGCTCTGACTCCCTGTGCTGTGTGTGCACAAGCGCCAAGAACAAAAACCAGCAACTCAGCACTGGATTTTGGCTGCTGTTTGGGAAAAAGAAGGGATTTCTGTTGCTTGAAACCCTTTTAGGAAGGTTCTGAGCTTGATAAGAATTCATGCTTTTCACAGAATGTTAGGGATTGGAAGGGACCTCAAAAGATCATCTAGTCCAATCCCTTTGGTTACAAAGCTGAGCCCATCTGGTATGTATAAGGAACTAACTTATAGGAGTATCCGGAGGTATGGAGTTGTACCCGTGAGAGAGAAGGGGATAGAAGAATAACATGGATGATAGCAAAATTAACCCATGAGATGTTAGTGCTGTAACTTGTAACCAATAGTGAAAAGACACATGAACTGGTAGAATTGTATAAAAATGCACTTGTAGCAATAAATGGCACCCTATTACTTCAATCTTGAAGGAACTTGGTCCATGTCGTTTGTCCATCTCAACCGCGACACTAACTTTACCCGTGAAGGTAGATTTTCTTTCCACATACATTGAAATGTAAATGTTTATCAGATATTAGTTGTAAAAGTGGACTCAAAAGGTTTTAGGATCAGCAAACAAGAATCATTTCTCCGCACCAAGTTCTCGGATCCTTTTCTTCCCTGGCAGCGCTCGTCGGCTGCTGCCGTCTCAATCTTCTCACAGCGTCTGTAAAGTTCTGGGTGTCGTGTGACACCCGTTTTGGAGAGAGGAAATTTCCTGAAACACAGGCTGGTTTGTTTGAAGTACTTAAAAACACTTCCAGGAAGCTTTTTTTCTTGGTCAGTGAGGCCAGTTTTGCTCTCAGCACAAAGCAGGTGATTCTTTGTTTTCAGTCACTTTTGAGGGACATAAATAGATGAATTTTAGGACTAGCTGGGCAGCTAGATCCTTTCATTCCTTTGATTTTTGAGACAGAGCTGAAGAAGAATAGTTGGGAGTCAAGATGGGAAGAAGCAGAAGAGATTCACTACATCAAGTTAATGCAACTTTTTCTGTCTTTTTTTTTTTAACCCCAATAATATAGGAGCCATTTTTGGAGCACTTCAGGACATACTTGGGAGCAGGTCTGTGTCCAAGGAATATTACAGCCAGACCGGCCGTATACCTGACTGGTGCTGTCTTAATAATCCTCCACTGGAAATGATGTTTGATGTCGGAAAAGCACCCCCGCCGCTGATGAAGAGGGCTTTTTCTACTGAGAAATAAGCTTCTCAATGCTACACAACCATTCCCTTCATCTGTTTCAAGTAGATATATATGCATCAGCACTGTTGTTTTTTTTTTAATTAAGTAACTTGTGTGTAACACTTAAATATGAAAAATATGGATGTTTTGGAGGAATATGGTGGTAGGTACTAACACTGTTTAAAACCATGTCCAGTTATACTTTAAAAGCTTAACTCTGGCAACTGCTATGCTGTTTTGTCCTCTTCTGAAGAAATTCTGTGCCATCATGAGTTATAGTCTACTGAGTTGTTCCTTATTTATATGTACAGTAAACGGCATTGTTGAAAGAATTGGTTTTAAGATATTGTGATTTTCAATATGCTTAGAAGAATGAAGGGCAGACTACTATGGGAAACATCTATGGAAGCTTTTCTGATAAGTTCTGTAGTAAAATACTCCACCCTAGAATCACGTGTGACAAAATGGATGGGGCAGTTCAGCAAAGGTGCTGGAGAAGTATTTCATCTGGACACAGTCCTGTTTTGAGAGTTTTATCAGAGAATTCTTCTTCCTGTAGCTCTCACATTGTGCTGAGCTAACAACTCCCCCGGCATCTCTCCTCCAAGAAGGAATTCAACCATGAAATAGTTATAAACAAGTGCACAGAATCCCAGAATGTGACGGATTGGAAGGGACCTGGAAAGCTCATCCAGTGCAATCCCCCCATGGAGCAGGAACACCCAGATGAGGTTACACAGGAAGGTGTCCAGGCAGGTTGGAATGTCTGCACAGAAGGAGACTCCACAACCCCCTGGGCAGCCTGGGCCAGGCTCTGCCACCCTCACCAGGAACAAGTTTCTTCTCAAATATAAGTGGAACCTCTTGTGTTCCAGTTTGTACCCATTACCCCTTGTCCTATCATTGGTTGTCACCAGAAGAGCCTGGCTCCATCCTCCTGACACTGCCCCTTTCCATATTGATCCCCAGGAATGAGTCCCCCCTCAGTGTCCTCTTGTCCAGCTCCAGAGCCCCAGCTCCCTCAGCCTTTCCTCACACGGGAGATGCTCCACTCCCTGCAGCATCTTGGTGGCTGCGCTGGACTCTCTGCAGCAGTTCCCTGTCCTGCTGGAACTGAGGGGCCACAACTGGACACAAGATTCCAGGTGTGGTCTCCCCAGGGCAGAGCAGAGGGGCAGGAGAACCTCTCTGACCTACTGACCACCCCCTTCTAACCCACCCCAGGTACCATTGGCTTCCTGGCCACAAGGGCCCAGTGCTGGCTCATGGTCACCCTGCTGTCCCCAGGTCCCTTTCCCCTACACTGCTCTCTAACGAGTCATTCCCTGACTTATACTGGAACCTGGGTTTATACAAATTGCATAGTACTTTCACAACACAAAAGATAGACTAGGATATCAGCTGAGGAGATTATTGGAGTGTGACTACCAAGAATACTGAAAATCCACAGTGTGCATGTGTACACTCACCAGAAACCAGAGGCCTCTCACTCCAGGGTACCCAGAAGAAATATTCACTTGCCTGGTTTAGGCAAGGACTCACTCAAGGGAATATCCAGCAGAGCAAAACAACCACTCACCCAAGTGCGGAGCTGATGCACTCCCAACCCTGGGAAGTCTCCTTGACAGCGTCCCCGTCTAAGGGGAAGGGTCCAGTTAACAGAACCGCTATTCTGAGAGGGCCCCTCAAAGAGGGGCTTTGAAAGGGACCCCATTTTATAGCCTTATCTGATTCTGCTGTGAGCATTACAACATGGTCCAGAAGCTTCTCAGCTTCTCTAGGAACCTCTTTTGTTGAAGACCCTGTCAGTTGACCAAGGGTCCCACCTCTCCCGCCCCTCCGGTAGGTGGGAGATGAACTCACCCTGTCCCCAGGTGTGGGGAAGACGTGACTGTCAGCACCATCCAGGCTGTGAACATTGGCAAAGGCTCAGTGGGGCACAAAGGGGCACAGCAGGTGTTGAAGAGCCATCCAGCGTCCTACCAAGGGCTTGGGATATGGTCAGGGGATGTGCAACTGCCACGGGAAGCTGTAGACTGCATTGAGGTCAACCCTCAGCCTTCTCCAAGCTCAACAAGCCAAGGGAGCTCAGCCGCTCCTCAGACGTCTTTCTCTCAAGGCCTTGCACCGTCCTGGTCACCCTCCTCTGGACACAATCTAAGAGTTTGATGTCCTTCTTATCCTGTGGCGCCCAGAACTGCCCACAGTGCTCCAGATGGGGCCGCACCAGCGCAGTGTGGAGCGGGACAATCTCCTCCCTCGCCCGGCTGGCGATGCCGTGCTTGATGTGCCCCGGGACACGCTTGGCCCTTTGGGCTGTCAGCACACACTGCTGACTCATCTTCAACTTCCCCTCAACCCAAACCCCAACATCTCCTTCTGTTTGGCTGCTCTCCAGCCTCCCGCACACTCGACCATCTTAAGGCTCTTTACCAACTGACATGGCTCTATGACTGTGTGATTTAACTTGAAGCTTGCCCAGTGCAGAGTCAGGGCTTGGCCTGGAGAGTCGTCATGGGCCCCTTCCGACCCCAAACGTTCTGTGATTATGAGATTGCCATGGGCAGGCAGAGGACAGCAAACCCAACGTGGAGCACCACGCAGGGGCCCGTGAAGAACACGAACTCTGGCCCAGCCTTCACGGGGCCAGCGGGGCAGCTGTGAGTGGGGCCGAAGGGCGGGGTGGCCGGCGGGCGTGCCTGTGACGCGCTCTGGCGCCTGTGACAGCACAGGGGATGAGTCCCCACGGGGCGGTTATCAGGGGCGCCAGCAGCAGCGCTGCCCCAGTCCGGCCTGGGCCAGCGGTGAGTGCGCAGGCGGGGGGAGGCCGGGCTGGACGGGGCCGGGGCAGAAACGCGGCCCCCGGGGGTGGGTTCTCACCCTGCATGGAGGGCCCGGCCGCTCGCGGGAGCACCTTGGCCAGCACCCTCCGTCCCGCCCAGCCCCACTGAGCCCCTTCTCTCTCTTCTCTGCAGACCATGGCTTTTTTGGACACTTTCTTCGTGATTTGGCAAATTCTTACGCTGAACGTGCAGTCGGTTGGCTATGAGCCGGATGAGGAGACGCGCGAGCGCATGGAGCAGCGTGCGCAGATGCTGAACCGGGAGATGACTCGGCTGTGGCAGGAGGTCGAGGAGAGGAGCCGGGAGCAGAGCAACCAGGAGCAGAGCAACCAGGAGCAGAGCGGCTTTGCCTGGCCATCCCTGCTCCAATCTGCCTTGCAGCACTGGCACTGCTGGGCCCTTGCTGCAGTCCTGCTCCTGCTCTTCGGGCTCTGCTGCTGGCTCAGGAAACGGAGCCGTGAGCCAGAGAGAGGTGCAAATGACCTGCCAGGGCTTGTTGCGCAGCACATCCAGAGGCCAGTTCAGAACTGGGACCGAGAGAGCGAGGCTGTTCAGTACCTGGTGGAAAGATTCCTCTTGCTCTTCAAGTATGGCTTCTTTGATCCCTGGTACCAAGTGCTGGAAAATGCCATTGAGGTGGGCAGCGCCTTCGAAGGCTGGAGTCCCCGTCAAGAAGACATCACCTACCGCCTGCTTGTGCTCCTGAAGCCCCCCTGTGGACACACTTTCCACCTGGAGCCGAGCCACCTGGGGCCCGTGAGGAACTTTTGCATCCGCGTGGACTTGGTGTGTACCTGTGAGATGGAGCAGCCGGCAGGAGAGACACGTTGCTTCCTCCACGACCACCAGGAGGAGCAGTGGAGGAACGAGGGCCCCAGCATCCTACACGACCTCTGCACTGACTCCTACCTAGATGTGCAGAAAATTGCCCGCTGTTTCCAGGACATGCTGAGACATTCCTGGCAGATTCTGCCGGAGTCAGCCACACACCGCCTGACAGTGCTGCCCTCCGACCGCTCCTGCAAATTCCAGCTGACACAAGGCGGGGAAAAAAGGCTCTTTGTTGAGTTGATGTTTGGGGTGAGGCAAGGCGACTCGGACATCTTCGTGAGCAGCCAGAACGCAGAGACCGCCTACACCCCAAGCACCATGTGGCCAGAGAGCTACGCTGTGGCAGAGATGAAGTTCTTGAGGCACATTGCCAGCCAGGCACATCCTGACAGCATCCACCTCAGATGCCTGCAGCTCTGCGCCCGCAGCCTGCTGGACACAGACTTTTCCACCCGTACGTTAAAGACCGTCGTGATGCACCTGCTGACCACCATACCCCTGACACACTGGGGCAGGAGGGATTTCCTGGAGCGGCTGGAGGACATTCTGCTGTACCTGCAGAGCTGCCTGGAGGAGGGACGCCTCAACCACTTCTTCATTGGCAACCAGAACGTGCCTGAGGAGATCATCTTGCCCCAGGCTTTGCGAACGGCTGAACCGCTCAACCTCTTCCGCCACCTGGAGCAGGATTCCGATGCCTGTGAGAATGCGTGGCGTGAGTTTCTCATGCTGCAACGTCGGCTTCGTACACTGGTGCTCCAAGGACGCTGAAAGAGGTCTTCCTGCACAGAGCTGGAGAGGCCATCGCGAGGAGGCTTGTGACAGGGACTCCGTGACCACCTGCTCAGTGACCGCACCCCTGGCTTTGAGAGAGTCCATTCCATCCGGGAGCTCTGCCATTTGCAAAATCACCAATAAAAGTTGTGTTTGAACAAATGCTGCATGGGTGTCTGTGCAACTAAGGCTGAGGTTGGCCACAGATTGAGTTCTTCTAGGTGTCTGTACTTTTCTGAGTTTTAGCCTGCATATTTTTCCTTGGGTGCTGCACTCGGTGCTGATAGGGAGACCAAGAGAATGCTGAGATTGGGTTTGTATATTTTGTGTATATATTCTCTATTTATTAGCAGCATTAGTAAAACCCCTCAAAACTCTACAACTTGAAGTCTAAGTCTCTCTTCCTTTCCCCTTATCTTTCCTATCATCTTCCCGATCTAAAGGAAAGGGGTGGCGGGAGGTAAAGGGGATAACACGGTTGGACTGCCACGGTTTATGGCCGCCTTGCCTTAAACCCTAACAAGGGCTGAGGTGGTGGGCTCTGGTTTCATGATTCACTTGGTTTTGGCTTCCCAGGTGTTGTGGATTCATCCCAAGAGGCAGCTTGGCAACACACAACTGCTAAAGCCCTTTCCTCCAGGTCCTAAGCCTGTGCCTTTGGACCGACTGACACATGTTCAACTGCTGGTCACATGGAACCCTACTCCACTTCGGCCTTCAAAGCTCTCGTTGGAATATTTGCTGCTACCACCAAGATCTGCAGCTGCGGCGGCTTGAGCCGGGCCCACGCCCCAGGCTTCGAGGCGCACCGCACCTTGGCAACACACAGCTGCTCAAGCCCTTTCCTCCAGCGGCACGGTGGAGAGAATCTGAAGGGTAAAAGTGGGAAAACTTGTGGGTTGAGCTAAGGCAGCTTAGTCTGTAAAGCAAGAGCTACGTGTCCATTCAGAGCAAAATAAAGAAATCATTCACTGTTGCCCTGTTCTGCCTTCCAGGTGCTGTTCTGCCTTCCTGCACCTTGCGTTACCAGGGAACATCCTGACCTTGCATGGCCCTCCACTTATTTATCATAGAATATCTCAAGTAGGAAAGGACCCATCAGGATCACCAGTTCCAAACCCCAGGTCCTTGCAGAAATTCCTAAAATTAAACCATATGGCTAAGACTGTCGTCCAGACACTCCTTGAACTCGGACAGCCTTGGTGCCGTGACCCCTTCCCTGGGGAGCCCGTTCCAGCAGCAACCACTGATGTATGGAAGAACTTCTTAGGAATGTCCCATTGGAATTTCCCCTGACCTGTGTGGTGGAGACAGCCCCCATGTCAATTTCATGAGCCAACAAGTTCCAAAACAGACTTTATTCTACCTGGAATGTGGAGCCAATAAACAGACTAGAAACAGGGTTTATCTGAATTACTTAGCATTCTGACAACATAAATCATGGACTCAGATATCAGCTGAGGAGATTATTGGGGTGTGACTACAGAGAATATTTAAAATCCACAGTGTGCATGTGTACACTCACCAGAAACCAGAGGCCTCTCACTCCAGGGTACGCAGAAGAAATATTCACTTGCCTGGTTTAGGCAAGGACTCACTCAAGGGAATATCCAGCAGAGCAAAACAACCACTCACCCAAGGGCGGAGCTGACGCACTCCCAACCCTGGGAAGTCTCCTTGACAGCGTCCCCGTCTAAGGGGAGGGCTCCTGTTAACAGACTCACTGCTCCGAGAAGGCCACTCAAAGGGGAGCTTTGACAGGGACCCCAATTTGTGGCCGGGTCAGATGGGGCTGTGGGCATTACAACATGGTCCAACGGCTCCTCATCTTCTCTGGGAACCTCTTTTGTTGAAGACCCTGTCAATTGACCAAGGGTTCCACCCATCCCGCCCCTCCGGTAGGTGGGAGGTGAAGTCACCCTGTCCCCAGGTGTGGGGAGGACGTGACTGTCAGCACCATCCAGGCTGTGAACATTGGCAAAGGCTCAGTGGGGCACAAAGGGGCACAGCAGGTGTTGAAGAGCCATCCAGCGTCCTACCAAGGGCTTGGGATATGGTCAGGGGATGTGCAACTGCCACGGGAAGCTGTAGACTGCAAAGAGGTCAACCCTCAGCCTTCTCCAAGCTCAACAAGCCAAGGGAGCTCAGCCGCTCCTCAGAAATCTTGCTCTCAAGGCCTTGCACCGTCCTGGTCACCCTCCTCTGGACACGATCTAAGAGTTTGATGTCCTTCTTATCCTGTGGCGCCCAGAACCGCCCACAGTGCTCCAGATGGGGCCGCACCAGCGCAGTGTGGAGCGGGACAATCTCCTCCCTCGCCCGGCTGGCGATGCCGTGCTTGATGTGCCCCGGGACACGCTTGGCCCTTTGGGCTGTCAGCACACACTGCTGACTCATCTTCAACTTCCCCTCAACCCAAACCCCAACATCTCCTTCTGTTTGGCTGCTCTCCAGCCTCCCGCACACTCGACCATCTTAAGGCTCTTTACCAACTGACATGGCTCTATGACTGTGTGATTTAACTTGAAGCTTGCCCAGTGCAGAGTCAGGGCTTGGCCTGGAGAGTCGTCATGGGCCCCTTCCGACCCCAAACGTTCTGTGATTATGAGATTGCCATGGGCAGGCAGAGGACAGCAAACCCAACGTGGAGCACCACGCAGGGGCCCGTGAAGAACACGAACTCTGGCCCAGCCTTCACCGGGCCAGCGGGGCAGCTGTGAGTGGGGCCGAAGGGCGGGGTGGCCGGCGGGCGTGCCTGTGACGCGCTCTGGCGCCTGTGACAGCACAGGGGACGAGTCCCCACGGGGCGGTTATCAGGGGCGCCAGCAGCAGCGCTGCCCCAGTCCGGCCTGGGCCAGCGGTGAGTGCGCAGGCGGGGGGAGGCCGGGCTGGACGGGGCCGGGGCAGAAACGCGGCCCCCGGGGGTGGGTTCTCACCCTGCATGGAGGGCCCGGCCGCTCGCGGGAGCACCTTGGCCAGCACCCTCCGTCCCGCCCAGCCCCACTGAGCCCCTTCTCTCTCTTCTCTGCAGACCATGGCTTTTTTGGACACTTTCTTCGTGATTTGGCAAATTCTTACGCTGAACGTGCAGTCGGTCGGCTATGAGCCGGATGAGGAGACGCGCGAGCGCATGGAGCAGCGTGCGCAGATGCTGAACCGGGAGATGACTCGGCTGTGGCAGGAGGTCGAGGAGAGGAGCCGGGAGCAGAGCAACCAGGAGCAGAGCAACCAGGAGCAGAGCGGCTTTGCCTGGCCATCCCTGCTCCAATCTGCCTTGCAGCACTGGCACTGCTGGGCCCTTGCTGCAGTCCTGCTCCTGCTCTTCGGGCTCTGCTGCTGGCTCAGGAAACGGAGCCGTGGGCCAGAGAGAGGTGCAAATGACCTGCCAGGGCTTGTTGCGCAGCACATCCAGAGGCCAGTTCAGAACTGGGACCGAGAGAGCGAGGCTGTTCAGTACCTGGTGGAAAGATTCCTCTTGCTCTTCAAGTATGTCTTCTTCGATCCCTGGCACCAAGTGCTGGAAAATGCCATTGAGGTGGGCAGCGCCTTCGAAGGTTGGAGTCCCCGTCAAGAAGACATCACCTACCGCCTGCTTGTGCTCCTGAAGCCCCCCCGTGGACACACTTTCCACCTGGAGCCCAGCCACCTGGGGCCCGTGAGGAACTTTTGCATCCGCGTGGACTTGGTGTGTACCTGTGAGATGGAGCAGCCGGCAGGAGAGACACGTTGCTTCCTCCACGACCACGAGGAGGAGCAGTGGAGGAGCGAGGGCCCCAGCATCCTACACGACCTCTGCACTGACTCCTACCTAGATGTGCAGAAAATTGCCCGCTGTTTCCAGGACATGCTGAGGCATTGCTGGCGCATTCTGCCAGAGTCAGCCACACACCGCCTGACAGTGCTGCCCTCCGACCGCTCCTGCAAATTCCAGCTGACACAAGGCGGGGAGAAAAGGCTCTTTGTTGAGTTGATGTTTGGGGTGAGGCAAGGCGACTCGGACATCTTCGTGAGCAGCCAGAACGCAGAGGCCGCCTACACCCCAAGCACCATGTGGCCAGAGAGCTACGCTGTGGCAGAGATGAAGTTCTTGAGGCACATTGCCAGCCAGGCACATCCTGACAGCATCCACCTCAGATGCCTGCAGCTCTGCGCCCGCAGCCTGCTGGACACAGACTTTTCCACCCGTACGTTAAAGACCGTCGTGATGCACCTGCTGACCACCATACCCCTGACACACTGGGGCAGGAGGGATTTCCTGGAGCGGCTGGAGGACATTCTGCTGTACCTGCAGAGCTGCCTGGAGGAGGGACGCCTCAACCACTTCTTCATTGGCAACCAGAACGTGCCTGAGGAGATCATCTTGCCCCAGGCTTTGCGAACGGCTGAACCGCTCAACCTCTTCCGCCACCTGGAGCAGGATTCCGATGCCTGTGAGAACGCGTGGCGTGAGTTTCTCATGCTGCAGCGTCGGCTTCGTACACTGGTGCTCCAAGGACGCTGAAAGAGGTCTTCCTGCACTGAGCTGGAGAGGCCATCGCGAGGAGGCTTGAGACCAAGAGAATGCTGAAGATCATGGTTAAATTTATTACTATTTATTTGTACTATTACTGTTTGTTACCAAGAAATATTGGTAAGTTTTCCCCCGTTCCGTTGTGAGAGGGGCGTGTTTGAGGAGGGGTGGATGGAACAGGTGAGTAGAACTGACCAACGGAAGTATTCCATCCCATAATCGTCCTACCCCCTATAGAAGAGGGTGATCACAGGGTCACGCTCTCTTCGCCCATGGCCGGCAGCCAGAGAGGCCCCTGTCTGTCTGTCTGTCTGCCTGTCTGTGATCCACAGCCCTCAGGCCCTGCATCCCGCACTCAGGTTCCGCTTTGCTGTGCAGTCTCGCCCGTGACTCCCGGAGCCTGAGCTGCAGCTGCTGGAGCTGCCAGCTCCGCACACCCAGCTCTGCTGCTGAGTGACGCCAGCGCCTCATACAGCACTGGAGATTGGGTTTGTATATTTTGTGTATATATTCTCTAGTTAATAGTAGCATTAGTAAAACCCCTTAAAACTCTCCATCTTGAAGTCTAAGTCTCTCTTCTTTTCCCCTTATCTTTCCTATCATCTTCCCGATCTAAAGGAAAGGGGTGGCGGGAGGTAAAGTGAATAGCACAGTTGGACTGCCACGGTTTATGGCCGCCTTGCCTTAAACCCTAACAAGGGCTGAGGTGGTGGGCTCTGGTTTCATGATTCACTTGGTTTTGGCTTCCCAGGTGTTGTGGGTTCATCCCAAGAGGCAGCTTGGCAACACACAACTGCTCAAGCCCTGTCCTCCAGGTCCTAAGCCTGTCCCTTTGGACCTACTGACACTGTTCAACTGCTGGTCACATGTCACCCTACTCCACTTCGGCCTTCAGAGTTCTCGTTGGAATATTTGCTGCTACCACCGAGATCTGCAGCTGCGGCGCTTGAGCCGGGCCCACGCCCCAGGCTTCGAGGCGCACCGCACCTTGGCAACACACAACTGCTCAAGCCCTTTCCTCCAGCGGCACGGTGGGAAAACTTGTGGGTTGAGCTAAGGCAGCTTAGTCTGTAAAGCAAGAGCTACATGTCCATTCAGAGCAAAATAAAGAATTCGTTCACTCTTGCCCTGTTCTGCCTTTTCAGGTGCTGTTCAGGTGCTGTTCTGCCTCCCTGCACCTTGCGTTACCAGGGAACATCCTGGCCTTGCATGGCCCTCCACTTATTTATCATAGAATATCTCAAGTAGGAAGAGACCCATCAGGATCACCAGTTCCAAACCCCAGGTCCTCACAGGACCTCCTAAAACTATATGGCTAAGACTGTCGTCCAGACACTCCTTGAACTCGGACAGCCTTGGTGCCGTGACCCCTTCCCTGGGGAGCCCGTTCCAGCAGCAACCACTGATGTATGGAAGAACTTCTTAGGAATGTCCCATTGGAATTTCCCCTGACCTGTGTGGTGGAGACAGCCCCCATGTCAATTTCATGAGCCAACAAGTTCCAAAACAGACTTTATTCTACCTGGAATGTGGAGCCAATAAACAGACTAGAAACAGGGTTTATCTGAATTACTTAGCATTCTGACAACATAAATCATGGACTCAGATATCAGCTGAGGAGATTATTGGGGTGTGACTACAGAGAATATTTAAAATCCACAGTGTGCATGTGTACACTCACCAGAAACCAGAGGCCTCTCACTCCAGGGTACGCAGAAGAAATATTCACTTGCCTGGTTTAGGCAAGGACTCACTCAAGGGAATATCCAGCAGAGCAAAACAACCACTCACCCAAGGGCGGAGCTGATGCACTCCCAACCCTGGGAAGTCTCCTTGACAGCGTCCCCATCGAAGAGGAGGGCTCCCGTTAACAGACTCACTGCTCTGAGAAGGCCAGTCAAAGGGGGGCTTTGACAGGGACCCCATTTTGTAGCCTGGTCAGATGTGGTTGTGGGCATTACAACATGGCCCAGCGGCTCCTCAGCTTCCCTGGGAACCTCTTTTGTTGAAATCCCTGTCAATTGACCAAGGGTTCCACCGCACCCGCCCCTCCGGTAGGTGGGAGGTGAAGTCACCCTGCCCCCAGGTGTGGGGAGGACGTGACTGTCAGCACCATCCAGGCTGTGAACATTGGCAAAGGCTCAGTGGGGCACAAAGGGGCACAGCAGGTGTTGAAGAGCCATCCAGCGTCCTACCAAGGGCTTGGGATATGGTCAGGGGATGTGCAACTGCCACGGGAAGCTGTAGACTGCAAAGAGGTCAACCCTCAGCCTTCTCCAAGCTCAACAAGCCAAGGGAGCTCAGCCGCTCCTCAGAAATCTTGCTCTCAAGGCCTTGCACCGTCCTGGTCACCCTCCTCTGGACACGATCTAAGAGTTTGATGTCCTTCTTATCCTGTGGCGCCCAGAACCGCCCACAGTGCTCCAGATGGGGCCGCACCAGCGCAGTGTGGAGCGGGACAATCTCCTCCCTCGCCCGGCTGGCGATGCCGTGCTTGATGTGCCCCGGGACACGCTTGGCCCTTTGGGCTGTCAGCACACACTGCTGACTCATCTTCAACTTCCCCTCAACCCAAACCCCAACATCTCCTTCTGTTTGGCTGCTCTCCAGCCTCCCGCACACTCGACCATCTTAAGGCTCTTTACCAACTGACATGGCTCTATGACTGTGTGATTTAACTTGAAGCTTGCCCAGTGCAGAGTCAGGGCTTGGCCTGGAGAGTCGTCATGGGCCCCTTCCGACCCCAAACGTTCTGTGATTATGAGATTGCCATGGGCAGGCAGAGGACAGCAAACCCAACGTGGAGCACCACGCAGGGGCCCGTGAAGAACACGAACTCTGGCCCAGCCTTCACCGGGCCAGCGGGGCAGCTGTGAGTGGGGCCGAAGGGCGGGGTGGCCGGCGGGCGTGCCTGTGACGCGCTCTGGCGCCTGTGACAGCACAGGGGACGAGTCCCCACGGGGCGGTTATCAGGGGCGCCAGCAGCAGCGCTGCCCCAGTCCGGCCTGGGCCAGCGGTGAGTGCGCAGGCGGGGGGAGGCCGGGCTGGACGGGGCCGGGGCAGAAACGCGGCCCCCGGGGGTGGGTTCTCACCCTGCATGGAGGGCCCGGCCGCTCGCGGGAGCACCTTGGCCAGCACCCTCCGTCCCGCCCAGCCCCACTGAGCCCCTTCTCTCTCTTCTCTGCAGACCATGGCTTTTTTGGACACTTTCTTCGTGATTTGGCAAATTCTTACGCTGAACGTGCAGTCGGTCGGCTATGAGCCGGATGAGGAGACGCGCGAGCGCATGGAGCAGCGTGCGCAGATGCTGAACCGGGAGATGACTCGGCTGTGGCAGGAGGTCGAGGAGAGGAGCCGGGAGCAGAGCAACCAGGAGCAGAGCAACCAGGAGCAGAGCGGCTTTGCCTGGCCATCCCTGCTCCAATCTGCCTTGCAGCACTGGCACTGCTGGGCCCTTGCTGCAGTCCTGCTCCTGCTCTTCGGGCTCTGCTGCTGGCTCAAGAAACGGAGCCGTGGGCCAGAGAGAGGTGCAAATGACCTGCCAGGGCTTGTTGCGCAGCACATCCAGAGGCCAGTTCAGAACTGGGACCGAGAGAGCGAGGCTGTTCAGTACCTGGTGGAAAGATTCCTCTTGCTCTTCAAGTATGTCTTCCTCGATCCCTGGCACCAAGTGCTGGAAAATGCCATTGAGGTGGGCAGCGCCTTCGAAGGCTGGAGTCCCCGTCAAGAAGACATCACCTACCGCCTGCTTGTGCTCCTGAAGCCCCCCCGTGGACACACTTTCCACCTGGAGCCCAGCCACCTGGGGCCCGTGAGGAACTTTTGCATCCGTGTGGACTTGGTGTGTACCTGTGAGATGGAGCAGCCGGCAGGAGAGACACGTTGCTTCCTCCACGACCACCAGGAGGAGCAGTGGAGGAACGAGGGCCCCAGCATCCTACACGACCTCTGCACCGACTCCTACCTAGATGTGCAGAAAATTGCCCGCTGTTTCCAGGACATACTGAGGCATTGCTGGCGGATTCTGCCGGAATCAGCCACACACCGCCTAACAGTGCTGCCCTCCGACCGCTCCTGCAAATTCCAGCTGACACAAGGCGGGGAGAAAAGGCTCTTTGTTGAGTTGATGTTTGGGGTGAGGCAAGGCGACTCGGACATCTTCGTGAGCAGCCAGAACGCAGAGGCCGCCTACACCCCAAGCACCATGTGGCCAGAGAGCTACGCTGTGGCAGAGATGAAGTTCTTGAGGCACATTGCCAGCCAGGCACATCCTGACAGCATCCACCTCAGATGCCTGCAGCTCTGCGCCCGCAGCCTGCTGGACACAGACTTTTCCACCCGTACGTTAAAGACCGTCGTGATGCACCTGCTGACCACCATACCCCTGACACACTGGGGCAGGAGGGATTTCCTGGAGCGGCTGGAGGACATTCTGCTGTACCTGCAGAGCTGCCTGGAGGAGGGACGCCTCAACCACTTCTTCATTGGCAACCAGAACGTGCCTGAGGAGATCATCTTGCCCCAGGCTTTGCGAACGGCTGAACCGCTCAACCTCTTCCGCCACCTGGAGCAGGATTCCGATGCCTGTGAGAACGCGTGGCTTGAGTTTCTCATGCTGCAGCGTCGGCTTCGTACACTGGTGCTCCAAGGACGCTGAAAGAGGTCTTCCTGCACTGAGCTGGAGAGGCCATTGCGAGGAGGCTTGTGACAGGGACTCCGTGACCACCTGCTCAGCAACCGCACCCCTGGCTTTGAGAGCGTCCATTCCATCCGGGAGCTCTGCCATTTGCAAAATCACCAATAAAAGCTGTGTTTGAACAAATGCTGCATGTCAGACCGTTTCATGGGTATGGAGCGGTAATACAGAAAGCAGTTGTGTGAGGTGTGAGCAGGCAGATGACCCGCTCAGCCTGGTCGTAGAGCTGCGATTGGCGGTGGAAAGGCTGAGAAGGATCAGGGAGCTGGAGAAGGAAATCAACTGGTGGGATCAAGCTCTGGCCGCCCGTGGGCAGGTAAGACCACCAGCAAGAAACGGAGATCAAGGGATTCGTGTCTCTTCCCCTTGCCTGACTGAGGAAGGCAGGTCAGCAGCAAGGGATGAAGAGAAGCAAGTCCACACTCGGTATGGCAGGAGATACACCCCCCTACCCACCCCACCTTCCCAGGTGCCTCTGGCAAACAGGCATGAGGCTCAGCATGTGCAATGAAGCAACTTCAGGAACAGGGGGAAATGGCAGCAAGTTCCTGCCCGGTGCAAAAGGATGGGGGTCCCTAATGCGACCAGCCCACCCTCCCAGGTTCCCTTGCGAAACAGCTTCACAAGCGGAACCAAACAACACTGAGGATGGCGGTTCCACTAAGTTGGAGGTACAGCAGAGGATAAGTGACCCTGCACCCTCCATCAAGACAATTCCCACGAGGAAAAACAGGCGGGTTGTAGTTGTAGGAGACCCCCTTCTCAAGGGAACAGAAGGCCCTATACACAGGCCAGTGCTTCTTCTTAGGGAAGTCTGCTGCCGCCCTGGGGCCAGGGTTAAAGATGTGCAAAGGAAACTTCCTGCCCTGCTTAGGTCCTCAGACTACTACCCACTAATAATTTTTCAGGTAGGCAGTGATGAAAATGAAAAGAGAAAGCTAAAGTTGATCAAGAGAGACTTCAGGGCTTTGGGACAACTGGTCAAGGGATCAGGAGCACAAGTAGTGTTCTCCTCTATCCCCACAGTTGCTGGGTATGATGAGGAAAGATACAGGAAGACCCAGCAGATCAATATCTGGCTGTGGGATGGGTGGCAACGGCAGAATTTTGGGTATTTTGATCATGGTGTTGCTCATATGGCGCCTGGTCTGCTAGCGGGTTAGTGCTGGAGTTAGGTTAGGTTATGGTTGGACTCGATGGTCCTGAGGGTCTCTTCTGACTGAAATGATCCTGTGATTCTATAACCAGCCACTGCAAATGCTACAGCTGTGTTAATCTCCTGTGCCTTGTGTCCTGGCCGAGGAATGGGCGAGAGCTCTGGGCACTCAGGGCAGGTTGTGGCTCCCTGAGGTGAGGAAAGTGCTGTACACGGCCACAGGGAGAACAGATTTCCCCCACTCCAACCCCTGCTGCCCTCTCCCACATCTTTAGTTACTGATGGCAGAAAGTAACTTAGCACTTGAGTATTTAGTTCTCAAGCAAAAGCCATGAAAAAGGTCACTGGTAATGAGCAGACTAATCCCACATCATTTCGCTGCAGTCTATTGACACCTTCAGCTTCCCAAGGGAAGGAACCTCTTTTTTCCAGACGCACAGTTTCTCTGACACAAAGTTTTCTCCAGCAGCTGCGATGCTCTCACCTTTCCTTGGATCGTTCCTCTCCCTGCATCTTTCATAGACGCCTTTGCCATAATTCCATATCCCATCATTTAGGGCCCTGGCAGGTGGAGAGAGCTGGCCTGCAGCAGCCAGTACAGCAGAGCACAAAAAGGAATAAAACGGCGTTTCTTTGGGGTTCTTTTCAATGTTGGTAACTTTTCCATAGTACAATGTCTATGTTCCTTTTTGTAGAAGAACACAAAGGCATTACCAAGGACTTGATGAAGCTTGTTACTCATTGATTCAGGGTCCAGCGATAAATCACTG
Organism: Nesoenas mayeri; assembly: GCF_963082525.1. Lineage (NCBI taxonomy): Eukaryota > Metazoa > Chordata > Aves > Columbiformes > Columbidae > Nesoenas > Nesoenas mayeri. The sequence goes on along the minus strand of NC_137548.1, from coordinate 2,903,214 downwards.
CCTGCTGCACTCTCCCTGCTCGTCTCCATTCCATTTGAGTCATAATTGAATTTTTCAAATTTGTTATTGATAATCTAAGAATACCCCCGTTCAGTAATGAGATGAGATGCGAAGAAGCGTCTTTGTCTCTTCAGGGTAACAATATTCACCCTGGTAATTTAAAATACTTTGAAGAATAAGTGCATAAACAAATGTGTCACGTTACCATGTGGAGCAGAGGTTGGGTGATTATTTGCTTTGACCTACGTGCTGGAGAAGGTGGCTAGAACCATGATCCCACCTTTTACATGTGCTGAATAAGAGGATAATTAAATGTTCCTTTCTTCTTTGCATCTGAACAGATGACTGCGTGAAAGATGAATCTGATTTAATCCATTTAACCCATGCTCCCAGGCTCAAGGGGAAAGGGGCTGGTGGGCATTCCCTGTAAATAAGCAACAGCTTCAAATGCACATCAAGCACCCTAAGGAAACAGCTTGGAAGACCCTGAAAAGTATGACTTCATACCTCCTTTGCTTGGTTCCAGTAATTATTATAAGGGTAATGACCGTTGTTAATTACTTTTTATCTCTGCTATTATTACACGGACATCGTCTTTTTGCTTTGTAAAATTTTGAGGCATTTGAGAACAAGAAGGCCTCGGCTGTATCTTTTATGTGCTCTTCCTCCAGCCTATTCACCTCAGCCCTCCCAAGCTGCGTGCAGAGATGTCTGCCTCGTCTTTCAAGGTTTGCAGCAGAATGAAGAGAGTTAATAATCAAACAAACATGAGGTGGCTCTGAGTGACCTTAAGAAATGAACATTAGCTCCTAACACTACTCCTTTTCCCTTTTTCTGTGCCTGCTCTCTTCTTATGACATGAGATTCACAAAAAAACCATATTGCTTTATGACTTATTTTCAGCAATGTGAGGAGGGTGCATGGCCAGCACTGGTTTCATCACTGGTTAGTCACCACAGCCCAATCCCCTTCTTCCCCTCATGCTCCATTAGGGGCATTGTACTCCTCCACGGGAGCAATGCCATGTAGTTTTATATTTACAAGGCTGCAGAGCCCTGTGAGTCTGATCTTGACCAACTTGAGGTGTCTGCATGAGGCTGCAGAGCCCTGTGACTCTGATCTTGACCAACCTGTGGTGTGACCATCCTGGCACCGCTCCCTCCGCTTAGTCCTGCGTCTAAAGATCTTTGTGATTCTAAACAAGGTTCTTTCCTTCTGTGGGTGGCAAGAGTTAAACTGGAGGCCAACACGTTACATAAGTTTTACTACAGGTCCTTAACATTCTCTCTTATTGCAGAGTTTGTCCACAACTCGTCGCACACTGAAGTTAGAAGAACGCATGGTCCTGCTCTGCTAGTGTTAAAATTCGGTTATGGTGTTTGCAGGAAGAAAAGAGATTTGTCTGCTGAGTTTTGTGACAAGAACAGCTTATCATGACTTTACAGTCAGTATCGGCCTCCAATTGCACCTCCACGAAAGTAGGATCAATGGTGAAAACTCTCCCAAGCCCTGAGGATCGCTGTCAGGCTGCACACGGCTTTCCTTTCAGCAAATGCCGATAACCGTCCTCATCCTCCGATAAAGTCCCAAGTGGTTCTGCAAGACTCCAGCTCCTCTGGTGGGACAAAGTTCCTGTGTTGGAGGTCAGAAGGTGCAAAATCACCCACACAGTGCGCAGCAGGGGCTTTCTGGCCCAGGAGGGTGAGCTCTGCACTGGTGAGCGATTTTTTCACTGAACAGCAAATGTTTTTAATGTCTTTTTCAGCGCTGCCACACAGTGGCAGTGTTGAGGCTCCTCTATACGGCAAGAGCCCGAAGAAAATCCTCTTCAGTTAGAAATTACCTGGCTCTCCTGCTAGGGACACCCTGTCGTCTTTCAAGGTATTAACATGGAGAGCATTTTCCTTGTCCAGTAATATTGTTACTCGTGGTTTTAGGTTGTTTTCCTAAGGAGCTGAGATAAAGGGGATGTTATGGTCAGCCTACAGTCCTTCCCCACAACACACAAACACATTTGGGTTGCAAAAACATCGAGTTTAAGTTTTATGAAAAGAGTTGGCCGGTTAGAGAGAGTCAGCACTAGTGATATACAGAAGGAGGTCAAAGCACAAGCTTGGATTATTGTTTGATGGAGGGAAAAGGAATTACGAGTGTCTTAACCAGTGGAAAAGCTTCAGTCGGTAAGAACACTTGTCAGACAAGGGAATGTTCAGCTGTGAGGCACTGAGTCCACTATGTTCTCCTGCCCACAGAGCTGGTTGGTTTTGATACAGGTTAAAATATGATAAAGTGAAACATACCCGTGTAATCAAGAAATCACCTTTTTCTCGATGACATCTGTGTCTCAGAAAGTCACATCCCACAGGGAGGAGTGGGAGTAGAAAAGCTGCTTCCTTTGGGTCATCTTTTGAGCTGATAAAAAAAAGACCAAAATGCTTGAATGTCCCAATATTTTCCCAAAGTTAAAGCCACGGAGATGATAAAATTTTCCAAATCATAGAATCATAGAATGCTAGGGATTGGAAAGGACCTCGAAAGCTCATCCAGTCCAATCCCTCTCCAGATGAGGTTACACAGGAAGGTGTCCAGGTGGGTTTGAATGTCTGCAGAGTAGGAGACAAATGCAGCCAGTCCTGTAAGCGGTCAAAAACATTTTTAAAAAACCCACACAAATTTACCCACTCTTTTCCTTTTTTTTTTTTTCTTTTTTTTGCTGGATGTTAATTCATCCCTGTTTGAAATGTGAACAAATTGAGCCAGCTCTATTTTTATGTATTTTCTCCCTCTGTTTTTTAAGTGCCCTTCCATGTCCTGCCGATGAGCTGAACACCAGACCAGCAGGAGCACAGCGGCTGCCCGCCCGGGGCCGACCTTTTGAAGGACCACTTGGAGACGGCAGAGGACCAGCCAGGTAATTATCTCCAAACACGACCCAAGCTCCGCAGTCCCTGGACGAGGTACAACAGCAGAGCCCTGACCTCATTTCCAGAGCCTGCGTTCATGAAATGCCAAGAGATTATGCAGAGAGCTTTCCTGCGGGTAATCATATGAGGCGGGAGACGTGAAGTCATCGTCCTAAAGCCCAAGGTGAAATCGGGCTGACCCTGAATGTCCCGCGCAGGCCTAGGGCTGCGTTTTGTGCTGCTGTAGGAAGTAAAACTGATCCTGCCGGATTTATTCGGCTGTTTTCTGGCTTTGGCGTTTTGGGAAAGTTGGCATTTAGAATTCCACTCAGAACAGTTTTCTAGACTTCAGTATTAGAACAATTAAAGTCAGGAGCTAATTACTCTTCTGTAGCTCTGGATTTCATTCCAGGAAGATAATCCATGCATCAATGCTTCCTCCCGCAGAAAAACCCTCTGTATTGGGGGAAATAATTCAACCCTACCCATCCCAACCGAAACCCACAGAGGGTGCTACTGACTTCCCAGAAGCCAGACGGGGCTTGTTGCCTGTGAACTTGGCTTTCACACTGTCCACAGCTGGGGAGGATTAGCAGAACCCTCCACCGCGTAGGACTGTGCTCCGAGAAGCCCCATTTGAAGCACATTCCCATCCAACAGCCCACTCTTTCTGCTCCCTGGTGCCCGAGCTGCCTCAGTGTGGGCTCACAGGGTCCAGAAGTCCCTTGTGTTTGGGGTTCAGGTTCTTGAGAGCTTCAGTGTGGGCAAAGAGCTTCACCGTCTCTGTTTCTGCCATTATACAATCCATGCCCCACTGCATTTTGCGTCAGCTGGTGGAAAACTCTCTGCGCAGCAAGGTTTGCTGCTCCTCGCTTTGCACAACTGCTTGGGAGACTCCAGAATTAACAACAGCTCTTCTCACAACCCCTATCCATCAGCCTTTCCTGCTAAGAAACTCCAGTAACTGCTAATTATTCAGTAATTAAGTGTCTCGCTAGGGTCATGATTGTAAATCTGGCCTCTCCCAGTCACTCTTTGCTCATTAGGTAGCAGTTTTCTCAACGCAAAAACAAATTCTCTTCTTTACATTTGATTGGATTACAAAATTGCTTTAAACTCTGTGGAGCTGATTAGAAAAAGTGTGCTTTTGCGCAATAGTTGCCATGGGAACTAAAGTGGAGAGATCTTTATAAACCAAAAGTCAAACAGATTGTGTTTCAGACAATTAATATTGTCTCACATGTTTATTCATTTTCTTTAACTCTTTTGTGCACTATTTTGAAATAGTTTTTATCTCTTTTTCGGTGTTGAATGCCACGTCAAGCAGATTCTGCTCCCTTGAGGATTCGTCCCTCTCTCCTCTTGTAAGGCCACCTTGCAGCCCTGGTGAGCTTCATCTTCTTCTTCTGCTCTGCCTCTTTGGTCTGGGGACATCTCTGGGGGCAGATTTAGTTTGGGATCGAGATACATGTGTTGGGAGGAGTGTCAAAGCTCTTGTTGTGTCAGTGGAGCCCAGAGAGCTCCAGCAGACCAGGGCGCACTTGTAGGCGAGCTGAGGTGCTGTTTCTCCAGCACGAATCCCTCTGCTGTCTTTTCTAACACCCAGGACTCCTCAAACCCGCATTTCTTCTAGTTCCACATTTAACACTTTGTGGAAGAGCAGCTGATAAACTGACCGAGTGTCAGCAGCTGTCCCTCTGCTTTCCTCTCTGTGCAAACCCTCCTCCAACAACCTGACCCCATTCCCACCTCTTGATTTCTCTCTCACCTGCGCTCAGCTCTCTCCAGAGCATCTTGCCATCCTCTGGCTCTCTCCTCACAGCACAGCCTATCTCATCTTAAAAATGATTAGCATTTTTCCCACTCCAGCTGTTTCCATTTGTCTTTCTCCTCTTTGCATCCGAGATGTCCAGAGGCTGTCACTGTTCCCAGCTGCCACCGCATTAACAGCATCGCTCTTCGCTCTGGCTGCCGTTGCCTTCGTGCTCCCGTCACCTGCATTCATGGGCTTTCTGGGGCAAGGTTTTGCCCAGCGTTAGTGCAGCATTTCTTGGAGCAGGGTTGTGTTGTGAGCATGCCTCTAAGAAATAACAAATAAGAAGGCAACATTCTCATTTTCCTCCAGACCTCTGCCTGACTCTGTATACAGGAGGAATTCCCCTGCCAAGGGAATTCAATATTCATGTATTTAACAACCAGCCTCCCCTCAGCCCCCTCCCCTGTGTACTCCTGACCTCCTTCCCCTGCGCTGGATCTGGGATTACTCATTTCCTCGGGGGCTGTTGTTTCAGTTCTTCACAAACAAATAGGATTTCTCTCCTCTGTCAGAGGTGCAGCGAGGAAAGCTGCATTCAGCACAGAACCCAGTTCATTTTCAGACCACGCCGTGCCATGACAGCTGCTACATTAGATCCTGCATCTTCCCCCACCGTACCTGTTTTCAGAGGAGCATCGTGCAGCCACGGTTTGCCAAGCTTTGGCAGGACTAGCAGAAGGCAAGGGTGGCTCAACTCCCAAATTTCCAGTTCCTGATCAAAATCGGGGAAGAATGAGACAACCTCAGAGAAACGTGGGTGAGAATCAGCGGTGCGCGAGGCAAGCCTCCTGTTTTCCCCAGCTTCAGCCTCAGCCTGCTGGACCCATTCTAGCAGAAACCTTCCAGAATATTTGTTGCGAGACAGCTAGGTGGCCTGGAATACATCAGCAGGAGAGATTTCAGCTCAGGAGAGACTGAAAGCAGGGACTTGCCATGGGAAATGTTGGGCAGCCAGAAATATGTGTTGCTACTGCCTCTGCTGATAGCATTTTGCTGCAAAAGATACACAAACCGGGGCTTAGAGTGCAGAGCAAAGCGTGTGTGTTTAAAAAGGGGTGAGTACTGTCTTGCACACTCAAGCCAGGGACAAAATTACATTCTCTTCATCTCCAATTATTTATTTACCAGGATGATGTGGATGTAAATCCCTATGGACCTGCTGGTTTCACATCATCTTGCACCAGTGTGAGAGCTGTTGGTTCCAGGAGACAGGGAATGTTGTGCTGATTGAAACCCATTTGCAGTATTTTAGTGACAAGAAACCTGTTGCCCTGAGGCCAGCACAGGAGTCTGCCTAAGGGTGTCCAAAGACATAGAGGAGAAAAGGATATTAAAGCCATTTTCTTGTAAAATGTCACTTTTGCAAGAGGAAAGTCTGTGCATGTATTCTTGTACTGACTACGTGCACAGGGCTCATTCAGGCAAGACAAAAATAGGCCATATTTAACTCATATGTCCCATACATTCCCGTTTGGGTCCAGTTTCTGTCTCTAAAATGAAACATTCGTAACATGAGAAGCTGGAACCAGACAACAAGAACCAGAAAGAGTTAATTGTGGTCAGTGCGTCATGTGGATCTCTTGCCATTCTCAAGCAGAGCAGACCAGTCCCAGCCTTGCGCAGGCTTTAAAGATCCAACCTGCATTTTCAGTGCGGTCTCTGAGGCTGGAAGAGTTTTCCTGGGGGGCTGGTGGGGAAATAATGTTGCTTTTGAAGCCAAAAATAATCCTTTCAGATAGGCAACACAATCTATAACAGGCCCAGCACTTCCCAGCTATCAGATAATGCTGGTGAGATGCAGTTCATGACACTCTAGAAGATTATGTTGGATTAGATTTTATTATCTTCCTGGATATCAAAGTCAGAAGGGCCATGGGGACAAGGGGAGATATAGTCTGATTTTCTGCATATCCCCAGACATCAAGCTTTTCTTCGGGGGGGATCACGCCACTCCTCCTTTTCTTTACATCCCTTTTTCATTCACTTCAGGCTGCCCTGTGGGGGTATTGGTGCCAACCTCTTCTGAGTCACGTCCTTGCTGCTGAGATCAAACCCCACTGTGCCAGACAGCACCGCAAACCGCGTTGTAGCACCTTGAAAGCGGGACGCTTGTCTGCCCTCAGAAGGAGCCAGGCTGGCTGGCTGCTGGCAGAAAGCCCACCGCAATGTAATTGGAGGAAGAGTTTTAAATCAAGTTGGTATTTCTTCTTTAAACAAGACATCTCAAACGGAGTGCTGAGCATCAAAGGATCGAGCAGAGCGGCACAGAAATAGCAGCAAGATCATCTAACGAGGCAGAGAACAAGACTCCCGACCCTGGCGAGGCTAGCAAGGGAGACAGCACTTCCAAAGCCGTCGTCTTTGAGCACAGGGGAACATTTCTCCTTATGAATTTTCTATTTTCCAGCAAAAAGAGAAACACAGTGGTAGTATGGTAACAAAATGAAAACCGTTCTTCCAGAAGGAACTAGCATTATCCAGCCAAATATCTTCTCATGGACACTGGTGGGCTCTGAATCAGGCTCACAAGAATATGAACAGCACATCATGACGTTTATTTAGCACCTCTCCTCCTCTTCCCTCCCCGGAAAGCCGTGCTGTGAGTACTCTGTTGCTGGCTGGTGCTGATGGGTATTTGCTTTCCCAGGATGGGATTAAGATGACAGGAACTTGCACGGAGCCCAACATAAAGTCTGAGATTCAAACTCCCTGAGATTGGAAGAGTTTGGATCTCACTCTGGACTTTATTATTTACGTTTTCTTTTCCTGGCCACAAAAAGCCCAGATTTAGCATAGAGAGTCAGTCTGCAATCACAAACCTGGTCAACAAAGACCTTCTCTGAGTTGACCACAGCAGGATGAATCTCTCCCTGCTCTGCTGGCACCACGGAATCCCACGTTGGGCTATGGAGCGGCCGTAAGTGCCAGCGAGGGGCACGGTGGTAGCAGTGTAGTTCATGCTGCACACTGTTGGTTGTGGAAATGTGTTATAGTCGTATTTTTGCTTGCTGCTAGTGCCTTTATACAGTGGGCATGCATCTGCCACATGCATTCTAACGGACATGTCGTAAGCTTTTCTAGAAACTTCTCATACTGTTTCTATAACCAAGTTTCACTTTGAGAATTGCAGTCGCAGAAGCAGGGCTCCCAACACAGTCACCAGGTATCGCACAGCCAGGCCATGCGGAGTGGTGACGGGCAGGCTGTGATGAGGATGGATGTGCTGTGTCACTCACAGGACAGGGGTTTTTGTCACGTTGTACTTTCCTCCACCACTCTCTGCTGTTGCTCATGGCCCGAGGGGTTACACTGAGCTACCTGCAGAGCAAGAGCTGGCTGATCCTTCATGCCCTCTGTAAATTCAAATGGAAACCTATTTGCACTGACAGAATACAGATTTATTTATCCCTTTGCAATAAAAAAACAGAGTGATTTCTATATGCTTTCAGGGAATAATTGAGTCCATGATTCTGGAACAAGAGCTCTGCCCTCTGTCCCTCAGAGGGTGTTCTCTTTGGCACACATATCCGCATTTCTGCTGTGAAGAGCCCTGTACAACTTGCCCACACGCTACTTACCGAGGGTGCTGTAACTGCTGTGTAGGCTGATGCAAAATGTTCCTTCACCCACAGATCCCTGCCTGCCTCTGCCTTAAAATGCCATTGAGAAAGCAACGCAGAAGCCATGCTTGTTAGAGAAGCTGCTCTCCTAGGAGTCCTCTCCAGCACGTACCCATTTACCTGCAGGTAGCAAAGGTAACACTGGGCTAGAAAAAAGTCTCACAGCGCAAAGCACACTCCTCTGGTAGAGCTCAACCTGCTGAACCCAGGAAAACAAATGGGCACGAGGAAGCTTTCACTGTAATCATCACAAATGCTTTCTTCAGCCAGATTATGCTGCATAAAACCAAATGTCGCAAGATGAATTGGAAACCTGACAGGGAGGTGGTGATTATCACGGTTAAACATTTTCTTGAGCATGCCTGGAGAGCGCTACTGGAGTCATTTTCTTGTTATCCTAATGCGTGATGGGCCGGGAAGCAACGTGTGGGTCTCTGATACCCACAGACACAAACCAGCGTCTGGTGCAGCCCCAAAACAGAGATGAGCAGCCGGAGAAGCTGAGAAGGCTGCTGCACAATCCCAGCTCTGCTGCAGAATTCGTTTGAGAAGTGCCAGGGTATTTGGTTGCCATTCAAAGGAAAAGCGTGGGGACATCTCATTATACGCAATAAATCAGCGTGCTTCTGCGCAGTGTGGTTCCCACACCCCGCAAGAGGGGAAGATGCTGGTAATGGGCGAGAAACTGAATATCAAACACGGGAAAAGTGGGACCCGGGGGTTTCTATCAAAGCATCTAAACCAGAGACCAAAGAGACAAGAGGGATTTTGATAAAATGGGCCCATAAACCAGCAGTCTTCCCTAGCACCCAGTCTTGCCCCTCATTTTCATTTATTCGTGCCTTTCTCCCATGTTGATAACAGCCCAGCCTGCTGCACCCCATTAGAATCAAAACCGAACCTTCAAACAAGAAATAAATGGACAATAAAATACTCCCCAACAGAAACTGTTTAATTTTCTTGGTAACATAATGCAATGCAGCGATAGCAGGGAGGCAATCTGTCATTGCCAGGAAGGTGAACTCTGCTCTTTAACAAAATCTATCATAACTGCCTTCCCTTCTGTCAATACAATACATCTGCCAGGGTTTTATTGTCACTCCGCAATCTTAACCCTCGACACCTTCCCTCTCAGAGCAAACTCTCAGCAGACAACGTGCATAACAAGGGGAACAGTTTAAGGCTGTTTTACTAGAGAACCAAACCAGCACAAGTTCGCTGTGGGGAGGGCAGGCCAGGCTTGCTTTAACCAGCACAGGGGCTGGGAAAGGAGCTGGGGAAGAAAGGACGGGCACCGCTGGTGACATGTCAGTGTCCCCTCCCATGGGGCTGCTGCTGGGGACAGGTGAACCATGTCCCCAGGCTGGTGGAGATGTGGTTCCAAGGGCTTCTAGGAAGAGCTGCTGTGCTTCCCGAGGGACTTGTTCTCATCTTCCCCACCGTACCAGGGGCTGGCATGGGGACAAAGTCACCCTGCAAGCCTGGGTTTGAGTCGGGCAGCACGGGCTGGATTGCAGATGGGGAACACAGGAGGGAGAAGTGGGAATGAGACAGCTGGGACACAGCTGCAGCAACAGCACAAGCCACAGCGGAGCAGAGCCCAGGGCCATGGCTCTGGTGTGACATCCCGCTTTGCACGCCTTGTCACCACCACGCACGCCCGGGCACATGGATCTGGTCCCTTCTGCTGGCACCAGCATCAGCGAAATGGTTGTTTGGCAGTAGAGCTCCCCACGTGTGGCAGCCACAGAGAAAATCCACCCTAATGAAATGCTTCCCTGCAGTAATTGGATTTCCACTGTAAACGAAGTCATTATGCTGATTGTCCTTGTGCGTTTGAAGACAAGCAGCAGCTCTGGCTGATGGACCATTTCTGTTTCTCTGCAGCAAGGAGCCGTTCAGGGGCATTTCCCTGCTCAGGAGAGCGTGTGTGAGGTTGAGGTGGCCACATGGCTCCAAATACTCACAGTTCTGCTCCAAAACATGGGCAGGTGAGAGGCTGTAAAGTGATTTGTGTGGTCAGAGGGCTTTCCAGGAGCCTGTCTCAGCTGTGGTGACATTCCTGGGCACAGTGTGTCCCCCCTGTGGTCTCCACGAACCTGCTGGATTTGGAGATGTGGCCTGCCCTGGTACCATCAATGGAAAAGAGGTAAAGGTGATTTTGGGGTGGTCTGCAAACACCCACAATTCAAGCTGGGGCTTGAGCAGGGCTTTGTCACCACGGTGCGATCAACAGCGAGTCACTGCCTGTGCCATCTCCTCCCCGTTTTGTTTGGAAGTTTCCTTAGTCATATAGGAAAATGTCATGCTATAAAAAACTCCCAGCACAAAAACAAAAGCCCGAGTGAAAAGAAAAATAAAGCTGCAACTCTGAGGTTACTTGTCAGGTTGGCTGTGACCAAAATGCTTTCAGCAGGTGTCAGGATCCAGGGCTTAGTGCTGCTGGGTCAAACAAAGCTGCACAGCTGGCGAAGAAAGGCAAAACACCATTTGAGAACAAGATACCTGGTTGGATTGAGGACAGGTGAAATAAAACTAATGTAAATTAGTGATTTGAATAATCTGTGAAAGGTATTGGTTTAAATGACTGAGAAATCTTGGTTTGCATCTATATCTTGTTTTTTTCTAGTGAGAATTTGTTGCAATCAGTGATGCAGCTGATGAGGGACACGGAGCAGGGCTGCACCAAGCCCCTGCTCCATGGCTGCTGCCTTCTGCCGATAGGGACAACATGTTGAGCTAAAATACACTCACAGAGGTGTTGCTCTGCTTTGGCAAGTCTTAATTCTGTATTTATGTAGTGTGGTGCTCGTGCAGGCACATTGTCCCTATGGGAGCACTTGTCTGCGTCCTGAAGCGCTCTGGACACACGTTGAACCAGGCTGGCAAAGGGGCTTCACATGATGCTCATGGCTGGTACCAGCAGGCCCAGGGCAGTGACCGTCCCTGTGCTGGGCACTGGGGAGGCCAAACCTGAATCCTTGGGGTGGTTTTGGACCTCTCACTGCAGGAAAGGCCTTGAGGTGCTGGAGTGAGTGGAGAGAAGGGAACGGAGCTGGTGAGGGGCTGGAGCACAAGTGTGATGGAGCGGCTGAGGGACCTGGGGGGTTCAGCTGGAGAACAGGAGCTGAGGGGAGACCTTCTGATCTCTGAACTGCCTGAAAGGAGCTTGGAGCCAGGGGGGTCGGGCTCTGCTCCCCAGGAACAAGCGCCAGGAGCAGAGGAAACGGCCTCAAGTTGCGCCAGGGGAGGTTGAGGTTGGATCTGGGGAACAATTTCTTCCCCAAAGGGCTGTGGGGCATTGGAACAGGCTGCCCAGGGCAGTGCTGGAGTCACCATCCCCGGACGGTTGGACATGGAGATGAGGTTCTCAGGGACATGGTTTAGTGGTGGACTTGGCAGTGGTGGCTCAATGGTTGATGATCTTAAAGATCTTTTCCAACCTAAACAATTCTATGATTAAATGGCTTCAGGGTACAGCTGGGGCCAAACACGTAAATGAGTCCAAGAAAGGATTTGAAAGATGGGCTTCTTGGTGGTTACTGAGCATCATGGTCCACAAGCCACTGCCAGCTCCACAGGTCCCTGCTGCCGGGGGGAGGTTGGTCTCTGCTCCGAGCCCTGCAGCCATCCTTGTGTCCCCAGGGTAAGCTGGTCCCCTCTCTTCCTTGCAGAACCCTTACGGCCAAGCCCCTTTTCCTCACGGAGCCCATCCTTGCTCCCAGAAAGGCTGCAGGGAGCTGGGTGCTGGCACAGCCGGGTTCCCATCCCCGCTCTGGGTTCCCTCACCTTCTCCCCAGCCTGCCGGGGAGTCCCCTTGTGTCCCCGTGGCCGGAGGCCAGCGGGCAGAGCAGAAACCCCGTGCACGGCCAGCTGGCAGCCAGCGGGAGCTTCACAAACCCTGCGGCACCGGGGGAGACAGGCGATTTATTTCATCTCCATCCTCTGTGCTGCAAGGGACCGTGTCCCTGCAGAACTGGTGCAGAGCCAGGGCTCGCTCCTGCGATAGCAGCACCGGGGCTCGGGTGGAGGAAAGCAGGGCCAGCCCCTGAAAAGTGCTGCCTGGGAGATTTTAGTGTTTTACACAGGATTTGGAGCAGCCCGAGCCTGTTTTTAACACTGGGCAGGAGCAACTTGGAGACAAGAGGCTATGTCCCCATTGCTGGGGCTGCAGGAGCCTATGGATGCCCAGGGGCCTCAAGTTGCACCAGGGGAGGTTGAGGTTGGATGTGGGGAACAATTTCTTCCCCAAAGGGCTGTGGGGCATTGGAACAGGCTTCCCAGGGCAGTCCTGGAGTCACCATCCCTGGAGGGTTGGACAGACGGACATGAGGTTCTCAGGACATGGGGCAGTGCCAGGGGTGGGTTATGGTTGAACTTGATGATCTTGAGGGTCTGTTCCAACCAAATGATTCTATCATTCTATAGACTTGAAAATAAGGGGCTGTGTGTTTCTGGTTTCAGTCCACTTCACCACTGAGACTCATCTCTATTTGTTCAATGACCCAAGATGCAAAATCATCACATCTTAATATAGCAGAACAAGGGCCTAGGGAATATACTTCTAACACTGTCATTTAATTTATTCACAACAGTCAGATTAATAAATGAATACATGCCCAGCCCTGCCACTGTTACAGTCCATCGATATTTCTCCATGCCTGCATCTGGACGTCTGACAGTTTGTTTACATGATCACCAAAATTAAAAACTCAAATTATTTGGCGTAGCACCAAGAGCAGCCTCTATTTTAGCAGCCTGCAGTGGCAGCTCCCAGTGAATTCTAATAACCCATTAACAACGTGTGTGTGCTGCGTTGTTGTCAGCGGAAGCCGCAAAAGGACAGGGTGACATCGACTTATTGCGGGATACAGAAGGATTAATCATCTCTTTCCTGTGCGTCCTGCATGGCCAAGCTGCCTCCCAAGGTGGTTCACCCCCTCTGTCACGCCGGCGGCAGAGCTGGGTGACAACACAGACCCGTCCCCCATCTGGTGGGGTGGCAGAGCCGCGTTGTCCCTTCCCAGCTTGTCCTTCTCGCGGTGACTCCCTGATGAGGCTCATTAAAAAGGAAAAGGGCCGCGGTCGCTGCATGGTTTTCCTCCATCCTTCTGGAAGGTTCTTCTCCAGTGCTGGCTTGTATTGCCCACAAGCAAGCAGTGTACAGTCCCATTTTGCAGCTGAAGCATCTGAGCCATCAGGTGGGTGTCACTGGGGCCCTGCTGATACTCGGGTTGGTTTTCCAGCCGCCCTGGGGCTCTGCAGGGCCTTGCTGCAGCCTCGGGGAGCAGCTTCGCTCCGAGCCCACCCGTGTGCAGCCCTGGGGAGCCACATGTTGCTGTGGCTGTGTGCCCCGATAGAATCGTACTATCGTTTTGGTTGGAAAAGAGCTTTAATATCATTAACTCCTACTGTTAACCCAGCACTACCAAGTGCACCACTATCCCATGTCCTGAGAACCTCATTTATATGTCTGTCCAACCCTCCAGGGATGGTGACTCCAGCACTGCCCTGGGCAGCCTGTTCCAATGCCCCACAGCCCTTTGGGGAAGAAATTGTTCCCCAGATCCAACCTCAACCTCCCCTGGCGCAACTTGAGGCCATTTCCTCTGCTCCTGGCGCTTGTTCCTTGTGTCCAGCTCCGGGCTGAAGATGATGCTTTCACAGCAGGACAGTATATATGACATGGGGCTCACTGGCCAGTCTGTTACCTGCTAGAAGCAATAGAGCAGGTTCACACAACATGGGTGAGAAACAGGCGTGTGCCCAGGGATGGACAATGCAGCAGACACCTGGCAGTGCTGTCAGGTGTTCAGGTGACAGGCGACCTCTGCTTAGGGGCATCTATCTGTCTGTCCACTGAGGAAACCTCCTCCAGATGCTCCTCCAGCCCTGGGCTGGGACCAGGTTTTGCCAGTACCAACTAAGGGAGAAGCCTTGAGGCAAGGCAGAGCTAATGGGAAGTGGTGCAGAGCATGGCTAGCTGGTGGGAAGAGCTGCTCTTGGAAGTTTGGGTTGTTCCTTCCAACTGATGAGCTCCAGAGGAGGCCACAAAGGTGATCCAAGGGCTGGAACAGCTCTGCTGGGAGGACAGGCTGAGGGAGTTGAGGTGTTCAGCTGGAGAAGAGAAGCTCCGGGGAGACCTTATTGTGGCCTTTCTGTACTTAAAAGGAGCCAATAAGAAAGATGGGGACAGACTTTTGAGCAGGGCCTGTTGTGATAGGACAAGGGGTGATGGTTTTAAACTAAAGGAGGGAGGTTGAGGCTGGACATGAGGAAGAAATTGTTGTCCCTGAGGGTGGTGAGAGCCTGGCTCAGGTTGGCCAGAGAGGTGGTGGCTGAACCATCCCTGGAGACATCCCAGGCCAGGCTGGATGGGGCTCTGAGCAACCTGAGCTGGTGAAGATGTCCCTGCTCATGGCAGGGGTGGCACTGGGGGAGCTGGGAAGGGCCCTGCAACCCAAACCTTCTGTGATTCTATGGGCAGGGGTGGTAGAAATTGTCTAACAGCCAGATCAGAGATCAGCAGATCTGGAGGACTGAATTTCACACAGAAAGGCATCGAAAGATCTTGGGATTTTATTTTCACATCCTAAAAGAGAAGATTTTACAATGCAAATATTGCAGCTCTGTACCAGAGCCAGGGGACCGTAACCAGCACACGGGGATATGGCACATCCACAGTTTGCCCCAAGCCAAGGAGCTTCCAAAAAAATATCTCCCAAAACTTCATGTCTATGCCCACTCCAGTGAGTGCAAAGCCACAGCCCAGCAAGAAAAGCACCCGCCAGGACACAGGTAGCGTGCAGGGACCGGGTACGTGACGAGACGGGGTGGTGAGGGCTGTGAGACATCAGCCCACCCGCCATCTGCGGGTAGGAGCCCAGCAGGAGAAGAGGCAGGAGGCTCGGGAGGAGCAGCTAAAAAGGGATTTGCGCGGTCTTCTATTTTAGCAGAGCTTTAGTCAGAGCAACACGTATCCCATGGGTATTTTTATCTGTTGCAGTTTGGGAGAGAATCTTTGGGTATCCGGCTGGCTTACACAACAGAGCCCAGACAGACCTGGACTAGCCAGCATGGTGATGGTCTCACCATCCCACAGCCCCTTCATGTTCCCTGGCTGCCCTGCTGTCCCCTGTGTCCCCGCACCATAACAGGGGTCTGGGGGGCTTGGCAAGAGTTTGTGGGGGAACCATAGAATCATTTTGGTTGGAAAAGACCCTCACGATCAAGCCCAACCATTGCCCCACCCCTGGTATTGACCTATGTCCCTGAGAACCTCATCTCCATGTCCAACCCTCCAGGGATGGTGACTCCAGCACTGCCCTGGGCAGCCTGTTCCAATGCCCCACAGCCCTTTGGGGAAGAAATTGTTCCCACATCCAACCTCAACCTCCCCTGGTGCAACTTGAGGCCGTTTCCTCTGCTCCTGGCACTTGTTCCTGGGGAGCAGAGCCCGACCCCCCCGGCTCCAAGCTCCTTTCAGGCAGTTCAGAGATCAGAAGGTCTCCCCTCAGCTCCTGTTCTCCAGCTGAACCCCCCAGGTCCCTCAGCCGCTCCATCACACTTGTGCTCCAGCCCCTCACCAGCTCCGTTCCCTTCTCTGAACCAGGATCATTGCACACTCTTGCTGCCATGTGTTAGAGGAAAAAAAGCACCTTCTGGTGCTTGAAACCTTTAGAAGTTGTATCATTCCCTCTGCAGTGACCATTTTGGACAGCACATTGACCAGGCTTGTGAGTTCTCCTTGGCTTGAGCTTTCCCTGTTGCCCTTTCAGAGCATCTCTGGAGGTGATATCATCTGCTGGGTACCTTTCCTTGCCAGGAATACATCAGCAGAGACTTTTAAATGCATTTGGGGAAGCAATCAGCCTGGACAAGTGGAAATGTGGTGAGAAAGAATGATGTGTACAATTAATATCAGCACCAGTGGGGTCTCTGCCATATTTCTTTGCCTACAATTTAAAGCTCCCTATGGCTGCTTGATATTTTCCCATGAAAAGTAATTTCTCCTATAAATATGAGTCAGTGATGCTTGGGAACGGTTGTGTGGAAGAGTTTTCTTACTCCTAGAGTCATCCTCTCTCTAAAAGGCAAATGTCTTACCTTTTCCTTACTTGGATAAAGGTTTTTCATTAGCGTTTATTATTTCCTTCTTCTGCACTGTAAGTCAGGGCACCTTGCACGGGAACTGTAAGGTTGTGTCATGCTACAGCTGCTTATTTATATAAGGGTAGATAATTGCAGCCATTAATTGAGAATGAACGAATTGTATGCAATCCTCAAGCAGTTTTCTGGTTGCACAAAGGCAGAAGCAGAGCTGCAAAGGGCGCCAGGGGAGAAGGTCCTCACCAGGGCTACTCAGGACTAAAAACCCCTCTAAAAATTGAGTTTTAATGGGTTAATTTGTAAGCCAGGGTTAGGGTGCTTGGAGCTGTTTGATGCGGAGCTTGGCTTCCCACAGACACTTGCCAGACCCTGGAAAATGTTTTTAAAATACAGACTAAATGAGGGCAACTCTAAAAGCCTCCCCAGCCTTTTCAAAACCACAAATGCTCCATATGAAGGACCAGGCTGGGGTGACACAAACAATCTTGCAGCCAAACGGCCCAGCCTGGCCATCTGCTGTGGGTTTTGGTGCCCTGACAGCACCTTGTCCCCACCAAAGGGCTGGCACGGGTCCCTCTGCCGGGCAGCAATGGCACTTGGAGGGCTGCCCGGTCCCTCAAACCAGCCGGACCATGTGATGGGCGCCTGGGACACGGTGTCAGCGGCTGAGGGCAGCAGGATTGTGTCCGCACCGCAGAATCGTAGAAGTTTTGGTTGGAAAAGACCCTCAAGATCATCAAGTCCAACCATAACCCACCCCTGGCACTGCCCCATGTCCTGAGAACCTCATCTCCATCTGTCCAACCCTCCAGGGCTGGTGACTCCAGCACTGCCCTGGGCAGCCTGTTCCAATGCCCCACAGCCTTTTGGGGAAGAAATTGTTCCCCAGATCCAAACTAAACCTCCCCTGGTGCGATTTGAGACCATTTCCTCTTGTCCTATTGCTTGTTACTTGGGAAAAGAGATCAACACCCCCTGGCTCCAAGCTCCTTTCAGGCAGTTCAGAGATCAGAAGGTCTCCCCTCAGCTCCTGTTCTCCAGCTGAACCCTCCAGGTCCCTCAGCCGCTCCATCACACTTGTGCTCCAGACCAAGAACATCCCGCCCGGCCGTGCCATCAGCAGCCAGCACAGGCCTTTGCCATCAGTACCACTTGGAGACACTTAAATCCCCTGGGATCATCTTGGGAACGCGCAGTCAAGACTCCCCATCACCCCGTGTTGGTGCAGAGGCTCAGCAAAGCAGCAGCTGAACAGCTATAAATAGGGTGCTTGAGGAGCCTGTTTCCAACCGCAAACGGCAGAGCTGCAGGGACGGCTTTGCTCCGCTCGGATGGTGCTAAATTTTCCTGAGCTCAATAGCAGAGAAGACAATGAAGATCTCAGACGCTGGGATCCTATTCTCTGGCTGCCTTCGCCTCGGTAATTTTGTCTGCCCACCTCCTGCTCCTCCTCCAGCAATCCTCCACCCCCGGGCACAGATGGAGCTGCAGCAGCCACCAAAGAGGATCAGGAGAGAAGAAAGGGAGCTGGGGAGACACTTCTGCCTTCAGCTGCGCATCCCTCCTGGGTCCCATCCTTCTCTGATGGGAGCTGTTTGCACTGAGCCTTGCAGCACAGAATCACAGAATAGCTTGGGTTGGAAGGGACCTTCAAAGGTCATCTGGTCCAAAATGCCAAGATCTAGTCCAGCATGATGGGACACCACACCATGGGCCCTTTTTGCTTCATCCCATTCCTTCCCTGGCCCTCACCACATCCCATCTGAGCCCACAGCCTCCATGGGGTCCTCAAGGAAACATCTCAATAGGGATCCAAGTCCCTGAGCCACCAGAGGAGGTCACTTGGAGAAGGGTGACTCTGTGCTCAACCCTGTACTTTTCCACTACATGTTCACTGTCAACCACTGAAGCTCCCAGCCCAGGGTCCAGCACGTGTGGCCAGCCTTATCTTCTCAAACATCTGCAGCTTTCATTCAAGAGCATCCTTTCATGAAAGCTATTTCCTTGTGTGGTCTCAGCATAAGCAGACATTGCGTGGTTTTGATGTCCCTGGCAGACGGGATCATTTGATCTCCAGATTTCTCAGTGAAGTCAAGTCAGAGCCTGCAATTTCCTTTCAGATGCATTAAGTTCCTGCATAATTTTCAATTCACTCTTCTTTTGTGGGTAATGAATAGAGAAGGGTGTTCTCCATCAAAGGCAGTTTATTAAAATGCAAATAAACTTCAGACTGAAGGTCCATTAGAGCACTGAAAATCATGTGCATCAACAGAGAATATCAATTTTGGTCCCAAAAAGAACTGAGGAGCAGATTTTTGGGGGGAGGGGAGCCAACATCTTCCCCCATCATAAACACTACCCACCTCCTCCCACTGAAAGACCTTTATTGGTGGCTTCTGGCATCACCCCAAACTCCGGGCAGCCAGAGCTGACGTTTCCCATGCCAGGTCTCTTGGGCAAAGTTCAGTCAGACCAAGCCAGACACTTCTGAGGAAGAACTCAATGCTAAAATGTTAAGTGAATTACCAGGTTAATGAGGATTCAGCAGTAAAAACTGTCAGCAAACCTAAAATATTGCAAAGCGCACAAGGACCTTTTCTTAAATGTCCCGGGAGATTTGGGAGCCCCTGCTTGTGGGCTTTGAGTTGAGAAGAATTCAAGTCTGAGCTCGGCTTCTCATCATGCTTGACCACATCTGAACCACCGCTGGCCTGATGGGCTGAGCAGGAACCTCTCAAGCCAAGCGAGGAGACTCCAAAATACCCCAGACTTCAGCCAGTGTTTGGCTACAAAACATTCCCAAGGACCGCAGGGGAGGGTGGACAAGTCCATGGAAGAGGACTCTCTGGACACTTGCTAAGTTCATAGCAACGGCACCTGCTTGTGCTGAGCGTGGATGGTGTCTGGGAAAGTCTCCTGGAAGAGATGGTCTCACCTGAATCTACCTGGGGCTCCGCACATGCCAAGTCCCATGGAGCCTGGAGCTGCTCCTTGGCAGGAGTGGGGATTTTGAGTATCATGGGAAGGTTCTTCACCCAGAGCGTGGTGGAGCACTGGAACAGGCTCCCCAGGGAGGTGTCATGGGGACCGTGTCCTGGGAGGGCGAACTCTGCTCTTTGCTGGGATCCAGCGAGGTCCCTGCACGCAGGGGACATCCCCAGCCCTGCTGGTCCCCAGGGAAGTGTGTCACTTGTTGCCTGATGTTTCTCTGGCCATCTGCAGCCGGGAAGACCAGAGGCGTGAGCAGAATCTGCCTGGGTTGCCATGGCAGCAGGAAAGAAAAACACAATGAAAAAAAGGGGGAAAAAAAGAAAAACAAGTAATAGGTACAGGAAAAGGAATCTTCAACAAAAATGAAAAGCCAGCAGCATCTCAGGGCCAGCACAGACCTGAAGGAAGCTCCTGGGTCTCATGGGTCACGCTGGGCCACCCTGGGTGCCCAAAAGCTGAGCAGCCGCCCCCTGCAGCCTGGCTCTGTGACACCTTGCAGTGTGCATAGAACCATAGAATCATTTTGGTTGGAAAAGACCCTCAAGACCATCAAGTCCAAACATAACCCACCCCTGGCACTGCCCCATGTCCTGAGAACCTCATGTCTGTCTGTCCAGCCCTCCAGGGATGGTGACTCCAGCACTGCCCTGGGCAGCCTGTTCCAATGCCCCACAGCCCTTTCTGAGAATAATTTTTTCCTATTATTCAATCTAAACCTCCCCTGGCACAATTTGAGGCCATTTCCTCTTGTCCTATCAAGATAGGTGACAGCAACAGCACCCGGTGGCATCGAGTAGCCACCAGCACCTTCCGAGGTGCAGAAGGGCTACGCTGAGTCATTTTAATTCTCTTCCTTTTCATTTGCAGGTTGATTTTCCTCCAGTCCTGTTCCCCACCTCCCCCTGCTCCCACCTGCTCAGCACTAAGGCACAAACACAAGTCCCCAAACCTTTCATTTTGCTGGCATTTCGGCAGCCCGTTCAAACTGTGTGGTTGCAGCACGTGGGTGGCTGGAGTCTCTGTACAAATGATGCCCTTTTTGCTTTCCTGGAAAAAGCTTTCGGTGTTTTTCTGCTAAAAATCGAAGCCAAAAGCAGGGGGGAAGCATGAATTACAGGCAAGAGCCTTGAGGGCTAAGAATAGTGTCCAGCAGGTCCTGGTTCTCTGCAGTTAAGCCATGCCAGGACCATGGCTGGTCAGTGCTCTCCTCTCAGCCAGGAGACAGCCTTACCCAGCTGCTGATGACCCTTTGGTAGATATACACCTATCTTCTTGGCTGTTTCTGAGTCTGAAGACACTTACTATGGAGCAGACACGAATCACCGGTGTCCTGGTGTCCATCCCTTCCTCTTCCCATGGTCCAGACATCTCCTTCCCCTCAAGCTCCTTTAGGAGGTTCAGGCTGGAGCGTTGCCTCTTAGCTCCAGCACGGCAAAGCCACATCTATACCAGCTCAGGTCTTCCCCAACCAACCACATCCACAACCGGCATCTCCAAACATCCCATCTGCGACATCTCTGCACTCGCCTGGGCAGCCCAGGGGCTGGATGGGTGGTGGAGCTGGGTGAGAACATGCCAAAGAAGTGTCCCAGCAGCAAACTTCAGCACCACACGTGGTGGCCTTGGTCCTGCCACTGGGGACAGGACAGGCACGTTGTAGGGGCCCATAAACCATTTCAGAGAACCATTTTGGTTGGAAAAGACCCTCAAGATCATTGAGTCCAACTGTTAACCCAATGCTGGCACTAGCCCATGTCCCTGAGAATGTCCTGAGTTGGAAGGAACCCACAAGGATCATCAGATGCTGGGGTGCTGGATCCCCTAAACGCACAGGGAATGTGTGGGTGGTTGGAAATAATACCCCATAATAAAGATTTATGACTTTTTTTGAAGTTAACCTTGGTAGCAGAAGAGCAGGAGGTAGCGATGGTGTGTAGGAGCAGCCTCACTGGACACCCATGGACACACATTGGTCTTCTGGATGTTGACCCGGCTGAGTGACAGCCCAACGTCCTCCCTGAGCCCAGCTGCCAGCTGGCAGGAGATGCTGGTTCCTCTGTGTCCTCCCAAGGTGTTGTCCATTTATTGAGATGAAAAATGTGACTTTGCCAGGCCAGAGGTGAGTCTCCACGAGGAGTGGGCTCTCAGGGCTGGGAACATGCCTGGTTTGCTTCCCTCACATCTCCCCAGCACTTCCACCACCTCCTTGATTCATCCGAGTGTGTCACTGCATGGCAACAGGCTGGTGGGAACACCCACGCCACGTTATCCACGGCAGGAGGAGAAGGAGACTTGCCAAGAGCTGGAGGCAGCAGTTCCTCAGTGGAAGGTGAGAGTGGGATCAGCACCACCGATCCCACCCGGGGACACAGCACCAGGACAGCAGCAACGGTGTCACACCACCACGAGGTGGGACGTTTGAGCCCATCATTGTCTCTGCCAGGGTTTGGCCACCAGTGTGGCCTCAGGACAGGTCAGATTCTGTCTGCCAGGGTTTGGCATGTGGCTGGCAGGACTCAGGACCTCTCCTGGACACCTGCCCAGGACACCCAGCTTCTTCATCCTTATCTTCCTTCTGGTGAGAACCCACCTTCCATGTCAGCTGTCCTGGAAGGGATAATACACAGCAACGTGAGCAGGGACAAAGTCTCACAGTGAGGTGTGGTGGCACCTTCTGCTGACCTCGGCAGAGACAACCCCTGAAACAAGATGAGTGTCCTGGAGTCATGGGCTTCATCTGAAGGCTGCTTAGAGCAACAGAAAAAACCCAGCACATGGGTATCAGCCCAACTATCTCATCCCACCTAACGCTAGATGTCCACCATGAAGACATCTACACCTGAGCAAGCCTCTCCAGGCCTTCCCAAGCCCCTGCCTTATTTCAGATGTCAGATTTAGGAGGAGATGAATTGAGCCCTTGGACAAAGGCACCAGACAGGGGTGTCTTCCTATGAGCTACAAGCTGGTGAGATACCTGCACATCTGGCAGTGAGCAGCTAAAATGTCCATGGGGTCTCCCCCATGGGCTGGTTGTCCCCGTCCACACGGTGTTGCCACCTGAACAGGCAGATTTTTCCAAAAATGTAGATTTTGCCAAGCCCTGGGTAATGGTTTATTTAGTGATTATTTAGACAACATGGACAACACCAATGATTTCATGAGCGCAACATCTCCCTTCACATGTAACACCTCATCACAGATGTTAAACAGCTCCGCTAAGCATCTAATTAGCACATTAACAACATAAATATCAAAGAATACGGGAAAGCTGACTGACTACCAAAGCTATGCAAAACATCTAACCTGGCGACAATTTTTCCGTATAATTACTGTAATGTTAAGCATCGTTACATAATGATCACAGATTTCAGGTCAGATACTCCATACGTCATGGAAGCCATGGTGTGTTTTGACATTTATGGGAATACTTTTTATTTTTAGTTAGTTTGGTTACCATGGCAGTGAGGAGAAATCTGCACCAGCCTCGGCTATACATTAGATTTGTGGCCTCCCACTTGATAACATCCAAAAACTTTTCAACTGATTTCTCCAAAAATTGTCAGCCATAAGCTGCAATGGGTGGAATGAGGCTTGAATATAAGATATTCTGCATTCTGGTCTTTAATGGGGAGGCTATTCCTGAAGCTCCTCTCTAATGCCTGGATGAATGCAGGCACTCATTAGCACATCAAATTTTACTTATTTAGATATTTCAACGCAGCAAACTGCACTGCAGAGGTTAGTAGAGGTTGAATGGGTTTGAATCACGATGAATGAGCCGCGTTCTGCTCAAAGCGGGAATTTTGCAAGCATGAATTGGCTGCAAACAGGAATATCTTGCATACACCTCGAGTCCCATTCCTGAGCTGGAGTTTGCCAGCAGGGATGTGACCCCGATGCCCCATGAAAAGGTGGTTTTTACAGCACTCCTAACTGGGAAACGAGAAGCAAAACGCCTTCGCTGTCCTCCTGAGCCTCACAGCCATTAGCGCGGCGAGAGGCGGCTGTGATGAATACCCGCCCGGCGGCACCGCGTCGCTCCCACGCTCTGCTCGGTGGAATCGCTGCGAGGTCGCTGAGCTGCAGCTGCGGCTGAGCCTCCAGCAATGGGGATTTAACTCCTGGGGAGCCTCTGGAGCGGGAGCACCGCCGAGGGAAAGGAAGGGCCCTGGGTGGCATCTGCACGGGTGGGAGCAGGACATATAACCCCGGGGACAGCCCGCTCTGGGGTGGTGGCAGGTGATGCAGAAAGATGGGGTGTCATGCACTGGATCAGCCATCGCAGAGGGACAGTGTTGGGACAGACCTGGCTCTGCCATTGGTGTCCCCAGAGGCGGGAGTTTGGAATTGGGGTGATGCTGAGGAGGGTGGTGAGAGCCTGGCCCAGGCTGGCCAGAGAGGTGGTGGCTGAACCATCCCTGGAGACATCCCAGGCCAGGCTGGACGGGGCTCTGAGCAACCTGAGCTGGTGAAGATGTCCCTGCTCATGGCAGGGGGGGCACTGGGGGAGCTGGGAACATCCCTTCAACCCAAACTATTCTGATTCCCATCTCTGCCCTTCCCTTTAAGTCCTAGTCCCTCCTTGTTTTGAAGTGTCCCTGATGCAAGCCAGCTCTTTGGACATCTGCAGCACCAAATGCAATCCAGTTGCTATCACCTTTTGGGAGAAATCTCAAATCCAACCCTTTCAAACTCGGGAAGCTTGGAAGCGGATGTAGAAGCTCAGACTCCAGTGCCTGGAGGAAGGAGTTAACATGAGAAAGGCCGAGTATACTACAGTGCCCAGAGAGGTGGTGGCTGAACCATCCCTGGAGACATCCCAGGCCAGGCTGGACGGGGCTCTGAGCAACCTGAGCTGGTGCAGATGTCCCTGCCCATGGCAGTGGGGGCACTGGGGGAGCTTTGAAGGTCCCCTGAACCCAAACTATCCTGTGATTTTATGATAATCTCCCCTGTGAGAAGCAAGAATGAAACTTTATCATAGAATTCCACGTTGGAAAAGAGCACAAGGATCATCTAGTCCAACCTTTCTTGGCAAAGCACAGCCTAGACAAGCTGGACCAGCACCCTGTGCAGCTGCATCTTGAAAGCAGCCAAAGTTGGGGAACTCACCACTTCCCTGGGGAGATTATTCCACTGGCTGATTGTTCTCTTCATGAAAAATTCCCTCTTGGGGAAGTGGGTCTGGTGTGTGTGTGTTGAATCTCTACTCAGGGAGAAAATGATCCCATCCTAAATGTTGAGGGGATCAATCCCCTCGGTGCCCCAGGCTCTGCTTTTGAAGGACCAGCACTGCTGAGTCCTGGTGCTTTCATAGCGTCCCACAGGCAGGTCCTGGCCACGGTGGTTATGGCTGTTTTGCTGAGACCTTTGTGCTCTCCCCCTGCTCCCCCCCTTGCAGCGCATGGCCATGGGCTCCTCCTTCCCTCAGCATCTCGACCATGACACCCTCAAACCCCTTTAGATCCCTACTGGCTTATCTGTGACATCCATGTCCCTCACATCGCCTCTCCAGGTGTAACTAGCTGTCATCTTCTGGCTTGCAGTGAAGGACACAGAAGAGACTTGGAGGTGAGGTTATATTTGTGGAAACCCCCCAAAACCAGCCTCCTGGGAACAAAGTTTCTCCTCCCTTTTCCCAGCAGTTAATAAATGCTGCTCGGAGTTTCCTTTTCGGTGCTGAAAACGCAGAGGATATCACACCTTCAGCACATCTTCTGCAGCACCAAATGTTCCCCAGCTGAGCCTCTGGGCAGCAGAGGAAGGACGAAGAAGACAAGCCCAGACCGTGGGAGGAAAGACAGATTTCTTTGGTGGGATGAGTTCTGTGTTGCCGTTCTCCAAAATGAGTCACAGGCCGGAGAAGTGGGGCATTAATCTCAGGGGAGATGAGTAAGTGGGTAGCACGCGAAGGCGACGGTAAAGGAGCATCACGATTCATCCTTGCAGCTCAGCTCAGCTGTATTAGGGGCGGCTTCTGCTCTCTCTTGATTGAAATCAGAATTTTTCTACCAGCTCCCCAGAGTAATTAATAAATAAATGATGTCACCTTTGAAAGTATTCAGCAAATTTAGATTTGCAGGTTTTTCAACACATCTCACTCCACGGCATCATTTAAGCATCTCTCTTCCCTTTCGCAGTCCTGCAGCAGTCAGACGTCCCCAGGCCATGGCATGTCCCCAGGCCATGGCATGTCCCCAGGCTGGGAGTCACTCGATGGAGCAATTTTGCCGTCCTATTGTCAGGAGGTGACATACAGGCAGTGTTACCCCGGCGCTCAGCACCCACCCATGCCCACGGTCACTGCTGGTGTCACTGACGAAAAGTCCTCGGAGAGGAGCAGCGGTTCTTCAACATTTGGGTTTTTATCCTTACACTGCACTGCCACTTCAGGGCTGGTTTTAATATGGAAAGTGCGTGCTCAGTGATTGTAATTAAAGTCTGTTAAAGGAAAAAAAGTCATTAAATATTTAAAATGGTTACACTGTAAATGTTCTCGTTAGCGTTTCTCCCCGCTGAAGAGCTGGGGCTGCTCAGAACAAGTCCCTGTCCCACAGCAGCCTCGGCCACCTCCACAGGTTCTTCAGGGGTTGATTTAATACCTGCTCGGCGTGGGTGGCAATAACTTTCTTGGTGTGTCGGATGCAATCATAGAATAACATCATAGAATCATTTAGGTTGGAAAAGACCATCGAGTCCAACCATGAACCTCAAGGTTGCTCATCAGATGAAGAAGCTCTGAGTGCCGTCATTTGGGGAGTGAGGGCAAGAAGGAAGCAGTGAGATGCTGAATGTCATGGTGACTCGCGTAGCTCCTGACTCAGAGGCTGCTGGAAAGTCTCTTCCTGATACAAGTTCAGCCCCAAGCTCAAAAATGGGCAAATCTGTGACTGGATGAGTGCGGCTTGTCTCAAATCAGAGTTACAGTTCTGCGGTTCGATGGTGCTCACACCATCACTCAGGTACGGAGGATTTCCTGGTTACCACTTCCCAGCAGCTTTGCCTGTGTCCTACAAAACAGGAAAGATCCTGACTTTGAGTGGTTTACCGTTGGGAAGCTCCCCTCAAGTTTCCAAAATAACCCAGCCTCAGGAAACTCCATCGCTATCCCAGGAAGTCCCAGCGATGCAAAGCAACCTGTTCTGGGCAAGGGGAGGTCTGTTCTGAGAAACAGGCATCAAAACAGTCAAAAACATGAAGGTTTGGGTACAGGCACAAAGTATTTCTTGGATCTCTACTATTCAGGCAAGTTGGCAACAGTGAGATAAAATGGGCAAAGATGCCACCTGGGTTCAATAAAGGTCGATCATCCGCAATAATTTGGTGCTTATTTTTGAAGAGACCTCAGAAACAAATGGGAGGTAGTTTCAACTTTCTGGGCTCCTTCGGTGCCTCTGGAATGGTGCTCAGAGTAATCAGTATAACCAGGAGGAAGCGCTGAAAATTGTGCTGTGAGACGGTGATTGCCGCAGCCCTGTGCGTTCCAGACCTGGGATGCTGTCAGACATCTCACCAGCCTTTCTGCTGATGATCTTGGCGACAAAGACGAGGGTGACCTCAGCAAATGTGCTAATGATGCGGAGCCAGGAGGTGTCCTCAGTGCAGAGAAGCAGCAAGATATATTGAAAAGTCTGAATGACCTGCAGGGGTGGAACGACAAGAGGGATATGGATTTCAAGGTCACGCGTGCATGCAGGGACTAATAAACAAGGATTTCTGCTGTCAGCCTAGAGCTCATCCGTTCAAAATGACTGAGGAGAAGGAGGATCAGGGTGTATCGGTTGATTGTGGGATAAATTACGAGCTGCCAACGTCTTAAAGTCATAAAAAGGCAACTCTCATCCCAGGCTGCATCCGCTGAGATGTTTTCAGCGGACACAGGGAACAGGAATGTTCCTGTACAAAGGGCTGGAGAGGCCCCACGCCAGGAGGACACGTTTCCAGAGCCTGAAGCAGGTTTCCCACCTGGTACTGGAGGATCTGCTGTTATTTATTAGCTCCAAACCAGCTCAAGGCTTCATAAATCAACCCAAACTCGTCCTCCAGGCTACTAATTACCTGCTGTCATCTGTCCGGTCCACCTTGAAATTGCACCCCAGACCTGAGGTCCCAGCGCAGCACAGAGGAGCAGTTTGGGAGATTGATCAGTGTCACAGGGACGATGCTGGCAGATTAATTAGCAACAGACAGCCGTCAGCTCCGTGTCCCGCTGCTCCTCGCTCCAGTCTAAGATGTGAATGTTATTGATTTTCCCAGTCTCGCCTTCTTTCCATCCTGTAATCCTTTCGCTGGGGGGGGGTCTCAGCAGAAAAATTTGTAGCGAACACATGTTTGCACATATACATACATAAATGTAAAGCAGTGCAGGTTTAAGAAAGAACAACTGCCTAAAGCGAATGAAGTTTAGGTTATTTGTCATCAAGGGAATATTAACAAGAAGAAAATATTTAGTTGTTAAAATGGAAGAAACAGCTGCTGCCTCCCAAGCAGGATTCCCAGCCCTCGGCCCCGCAGCTCCCCCTGCCCACGGCCACCCTTGTGTCACCGTCACCAACAGCTTCCTACCGCGGGGACTGCATGGAACAAAACACTGCTGAATTTCCATGGGGAAATGCTGGGGTTCAGATGCTTCGTCCCGGTTTGTGATGATTTTCCATTTCCCAAGATAACTCCAGAATGTGATGACTTTTCCCCCCAGCTTCTAGTGCTGGACAAGTCCTGGTTGTTACCCCAGCCCTCACCTCCATCCCTGCAGGGAACTGGGGGGTCGTGGGCCTTTCATGCTCCCCATCCCATTTGCTTTCTCTCCTCATGGTCCCTTGTGGTCCTCATGACATCTGCCCCTCTTCTCTTTCCCCATACTCTTATATCTCAACTCAGCAACAAAACACACATAATTCAAACAGCATCGCCCACCATCCCGTTCCACCCCTGTCGATCTCTCCGAGATTGACCCTGATTTCTAATCTGCATTTCCAGCAGACAAAGCAAACAGAGCTGCAGGGAACAGCCAGGAGCGGGCAGCCGATGTTCATGGTAACAGTCCTTGCTACTAAAAATCACTAAAGGGATGCAACAGCACTTGTAGAGACCCAACGATGTTAATTTATCTCAGCCCAGTGGTGTCTCTGGCATTCCCCAGAGCAGAGGCTGTTGCAACAAAAGCGGAGATGAACCATTCCTGCAGTGGGAGCCAGGGCTGCTTCCAAACCTGAGGCTCGTGGCAAGAAGTACATGAGAAAAGGCAGCTTAGAACAAGATGACTAACTTAAAAGGGGCCAATAAGAAAGATGGGGACAGACTTTTGAGCAGGGCCTGTTGCAATAGGACGAGGGGTGATGGTTTTAAACTAAAGGAGGGAGATTCAGGCTGGACATGAGGAAGAAATTGTTGTCCCTGAGGGTGGTGAGAGCCTGGCCCAGGTTGGCCAGAGAGGTGGTGGCTGAACCATCCCTGGAGACATCCCAGGCCAGGCTGGATGGGGCTCTGAGCAACCTGAGCTGGTGAAGATGTCCCTGCTCATGGATGAGCTTGGAAGGTCCCCTCCAACCCAAACTATTCTGTGATTCTAGGATTCTATGCCTTCTTGATCCTTTAACTTGTTACCACTGGTCACAGTGACACTAGACAAATGAATGTGGAAGCTGGGTCAAGTAATTATTGCAGGTTCGCAGCTGCACAGTTCTCGGGGCAGTGACAAGTCTGACAATTGCAAATAATACACAGCCAGAGCACGGGGACACTCACGTCCTGCTGAGATGGAAGTGAAGGCGTAAGCTGCTGCGCCAGGAAAACAGCAAAATGTTTACGACTGAGAGTTGCTTCCAAATGCGCTGGCTGCGTTCCTCTTCGTGGGGTTTTTTCCTCTTTCTGCCTGTTTATACAATCAGCACATCAATACGGCAGAAACGGCATTGCATACCTGCCAGAGTGAGAAACGGCCACGGGAAACAAGAGGCGAACAAGGAATGATGGTTTTACTTCGGCAAAAGGGCAGCTAGAGGAATGAGAGCAGGAATAAAAACGACCAGCTCTGAGCAGACGCCAGGAGGGAGCATGAAGTGGGTAGGTAGCCCTGTGTTGGGGACTTAAAATCCTCAAGCAGAGGACAGCCAAGGGGTGTCCCCAGTACTTCTGCCACCTCCCCACCATGGAAACAGGTGTGCCCAGGGGTGGTGGCAAGTGCACTCTGTGGCTTGGCTACTTCAGAAAATAACCTTGATTTCTGGGGCAGTGGAATCCGTGCATGTTCCCAGCACTCTGGATGTGCACATACAAGCAGCTGGAGGAGAGAGCACTGGTGACCACCACGTTGTGTCCCAATGTCCCCAGCACACACTATGTCAGGGCTCTGAGAACACTTAATAGCCCTAAAGAGCCTCACCGGGGGCTCCCTCATCCCTCTGCTCAGGTCTTGGCCCTTGGCCACAGACTGGCCAAACTCTCAGCCACAGGGACCTGTCAGCATCCAGCCCTCACCCTCTCACAGTCACTTGGGAGCTGCTGTGAACATTCCTCAGTTTCCCCACCTTTGCATCCAAGCCACCTGTGTCACCCCATGGCTCAGCCAACGAGCACCAGCATCCCCAAGCTGGTCCCCTTAGTGACTGTCTGTGAATGGTGGCACCGGATCATCACAGAATCCCAGAATGTCAGGGGTTGGAAGGGATCGGGAAAGCTCATCCAGTGCAATCCCCCCATGGAGCAGGAACACCCAGATGAGGTTACACAGGAAGGTGTCCAGGCGGGTTGGAATGTCTGCACAGAAGGAGACTCCACAACCCCCTGGGCAGCCTGGGCCAGGCTCTGCCACCCTCACTGAGAAGTTTCTTCTCAAATGTAAATAGAACCTCCTGTGTTCCAGTTTATACCCATCCTTTCTTCCAGACCAGGGATCAAGTCAAGGTTCTTCAGCCCCTCGCTGCCTCTGCAGGGACCCTCACGTCTCACCTGGACCCCCGGCTGCCATACCTGGCTCCTCACACTGCAGCTTCGTCTCAAGGAGGGTCCAGCGACACCGTCACAGGACCCACGGAGCAACCGCGCAGCCCCAGAGGGAGAAAAGTGACAGAAAACACCGAGGCATTCCGAGCAATTTCATTTTTCCGCTGGCTGAACGGCAGCGCTGTGCCGCACCGCACGGAGCCCGGGTCACCGTCCCCCGAGGGCTGGGACCCGCCCGTCACCGCGGCAGCCCAGCACACGGCCCTGACATGCCAGCAGCACCCAGCAGACACCGAAGCCCCTCGCCAGGCCAGGCTGCGGGCCTGGGGACACCACAGTGTAGGGCCCGGGGGACACCGCCATCTTGGGGGGCACCTTTGGGGCAGGCTGCCCGCAGGGACAGCGAGGAGTCGCTGCCGGTAGGGTCGCTGCTGGTAGGGACGCTGGCCCTAGGCGCAGAGGGAAGCCGGGACGAAGGAGCCGGGCGGGGGCAGCCGGGGCAGACCGGGGGCGGGCCCACGCCCCGGCACCGACCCCACCGCTCCGCAGCCCTGCCGAGAAACCCCTCACGGCAGCGCCGCCGGCGGCAGCGGGGGGACGGGCAGGCGGCAGAGCCAATGGGAAAGTGCGGCCCGCCTCCCTGCTCGTAGCGGACCAATGGCGAGGCGCGGGGCGGGGCGGGGCGGAGCGCGCGGCGGGCGGGCGGCGGGCGGCCCGCAGTCGGCGCCGAGGCGCGGAGCGGTGCGGGTGACTCGTCGAGCTCAGCCGCGGCCGCTGCGGGCGCCGCGTCGCTGCCTTCCCTCCCTTATGGAAGAGATGGAAGAGGAGCTGAAATGCCCGGTGTGCGGCTCCTTCTACCGGGAGCCCATCATCCTGCCCTGCTCGCACAACCTGTGCCAGGCGTGCGCCCGCAACATCCTGGTGCAGACCCCGGAGTCGGAGTCGCCGCAGAGCCGCCGCGCCTCGGGCTCGGCCGTCTCCGACTATGACTACCTGGACCTGGATAAGATGAGCCTGTACAGCGAGGCGGACAGCGGCTATGGCTCCTACGGGGGCTTCGCCAGCGCTCCCACCACCCCCTGCCAGAAGTCACCCAACGGCGTCCGCGTCTTCCCGCCGGCCGCCCCGCCGCCTCCCGCCACCCTGGCGCCGCCGCCGCCGCCCCGCAACGCCTGCCTGACCTGCCCGCAGTGCCACCGCAGCCTGGTGCTGGACGAGCGCGGGCTGCGGGGTTTCCCCCGCAACCGGTTGCTAGAGGGTGTCATCGATCGCTACCAGCAAGGCAGGGCGGCGGCCCTGCGCTGCCAGCTCTGCGAGAAGGCGCCCAAGGAGGCGGCCGTCATGTGCGAGCAGTGCGACGTCTTTTACTGCGATCCCTGCCGCCTGCGGTGTCACCCGCCGCGGGGACCGCTGGCCAAGCACCGCCTGGTCCCGCCGGCCCAGGGCCGCGTCAGCCGCCGCCTCAGCCCTCGCAAGATCTCCACCTGCACCGACCATGAGCTGGAGAACCACAGCATGTACTGCGTGCAGTGCAAGAGCCCCGTCTGCTACCAGTGCCTGGAGGAGGGCAAGCACTCCAGCCACGAAGTCAAGGCCCTGGGTGCCATGTGGAAGCTCCACAAGGTGAGCGCTGGCTCTGGGGTGGCCTCTGCCAGCAGCCCTGGTCGTTCCCCGTGGTTGTGCAGCCTGCCCAGCACATATTGTCCTGCCTGGTCCACCTTCCTGCAGCTCACAGCATCACCCCCTGCCCTCTGCCACGCTGGGGATGTGTTTTGCACCCTCGCTTGAGAGTTGTCCCCTGGCATGGGGAGGCTGGCGAAGGGCAGATGATGCTCCCCTGGGACGGGGAGGCTGTTGTCAGACAAGTGATGCTTTCCTGGTATGGGGAGGCTGGCAAAAGGCCGGTGATGCTCCCCTGGTACAGGGAGCCTGGCAAAAGGCTGGTGATGCTCCCCTGGTACAGGGAGGCTGTTGTCAAACAAGTGATGCTTTGCTGGTACGGGGAGGCTGGCAAAAGGCTGGTGATGCTCCCCTGGTACAAGAAGGCTGTTGTCAGACAAGTGATGCTTCCCTGGTATGGGGAGGCTGGCAAAAGGCAGGTAATGCTCCCCCTGGTACGGAAAGGCTGGCAAAGGGCAGGTGATGTTCCCCTGGTACAGGGAGGCTGGCAAAAGGCTGGTGATGCTCCCCCTGGTACAGGGAGGCTGGCAAAAGGCTTGTGATGCTCCCCCTGGTACAGGGAGGCTGGCAAAAGGCAGGTGATGCTCCCCGTGGGTCCCCAAATCATGCCGTGCCCTCAGGTTCCCACAAGCTGAGGAGCTGGCAAGGCCTGCGGGGGATGGCCTGGCGGTGGATCGGGAACATCTGCGCTGCGGAGCTGGAAAAGCGATGGGGAGCGATGCTTCAGTGAGGAGGGAGGCGTGAAATCCGCTGCGGGGGAGGACGGGGCCGCGGCAGCGGGTGCCGTGGGGTGCTGCTGGGGACGGGCTGCTGCTGCCTCCTGCACACTGAGTCATGAGGAGGAGGAGGAGGGACGGCGGCGGGCGAGCGGGCAGCGCGGTAGCGAAGCCTTTCGCTGAATACTGATCAGCTCCTCTGGAGCACACTCGCTCCCACACATGTCCTTGCTGGAGGAGAGGGTCCTAGCGCTTGAGGCCAGGACGTGGCTGTCATTAGCTTCAGCTCAACTCCATCCACCCCGCTGCCCCCGTCCCCGTTCGCACCAGTGACCCCCTCGCTGAGGGAACTGGGGCAGAAGTGACTGGGACGCAGGCAGACAGGGTGCAAGGGGATGGGTGTCACTTCTAGGATGAACATTGAAACAATTGCCCCCCGCCCCACTCCAGCAAATCGCTGCTGGCAGGAGCAGGTGGGGGGACCTGTGACAAGGGGTGGGAGGTGTGTGACCCCCCTGCTGAAAGGGGTTTGGCCAGATCACTCTCTAGGAGATGCTGCGCAGCTCAATGGGGGATGCAGCCCTGCACCCCATTTGGGTCAGTGGGTGCACACAGGGACAGGCCATCGCTTCTCATGATGCTGGAGAAGTGGTTGACCCCGTTACGTTGCCATGTGGGAGGAAAGGGCACAGTGGGGCATGTTGCTGCTGGAAAGGGCTCCTCTTGACCCCCTTCTCCTAGGACCACAACCACCTCCTCCCCAGCTTTCCTGCGCTCTCACAAAGATGACACCCATGTGCCAGAACAGTTTGAGTGCCCAGTCCCTTGTTGTCACACACGGGGTGCTGTCACTGCTCCCAGCTGGTGTTGGGCTGCCGGGGTGCACCATGGCACAGGTGACAACCTGCTCACAGGGGCGCGGGGGCTCTTCTTTGGCGTGTTAGCCTGACATGAGCTGTCAGATGCTGTGAGCATCTCACTCCTCTTGCCTGTTACGAAACCCAGAAAGTGGTGGCTGTGCGGGAGCAGCCTGGGTTTTCTGACCCACCTCCTGAGGAAGGATGAACCCATTCGATGTGTGCGGACACAGAGCAGAACCAGGTCCAGCTGTCCGTGGTGTTCTCCGTAACAAGAGAAATCTAATGGGTACCAGGACCTTTCATAAGGTTTGGACTTCACCTTCCTGCTTTGATTCAGGTGTGGCAAGGCACTTAGATACACGCGTGAGCAT
The DNA here is from genome assembly GCF_963082525.1 of Nesoenas mayeri. Classification (NCBI taxonomy): domain Eukaryota; kingdom Metazoa; phylum Chordata; class Aves; order Columbiformes; family Columbidae; genus Nesoenas; species Nesoenas mayeri. The sequence continues at coordinate 2,869,204 of NC_137548.1, read as the reverse complement.
CTGGACAGCTTTGTGTGCTCAGATACTTCGGGTCCAGTGTTCGTGTTCATCATTAGCATGGCTTATTCTTCCTCTAATGCTTTTTTAATCTTTCAAAATACCTTTTCACAAGGCAGAGCTTTAGCAATGCAGTATTTCGTTGGTGTAGCTAACAGACATGGAGCTGTAATGTTCTTTGAAATGACGGTTTTCATGCAGTTTCTCTCAAATGTTTGGAAATCAGAATGTGAAGTCACACCTGCCTTGGGTGATCCCGTGTTTCTGCAGGTTGTCCAAATGGCTTTTTTGGTACAACAGTGTAGGGGTTTACTGCTATTCCCTGATGTTTCCTTGTTAGGGAGGGAAAAGAGTCTGTTGAGTCAATTGTGGCAATACAGTATGATTGAAGGAGTGATTTAGAAGTGCTCCCCAAGGTGCTGCTTAACTGAATCAAGAGGAGAGGCTATTGACATTGCAAGCTTTATCCTGGTTGGGATGGGGCATTAGGAACCAAACCACCTGTGGATTTGGCTGGTGAACCTCTTGCAAAAGTATCCGGGTGTTATTTTTTGAGGGGAGAAGCCTTTGGCAGCAAGAGAAACTTCCTGAAAGAGCAACCATCCCTTTTTTCCTGATCTTTTCACAGCAATGAGTGGTTGTAACGAGCACCTACAGCTCATAGGAAAGGACAGAGTCATCCGCTCTTGACTTTTCTGTGATTACAGCCCTGCTCAGTGCAAAATATTCATAGGGATACATCTGTGCTCTTAATTTCTGACCCGAGGAGACTGTGATTCTCACCGTGGTGACCCGAGGGTGCCTCGATGAGCTGTTGTTCTTGAAAGCAGCGTTCACGCCTGGGTACGTGATTGCCGGGCCCGGGGCGATCGCTGTTAAGTGCAGCATGTGGAAAGGAGACCAAAGGGCTTTTTACAGATCTCTTCAGGAACTGCCCCAATTTTTGCTTTTCTCTGGCGGAGCGTTGATTGTGTGGTTCGCGCAGATGATCGTTTCAAAATAATCTGTGCTGCGGCGCAATCAAACATCATTCAGCGAGCTGGGATTTCTAAGCCGGACACAGATCACGGGAAATCCGCTCTCTTCTATCTTCCTTTCAGGACAGCTGTTGGGAGAGGGGTTAATATTCAGAGAAATATAGAGGAAAATGGGGTTTTAATCTGAATTGTCCCAGTTTTGTATATATATTGCAGCTGCCTGGATTGGGTCCTGACAAGTTGGAGTGCTGCTTGGCATGTCAAAAGCAGAAACGCAAGATGGAGCTGAATCATTTATTCTTTGTGCATTCGAGTCCCCCTGGCTTTTGCTGGGAAGTGTTTGGTGAGTGCATGCTCAGCAGCTTGGTAACAGCTTTTTATAGATAGATAGATAGATGTATATAAATGGACTGCAGCAAATATCAATCTGGCTTTACCCTGCACAGAAATAAGATGAAGAGGTCAGTGTCTCATGGTGAAGAGTGGTGCAAGCATCTGTTCTTTCTGGGCAGTCAAGCAAGAAGCTTCTCTCTGCTTTGGGTTGGGATCATAGGTTTCCTTTACAGGGGCTCTGCCTCTTTTTTCCACAGACGTCTCATTCACATTTCTTTTGCCTTAAACCAGGACTCTGGGCTTGGACCATTGTCTGCTTTACCTTGACACTGAGAGATGCCTCATCCCTGGAGACATCCCAGGCCAGGCTGGACGGGGCTCTGAGCAACCTGAGCTGGTGAAGATGTCCCTGTCATGGAAGGTTCTACCATTCTGTGATTCTATGAGAGGGGAGCAGGTTTGCAGCCTGTCCAGTTCACAGGATCACGGAATGACAGAATGTGAGGGATTGGAAGGGGCCTGGAAAGCTCATCCAGTGCAATCCCCCCATGGAGCAGGAACACCCAGATGAGGTTACACAGGAAGGTGTCCAGGCGGGTTGGAATGTCTGCACAGAAGGAGACTCCACAACCCCCCTGGGCAGCCTGGGCCAGGCTCTGCCACCCTCACCAGGAAGAAGGTTCTTCTCAAATTTAAGTGGAACCTCTTGTGTTCCAGTTTGTACTCATTGTCCCTTCTCCTGTCATAGGTTGTCACCGAGAAGAGCCTGGCTCCATCCTCCTGACACTCCCCCTTTAGATATCTGTAAACATGAATGAGTCCCCCCTCAGTGTCCTCTTGTCCAGCTCCAGAGCCCCAGCTCCCTCAGCCTTTCCTCACACGGGAGATGCTCCACTCCCTTCAGCATCTTGGTGGCTGCGCTGGACTCTCTCCAGCAGTTCCCTGTCCTGCTGGAACTGAGGGGCCACAACTGGACACAAGATTCCAGGTGTGGTCTCCCCAGGGCAGAGCAGAGGGGCAGGAGAACCTCTCTGACCTACTGACCACCCCCTTCTAACCCACTCCAGGTACCATTGGCTTCCTGGCCACAAGGGCCCAGTGCTGGCTCATGGTCACCCTGCTGTCCCCAGGACCCCCAGGTCCCTTTCCTCTACAGTACATCATGTAGTGAAGGAGAAACAGGTCTTGACTTCAGTGGAAGGTAAATAGTGCTCCTGGTTATACCTTTACATTGGATTTAACTGCCCAGGGTGGCATTGCCCAGGCTGAAGACACAAACTTTCCTTGGAATCACAGAATGGTTTGAGTTGAAGGGACGTTCCAAGCCCATCCAGTGCCCCCCCTGCCATGAGCAGGGACATCTTCACCAGCTCAGGTTGCTCAGAGCCCCGTCCAGCCTGGCCTGGGATGTCTCCAGGGATGGTTCAGCCACCACCTCTCTGGCCAACCTGGGCCAGGGTTTAATATTTCAATTTAGTATTTCAAACCCCTGCAGCATCTCTGCACAGATTGTGGTAGAGACCAACCCTGTGAGCTGACCTTACGCACTCCGTTGAATCAGCTGTAATGATTGTTAATGGTCAGAGGTTAATTAGCAGAGCAATGATCGAGACCTCAGCTCATCCGAGCTGTCGCTAGCACAGATGTCTTGAGGGATGTGGAGAGAGCTCTTCTTTGAAGATTCAAGAATCCCGGGTACACTAAGGGCGTCTTTGTTCCAGTTGGTTTGCACATCTAGGGTGAACTAGGAGGTGGAAGACACCACCAGTGTCTCATAGTTTCTGTCCGGGGGCAGTGGGTGTCACAGCCAAGACAGGGACAAGCAGACAGAGTTATTCATTAATTACTTGGCTGGGACTCTATTGGCTGCCATAGAGACTTTGGGGAGCCGCTTTCTTGAGGCACCGTCAACGTGCTGCGGTTGGGTCCATGGGAATTCCTGTAGCCCACAGCGCTCCTGGGAAGTATCCAGGGAGTTGCTGCGTGACAAAGATCTGTTTGCATTTGCAAAGGAAAATATTTGCTGCAAAAACAGAAGCGATGAGAATCCTTAAGCTTTTCCTGTTGCAAAGCGAAGCACTTTCCCAAGCCTTGGTTTGGTGGCCTTCCCGAATCCCACTGCACTTGCTCCATCACTCCCATCCTTCTCTAGCCAAACACCCTTCCCCATTGCTCCACTTTTCTGTGGCCAAATCCTGAGAGTGGCAAACGAGACAAGATGTTTTGAAGTCAGAAAAGGCAAAGAAATGTCACTGAGGCGCATGGATTTACACCAATGTGTGTCTGTCCAGGATCCGGGGGTGATGCTGCCGCCTTGTATTGATTTATTTAGAAAACAGCTCTATGTCAGGTGGCTCTTACTGCAGTTAGTAAAGAGCAACCACAAACATCACCTTAATCAAAGGTAACGTGGTGCAGAAGTTCTATGAGGCGTTCTTTGTGTCTAGAGGAGTCATAGGGAAAGGATCATTCTCAGGGAAGAAGACACTTAATTTGATGCATCTGTAGATTTAATCCAGCTGAGATATAAGGTAGGAGCCTGGGGTAAAGAGCACCTGCTTATAAACCTGATCTCACCACTTCTGCACATGGAAATGGGCCCGGGGCCATCTCAGGGTGGGTGTAAATCAGTTCCAATGGGAAAGCCAAAAATACCCGGACCTGACAGGGCGATGCTGGGTTGCACCATCTGTGCTCAGATGCTCCAAATGCTCTTAAGCATCTCGAAGTACAGACTGGTGGGATTTATCTTCTCCACTAAATTCCTGCGCTCTGTGAATATCGAGCCCTTTACGTTCTCCCCACATGGTTGTATCTGATTGTTTTCTTTTCCTGGCCACTTCATGAACAAAGGGTCCCACTGGGGGGATATTTCTTGCTGCCTTTGCTGTTATGCGAGTCAGGAGCATCTCAGCTGGGACGGGTGAAAAACCAGCCCGTGGACTAATTCTTGTTTCTCTTTCATGGCAATATCAACAGATATCGGTGCGTCACCCAGGGATTCTCCTCTCACCACATCCCTAGCCTGAAAAAACAGAATTAGCAGAGCAAACGCCGCACCGGGTGTTAAGTAAATGACATGAGAGCGACAAAAAGGTGTTGCTGTTTATTTACCAGGTTTCACAAGGAGCGCTCGGAGAGCTGATGGTGCGGGGTGGATCTTGGTCGGGAATGTGCTCTCAAGAGGCACATGGGGCTGCTCTGCATCGCTTATTCCCACTTTTCTAAATGAACCAGCACCCGAATTTCAGCTTTTTAGAGAGAAAACTTTGCTTGGAGTCATTTGCTAGAACCTGCTCACATATGACCACAAAATCCTATTAAGGAGCCTCGCAGTGTCCTTTCTAGAGATCCAGCATGTGCCATTTTATGAAGATATTTTCATTCTCTTCCCTAAAGTTTGAGGGAATTTTCCACATCCCTTAATTAACTTGTGTGATTCACATACATATTCATTTAAAGCTGAGCGCTTTCGAATTGCATGTGCTCTTCCCAGCTGTATCAAAGAATAATTAAAAAAGCAAAGAAAGGTGAATTGCTACAACTCCCCAGCTCTCAGAACTGCCCTTTTGGCAGCCTCGTTCCCTGCTTTGTTTGTTCTGGGGACGAGGTGTTTTGTGTGCCTGTGGTATGTGTTTTACCTATTAAATTGGCTTATAAATAAGCCAGCTCATTCCCTGTTCCTCCAGCTAGTCCTACTGGGATGAAGTGGATAAATATCTATTTAGAGCAAGCGCATAAGCCCAAGGGAGCTCACAGTGTAAATCTCCGGTGACCCCAGCTCAGGTGACGTCCCAGAAGGACCAGCAAAGGCAAAAGCCTTGTTATTGGGAAGAGCAAAGCGATGGTACCATGGATGCAAGTGTCTCAAATTCTCATGGACCATCCAAGTTGTGAGTGAAGAGACTGATGGTTTGGTGAACGGGTGCTCTGGGTCTGCAGTTGAGGGGTGGATTAGTGGATAAAGGTCAGTCATGAAAACTATTAAACTTTCTAACAAGGAGATATATGGATATAAAACCCCATACCAGTGGCTCTTTGCTGGTGAATGCGGGAAGGAGACACGTCTGTTTATAATGCAAAAGAGACCTGAGCGAGAAGAGCTTGTCAAAGGATTCAGCATTCCTGTTCAAAGGAAATCAGATCTAAGTCACATTTTGCCTTCAGGATCGAATGCGGTTTTTGGGGCCAGCCTGACCTGGAGCTGGCTGGAAAGGCTCAGTTAGAGGCTCAGCTGGTCTGTGAAGAGCAGAATTGCTGGCTGGAAAGAATCAACCCAAGTTCATGGTGAAATTTTTGTGAGCCAGCGTCTGGCTGGAGCAACCGGTCCCTGGCCGTGAGGGGCGATGCCAAAGCACAGCACAGCAGCCCCACCACGGACCAGCTTTTGGGTTGTGTTTTTTGCACTTGATTAGCCACTAAATTCCTCGTGTTACAGAAATAGAGGGGTGGTAATAGGTGCACACTGGGTTCTGTAGGACAGTCAGCAGAAACCCCTCTGGAAGCGATCTGACAGTGACAGATTTCCCATCGGTGTTAATTACACCTATACTAACCTTATATTAGTTGATGGATTTAAATATCAGTTAAATTATTTGCACGAACGCTGGAACTGTGGCATCTTTCAACCAGTGATTCTTTTCTTGTCTTTTGTCTTTTTTGGGAGTCAGACCTTTGCATTTGCTTCCATTTTTTTTTCTCTTTCCTCTGTCCGGTCCTTCTGGATTTGCACCATCAGTTCCCATCGTCCTGCGACGGGATTGTTTAGTGTGTGTGAATGAACGACGACTTATGGTTGTGTTTTCCGCTCCAGGGTGCACGACGCATCCGTAGCATCTCTTGTTTAAGCCTGTGCTGCGGAACCGCAGCTGCTTCCCACCTGGGGTCTTCTCTGCCAAAACCCCTCTGTCCTCGCGGATAACCCCTTCATTCAAGAGGTATTCATTCAGTAATTCTTTTAACTTCACCACTTTCCTCCTCCCTGCTCTTTACCTCTTGACCTCTGCGGGCATCAGCGGTGGATGATGAAAAGAGCTGCTGCTAACACTGGGCAATATTTCAAAGATTATTCACGAAACAAAAGCGAACTGCAGATCCTCAGCTGGCACGACGTGATGCTGTAATACTGATGTGAATTGAAGCTCTCACTCCTGTCATCTGCTGAGGTTCTCAGGGACATGGTTTAGTGCTGGACTTGGCAATGTTGGGTTAATAGTTGGGCTTGGTGATCTTTTCCAACCAAAGTGATTCTCTGATTCCTGGCCCTGCACTGGGTGCGGCGGCTGCACAGGGTCTGTGTCCCTTTGCTAGCTGAGGATCTCACCGTGCCAGTCGCCTCTCTGCTTGGGAAGGACCTTTCTGTCCATAAGGCAGGCTCAGAGGTCTGGTTTTGGCTCCGTGGAGTTGTTAGGAAAGCATCCTTTTCCTAACAAGTTTCCCTGATTTTTATGCCGCGGTCTCTCCATTGGACTATGTAAAGCTGGGAGAAGGGAGGGATGTGTCAAGCTTTGAAACAGATCATTTCTTACAAGGCGTAGTTATTGATTTCAACACACAGACGTGCTGCTTTGGGGTCAGAGCCACCATTCCCTTCCTGGCGGGGCTGGGCTGTGTTACCCAAAGCAGCTGTTGATCCAGCCCAAAGCAGGGGAGGAGAGGATGATGATGGAAATGTGGCTGTTGATACTGCAGCAAGGAAGGGAGCTGTGGCTGTGTCGAGGGTTTAGATTGCGGGGTGACAATAAAACCCTGGCAGATGTATTGTTAACCTCCTCTCCCCCCCACTTCGCCCTTTTATCCCTCCTTCTCCCCCTTCCCACTCAGCACAGGTAATCGGGAGGGAAAGAAGGACAGAGAGAAGAGAGTTGGAAAAATTAACAATGTTTTACTAAATGTTACTGATAAGAATAGAGAAAGTAATACAAAATATACAAAACCAATCTTGAAAGTCTCAGCAACTGCAGAGCCGGCAGCCGAAGTCCTGGACTGGACTCTGCAGCCAACCGGAGCTGGATTCAGTCTGTCACTGGCCTCAGTTCGCAGGGACGACTCACAAGGTCCTCTCCTAATGTCGCCATAAGCAGAATGGAAAAGGCAAAAAGGCAAAAAAGGGACGAGGTCCTCGTGATCTCCCACTTTTATATGAAGTATTCATGTGAATGGGATGTTATACACAGTTGGTCAGTTTCTTGGTCACTGGTTTCTTGTCGCCCCTCTCGCAAGATGTCCATCCATGCTTATCAATAACTTCGCATTCCATTGCTATGTTTACCAAAACATGTGTCTGGTTCTCCAGGAAAATGCAGTTAATATGAAGCTTTAGCTGACAGGCACATTCACTGAAAGAGAAACTTGTTTTTAACAAAACCAGGACAGGCTGGAAGAAGAAAGGATGAGCTCGTGGCTGTCTTGAGGTCAGCAATCCCTACCGAAGATTCACCTTGTGCTCCTGGACTAATAATTGCTTAGTCTCCCTGTCTGTCCTTTTCCTCGGACTGCCAGAGCTTGTCCAAAGCTGTATATTCAGCACAGCCCCCTCCAGCCTAGAAACCTTGTCCTGTAACGCAAACTCATAACCGAGCACCTTCTGCTGCACGTGGAGATGTGCTGAGAACCTCCAACACCACAGAGGCCGCCAGGACCGGGTGAAATCTCATCAGGGACACAATGGGAGTGTCACCTCCCTCCCTGGGAAAGCACTTCCACACATGCTCGGTCTTCAATTAAGTCACAGAGATTGAAGGGCATGACTTAAATGCTTTCTGGAGTTGAAATGGTGAAGCTGGTGAGAGCCCTTGATGTGCAAACGGTGCTGGGTGAGCGCTGGCATTGTCCCTTGGCTGGGTGACAGCTGCCGCAGGTTCCCGGGAACACAGCGCTCTTTCTTTGGCAGGGTACAAGACACAAGTGTAAAACAAACCTCGACTTTCATGGCAAAGCCAGTGAAGTCTCAGTCTTGCCGTCTGAGGAAGCAATCAAAATGCCTCTCTGATTGTCCCGACGTATATTTTATTGTTGCTCCTTTGTAGCTCCGCCGACTGCCTCTCTTTTTTTATGCCATTTTTAATCTACAGCCAGCGCTTTGTGAGGGTCTTTTCTAGGAGGAGCAGCAGCTGTGGTTCAAGTCACACTGTCACATAAACCCCACTCATCTCCACAGCTCAGACGTGGCCAAGTTTGTCCTGTATCCATCCCACAGCCACACTGGTTCCATCTTGACGTTGAATTCCCTGGAAATGAGGCCCCAAAAGGGCGTTTGCTTCAGTCTGTGCCACCATCAGCCCACAGCTCAGTGAATCAGAGCAAGTGCGTAGACACAATTTCTCACCTACGAGATTATTTCTCACCTCCCCCAGAGCACAGCAGTTAGAATCTGTTGTTAGCTTAGGAAAAAAATCCTATACCCGCAAAGAGTTGTGTTTTTGTCTCATTTTGAATGTTGCCCTCTGGGCTGCTCAGCAGGAGGGAGGGGAGCCGAGCGCTGCCCCTTCCCCGCCGCTCCACTAATGACAGGTGACAACCCAGATCGAAGGGCCAGAAGGTTATTTGATGGTATCGACTGTGCGTATCGTGCTGTGCTCCGGGAGTTACGAACCAGACGACCCACAGGTCGATTTACCAGCGGCTTGGGCGGCGGTTGGGCTCTCTATTGATCTCCTGCCGCGGCGCCGCGGCCACATGCTGAGGACCATGCTGCAGCATCTCCGAGGAGCATCCTTCCTCACTTTCTGGCTGCCCGCATCCCTGCTGAGCAGACCCTGCCCAGCTGCCTGTTGCTTTCGGCAGATGCGCCAGATGTGGCTGGTTGGCCAGACGTGCGATCTCCTGACGGGCTGTGAGCGGTGGGTAAGTGCCACCACGCTGCTCTGCTGCTGGGATGTCTCGTCATGGTGTGAAGCCTGCAGGAACGCATCTGCGGCGGGGAAAGAGGGGAGAGGAGCAGGAAAGGAGGTGGGATCCCACCTGGTGCTCTCAGCTTCTCTCCTTCCCCACCTTGCAGCTGCAAGGCCTCAGCAGCTGGGGAGGATCCAGGGAATGTGGAGTGCTATTTATTTAGTAGACATAAGTTTGACTTCTTTCCCAGCTGCGCTCAGGAGAAATCCACCTCTTTCCCTAGTGATGGAGCTCCACTCGATGACACTGAAATGGCATTTGAAACCTCTTTGTGATAGAACCAGAGCCACTTTACGATTCGAGTGAGTCCACTGGCCCCAGGATGCTGTGAGAACCAACGCAGGTGGATTTTGTATGGAAACAACCCCATTTCTGCTCGAGCAAAAGATATTATGTTCAATTATAGCGCGGTTTTGGTGCATAGCGAGCGAGAGGAGGAACAAGCAAACCACGTCTCCTCGCTGGGATCCCAAGGCTCACATGAGTAGGTTATCACAGGGAAAAATGCCAAAACTGCCCATGTGGTGCTTTAGGTCGCTCTTAGTTTGTGCCTCATGGGTTTGGTTCCAGGGTTTGTAGCTGCATGGTTGGTCTTCCCCTGAGAGCGGGCGCAGTTGGGAGGGACCGTCTGGCTGCACTCGGGGTCTTGGAAAACACTGGAAGTGGTGAGATCAGGTTTATAAGCAGGTGCTTTTTACCCCAGGCTCCTGCCTTATATCTCAGCTGGATTAAATCTACAGATGCATCAAATTAAGTGTCTTCTTCCCTGAGAATGATCCTTTCCCTATGACTCCTCTAGACACAAAGATGATGCACAGCCACCCACCTTTCTTAGGGACATGGGTTAGTGCCAGAGTTGGGTTATGGTTGGACTCAACGATCTTAAGAGTCTCTTCCAACCAAAATGATTCTGTGATTCAAACATGAGCATGACCTGAGGGAACACCACCTGTGATTCTGTGATGTTGCTTCCGATCCTTGGGAAAAGTGGGACCCTTTTCTGGGACTGTTTCAGCTCCTGGGATCATTTGCAACCCAGCAAAGTCAGGAGGATGACAGCGCGCAAGGTCATTTGTGGCAATTAGCATAGATCGTCTTTCTGCGGGAGCATATGCACTCGGCATTTGGCATCTCAGTTCGTCTTGTGATGCATCAAAAGGAAAGTTGAGGGAATAATTTGTGTCAGGACTACAGCAGGCTGTGTATGGTGGGATGAAAGCTCTTCCTGCCATATGCCACTGATCTGGCTTCAACAAAGCTGTGAAACGGCTTCAAGTTGCACCAGGGGAGGTTTAGATTGGATATCATGAACAATTTCTTCCCCAAAGGGCTGTGGGGCATTGGAACAGGCTGCCCAGGGCAGTGCTGGAGTCACCATCCCTGGAGGGGTTGAACAGACACATAAATGAGGTTCTCAGGGACACGGTTTAGTGGTGGACTTGGCAGCGTTGGGTTAGCGGTTGGACTTGATGATCTTAAAGGTCTTTTCCAACCTGAAAGATTCTCTGATTCAATGAATTGTTACAGTTGTCAAGAGTCAGATCAGGTCCAAGAGCCTTGGGTTTTACAAAACCAGCCTGTGTGTCCAGAGGGCTCTGGTTGGGAGGGACAGTTGAGCAGTTTGGTGACAGATGGGTCTGGACTGGCAACATGTGCAGAGCTTGATAGTCTTAAGACAGAGCTAAAGCCTCATATAGATTGTGCCATCGAATGCCATTGACCACAATGATTTGTCCCATCTCTATTCTGGGCGTGTGATGAGAGTTGACAGAAAATCAACCATCGACCTAAATACTCTTGCAAAACGAGGGATGTATGGTTTCCCAGCTCCAGATATGACACCTGACTGGCACCCACGGTGCTTCTGCCCAGAACCCATAAAGCTCCATCATCCCCCAGATCTGCAAAGGCTCCTTGGGGTGTTATCACCGAATTGGTGGCAATTCCCTACTGCACAGAGCAATTGTTACTGTTGAATGAGAGGAAATCTGCTAGCCAGAAAATAAGTGAGTCGAGCTCATCTTTAATGAGGAAGCTGGGACTGGAAGGGTGGGATACTGGAGTTTTTCCTCACCCAGTATGCAGACTGGTGGTTTCCAGCAGAGGTCACCAAGGCTGTCCAAAGGGTACCAGGCGGTGCGATTTATTCAGAGTTGTCTTCAGGTGGGTCATGGAACAGTCCCCTTCTTCTAGTCAATGTGTCTTTCATCACCTTGTACGTTATAAACAGTAAAACCAGTGTAATTTAAAAGGAAAACACGCAAGTAGAGGTTGTATCTATGCAGCCACCAGGTGTTAAGCTGTTCCGGAAGAATTTACATCACAGCAAGGTTCCTGAAGCCAAGAAAACATCCATTTTATCTGCATATGCCCCAAAATACATTTGATTTTAATTAGATATAATGAAGCTTCCAGGCCCATCGTCATCACCTGGTGAGGGCATGTGCTGCAGAGCCGAGTTCAGTGGCGCTCTGCTGATTTAGGCTGCCTGAGATTCCGCTATAATATATGACCTTTTAATAAATGTGCTTACCAGGGATGCAGAGCAGAGTTATGTGCCTAATGACCATCCCCGTGGAAAGTTTTTAACCTCGGCAAAATGTTTACAAAATCAATATTTATGATATTGCAGTCATTTTGTTTAAAGAGACAGTTTGCTTGGTTTGGGGTCTCTGAGTTGATTTGCAGTTACAGTTTGAAGGAGCCAAGAGATCTCTGAATACGAGTAATATCACAAACGTGTGTCAAGTGTGTAATTTAAGGCCAGATTCTGCTTCCTTCATTTCTGCAGAGTGGTCCCTGCCGTCGGGAATAACCGCGGTAACTTGAAGTGATTTACCCCTTTAGCGTGAGCTTGGGGGAATTGGACTCTGAAAATTTATATGTGATCGGTAGGTAATTTATATAACAGTTTATATAACGACTTTCCGCGTTCACAATTTTGCGTGCGCATAAATACATTCATCTACCTCATCGTTACTGAGAATATTTATAAAGCTGTTGGCCTCAGTGGCTGCACAGCTCGGCAATAAAGCATCGGTATTTCTTGAGAGGCAGACCTGATACACCAAAGATTATTTTTAACGTATATGTTTGGAGTGGCGAATGATATAGTCTGTAATTAAAGATCAGAGACTAGATAAGGCGTATGGAGGTGACAGGATGAAGAGGATGAGCCGACAGAGGGGACAAGGGTCTCTGGTTCTGCTGAGAAGCATTTTGGTCCCGGCTCAGCACATCCCTCCACGTGACTGGTTTCCAGTGGTCTTGGTCAACTGGGTGAGCGCTCCCATGCCCGGGAGAGACTGATCCCTGCAGGAAATGGAACAAGGGAAAGTGTAGAGTCTTGAATCTGGGCAGGAACAAGCCCAGGTTCCAGTATGATAAGTTGGGGAATGACGTATTAGAGAGCAGTGTAGAGGAAAGGGACCTGGGGGTCCTGGGGACAGAAGGGTGACCATGAGCCAGCACTGGGCCCTTGTGGCCAGGAAGCCAATGGTACCTGGGGTGGGTTAGAAGGGGGTGGTCAGTAGGTCAGAGAGGTTCTCCTGCCCCTCTGCTCTGCCCTGGGGAGACCACACCTGGAATCTTGTGTCCAGCTGTGGCCCCTCAGTTCCAGCAGGACAGGGAACTGCTGGAGAGAGTCCAGCGCAGCCACCAAGATGCTGCAGGGAGTGGAGCATCTCCCGTGTGAGGAAAGGCTGAGGGAGCTGGGGCTCTGGAGCTGGACAAGAGGACACTGAGGGGCGACCTCCTTTATGTTTATAAATATGTAAAGAGTGAGTGTCAAGAGGATGGAGCCAGGCTCTTCTCAGTGACAACCAATGGTAGGACAAGGAGTAATGAGTTCAAACTGGAACACAGGAGGTTCCACTTAAATTTGAGAAGAAACTTCTCAGTGAGGGTGGCAGAGCCTGGCCCAGGCTGCCCAGGGGGGTTGTGGAGTCTCCTTCTGTGCAGACATTCCAACCCGCCTGGACACCTTCCTGTGTAACCTCATCTGGGTGTTCCTGCTCCATGGGGGGACTGGACTGGATGAGCTTTCCAGGCCCCTTCCAATCCCTCACATTCTGTGATTCTGTGTGGTTCTGTGACTTCCACAGCCATGATGATGTGATGTCCCCAAAGGGTGGCAGGACCTGCTCGTGTGTCCCTTGGAGCCGGGCTTCACACATGCACCCTTAAGCAAGCCCTCAAATTGCACTGATTTATTTGCCTTGCGAAACAGAGAGTTTTATTTTGGGGCTGTTACACCTGGTGGCATGAAACTTCTCCTCTTAAGGGCTTATCCTGTGACCGCAAGCACCTACTGGGTGACTTTCCAGGGTGGCAGTGCTGGCAATGGCTCGGAGCCCGTGGTGCTGTTTGCACCGTGGTGTTTGCAGCAAAGTGTATTTTGCTGCTGCTCTGCTGGGAGCACTGGGAGCCCCTTCCCTGTACTTGAGAGAGGGAAGGGATGACAGGCCTGGGCAGGCTTTGCTAATGAGCTGGTTTTCCCTTTTGTATTCAAAATTAGTTGTAAGTTTAAGTAGAATGTTTCTACTTATAAGTAATTTAAGTAAGTAAAAATATTCAAGAATGAAAGCCGTAACCCAAAGGAAGAAGCCCTGGCACTTACAGAATCACATAATAGAATGGTTTTGGTTGGAAAAGACCTATAAGATCATTGAGTCCACCCGTTTACCCAGCACTGCCAAGTCCACCACTACCCCATGTCCCTGAGAACCTCATGTCTGTCTGTCCAACCCTCCAGGGATGGTGACTCCAGCACTGCCCTGGGCAGCCTGTTCCAATGCCCCACAGCCCTTTCCAGGTAAAATTGTTCCCAATATCCAACCTAAATCTCCCTTGGTGCAACTTGAGGCCATTTCTTCTCATCCTGTCACTTGTTACTTGGGAGAAGAGACCAACACCCACCTCGCTCCAACCTCCTTTCCTTGCAATGTGCCACTGAAAAAAAGCCCAAGTTCAACATTTTAGAGTCATGTTAGAAAACCTGGATTTTTCAACATTTGTGTTGAGAACATTTGTCCTTTTTCCCTTCTAAGCTGTCATGAGAAGCAACTGCAACCTCTTCACAGAACCAGCACCATGAAGCCTGCGGTGCTGGCGGCAGAGGCGACACACGTGCTGCCCCGTACAGATTCTGCCCAAGCTGAATGATACAAACTGGTGAAAGATCACAAGACAACCACAAACCCAGGCTCGTCCTGTTCACGTGGATTGTGAAACCAAGGGGTCACGGCAGGGAAACCCAAGCTGACCGCATGGGAGATAATTAAGAGTTGAGGCTAATGAGCTCAGGCAGAGCACTGGGCTAATCCCGCTGGAGTAGGTCTGTTGTTCATGGACATCCCAGCTCAGACACCCATGGGAGTCCCTGCACCCATCTGGCCTGCACCGGATAAACACAGAATCATAGAATCATTTTGGTTGGAAAAGACCCTCAAGATCATCAAGTCCAACCATAACCCACTCCTGGCACTGCCCCATGTCCTGAGAACCTCATGTCCGTCTGTCCAACCCTCCAGGGCTGGTGACTCCAGCACTGCCCTGGGCAGCCTGTTCAATGCCCCACAGCCCTTTGGGGAAGAAATTGTTCCCCACATCCAACCTCAACCTCCCCTGGTGCAACTTGAGGCCGTTTCCTCTGCTCCTGGCGCTTGTTCCTGGGGAGCAGAGCCCGACCCCCCTGGCTCCAAGCTCCTTTCAGGCAGTTCAGAGATCAGAAGGTCTCCCCTACCTAATGAGACCAACACTGGTCACAGCACCTTTGGATCCTCTCAGGCTACATGAAGCTCCTCTGCTACGTGTAAAGTGCTCAGATGCGCTCTCTCCTGAGCACATACTCTTTCCTTACCGATGAGGTAAGACCAGAATTAAGTAGCAGGAGGAGCAAAACTCATCTGAGATTCGCTTCTGCTACTCTTCATCCCCGTAGCCCCGCAGCGGGAAGAACAAAGAGCATCTTAACAAGCTGCTCCCAGCCCCTGCCGGCACATTGTGGAGTGTTTGCTTTCCGCACCCGGGAGATCCTCTCGCATTCTCTTTAAAGTGTGTCGGTGTCGCGGTGGAGCTGGGGACGGGATCACAGAGCTCCCGAGACGCTGCAGACGGCTACGACAAGCTGGCCAGCTTAGTGCTGGGTTCAAAGCTGAGCTTATAAATATTGCTAAAGCATCTGTCTCCCCAAGTGTTTTAAACCCCGAGCAGGCGTGTTGCAAGAGGCTTCTTTTCCTCCTAAGTTAAACCAGTGACTTAAAACAAACCCTTCGCCTAAGTGGAAAGAGTGGAGCTTTTGCTGACTCTGCAAAATGAGAGGGGTCTTGCAGTGCTTGTTGGATACAGATTGCACAAGGTCTCTAGAGATTCCTGGTTTTTTAAAAAAATAAAAGATTTTCTGTAAAAGAGATCAAATTTACCACTTTCAACTGTGTTTGTACCTTTGTGGTATGAAAGGGCTTCTGTGTGTAAAGATAAATACTGCGCAGCCTTGTCTGAGATGTGAGATACCGCCTGCTAATCCCGTACGCGGCTCTTTACAAGGCAGCTTACAACTCCAGACAGCCATTTGATGCGCCTTCTGTGAACCAAAACTCATCTCCCCCCTTCCCCGTTCATGTTTTTAAATTAGAGAGTTTCTCCAGTATTTTCCTTTACTCTGGTAGCTCTAGGGTTAAAAATCACATGTGTTCCTGTTGGGTTCTCTCATTGCCGTGACTAGCAACAGCAGCAAGTCAGAGACCAAGGTAATGGGCTTTTATTACGCCGGTTGTTACTTATTAGGAACGGTTGTGCATCCTGCGTCTTCTCAGGTGATGTGCCATGGGGTCCATGGAGATGCAGGTCAGCCCAATGGGGAGGTGTAGCCTCCTGCCCAGTGCCCCCAAGACGCTTCGTTTGGAGGTATCAGGGGAGGTTTAGCTTGGACATGAGGAAAAGGTTCTTCACCCAGAGGTGCTGGACACTGAACAGGCTCCCCAGGAAGGTGTCACAGCCCCAACCTGACAGTGTTCAAGAAGAGACTGGACAACGTCCTCAGACACATGGTGTGACCTGTGGCGTGTCCTGTGCAGGGACAAGAGTTGGACTCCATGATCCTTGTGGGTCCTTCCAACTCAGGACATTTTATGATGCTATGATGGCACAGCATCTGCCACACCACATCCCTCCTGACGTGGATGCCAGCCTGTCCCCTTGGATCTCCTGGTGTCCTTTGGCTGGCACACCCCAAGGGGAGGTCACCATCACTTCTGTGTCACCCCCAACTGTTCTTTCACTGTCAGGAGCTGCTCAATCTTCTCAGACTCTTCTGCATCCTTCTGCCCTGGCCTTCTGGAAGCTTCTTTCTTCCCTCATCTGGAGCATCTTTGTGATGAGGAAAGGCTGAGAGAGCTGGGGCTGTTCAGCTGGAGAAGAGAAGCTGAGAGGGATCTGATCAATGGGATCAATATCTCAGGATGGGTGTCAGAGGATGGACCAGACTCTGTTCAGTGGTGCCCAGCGCCAGGGTGAGGGGCAACGGGCACAGACTGAAACACAGGAGGGTCCATGTGAACATGAGCAGAAACTTGTTTGCTGGGAGGTGCCAGAGCCTGGCCCAGGCTGCCCAGAGCGGGTGTGGAGTCTCCTGCTCTGAGACATTCAAACCCCCTGGACCCACCTGTGTGATCTGCTCTGTGACCCTGCGTGAGCAGGGGGTTGCACTGGGGGATCTACAGAGGTCCCTTCAACCCCAACCACCCTGTGATTCTGTGACTTCTGTTCCCTCTCCTGATCAGGCAAAGCAAGCACAGAAGCAAGTGTCAGGTTTATATGGATTTTTAAAGGTGTCATCATCAGCTGGAGGAAACTCTGCACGTGGTGAGCACATCAGATGCTGTATGTTTGCTAGTCCTTCCCAGCACATCACCTCCCTCTCTTGCTGTCACCCCGTTTCTCCTGCCCTTCCCAGATTCCTCCACTCTGCCAGGCTCCTTCTCTCCAAGGTTCTCTGGTGGTCACTGCCCCTTCTCAGCCCTGTCCTTGCACCGGGAGCTGGATCCATGCTGTGAAGTCACAGATATCTCTTGCACACCTCTTCTTTTTTTCTCATTTTGCAGTTTCCCAAGAATCCATTCATTTCACACTGGTTGGAGGTGATTGCTCCATGAATCTTATGACGTTCTTCTTGGCTAGAGCTCACATCTATTTCTCACTCGTGTTTATGGCCAAGAAGATCTCTTAGAGCTGTTTCAATTCCTACTCTTAGTGGTGCCATCAAACCCTCATTTACCTTTCCAGGCATATTCCTCCTTCATATGATGCTCGGATCCCAACCACGTGTCTGAAGTCCTTGCAGAAGCCAAGTTTCTGGGGTTCCTCCAAAGGGCAGGGACCAGGCTCCCCGCAGTAATTTATCTTTGCTGCAGGGGCATGCGAGAGCCAAACATCCAGGTGTATCCACCCCACACCAAGGACATTATTTTCTAGAGACTTTTAGAGGTATTTACTGTATTTGTGGCTCCTTTTCTCCTTAGGCTGTTTTTTTCTTTAAGATCTTGGGAGTCCTTCTTTCTTTCCTATAAAAAAAATATTACAGAAGCAAATGTGAATTATTCCCCCCTCTCATCCCTTGGTACTTCCTGGATTCTTGACTTCTTCATAAATAATCATGAATGATTCAGTGAGTCCATTAAGCACTGTCCTCATGACACTAAGATGTATCACTCGGCTCCAGCGATTCGGAAATCCGTCACTTGTGGGGACGGAGTCCCCTCGCCCACTCGCACTCTGTACATACACTGACAAGTTCTTCATTACTTCCTAATTACCCATACGTCCTTTCTTATTAAAGAATAATTTTTTTAAAGGCACCCATTATCTCAGCTCTTCCAGAATTATTGATTGATTCTTACTTCCTTTTTATTAATGGGTCTGCCATCTTCTCGTAATCCATCCAGTTCATTTGATGAGCTTTCGTGATAATGATTCTCATCCTCTCATCCCTTCCCACTCTCCTGCTGCCTTCGAGTGCTTTTGTCACTCTGTGCAGCTCTCTGTGCTTTATTTTCCTTGAAAATCTTAGTACGGGCTGTCAAGAGGCCACTTGAAACACGTTTTCTGAGCTCGAGGGAGCAGGGTTTCCAAAGAGCTCGTTCCTGAACTGCATCAGAAGAGCTGGAAGTTGAAATCCTCTGAGGTTTTGAATCTTTGCGCTTGCTGAATTCACACTGGTCTCCGCTGCGGGCGCCTCGCTGGCTTTGGGGGCTCCTTCCCGGAGGACCTGGTGTTAAACCACTTCCAACCACCAACAGCTCGTTCCTTCCTCCCCTGTGCTGTGCCACGTTGTCAGGATTCCAAAAGGGGTGATGGGCCTGCAGGGTGACAAGCGAGGAGACCTCTCGGTGTCCTTTAAGTGCTTCTGAGCAAACAGGACATGCACATAGCTGCTCATTGATTTTGTTGTAGCATCCTCTGCTCAGCCTGGAGACATCAGAGTGATGTGTGTGTCCTAGTGCCATGGCTGCTCGCTGTTCAGTGCCCTCAGAGCTAAAAAGCCACGGCGTATCTCAAGGGGTTGATTTGATGGCCTGCAAAATGCCCCCCATGCAGGGATGGAGCATCTGGCACATGCACAGGTTTCTTAGTTACTCTTAGTCTGGGAATTAGATGCTTTTTTTGCCCCTGAGGGTGGTGAGAGCCTGGCCCAGGTTGGCCAGAGAGGTGGTGGCTGAACCATCCCTGGAGACATCCCAGGCCAGGCTGGACGGGGCTCTGAGCACCCTGAGCTGGTGAAGATGTCCCTGCTCATGGCAGGGGGGGCACTGGGGGAGCTGGGAATGTCCCTTCAACGCAAACTATTCTGATTCCCATCTCTGCCCTTCCCTTTAAGTCCTAGTCCCTCCTTGTTTTGAAGTCTACCTGATGCAAGCCAGCTCTTTGGACATCTGCAGCACCAAATGCAATCCAGTTGCTATCAGCTTTTGGGAGAAATCTCAAATCCAACCCTTTCAAACTCGGGAAGCTTGGAAGCAGATATAGAAGCTCAGACTCCAGTGCCTGGAGGAAGGAGTTAACATGAGAAAGGCCGGGTATACTGCTGAGTTTACTGTGGTTTTCCTGCACTTGAGGTGAGATGTGAGCTTCCTCGCTCGGCTCTAAGTGCTTTCCTGGCAGCAGCTCCTCGAGCATCTCTGCCGCTGCCATGGTGAGCGTTGCATTCCCAGTGCTCCCGTATCCATGGTGACGGGAAGCATTTATAGAGTGGTGCTTCAAAAGAAATATGAAATCCTGGTCCTTGGACCTGCCCTTTGATCTCTGTTGCATCTGCCCTTGGTTTTTCCCCTTGGAGAGCAGGAAGAGCCCTCCCTGATGCACAGCAGTGGAAACACTTGGTTTAAATGAGCAGGAGATCGATGCATTGATCTTGAACAAATCATGGACGTAGAGGTAGGACTATGTGAAGCCCAAGGGGTTTGGCAGTGGCGTTGCTCTACCCCTGTGATGAAACCCCGGTGGGCAACTAGATGGGGCCATCTCTGCTCAGGCAGGGGTGTTCACAGCAGGCAAAAGCTCTTTTTATAGTATAATAATAAAGCTTTGGTGGTAGGAAACTTCAGATGAGAAGAGACCTCAGAGAGCTCAAGTCCAGCCTTCTGCCCAAAAGCAACAGCAATAACTGAACGAGATGGTTTTTCTAGTAAGCTCAACCTTGGAGCAAATCCCTCTGCCCTCTGCTTTGTTGAAGAGACACAAGAAGTGGTGGCAAACCTGCAAACCCCGTGAGTTCCTAGGCATGAGAAACACTTTGGTGTTGCCCAGAGCTCCTTGTGTTTCGCTCATGCTGGCTGGAGTCTGCAAGAGACCCCTGGCTGAAAACAAACGTCCGAAGGGGCTGGTCTGCAGAGAGCAGCTTCCCGTCCTGTTGGAAAGGGAAGGAATGAAGAAGAAAAGCCAATCAATCTGTGTACATCTTGATTTTGCTTCCCCACTCTTCCTCCCTCTCCCTGCTGTGGCTGTGTGGTACCAGCTATCTTAGTAAAAGCAGAAAGCATAAAAATAGTAATAATTTGCTGATGTTCTGTTGCTAGTGAAGTCTTGTTTTCCAGTGACTTGTAGCAAAGCGGGGATCTTCTGTCTCTGCAGAACAGGCTGGCTGGTGCAGGTGGGGAGAAGGCAGATGGGCGGTTTGGCTGTGTCCCCTCCGTGTCCCCACAGAGCTGTCCCTGCACCAGGGCTCAGGTGTGGCAGCGAAACGGCCCCTGAGCGATCACACCTTGGAGCTGAGTGTGTTCAGGCCATGTCCACTCCAGCCCACTTCATCACTTTTCAGTACTTACAAGGGGCTGATAAGAAAGATGGGGACGGACTTTTGAGCAGGGCCTGTTGTGATAGGACAAGGGGTGATGGTTTAAACTAAAGGAGGGAGAT
The DNA here is from genome assembly GCF_963082525.1 of Nesoenas mayeri. NCBI lineage: Eukaryota > Metazoa > Chordata > Aves > Columbiformes > Columbidae > Nesoenas > Nesoenas mayeri. Next base: position 2,848,592 of record NC_137548.1, on the reverse strand, counting down.
TCAGGCTGGATATAAGGAATTGTTGCCCTGAGGGTGGTGAGAGCCTGGCCCAGGTTGGCCAGAGAGGTGGTGGCTGAACCATCCCTGGAGACATCCCAGGCCAGGCTGGACGGGGCTCTGAGCAACCTGAGCTGGTGCAGATGTCCCTGCTCATGGCAGGGGGGCACTGGGGGAGCTGGGAACGTCCCTTCAACCCAAACTGTTCTGTGATTCTATGAGAACATACCTAAATGATAGGATGGAGCCATTTCAGGTGATATTGCCGGTAATTCAGCCATCGCACGGGGATTTGTGGGGGAGCCAGAGCTCGCTGCTGGTTCCTAGAAACGTGAGGGAGAATGCCCTGGTCCCCAAACCTGTTTCACTGCTGGCTCTGGGCATCTTTGTTAAGCAGAACATCTCTGGAGACTCAGCGTTTCGCTTTTATGCTCATCGGGCACTCACCATTAAACACAAGCTTTAAAGCAGTAGCCAAGAGCAACATTTAGAACAAAAACAGGAACAAAGAACCCACCCACGTTCTCTTAAAAACATGTCAGAGAAGCAGAGAGGGAGGGGTTGTCCGTGTACTCCAGGGTTAGGTAAGTCACGGTGTTTTTGCCTGAAGAGCTGCTAATGCCCAGTGATTTATTTGGTCAAGTCACAGTCCATTGAAGACCTCAGAGGAGAACACAAGACACACTCCAAAAGCTGGAGGATGGTGATGGTGTGGGGCATCCAAGTGTCAAGGCAGTTTCAAATGTGGGGAGAACAGTCCACAGGAGAAAGAACCAATGAGCTGGGCATGTGTGGAGAAAGAGGTTGAAGAGGGGAATTGTGATGGTCTTCAACCCTATAGTTGCACGCTTTATATTTCCATGAATGCAGCACTAAGTTTGGTGCTTAAACTGCAGCAGGGGAAATGTGGTTAAATTTATGCTTTTTGCAGAGCAGGCTTTGTGAGTGAGAGTTTTGGCATGTGGACAATGGCCAGAGTAAGTGCTCCTGACCCCAAATGCCATCTCCTTCAACAGGTATTAACGATTGCCCCATCAGGGAGTATCAGATTGGGCAAGGTGGCCTAAGGCTGAGAGCATTGAGCTTTGAGATAATGATGGCAAAGGCCAACTGCTGGCTGTAGTCGGAGACTCATGGAATGGTTTGGGCTGGAAGGCACCTTTTAAAGGTCATCTATTCCCACCCCTCCGGTGCTGATGCTGTTTCACTTCAGCACGTGCCAAGCTGCGCTCTGCAGGGGCAGATGGTTCAGAGCAAATAGCCAGAAGGAACATACGCAGAAAAGCAACAGTCTTGTAGTTGTCTTGTCCCCAAGGTAAGATGTGAGTGGGAGAAGAGATACCTTTTGTTTCGCTAATTCAGTTGGGAAAGGCAGACAAGCTTTTGGGTACCCAGCCCATCAAGCAGCATCAAGGATTCACTGGGAAATGCCAGCAGATGGGTTGTCCGCAAGGCCATGATGCAGCCCCGCTTCGTGGAGATGCTGGGGGATGCACATGCGTCCTCCCGCTGAGGGGGAGGCCTGTGTGTCGGTAGCCCAGGGGGATGAGATGCCATCTCCCATCTGCGCCTTTGAAAACCTCCCTTTGGCTAAGCCACAAAGCGCTTGCTGATGTCCTGTGAAACCCCCGTGTTGGTCAGCAGCCAGAGAGGCAAAGGGCCGTGAAATGAGAAGCTGCTGGTAGGGCACCGGGCCGGGATTTCTGGAAGCCGTCTGGGTTCGCGTATCGGTGAGATACGGCACAGGAGTGACGGCACGCAGAGCCGCGAGGATGCGAAGGCTGCGTGAGCCGCTTGCTGCCAGCCCACGTGCTGCTGGCGTTTGAAAGTTGTGCTTTGACCTTTGTATGAAGCACGTGAGACCTCCATTGACCAGGTGCCCACCCACCCGCCTACCCTAGAGCTTTCAGGAGATGGAAGAGGTGAACTTGCCCAGCATCACACTGGTCATCTATGGGAGAGCAAGGCTTGGACTCCAGGCCTCCTGGATGCCATAGCATAGAATAATTTTGGTTGGAAAAGACCCTTAAGATCATCAAGTCCAACCATTAACCCAACGCTGTCACTAACCCATATCTGCATCTTTTAAACCCCTCTAGGGCCGGTGACTCCACCACGTCCCTGGGCAGCAGGACCACGTTCAATAGGAAGGCAGCTTCGCTGAGCTACCTCCTTGGTGGTCATCAGTGGTGGTGCTGATGCGTTGCTGTTGTTCCCCCACCAGCCCTGGTGACTATGCTGAACGGTCTATGCTTTCCCGTCATGCCTCGGTTGCTCAGAGCTGGAGAGCGCAGCACAATTTGCATTTCGAGGCAATTAGATGTCAAAGCAAAGTCAAGAAGCTGGCTAGCTGTCAAGCCCGTTTAGGACTGTGCCAGGTTACAGCACACAGATGGTTATTAAAGGCTTCAGGACAAGACAAAAGGATGGTCAAAACCCTCGCTGCAGAAAGAGGAGTTGCCCCATGGGGCTCTCAACCTGCTTTCTGCTGTATTTGGGCTAGAACTGGTAAGAATCATTGTTTATGCACTTAATCGTGTTTAAATTTAACTCTAAACAAAGTAATCAGATTTAAAGACTTAATGCAATAATGGGATGGAAGAGCTGAAGTGTGAGTAACCACAGAGGCAGGCTAGTGGGAAGGCAGTAATTGGATTGAAGGCAAAGGGAGCATCATTTTGAGGCAGAAAGCATTAAGATCTGCATTTTGCACCTTCCTGGGTGTTGGGCGGTGCCAGGACCCCTTGCGGTGTTGGGCCAGTGTTTGCCTGGATGACTACATGGGAGAATATGTTCGGTGCTCACACACAGCAGTGACCTGGCACCTGTGTACTCTTGTGCTAACTGTACCCCAAAAAATAGATGTGCTGATCCCCTTGTACACCCTTAGGACCTTTATTCTGTATAGAACACAGATTCTGGCCCATGAGAACATAACCTTAGTCTTTGCTTACATGTTTATCTATGCACTGTGGAGGAAGACGGGGTCTAAGGAGACGAGGGTTTGCCTGATGGGACTTCATCACCATTTGCAGGAACACCCTTTGGATTTTATTAATAAAAAGACGCAGCAGTAGTTTGTGCCATCCCAGCCTAGCCAGACGCAAACCTTTCCCTATCCCTGACCTGAGTGGAAGTGTTTTAAAGCTCCTTGACCTTTTCTAGCAGTTCTTCCCCTGCTGCTTGTTTGTTCTGCGTGAACATTTTGTAGCCGTCCCTGGGGAGCTCGTTTTCTTCTGGATGGATTTGAACCCTGTGGCACTCCTAGAGCCCAAAGGAGAAGGGAGGTCAATGGAGCGCTGACCTGAAGGTGTTTGCTGGGTAGATGACAGCAGGTTGCTGCTGTGTTGCTTTTCCTTCATTGTGAGAGATGCCAGATGTCTATCCTGACCGCTCTGCCAGCAAACCCGAGTCCGACCTGTGGGAAATGGGCTGTTTGCTGGGTATTTTCACAAAGTACAGGTGGGTTTAAGGAGTTCTGCAAGAAAAATAATGAGAGGATCTTGCCAAGAAAATGTGGACCAAAACTTGAGCGAGTTGTCTTGGTGTGGATACAACCCTGGTGTTCAACCTGGAGAACAGAAGCTCCGGGGAGAACTTACTGCAGCCTTTCCATACTTAAAAAGGGCCAACAAGAAAGCAGGGAGTGGAGAGCTGGATGGATGCAACACCAGCACGCTCCTTTATCACCCACAAAAATGCTGTGTTTGAGCCCATTTCTCCGGGTTCTCCTTTTTCAGCAAGCCCAAAAGCTCCTGAAAAGAGTCCACACTTTTACCAGTGCATTCTCATTGAGCCATTTGGGTTTTTATCACGTCCAATCTCCTCCACTGCCCCTTCTTTTAATTCCAGACACCTTGCAGAGGCAGCTCCCTCTCCGTATGGCCTGGGATGGTCCCTGGAGCTGGTTATTTGGGGTTTCTTGTGTGCTACACCTTGGGAAGGGAGATCCAGGGCTCAGAGGCTTAGTCAGAATGAAGGGAGCAGCTCCACAAGGAGCAGCAATCTCAGAAGGGATGAGCTGCCCTGGAGATTAGCGGCTAAGCAGCCTTCTCGGGAAACGCAGCATCTGGTTTTATTAACTGCCTTTCTCTCTAATTAAGGCCGTGCAATGAATTTATTGCTTTTTAAAACAATAATAATGCTATTTCCAGTGGCTGCCTGAAGATCTTGCTTGATGAGCCAGTTCCTTCTGACCTGCAGATCGCTCTTCCAGAAGCTGACCTGTGTGCTTTCCGAGGTTGATGGTAACGACAGCAGTTGCCTCAATTACCCTGCACTGCCAAACGTTATTACTCTTAATATTTGCTGTGCGCTGCCTTCCTCAACAGCCATACAGCAGACCGTTGGGTAACACCATGTCAATAATTCACCTCTCTGTTCCCCTCCTGGATGCTCCTTCAGGGCTGGGTCAATGCTGGTAGGGGTGGCAGAGAAAAGCAGCTCAGAGTAACATGCATCTCACTTTCCAGGGTGCCAGGAAGCCAAATTTCTGCAGTTTCCCTTCAGCACAGACTTGTTTGCTGGGTATTTTTTCCTGGTCGTCCATCTGCAATGTGTCCTGCCCTGTGTCATCCCGAGGGGAGGGACATCTGTTGATCAGAGCAGAATGTGCCTGCTTTCTGCAGGCAGCCCCAGTGACGTTAGGAGGTTGACATCTCTATTCTTACACTCTGTCCTACCTGATTTCCATCCAAGGAGGACCTTTGCCGGCTGGGTTTGACCCCAATCTGCTCATCTCGAACAGGAGACCACAGTGCAGCTCTGTGGTGCCATTTGGAGACAGAAAAGGGGCTGATAAGAAAGATGGGGACAGGCTTTTCAGCAGGGCCTGTTGCAACAGGACAAGGAGTGATGGTTTAAACTAAAGGAGGGAGATTCAGGCTGGACATGAGGAAGAAACTGTTGTCCCGCAGGGTGGTGAGAGCCTGGCCCAGGTACCCAGAGAGGTGGTGGCTGAACCATCCCTGGAGACATCCCAGGCCAGGCTGGACGGGGCTCTGAGCAACCTGAGCTGGTGAAGATGTCCCTGCTCATGGCAGGGGGGGCACTGGATGGGCTCTGAAGATCCCTTCAACCCAAACTATTCTGTGATTCTATGATTTGAGATCTTCCTCCAGATACAGCCCATGCAGCACAGAGCTGCAATCAGGACAATTAGCTCGAGCACCGGGTGTGCTAATGAGGCTATGGTGTGATGCTAACGGGGCTGTGGTGTGATGCTAACGGGGCTGTGGTGTGATGCTAAGGGGGCTGTGGTGTGATGCTAAGGGGGCTGTGGTGTGATGCTAACGGGGCTGTGGTGTGATGCTAACGGGGCTGTGGTGTGATGCTGAGCCGTGCTGCTTGGTGCCATGCTCAGCTCTCACCTGTGGATTTCTGACACCACTTGGCCCAAGGATCCCAAGGCACACTGTCCGCCTCATCTGTGATTCTTCTCTCTTGGCACAAGGAGCTCTCAGCAACCTGAACACGTTCCCATCTCCTCTTTCATTTCTGATCTCTCTAATTGTATTCAGCTCCACTTGTTTCATGTCTCTGCCCCTGCGCCGGCAGCATCTGCATTTGGAAGCGGGGAAGCCTGGCAGAAGCCGTGCCCAGTGGCAATGTCCCTCTGCGGATGAGGTTCTTAGGGATGTGGTTAAGTGCCAGTGTTGGGTTAATGGTTGGACTCGATAATCTTGAGGATCTTTTCCAACCAAGATGATTCTATGATCCTATGCAGGGGTTTGCTCCCGTGCTGAGCCCTCTGAGGGCTGGGGAGCAGCAAATGCTGCTTAAACTTCCTTTTTCTACAAATATAGGAAGAGCATGTGCAAGATGGTGTGTTCCCGGCTTCTCCAGAGAGGAAGGCAGGTGTAGCTGGGCGCTTATTCTGCCTGTACATGGCACCTCTAGCAAAGAACCAGTCCATCTGCTCAAGGACGTGTCCATAAGTGCCTTTCGCAGCCAAAACATCTCTTTGCTTCCTCTCGTCAGCCTCATCACAATCCATACAGAGCTGCCCGTACTTCTGTTGCTGGCATGTGTCACTTTGGTGTCTGCATCCATCACATCTGTGCATCTCTTGGGCCCAAAGTGCACTCCTTTAGCACACGCCTGTGGGGCCGGCAAGGAGCCCAGCCCCGTGTTGTGCCCTCGGTGCCTGGGAGCTGTGCCCAGGCTGTGGGAGGATCTGCACAGCACTGGTGGATCACAGAATGTCCTGAGTTGGAGGGACCCACAAGGATCATGGAGTCCAACTCCTGTCCCTGCACAGGACACCCCACAGGTCACACCGTGTGTCTGAGGACGTTGTCCAGTCTCTTCTTGAACACTGTCAGGTTGGGGCTGTGACACCTCCCTGGGGAGCCTGTTCAGTGTCCAGCACCTCCGAGTGAAGAACCTTTTCCTCATGTCCAACTGACCCTCCCCTGGGACATCTTCTGCCTTTCCCTGGGGTGCTCTCAATAGGACGAGAGGAAACGGCTTCAAGTTGCGCCACGGGAGGCTGAGGTTGGATCTGGGGAACAATTTCTTCCCCAAAGGGCTGTGGGGCATTGGAACAGGCTGCCCAGGGCAGTGCTGGAGTCACCATCCCTGGAGGGTTGGACAGACGGACATGAGGTTCTCAGGGACGTGGGGCAGTGCCAGGGGTGGGTTAACGGTTGGACTTGATCTTGAGGGTCTTTTCCAACCAAAATGATTCTATGATAAGAAGAGATCAGCGCCTGCCCCCCTTCCTTGTGAGGGAGCTGCAGACCGCGATGGGATCTCTCCTCGGTCTCCTCTTCTCCATGCTGAACAATACTTGGCCTTTTTTAAACAGCATCTCACCCTTACCTTGTTTGCCCCGCCATGTACCCGTGGGTGGGCAGCAGACCCTGGCTTAGCTCGTGCTTTTCTCAGCATCCCTGTAACAGAGCTGGCAGTTCTCTGTGTGATTTCAAAGAGACGTGCGTTAGTTTTGCCAAAGAAAAGCTAAGATGATTTGTTGTTGAGTGTTAATGAAGCAAAATGGGAGTTAATTGGACAATATCAAAGAGCTGTTACTAATATCTTGAGGCTCATATTTCTTCTCCCTAAAAATCAAAGCAAGGGCTGTATCCTATATCAAAGGCAGGACAGAGCATCTTCAACACATCCTCACAGCAAAGAGCGGCCCAGGACATCACATACCTCTTGTATGTGTTTAGTCCAAATTGCCGCACATGAACCGATCCACATCAAATGTCCATGTACAAAGCTGGGTTTTGGCTACAAGGAATCATCTGAAATCTACCCTGTTCTGGGGCTAAGCTGAACCAAGGCTGATCCCACAGCAGTGCTTGAGATATAGGTCACTGAAGCTCCATGGGTATCTAAGAACTTCATCTGCTGTCCTCAGGTTTTTGGAAGGAAGCCAGTGATGTGTTGGATAACAATCTGTTGGACCTGCTGGAGCTGGGGTGTTCAGCTGGAGAAGAGAAGCTCCGAGGAGACCTTATTGTGAACCTCTGTGCTTAAAAGAGGCCCATAAGAAAGATGGGGACAGACTTTTGAGCAGGGTCTGTTGTGATAGGACAATGGGTGATGGTTTTAAACTAAAGAAGGGAGATTCAGGCTGGACATGAGGAAGGAATTGTTGCCCTGAGGGTGGTGAGAGCCTGGCCCAGGTTGGCCAGAGAGGTGGTGGCTGAACCATCCCTGGAGACATCCCAGGCCAGGCTGGACGGGGCTCTGAGCAACCTGAGCTGGTGAAGATGTCCCTGCTCATGGCAGGGGTGGCACTGGAGGAGCTGGCAACGTCCTTTCCAATGCAAACCATTCAGTTATTCTATGATCTCCCAGGCCACTTGGCACCCGCACTGGAGAGTTTTGTGTGCCTGATTGTTTGCCTGTTGAAAAAGTGGGATTACAGTGCAAGGATACTGGAAGCTGTGGGTTCAGGTCAGTCCTCCTCCTTGTACAGGCTTCTCCCAAAGCCCGCTGAGAAATCACCGCAGGCCGCAGAGCACCAGCTGTCCCGGCCACTGACAACCTGCAAATGGGGACGCAGGAGGTTCAATTGAGCACACGGATTCACAGCAGGAGCAAAATGCTGTTTCAGAGTGGAAGAAGCGGCGTGTGGCCTGTCCCCCCAGGCAGGCACAGCCCCATGTCCCAGCCAGGCTGTCCTGTGTGCTGCTCCTCGCAGGGGTCTGGAGTCCAGAATAATTCTTCTGCAATTTATCATAACAATTGCATGCATTAAAATGCATGCAAAGAAAATAATTGAGGTTTTTACCCCAAGTTTCTTGCTTCCAGCAGTGTCCCCAGTGCTGGCTAATGCGGGGCTTGGTCACCAAGTTGCAGCAGGTCATTGTGCAAACGTCAGAAATCTCCTTTCATCAGCAAAAATTAGAAATGTCCTTTCAGAGGGGACTCCTGACACCTGGGGTGGTCGGGGCACAGACCCCTGTCCCCACCACAGCGAGGGGCTCCGGGCAGCAAACTGAGCTTAGGAAAGTCACCACGCTAATACGGACAGACTGATGGACACAGCCTCTGCTGCTGTGGATTATAGTTGAGACTGGGCTTAATAAAACGAGCAAGAAACTCGGCGTGAACCCAGCATTTCCCGCAGCAAGGCTGGGAGCAGGCAGAGCAGCCAGGGAATCCCAGAGCCGCACCGGAGGCAATGAAGGGGTTTTAGCAAGGTCACGCGCTTGAAAAGAATATATTCTTGTTTTATATCCAGGCTGGAGTCTTTGAATCAGTTCTGCCTGCTGAGGAAATACACTGCCCCAGTGTGTGAGTGAACAAAGCCGGCGGCCGGGGCCATCTGTGCGCCCAAGTGACAGCACGTCGGTGCTGGGGGGTTCAGCTCCTGGCTCGTTATCGCAGTCACCATCTCGCAGGGAGCACGGGGGAGATGATGTGGTAGGACACAGATCCCAAGGAAGCAAATAATCCCACAAATATGGGGCTTGGGCACAGAAATGGCTCAGCCTCAGGTTTAGCCGTGTAGCAAAGGAGTGGGTTAGGCCAGCGCAGGGGTCTTGGTGACATCCGTGTTTGTGTGGGACAGGCAGCTGACACTGGTCCCACCTGAGCTCTCGGGGTTTATCCTTCACAGGGACATCCCAAACGCTGCTCCTGGTGACACTGCCTTCCCCAGAAACCACCCAGAACCCTGCGGCAGCACCTTATTGCCAGGAGCACAGGTGTGCAACATTCACCTGGATACACAGTGACTCGGGGCAGGTGGGGATAATTAAAAACAACCTGGCCCAAGCTGATGGGACCCCCAGTATGGACACTGCCTGGATTGGCAGTGATTTCCACTCCGTGCTGCAGCACCCAGCATGGGTTTGCTGTTCTGTTATCAATGCTATAAAAAAATAAGGGGATTTAATAAAATCCTACCAGCTGGTGGACAGCAGCCCAGCCTTGGGGCTTAACATGGGGAAAAACGGCCTCAGGTTGCGCCAGAGGAGGTTGAGGTTGGATCTGGGGAACAATTTCTTCCCCAAAGGGCTGTGGGGCATTGGAACAGGCTGCCCAGGGCAGTGCTGGAGTCACCATCCCTGGAGAGTTGGACAGACGGACATGAGGTTCTCAGGACATGGGGCAGTGCCAGGGGTGGGTTATGGTTGGACTTGATCTTGAGGGTCTTTTCCAACCAAAACGATTCTAGAGCAGACTCAGGAAGGAGCCTGGTGTCCCATGAGGACCATCCCTGGTGTCCCATGGGGACCATCCCTGGTGTCCCATGAGGACCATCCCTAGTGTCCCATGAGGACCATCCCTGGTGTCCCATGGGGACAGTCACCTGCAGGACCCTGGTCTGGTCTCCCCACACCCCAGGCTGGAGGCTCCTGTCCTGAGGAGCAGGTTCAGGCCAAGCTGCAGCTCCTGGTTTCTCTTCTTAGGCAGCGTTGAATCCAAAAGTCAAGCTCTCGTGACTGGAGCCAAAAGCCAATTAGCAGCAGTTTAGCTTCATCAGCTTCCTGACTGGATGCAAGTTTTAATTAAACATCCTATTTTAATTAGTCGGGCATCACGTACAGTAAGCTCGCCTCAGGATTCAAAGGCTGTAGGTCCTATGCTTTAATTAAATGAAAGAAGCACCTGACTTCAACTCCAGCATCTGTGACATCTCCTCACCCTTTCAAGGCTACAAGCAGAACAGCTGGAAACAGCATCTTTTCTTGCTGTGGTTGGTCTCTTCTCCCACATAGCAAGTGATAGGATGGAAAAGGCCTCAAGTTGCACCAGGAGAGGTTGAAATTGGATATTAGGAACAATTTCTTCCCCAAGGGGCTGTGGGGCATTAGAACAGGCTGCCCAGGGCAGTGCTGGAGTCACCATCCCTGGAGGGTTGGACAGACGGACATGAGGTTCTCAGGGACATGGGGCAGTGCCAGGGGTGGGTTATGGTTGGACTCGATGATCTTGAGGGTCTCTTCTGACTAAAATTATCCCATGATTCTTTTACCTCCATGTGGAAGCTCCATCATAGGAACCGGCTGTGAGATGTTTAGAAGGAGAGAAGGAATAGGAGGTGGTTGCAACATTTGAGATGTCAGAGCAGGTGCTGGGCTCCAATATGATGCTGAGAGCTCTTTGGGGATGAGTTTTCTGTCCGGGGTTGGCATGTGGGGTGGGTGAGGAGGTGCATTCATCTGAAATCCTGGGTGCAAATGGCCTTTGGCACCGGTGTGGTCTGCAGCAGCCCAGCGGAGGTGGATTTCACAGGGCACACACTTAGAACCCTACAATCATTTAGGCTGGAAAAGACCTTTAAGATCATTGTGCCTCCTGAAATAACAGGCTGAGCCTCCTCGTTGCCTCAAGGGAAACCAAGAGGAGCCCCATCGCTGGCTGCTGGGTTATATGGAAGGAGAACCACACCAGCTCTATCTGAGAGACGACGCAGAGTTTAAAATGGTGGTTTTTCTCCATTTCTTGGAGCCTGCTCAGCCCCACTGAGCCACCAGCCTTCTGCGCTCACCCCTGCACCGGGAACCAGAGACAGAGACCCCTTTGTCAGCCCTGCCTGGGAAGGAGGGTTACAGAGCTATTAGCAGCACAAAGAGGGGAAGGATTCTCTCCTAAGTGCTCTGGGGACAGAGATTTAAATGCTTAGCTCCCATTAATGCTAATGTGCATTACAGAGGTCTCTTCTTTAGTGCCTTGAAACAAGAGCATTGAAAAAGAGGCCAGCTTTCCGCAAAGAACAAATTCACTTGACTTTAAGACGGCGCTAAATGGGATTTCTTTTCCCTTCATTTCACACTCATTAATTCCCCTGCGTGTGCGAGCTCATGGTGAGACTGCTCCGGTCCAGCCCGTGTGAGCTGCACGCTGATGGACATTTTGTCCCCATCCACCGTCCCCTGCTCCGTGGTGGGACAGTGGTCCCCAAAGCAGGGTTCGCAGCCCTGAGAACCCCAAAGATTTTGTTTCACCTATAGGTGCAAATTGCAGTGTTCCAGCTTTTCGCAGGGAGGGGAAATCCCTCCAGCATATGTCAGAAGTATTAACAGCATCGTTTCCTGCGGTGTGGTACAGCACCCACAGGAGACAAAGCTCAAGGTCCTTATGACCGGAGACTCATCCTGAGTCTCCATCTCCTGCTCGCTCCACGTAGATCACACATTTGTGGGGAACCTGTGACTCTGCCATCCGTGTCCGCTGATTAAATCCTCCTCCCAAGCGACAGACTGCATTAAAGCTTGGGTTTGCTCCAAGGGTCGCGGAAGGTACCTGTAGAATTTACGGACACAATCAGTCATTTAATTTCTCTCCGCAGCCTCTGACTTATTAACATAATAAGAGAAACCAGAAGGACTGTGTTTTTCTGGGGTGTGCAGTGATGAATCATGTTGTCACCGTGCCTGCAGCGCTGCCCTTAATGAATACATCCAGGCATGCCCGCGAGTCCCCGCGCACATTCCCATAGGCGCTCCAGTGTCGTATAGCATTAATTAACCTCGGTTAATGGGCTAACCGTGATGGCTTGCGGCTCTGAATCCCCAGAGGGGTGACTTGCCATAAGCATCAGGGATGCAGTGGAATATTCGGGCAGGTCTGTGTTTCAAAGGAACATGTCCAGGAATGTGTCTCGGCTCCGGGAGAGTCTCAGTGTGATCGGGACCCTTCCTGGAGATTGGTATGAAGCTCATAGTGATGAAAAATCAAACCTTAGAGCTGCCGTGTCCAGTGAGGAACCTGTGGCCACCCATACATCGGAACTGGCATCACCAGCTTTGCGCAGGGCGTGCTGGTTCTTACTGCACATCGCACCCCAGTCTCCGTGCCGGGGACAAGGGATGGGGCAGGGTGTCCCTGTGCACTTCATCAGCCTTACGTGTATGGAAAAAATAGTTTCTTGGTTAGTTCATGCCTCTCGTCTGCAGGAGCCAGTGGCAGTGAGAACATAGAATCACAGAAGGGTTTGGGTTGAAGGGACCATCCCAGCACCCCCAGTGCCCCCCCTGCCATGAGCAGGGACATCTTCACCAGCTCAGGGTGCTCAGAGCCCCGTCCAGCCTGGCCTGGGATGTCTCCAGGGATGGTTCAGCCACCACCTCTCTGGCCAACCTGGGCCAGGCTCTCACCACCCTCAGGACCAACAATTTCTTCCTCATGTCCAGCCTGAATCTCCCTCCTTTAGTTTAAAACCATCACCCCTTGTCCTATCCCAACAGGCCCTGCTCAAAAGTCTGTCCCCATCTTTCTTATCAGCCCCTTTTAAGTACAGAAAGGCCACAATAAGGTCTCCCTGGAGCTTCTCTTCTCCAGCTGAACACCCCAGCTCTCTCAGCCCGTCCCCATAGCAGAGCTGTTCCAGCCTCGGATCATCCCAAGGGCTGAGCTGATAAAGGGGATGCAGGACTAGGGAGGGAGGGATGCTCAGAAGGCGATGGACCATGTTTTCATGGACGGGCTCAGAGCTGGAAGCCGCTGTGCTGTGAGACTGAGGGTGTCCGGGGTGAAGCAGCAGCACATGGACCGTGCACACGGGTGTCACTGAGCTCTCATTAAATTTTAAGAGCGCATTTAAAACACTTCCCTATTAGGAAAGCCTCAAAGAGTTATGTTGATATTAAGATGCCCTTTCTGAAATGTATGTTGATAGAACACAAAAAGCCAAAGACTTTATTAAAGGAAAAAAAAAACCACCATGCTGCAATTTTAATGAGGAGCTTGTAAACATAACAAACTCCCGCTGACTTTCTCTGCTTATCGAAGCCCAGAGCCCTGCAGCGCTCAGTTCTCAGCAATCCAAACCACCTTGATGGGATTAAATCATCTTCTTAAGCTTGGGGGACCTGGAGCCATGTGTGGGTTTTGGGGGGCGAGTGTGGGGCAGGGTGATGGAGGCTTTTTCAGGGGTGCAGTGGGGAGGACGAGGCAAAACTGGTGGGTTTGGGGCTGCGAGCACCGCAGGGAGCAGCTCAGGCTCCCACCTCATCTCTGTTCCTTTGCTTGGGGATGGGGAGGCCCTGCTGAGCTGATTTAGTAATCCCATTTTTATTAGAGATGCATTCGCTGATTAGCTCCACATCCTAATGACTCGAGCACAATAAATCACAAAGGAAATGCAGAAATCGCTAGGGTTATATTAACGTCCCCTGGGGAAGCAGCAGTAAGGTCATTTTCCGGGCTGTTAAATGGTCGCCATCCATTTGCTGTCTTGTCTTTCCGATAGCAGGGTTTGGTTTGGTTTTGTTCTCTTGATTTCAGCCCCAGCACCATCTCAGCAGGTGACCTCGTGTCCCTTCTGCACCATCACCCCCTGCTCCCATCTCATCTCCTCCCTGTCCCATTCACACCAACGCAGCACGATGGGGAAGGTGTCAGCGTCCTGACCACAGCGGGGACAGTCACATTAGGCTTTTGGAGATTTGGGGACATCAGCCATCTTCTGGGTTCCCTTCTGTGTGTGCCACAAAGCAAGATCACACCCCAAAACCTTGCGTGGTACGCGGAGGCATTTTGCAGCCCACCAAAGCGGCAAAATCTCTCCAAGAGGTCGGTTGTTGTGGGTGATTTGCCCAGTTCTTGGGATAATAACTCTTTCTGAAATCATGGCAAAGGGGGAAGGAGATTCCTAAGCTAATGTTTCAAAAGGGCCATGAACATGAAAAATCACAAGTCATTATCATTATTATTGCTTTGTTATGCCACTCAGCTCAGCATGAACCAGAGGAACGGGCCATCAGTATTTTGCATGGTGGTGGAGGACCCTGCTCTACCTTTGCTTTCAGGAGAGATTGGGAGATTTTCAGTCTGATTCGGATGACATGACCTATTTCGTTTTGCTGATCGTCTTCAGCAGACGTGCATCAGATCCAACGGGATTTTTGGGGTCTGGCTCCCCAGAGAGCAGAGATCTAGGGGACATAGTGACTTTGAGACCCAGGAGGGATGTGGCTTGTCTCTCATCACCCAGGGAAGCCTGTGGAGGAGGTGGACACTGAATATCTGCTCCCCAAACCCAGGGCTACCAGGATAGTGACCGTCCCTGTGCTGGGCACTGGGGAGACCAAACCTCGAATCCTAGGGTCAATTCTGGGCCCCTCACACCAAGAAAGCCCTTGAGGTGCTGGAGCGAGTTGAGAGAAGGGAACGGAGCTGGTGAGGGGCTGGAGCACAAGTGTGATGGAGCGGCTGAGGGACCTGGGGGGTTCAGCTGGAGAACAGGAGCTGAGGGGAGACCTTCTGATCTCTGAACTGCCTGAAAGGAGCTTGGAGCCAGGGGGGTCGGGCTCTGCTCCCCAGGAACAAGCGCCAGGAGCAGAGGAAACGGCCTCAAGTTGCGCCAGGGGAAGTTGAGGTTGGATGTGGGGAACAATTTCTTCCCCAAAGGGCTGTGGGGCATTGGAACAGGCTGCCCAGGGCAGTGCTGGAGTCACCATCCCTGGAGGGTTGGACAGATGGACATGAGGTTCTCAGGACATGGGGCAGTGCCAGGGGTGGGTTATGATTGGACTGGATGATCTTTTCCAACCAAAATGATTCTATGGTGGTTAACACTCTTTTTCTCTCCTTCCTCTCGGGGCGGCAGGACCAGGACACCTCGGCGAGTGGCTGAAAGCCGCACAACCTGGGAAGGCAGCACTGGGCTGCAGTCCCTCCCCAGCCCAAACCACACACACCAGCTCCTCCAGCACAGGGATGAGCCCAATGACCCTGCTCTTTTCTTCTCTCTGCAGAGCCAGCTTTCCCAGGCCCTGAATGGGTTGTCAGACAGAGCCAAGGAAGCGAAAGAGTTCCTGGTCCAGCTCCGCAACATGGTGCAGCAAATCCAGGTACTGTGTCTCCTGGCCGAGGAGCAGCCCCTTCCCCGGGAGATGAGCTGCTCTCTGCAATCCTCTGCCCTGGCTTGGCTTGGTGGGTGCTCTCCCAAAGGGGCCCACAATCAACACCCCCCCGCAGCCCTCCCAAAAACTGCTGCTCCCAGAGCTGCCTGTGTCATGGAGCAGAGACCCCAGCCCTTCCCTTCTCTGCCATAGGCAGATCCAAGCATGCAACAGGATGGACCAAACCTGTTGCTCACCTGCCACGGCCACATCTGCCGTGAGCCAAAGGCATATAGGCACCCCATGTGCTGATGTATAAAAATGATCCATGTGGTAGCATTTAAGAAAAAATCAGGTTTCCCAACTGGAGACGTGCCCTGGGCTGTAATGCTCCTTTCTGACCCGCAGGAGAACAGTGTGGAGTTTGAAGCCTGCCTGGTGGCCCAGTGTGACGCCCTCATCGATGCCCTCAACAGAAGGAAAGCCCAGTTGCTGTCCCGGGTCAACAAGGAGCACGAGCACAAGCTGAAGGTGAGTCCCTACCCAGGGAGCTTTCTGCGGGGTTGGAACCAGATGGGGATGAGGACCATGGTGCTGTTTGCTGGGGTGAAGTGCTGTGGGAGGAGCAGGGAGGTTGCTGGAAAGCTGCTCTTCTTGCTTTTCACATTGGTTGAATTCCATTTTGCTGCAGATGCCCAGCCCACCCCGAGCATGATGGGCGCTGAGCAAAGTGCTGCTTCCTCCAGGTGGTGGTTCCCGCTGAATTACTCCGTTACTGGGCTAATTACTCATCATTAGGTCAGCAGAGCCACACACAGAGCACCCACAGGCTGGAAAAGAACCTTGTTCATGTCCCGTCTTACTTCTGAGCCACTGGCCTGATCCCGCAGGATGCTGAGTGCTTGGAAATTCTGCTGGCTTCAGCTGAAATCCTGGGGCACTTGGTGCCATGAAACACCAGTTTTGTCATTGGCAGGAGTAAGAATCATTCCTTTTTCTGTTCTGTGCTTGGTGAGCACCTCATGGCTTCAGGTTGCACCAAGCGGTGAATTGTTGGCATTGGGGTAGCGGAGCTACATCTGTCAAGATGGATGTTGAGGTCAGCTCTGAAAGTGGGCTTGTGGCGTTCCTGTAGTCACTATGCTGTGTCTTTTCAGCTCGTTTGGGGCTAAGAAGGGAAGCAAAGGGCCAGATCCCACCTGGGGGCAGTGGAGCAAGTGTAGCAGTGTCTGGTGGACAAGGTAGTTGGGCTCTGGCCATCACTGATACCGCACAGCTGAGGCATTTCACACCGACATCATTTCATGCTTCCAGGATCCTTATTCCAAGGGCATTTCAGTGTTCGGGCTACAAACATCTGTGTCTCTTCTCTGGCTCCGCTTGCATCCTGCCTTGATCTTTCTTTGGGCTCCCAGGAGGATTCCTGGACCTACCTCAAATGAGGGAGGAGGCCACCGGTCTCTGGTCCGCCTGCAGATGATGGACACCACAGCATTTCCATTGGGAAACAGAATCATAGAATCATTTTGCTTGGAAGAGACCCTCAAGATTATCAAGTCCAGCTGTTAACCTCACACTAATGGGCTTATGCAAGTGTCCAGGACGTGCCGCTGTCGGCATCGCACGGGGTTGTTATCACATCGCACGGGGTTGTTATCACAGCAGCTCCGCTTCTCCCAGCTCCATCCAGAGCCTCCTTTCCCAGTAACAAGAAGCAAGTCACCATGGAAACATCCACCTGGAAAAGCTCTGCTCGAAGGACGTGCGCTTGTGGGATTCAGCACAAACCATCAGGATCTGTCCTGCGGATTTTTCCATCTGGGTTTTTCCACCTGGGTTTGCAGCACCGCTCCCCGTGACACGTCCCTCTGTCCCCAGGTGACCATGTCCCGGCCACCCGGGTGCGGAGGCTCTGTGTCCTCCAAGTGACATCCCCGGCAGGACTCGGGCTCTGAGGAGCCGGGGTTCAAGTGAGGCTGAGTGCCTTGAAAACCGCTAATCTACCCAAGAATTAAAATGTAGAGGAAGGTGAAGAAGATATTTAAGTCGAGCGCAGATGTTACTGCCTTCTAGGAGCTGGATTAACATGTAAATTATAGTTAATGTCATCTTGCAGGGAAGAAAAGCTCTTGAAATAAATTTCCTATTTTAAGGTAGTGGTGAGGTGCTGTGAGTGCACAGCAAAAGTCCTTTTTATAGGTTGTAATTAGCAGCCAGGTTCTGGCTGATGCCTCCATTGCACTTAAATTTAATAAAAACGCCCACAAATAAAATGCGCGGAGCTGCCCAAATCCCCTCGCCAGCTGAGCCATTACCCTTTTCCCAGAAGATGCCGGTGCTTAGTGAGGTGTGTTACCCACATGGCTTCAGGAGAGTTTATAAAATATGTAATTCCATGCAAAATTCATGGCAACCTGGTTTTCCGGGCAATCTGGTGAATCCTGCAAGTCCTTTGAGTCTTCCTGAGGCTGCCCCTCAAATGTGGAAATCCCTGGTGCACGAGGACAACCGCAAGATGCTTAAGGCCATATGGAAAACTTATAGGCTTCACTGGCCCCACTGGGTTTAGACCGTGCCTTTGAAGGCATGGGAGATGTTTACATCTTATTTTTAGAACCTTTTATTCCCCTAATCAAAGCAATTAATGGAGTCTGACTGTTCCTGCCTGCATCCCGCTTCTCTGGTGTGGGGCGCAGAAGCTGTAAAGCCACCAAGTCCCGTAAGATCCCAACCAAAGATCCCTCTTCTTGCCTTGAAAAGGGTTTGTTGGCGGCGAAGGGAAACGAGGATTTCTGCTGTTGGCTCGCCTGCTGTGTAGATGCTGCAATTAAACCGCTGTTTCATGCTCTAGTTCTCTGGATGAATAGGGGCTCGGTCCCCGAAGGGGATGGCAGAGTCACAGAAGGGCAGGATCGCTGCTTTGGCTGCGGTTTCTGAGCACCTACAGCTGCTGCCTGGGCTGCCTGGGGTCAGGCTTTGAGTATCTCCAAGGCTGGAGACTCCGCAGCCTTTCTGCTCCGCTCTTTGACCACCTTTATGGCAAAAATCCCCCAGCTTTTACTTATGATAAATGGAATTTCTTGTATCTCAGTTTGTGCCCTCATGCATAACGATTTACGTAGCCTCGGTGGCACCCTGCAGCAAGCACTTCCACTCCGGACCAGAGGTTTATTAGCGGGATAATCCGCCAGGAAGCTCAGTAATTAATGAGCCTGGAGCTGCCTGGCGCTGGCCTCACCTCACCCGCGGCGGGAGCGCGCAGGACACAGGGACAAAGCCGGGGCTGCTGTCTCCGGGTCCGGGTCCCTCCTTCCCAACAGGGCCAGGAGCCTCGCGGTGCCCACGCTGGCACCGGGGCAGTGGTGGCAGGACCCCCTGCCCCACCTGTGACCTGTCCCTTGACTACAACGGTGACAGGGAAACACATGTCCAGGGCTGTACTGGGACACCGTGCCTGTCTTCACTGAGGTTGTTCAGCCTGGAGGAGAGAAGCTCCAGGGAGACCTTAGTGTGGCCTTACTGTACTTAAAAGAGACCCATAAGAAAGATGGGGACAGACTTTTTAGCAAGGCCACTTGTGATAGGACAAGAGGTGATGGTTTTAAACTAAAAGACGGAGATTGAGGCTGGACGTGAGGAAGAAATTGTTGTCCCTGAGGGTGGTGAGAGCCTGGCCCAGGTTGGCCAGAGAGGTGGTGGCTGAACCATCCCTGGAGACATCCCAGGCCAGGCTGGACGGGGCTCTGAGCAACCTGAGCTGGTGAAGATGTCCCTGCTCATGGCAGGGGGGGCACTGGATGGGTTTTGAAGGTCCCTTCAACCCAAACTGTTCTATGATTCACCGAACAAATGCTGTTTCTCGGAGCCGTGTGTTCTGGCTGCGGGGAGCAGATGGCAATTCTGCTGGTAATACTTCGAAAGCATCTACTCAGGCAGGGAGAAGCTCACAAATTCATTATCCTGGGCAAACCAGACAGAGATTTAAGCTGCAAAGAAGATAAGAAGATTGTTATACCAATCCCATCTTTACTGTCTTCCTGGCGGCATGTGCATTTCCCCGGAGAGGGGTCTCACGACAGAAGGACACCGCGCTTCTGGGCATTCGGGGTGTGATCCCCACTCACCGCTCTGCAGCTCAGCAGGCCGGGAATGCAAAACCTTACTCTGGCTCAGTCAGGATTTGCTCAAGCAGCGAGCTTAGGCTGGGCTCATCTCGTGCTCAGTGGTAACACTGCAATCTGCAGCCAAGAAACCCAACATCACATGGCAAACAACCCTTGCAAGAGCAGAACGACCCCCCGGCACCTTCTCTGTGGGGAGAAGGGATCAGATTGATGCCAGGGCTGCTTTGTGTTGCATGGCAGGGGCTGCAGGTTGTTGCACGGGTTTGTACCTGCTCTGCACCTTATGGATCCCACCCCAAAGGACTGACCATCCCCATGGAGAAAGGAAACCCAGGGGCTTGCCCACGCTTTCAGAAAACATTGGTGTAGGAGTCATAGAATATCTCCAGTTGGAAAGAACCCATAGGGGTCATTGAGCCCAACTCTCTGCTCCTCACAGGACTGCCTGGCACTAAACCATAGGACTAAGAGCATCGTCAGGCTTGGGGCTGTGACCGACCACCCTCTGAGCTAAGAACCTTTTCCTCGTGTCCAATCTGCACTTGAATTAACATCTCTATAAATGCTTGTGTGATTATAGCGCCTAACTAATGTAACTAACCTGGGACAAAATCAAACACTGCTACTTCCTTGAATTCCAGAGCAATCGAGAATGATCCATCACAAACTTAGTCATGGCAATAACTGTTCTGAATTGGTGCTGCACACTATGAATGCCAGGAATCAGTATTTTTACCTGTTTTTTTAATGGACCAGATACACTTTATATATTACAAAGATAAGAACCCAAATAGAAGCGCTATCACGCATTCTAAGACGAAAGCTGTGAACGCTGGGCCGAGGTTGTCACACGTCGTTGCCGTCTGACCCGCTGAGCAAAACCACATCTGCAGGACTCACCGTTCCCTCTGCTCCCTCCCAGCACAACCATTCCAGAGCACTCAGGTGTTAGAAACCAGCACTGAATTAACTCTTTTACCTCCGATGACAGCATTTGAGGCCAAAATCAATGTTTGCCCATCGCGCTGGCTCAGAGCGATCCAGCATCTCTGCAAGCCTCCGTACAGATGCCTGGCTCCTGAGGAACAATAAGGGAGCTTCTTCTGCTGCCTTTTCTGCCCTGTACATGGGGTGCGGTGGCTGCAGCTCCCTGCCACAGGCTGGGAAAATAGGGCTTGGATTGTTAAAGCAATCATAGTTGGCTCTGCAAACAGCAAGTCCCTAAAAGATTAAAAAGGAGCCAGCTAGGAGGGTGTTTCATATATTATAGCATTTCTCAGAAGCAGGTATGTTGTCCCCGAGTTGCAGGACTGGTGAGTCTTTTCTTCCTGTTGGGTGATTAAATGATAATTAAGCAACGCACAATGTGATTGATTGCCCTGCAGGAGTCATCGCCTCCCGTGAAACGCCGGGTTGTTCCATCCAGGAGGCTGGCACGTGCTTCATTTTGCCTCCCCAGCGCTCAGACCAGGCGGGATGCTCACGGGAGGAGCTGCTTCTCAGCCTAGGGCAGTCGTTCAAGCTTCCAGAAGTGTTAATCGCCGCTTCTTGGAGCTTTTTCCATCACACTGCAGGTGCTGATGGGAAGCTCGTCTTTACTGCCTGTAACATCCTGAATAGCCACAATCCCTAGAGCTGCGTAGCTTTGTTCAGCCTCTACACAGCTTTAAAGCTCTTCCAGGAAATATAAATATTATCTACCATGGGCACGTTCCTCTAAAGCATAAAATATCTCTTCCTGAGCTGTTCTGCCAATCTTTGTCAGCCGCCAGGTCCTGGGCACGTGGTAGGGATCCCTGCCATGAGGTGCACAGGGTTTATCTCCTCTCAGCAGCACACCTGAGCTCTTCCCTTGGCTCCCAACAGAGAAAATGAGGCAATTCCGTACCGTGGTCCATCTCAGCCGATGGGCAGATGAGCATCTCAAACAGATCGTTAGGCAGAGCAGAAGCTGAGAGAGGTGATGTGTTCGTTCCTCATGGAATCCCAGGCTCACCCCTCACTCGGGGCCATTGAGTGCAGCTGCCCCAGAGCCAGCCCCACAGCCAAGGAGTGATGGGGCAGCCCCATGGATGCTGTGGGGCTGTGCATTTGCTTTGTGTGGACTTCCGAAGCTGTCTTAATTAAAGACAGAGCGTGGAACTGCCCTGCTGCTTTCAATAATTACGTGGATTAATAATTTTGAGCTAAACAAACCTCATTCTTCCCCACGTTTTCAAGGATCCAGAATTCTGTATCATGGCCAGTTCTGCCATTTTCTCTTCCCCTGAGTCTCTGTCTCCCTTTGTGTCACGCTGTCTCTGTGCCCACATGTCACCAGAGCCTGTTTGCTCCCATCTCCCAAAACCCAGCAGCTCCAAGCGACGCCGCTCTCCTTGTCCCATTGCAGGTGGTGCGAGACCAGATTTCTCACTGCACGGTCAAGCTGCGCCAGACCACGGGCCTGATGGAGTATTGCCTGGAGGTGATCAAGGAGAACGACCCCAGCGGCTTTCTGCAGGTTGGTTACACCCAGAGTGATGTGCCACAGCTTTTCCAGCCATAAAACCAAGGGCCAAGCTCTCATTACCTCCAGGTTCACAGCAGGACGTTGCTTGCTCTGAGCACAGGGTGGCAGCAGGCGGTGCTGTGTGTCTGGAGCAGTGATCGTAACGCGCTGTCTCATGGTTCTCCAGCACAAGATGGGCAAACAGCACTTGAGAACAGCATCCCACTGTTCATGCGTGGACTGGTCCCTTTGGTAGCGAAATCTGCCTTTAAAATAGTCCCCAGAGCTCTCAGGGTCCCTGTGCCAGTCTGAGCCTGAAGCAAGGGGCGATGGTGGAAACCCCTCACAATAGGACAAGGGGTGATGGTTTTAAACTAAAGGACAGAGATTCCGGCTGGACATGAGGAAGAAATTGTTGTCCCTGAGGGTGGTGAGAGCCTGGCCCAGGTTGGCCAGAGAGGTGGTGGATGAACCATCCCTGGAGACATCCCAGGCCAGGCTGGACGGGGCTCTGAGCAACCTGAGCTGGTGAAGATGTCCCTGCTCATGGCAGGGGTGGCACTGGATGGACTTTGAAGGTCCCTTCCAACCCACACTATTCTATGAAACCACAAGTGATGTCCCAGCTTTTGGCAGTCAGGACCAGAAGAGGGAGCTCCGGGGGGGGACAGGGCAGGGACAAAGCCCAGCCCAGGTGTCCCTCGGGTGCTGAGGCTGCTCCTTGTCACCAGATCTCGGACGCTCTCATCAGGAGAGTGCACCTGACTGAGGACCAGTGGGGAAAGGGGACGCTCACACCTCGGATGACCACGGACTTCGACCTGAACCTTGACAACGCTCCTCTGCTACAGTCCATCCACCAGCTCGACTTCGTGCAGATGAAAGGTAAGAATATTTCCAGTGCCTTTCAAAAGCCCCTCTCTGCTCATACTGATCCAACTCGTCGCAGGGAAGGGGCAGCAGAGCAGTTTTGCATCTTCTGCCAACAAAACTGAGCACCCCAGAACCAGAGTTACACCGGTTCCTGTGTATTTTGCACCCCTGGGCCAGCCATTTGCCTCCCTGTCTTGCATCACTGGGCTGCTGTGTGCCAGATCAAGGTGCCGGGAGCTTGGTTTTGTTATAGAACGTGCTCTGCAGTGCCAGGAGAGCCAGGCTGGTCCTGCTCAGCTGGTGGAGGTTGAGACCATGGTCTCAGGAGCATCACAAGGTGCTTCCCAAACCTCTGCTCACACACGTTTGGTGCTGGACAGCATCTGGCAGGGGACAGCTTGCGAGCTGCCCTCCAAATACAAAGACACAAAGAGCCACGCCACTTAGCTCAGGCTCTTTCCTCTCTCTCCTTTCCTCCCTGTTGTTTTAGACCTTTATTTCAGTTTTAATTTCCTCATTGTGCTCTATTCCCTCTGTGCTCCCTCTCCCGCACCACAGCGAGCCGCTGCATTCACATTGCTTTGCAGGAAGCAAAAGAGCCGCTGCAACCTGTGAGCAATTTGCGAGTTGGCAAGTCCCGGGAAGCCGACAGGAGATGCAGATGGGCTGGGAGGCAGGGAAGCTCAGGGGACGGGCTGGGGGAACAGCGGCTGGAGAGCTGCCCGGTGCAAAAGGACCTGAGGGTGTTGGTGACAGCGGCTGAACATGAGCCAGCATGTGCCCAAGTGGCCAAGAAGGCCACCAGCATCCTGGATTTTACCAGCACTGCTGTGGCCAGCAGTACCAGGGCAGTGACCATCCCTGTGCTGGGCACTGGGGAGGCCAGACCACGAATCCTGGGGTCAATTCTGAGCCCCTCACACCAAGAAAGTCCTTGAGGTGCTGGAGTGAGTGGAGAGAAGGGAACGGAGCTGGTGAGGGGCTGGAGCACAAGTGTGATGGAGCGGCTGAGGGACCTGGGGGGTTCAGCTGGAGAACAGGAGCTGAGGGGAGCTTGGAGCCAGGGGGGTCGGGCTCTGCTCCCCAGGAACAAGCACCAGGAGCAGAGGAAACGGCCTCAAGTTGCGCCAGGGGAGGTTGAGGTTGGATGTGGGGAACAATTTCTTCCCCAAAGGGCTGTGGGGCATTGGAACAGGCTGCCCAGGGCAGTGCTGGAGTCACCATCCCTGGAGGGTTGGACAGACGGACATGAGGTTCTCGGGGACATGGGGCAGTGCCAGGGGTGAGTTAGTGGTTGGACTCAATATTGAGGGTCTCTTCCAACCAAAATGATTATATGATTCTAACACAGGAAAAGCAGAGGAGCTCTGTGGAAGTCTCTCCCCACTCCTCCTCCATGCTGCCAGCAGCCAGGGTTCCACTAACTTGTGTTTAGTTTCCTCCCCAGTGCCGGCTCCCCCGATCCTGCAGCTGGAGGAGTGTTGCACCCACAACAACAGTGCCACCTTGTCCTGGAAGCAGCCGCCCTTGTCCACGGTGCAGGTGGAAGGCTACATCCTGGAGCTCGACGACGGCAACGGCGGCCAGTTCAGGGTAGGTGCTGGGAGCACAAAGCCGGTCCCAGCAGCAAGCTCTTGCTCCTGGCTCCGGTATTGCCCCGCTGTGAAGTGACCAAAACGTTCCCCAGACTTCTTGCAAGTCCTCTCCTTCCTTGGGAACACAAGACTCGCTGCTGTGTTGCTCAGAGGAGCTGACAGTGCCAACAAGCTGCCGGCTCTTCTGCAGGGCAAAGTTATTTGAGGGAAAGGAAATAACCTTCCGAGTGACCAATATGACTTGCAAATGCAAAAAAAAACATATTTGAAGCTCCGTCTTTTTAGGTTGCTAAATATTTCATGCAATGTATGCTAATTGCCATGAAAGACTCATGGCTTGCCAGCTGCCAGCAAGCAGAGGTGTTTAAGGCCTGAGGGCTTTTAAATTGCTGTAATTACACAATTAAAATATGATTTTTTTCTCTAATCCAACATGCTAATAATTATCCTGGCGTGTTCACATCCACCGAGAGCGGGCGCAGGGACCAGCCCATCACATTTTCTGAATTCATTCACGAGAAACTCAGGCAGGCAGGAGCCAGAGCAGAGTTGAGGCAGGAGAGAGGTGATGTGGGGGGATCTGGAGCGAGAAGGGAGCAGGAGGTTGGGTGTGGGGACACCAATACGCAGCACAGCCACCCTGGCAAGGTGAGGGCAATTCCCCAGCACACCAGACTTCTCTTGTCCCACCAGTGGTCGAAGGGGCTTGGAGGTGCATAGTGCTGCTGCTGTTATAGGACCATGTTAATGTCACATCACTGATCTCACCTAGTTCATTAGGACACCTACCTTGCTCTCCTCAACCCCAAACACTGACCAGTCACTCTTCCCAGGTCTGCTGTGGCTTGTGACACAGCTCAGGGTCTCGGGAGGGCTGGAAGCCATCATCACCTCTGCTCTGCAATGCAGCGGAGCATCCGGGTACGTGAGACATGAGGAAGAAATTGTTGTCCCTGAGGGTGGTGAGAGCCTGGCCCAGGTTGCCCAGAGAGGTGGTGGCTGAACCATCCCTGGAGACATCCCAGGCCAGGCTGGACGGGGCTCTGAGCAACCTGAGCTGGTGAAGATGTCCCTGCTCATGGCAGGGGTGGCACTTGATGCACTTTGAAGGTCCCTTCCAACACAAACTCTTCTATGATTCTATGACCCCTATAAGCTCTGGGGACATGCACTCACCTGCAAAGAATGGGGCCAGACTCCAGTGTTGGCTCTGGAAGCAGCAGCACCCGGCAGCTAGAGCAGCACAACCTGCCTGTGCAGAGTCTCCATCAAGGGCAGCAAGCAGGGCTTTATTGTGGGATCTGCTAATTACAAGTCAATGATCTGTGAGTTGAGTGTCTCAGTAGCCCATAGGCCCATTCACCACCATCCCTGCTTGCCCAGCTTCTCTGAGCGGGGCTACGGCAGCAGCAGTGTGACATGCCCATGAGTCAGTGCCCAGTCGGTGTGATCACCTTGTCTTCTTTCAAGGAACACTGTGATCCTGCCACCAACAGCATGTAAAATTGTTTTCTGCAAGGATGTTTCTGTCCTGAGTTCAGTATGTATAGATTCATTTCCTTTGGGATTCAGTGTGAGTTCAGCTGGGATTGATGTCTTACAACTTACTTGATGTCTTATGACTTATTGGAGGGAATCCAGAAGAGGGACACAAAGATGCTGAGGGGTCTGGAGCATCTTTGTGATGAGGAGACACTGAGAGAGCTGGGGCTGTTCAGCTGGAGAGGAGAAGCTGAGAGGGATCTGATCAATGGGATCAATATCTCAGGGTGGGTGTCAGAGGATGGACCAGACCCTGTTCGGTGGTGCCTGATGACAGGGTGAGGGGCAACGGGCACAGACTGAAACACAGGAGGGTCCATCTGGACATGAGCAGAAACTTGTTTGCTGGGAGGTGCCAGAGCCTGGCCCAGGCTGCCCAGAGCGGGTGTGGAGTCTCCTTCTCTGAGACATTCAAACCCCCTGGACCCACCTGTGTGATCTGCTCTGTGACCCTGCGTGAGCAGGGGGGTTGCACTGGGGGATCTACAGAGGTCCCTTCAACCCCAACCGCTCTGTGATCCTGTGTCTTGATCCAATGTGAACAGCATCTCCTTCCCTTACAGAAACTGGTTTTATGGTGTCAAGGAACAACTCATAGGACCATTTTACCCTAGTTTAGCCATATCCAGTGCCCATAAATCTGCCTCGGGTAGCAGAGCACGGCCAAACCCCACGTGTCACAACCAGGAGCTCTTCTCCCACCCCTGGCACTCCATGCTCAGGGCACTAACCCTGTGCTTGCTTTGCAGGAGGTGTACGTGGGCAAGGAAACCATGTGCACGGTGGACGGGCTTCACTTCAACAGCACGTACAGCGCCCGCGTCAAAGCCTTCAACAAATCGGGGGTCAGCCCATACAGCAAGACCCTGGTCCTCCAGACATCTGAGGGTAAGGCGGCGTGACAGCCCCGGCCCCGGCTCGGACACGGCTCACACGCACGCGTGGGGCTCCTCCAGCACAGCCCAGCTTAGCATCGCCATCAGGGAACCGCTCCGCTGGTCCTCCGCTGTTGTACCAAAAACGGGGTCCACCCGGTGTGCAATAAGCCAAATTTTAGCAGACGGAGATGAGAAATGGTTTATTACAGAGTTGCGCAAGGCTGGATGCTGGAATAAAGCCAGCAGGCCGGAGAGAAAACTAGCAGCCATTGTATACAAAATCTTATAACTACATTCACACCGTCAGGGCCATCCTAGAGAGCCAATTGGTTATACATTTATGGATTGGTTTCATAATCATTTTAGCATAAAATGAGCAACATTCAGCTAAAGGACACTATCCAACAGTCTCAAGTTACATGTTAAAAAAAGACTCAGCTAATGGTGCAGACTTCAAAATTCTAAAGCTGCAAGGTCAGTAATCTCTGTAGTTTCTGATTAAGTGTTTTGCAAGTCACTCTTATCTTTGTTAGAGGAGCAGACTGACCTAAAACTGAGAGGAATTACGTTTCTGTAGGTTAACAGTTGCCGACAGGATTCATCCTTTTAAGTGGTAACAACTCCACCACTACCTCAGCAATCATTGCAGGAAGGGCAGAACTGATGGGAGGAAGAAAGGTTGGGTCAGGAGCCTCAAACAGTACCAGAATTTCTCTTTCACCCCTTTTCCTTTACAGAAGATGAGGCATCAGTGAGAGGCATCCCGCAGAGAGGTATTTAAAAACTGGGTTGCAGCAGGGGTTGTGTTACACAAAGGGACGCTCGGATGTTTCCATGAGTTCCATTTAAAACAAAACAAAACTGGCAACGTTGCTCTGAGACACTAAGGGCTGCACAATGCCAAAGCCACACAATGTCCCCTCCAGGCCCTGGCAGCGCAGGACAGAGAGCAGAGCGACCGCACGGGTGTCCTTGCAGACCCACAGGACTCGCAGCCGGCCACACCGGCATCGTCTGCACCATCCCAGCTCGGTCGGAATATTAAATACTCCCTTGCAGCTTGCGGTGGAGTCTCCCCGCTTGACTTTAAGTACATTTGTCACACCAGGCGCTTAATCCGTCACGGAAAATGGGCTTGTTTCTGCCGTGCAGGTGGAGAACAGTAAGGTTAGCTCTGAGAAACGAGGTGGGAGCCAGACGCAGCGGGCGATGCCGCTCTGGAGGAAGAAATCAGCCCCCACTGCCACATCTGCTGCCCCAGAGCCTTGTGCCCAAGGAGAAACCCCTCCTGGGGGGCTTTCCACGCTTGGTGGAATCCCTTTTTCTTGCTCCCGGAGTAAAATGGCTCTTTTCCGAGCTGTGTGATGGTTTTGTTCCGCAGGCAGCTGGCTCTAGAGCAGCAGTGTGTTCCCGCAGCCCCAGCAGCTACCGGCAGACATGGTCTGTGCTCGGGAGGGGACACTGGTGGGGTGAAGGAGGGTGTGAGAGCCCTCTTGCCATAGAGCATCTCTGGTGGCTTTGAGCAAGGAGGAACAAAGGGTTTTCTGCTGAAACAGTAGAAAACAAAAGCAGAGCAAGGCTATGCAGAGCGTTTTCACTCGGTTGCCTGCGCTTGTCTGCAGGAGATGACCCTTCCAGTTGAGAAGGGGCACGTGCTCAGTTTGGGTGCGTGGGCAGGACAGGTTGGCGAGGAATGGACTCAGGTGTGACAGAGGTGACGGCAAACCTGTGAGAAGCCCTCCTCATGGGAGAGGCAGAAAACCCAAATCGCTGGCTGTGTGCGTGTTCATAAAGCTGAGCACCAGCGTCAAGGCAGCTGCAGCGTTCCTCTGGACATCCAGGGATGGGACAGCCCCGACCCAGCCCCACGCTGGGGTGACCACGACCTCTCCCAAAGCCTGAAGGTCAACAGTTCTTGCCCTCTTCACTACCCGGCTTCACCATCCTTTACAGGAGACAGCAGAGCTTTGGCTTCTCATCACATTTGCGTCTCATAAAACCCACTTGAGACATAGTTTCCTAACCAAAGCCACTTGGGCTTTAAGTCATCCCCGCTAGGATTTTGCAGGGTCCCTGCTATGGTCTTTCCAGCTCTGCTTTCCTCTCCTGGCTGTTATCACTGTTGAGCCAAACCTGCCTATTGCACAGCTCCAAAATACAAAGGAACCTGGGAGAAAATCGCTGTTCAGGGTCACAGCAGGTCAGGTTGTGCTTGGCGCCGGTGCCTCGATCTGTGCCAGCGAACACAAGTTCCACTCTTCTGAGCATCATATAAAAGTTTGCTGCATTCAGCCTTCTCACTGGATGGGCTTTTGCATTTGTTATTCCAGCACAAAAGTAAAGCGGGAGAAAAAGTCAAATGGGCCTGGAGCATTTTCTGAGCTTTTTGGACTCAAAGTGAAATAAATTACATTTGTGTGCGGCTTCCAGATATCCGAGTAACTTGTTGAACAAAGCCACCTCACACATCACAGCTCTCGGTTTGGCTTTTATTACTGGCCTTTACAGCAGCATCAGGCCTTTAAGTGCTATTTTGTCTGAAGTAGGCTTAGCTTTTCCCTTCAGCCGTGCTCAGTTTGTGCGGGAAGCGGGGACAAAAGAAAAGATGGGCTCAATGTGAAGAGAACATCTCTCTGAACGCAGCTGTAAGTGGTTCTGAGAAATCCTGCTTCGAGGGTGTTATTTAAAAGCTGGTTTCTGGTCTTAGCACACGAATCCGCAGCCTGTGGAAGTGAACTGGAGTCTTCCTTCTGCCTTCAGTGAGCAGTGAAATGGGCTGTAGAGGATGAAACATCTGGCAAAGTCCCAGCATCTGGAGAGAACAAGGATGAGAAGGGTTTAAAGCCCAGGTGAGCCAGCCAGCACCTCGGGAACGTCCCACAGAAAGTCAGCACGCACATAAGCCTACAGCAAACTGCAGAGCACCTTCCCAGCCCGTGGTGTGGCACGTCTTCTGCTCATCCCCAGGGAATGACGTTTTCCAGCTCAGTTGGTGATGGCACTGCTGGGCTGTCCTTGTCCCTCAGGTGTCCCCGCAGCCCCAGCTCTCCTGGGCTTTCCTCACCCAGCCGGTTCTCCAGCCTCTGGCCAGTCTCCTGCTGATCTTGGGACCACGTCTGTTTTCCTCTCAACACGTTCCTGTTTTCATCCTGCCCCCAGCCTCCTTGGTGCGGTCATGGAACAGGCTCTGAGAGGCTTTGCAGTGTCCTTGTCTCTGGTCTCCTGGTCAGGCAAACAGATGCTCCCAGGACCAGGCACCTAATGCGATGGCAAGGAACCGAGGAGGAGACCTGCTTTTCTCTACAGGGATTTCTGAGGTGGCTTCTGAGTCCATCCAAGGTTGTTTCTTTCCATGGGCTGTCCAGAAAGTTGGATGGTGGGATGAAGGACCAACTCGCCCCAGGAGGAGATGGAGCAGAAGAGCTCAGCAGTGCTGGAGGGGACTGTCCACCTGCTCCCCTGGCCCAGATCTGCCCTCCTGGCTGGTGTGGAGGTTTGACCTCCCTCCTTCCAAAACCTGCTGCTCCGTTCTCACCCTTCCTTGGGTCTCTTTGCCCACACCTCAGCCCTTCCATTGGGCTGCTTGATGCCTCCAGCCCCGCTCTCCTGGGCACGTGCACCAAGAGCCAGCGCCGGGAAGAGCTTTGTCCCCTTCACCCTCCCTTGGCTCCTCCTTCTCTCATCTGCACTGAATCCCCGGTTTTAGGCACTGCTGCAGAGTTTCAAGGCAAACCTGCTTTTGGCTTCTTATTTCTTTGGTGAGACACAAGCCTTGCAGCAGAGGATCAGGGAGCAACACTGGGATTGTCACACCCTGTGCCCTGCTGTCCCCTCTCCCAGGTTCCCAAACTTGGCCAACTCTGCCAACACCACGAGCTCCCGGCTGCCTCTGCCACCCGCCAGAGCCGGGGATGTGACAGAGGGACTTGGTCACCACCCTTGATGAATACCAGAAGCTTTCCTCTTCTTTCAAGCCCAGTTCCTCATCTGAGACCCAACTTCAAGGTCCTTAACGGCTGTGGAGTGACCCTGAGCAGCAACCAGGGCTTTTTAACCAGCCGCTTTTGGAAAGAAGTGAACACAAGGGGAAATACGCTGCGAGGAGCTAGAGGAACATCAGATGCTCATTAGGGAGAGCCATGAGCCCGGCTGCTCTTGGTAGCAGCTCCTCTCACTCTTGGTAGGTGTTAGAGGCCACATCCCTCCCTAACCTTGAGCTCCATGTATTGACCTGTTGTGCAATAATTTATCTGACCTGTATCTGACCCCACTGACGCTCTTTGCTTCCACAGCCTCTGCAGCAGCAAGTTGCAGAAGTTACAAACCACTGTGCGAAGAAACGCTTCCTTTTATTTGTTTTAACGTGATTTTCCAGCTCAGTCCGTATTTACAGCTGAGACAGCAAGGCTGGGGATACAGCGTCCAGGAGTTTATCTGATTTGCTTGTATGGAGGATGGTGGATCCTACATTTTCACGTTAACATATCCCTCAACAAGGCTAGGGAAGGAATCACAGGAGGTTACTGGTAGTAGGGAACAGAAACCGATGACCTGAGAGGTTCCCTCTACTCTGACATTTTGCTGTGAATCACATGAGTTAAATTCTTACCGTAAGGCTCAGATGTGTTTTGACAGGTACAAAGGGAAACCAAGAACACAACATCCCGAACAACCTTTGAGTAAGGTGGGTGCTTGGTGGTGCTCAGGGTTCTATAGCTCAGTACAGCCCTGCAAAGTGCCTTTCAGCGTTACCAATCGACTTTAACACCGGTAATTATTGTGCACAGAAAGGCATGAGGTTTATTAAAGAACCATGGGAAGTGTGCATGGTAACGTGTGAATTTCTTTAGGTGCAGGGCTCACCTTAAAGAAAAGCGTATTGAATTTGTCACGGTGACGCGGGAACATTTTGGAAGGTGAAAACAGCTTTATTGCCGATGCTGTCAGAGGCAAAGCTTTCCCAAGGGGTCTGGTGGGGTCGCACAGCACCATACATTCCTGCTCCACGCACCATCCTGCAGCGGAGCAGGATCCGTGCGTGCCGAAGCGTCTCCGAGGGCTGGTCTCAGGCCGGGGTGACAGCGTCCGGCAGACCCCATTTCTGATCTTGAGTTTGCATTGATCTTACGTTTAGACACGCAGTCAGAAGAACAGACCCTCCCTTTTCCAGTGCCTTTGGAGAGATCGCAGCTTCGTAGAATGAGTCCTTTCTCCTCCACCCTTAATCTACAACCCAGCTTTGCGGGGAGATCCTACTTTGAGCTAAGATCTTCGGCCCACCAGCTGAGCTTGCATTCTTCTTTACAGTCCCTGAATTCAGCCGGTGAGCCGAGTGCCTCTGGCATGTCCCCTTGCTCTGTGCTTTTGGGCATCCTGAGATATTTGTTTCGTTTCGTTCTGTTGTGTTTTGTTTTTGCCCATGACATGCGGATGGCAGGGGGATCTCCTTCTGTTTGTCACTGGCCTGCTCCTGCCGCCCAGGGACGTTTTGGGGGTGTAGTTCTCGTGGTGTCTTCATCTCTACGTACCAGCATGGGCAGCTTTAGGTGTGGGGTGATGGAGCAGCACAGTAAATCCTTATGTGGGTGCTGTTTTTGGCAGGGCCTGGCTGAACCATTTCACCCAGGCAGCCGGCAGAGCAGAACCCTCATCTCTAGTTCTCCTTGACCTTGTGTCTGGGGACAGTCAGAAGAACAGCCCATCCCTGGGAGAAACCTGTGGGGACATCTTGGTGGTTTGCTTTCCCTGTACAGGCAGAAAACTCAGCCTCTGCTGGGAGATTTGTTCTGTGGAATTCAGTTCGCTAGATTACATCTAGACCCCTCTTAAGAAAGAAGCAAGTCAACATGCAAGCTGAGTCCTCAGCACAGGACACACATGGACCTGCAGGAGAGGGGCCAGAGGAGCCACAGAAATGATGCGAGGCTGGAACAGCTCTGCTGGGAGGACAGGCTGAGAGAGTTGGGGTGTTCAGCTGGAGAAGAGAAGCTCCGGGGAGACCTTATTGCGGCCTTTCTATACTTAAAAGGGGCCAATAAGAAAGATGGGGACAGACTTTTGAGCAGGGCTTGTTGTGATAGGACAAGGGGTGATGGTTTAAACTAAAGGAGGGAGATTCAGGCTGGACATGAGGAAGAAATTGTTGCCCTGAGGGTGGTGAGAGCCTGGCCCAGGTTGGCCAGAGAGGTGGTGGCTGAACCATCCCCGGAGACATCCCAGGCCAGGCTGGATGGGGCTTTGAGCAACCTGAGCTGGTGCAGATGTCCCTGCTCATGGCAGGGGGGGCACTGGATGAGCTGGGAAGGTCCCTTCAACCCAAACCATTCTGTAATAGTATGATTCTAAGCCCAGCTCACAGACCCCCTGCAGCCTGGCTTATTAAGACCCTGAAGACGTGGGTTCTCATCCACTCAGCTTTGAGCACTGTGCTCGGCTTTTTGCAAAACCAGACCTGATCATATCCAAGTCTTGTTTTCTGCAGAGCAGAGGAAACCCCTCCCGTGACACCTCGCTGGTCTGGCAGCTCCCACAAGCGCTGTGCTTGTCCTTGGGGCTGCGCTGGGACATAGGCAGCCCGGGCAGGATGAGTGCCGGTATCGAGCAGCCCACGAAGGAGCCACAGGGCATCTCTCCCAGCTGTTTTCTAACCACTCTTTGCACATCTGCCGTTGCTAACGATCCTGGGCCCTGATTCTCCTACCACTCTGGATTTACACCACTCCAGTGAAGTAATTCACAGCTTTCTTTGGTGTAAGCCCAGGAAGAATGGGGGCCCTCAATTGTTTGATTTCCATCCCATAACCCAGAATGAGGAATGCTGCAGCATGACCCTTGCCAGAATAACCGGGGGACCCTGCAACTTTCTTTTCTTTGTGCTTTTTCTGTTTGTTTTTGGTTTGGTTTGGTTTTTCTTCTCATCGTACTGCTCTGCGCTAATGGCTTGAACTCTGTTTTGTTACGGACGTTTCTTATTTTGTGTCCGGTGTTACCGATATCTCCCGCGACAGCTGTGAGCAGCGTTGTGTGTGCAGGCCGGGGTGGGGGGACAGGGCACAGCGGGGCGAAGAGTGCACCCGTGTGGCCGTGCTGTTTCGCACTAAGGTGAATTTGTATGGCAGGGATGCATAGGCACCTTGAAAACCACTCTTTGAGCTGCGACACGGGGCGTGATTCATTAAAACAGCCTGAGAGGTGACGCTTGGCGCGAAGCATGACTGCAGCCAGATGCTATCCCACCAACACGCACACCGGCAGGGTGAAAAGCCTCCTTCCTTGCCAGGGGAGAGCTGAAAACCAGCCACAAGACAGGGCTTTCCTTAAAATCCAGCACCCAACGCGAATGCCCGCTGTGCAATGCCAATGTGGGGCTTCATAGAATAGTTTGGGTTGGAAAGGACCTTCGAAGGTCATCTAGTCCAACCCCTGCCATGAGCAGGGACATTGTGTTGCCCCCTAATCCTGGCCGAGCTCCTGGATCAGGACAAGCTCTGGATCCATCCCAGGAGGTGTTTCCAGCCCGGTCTCAGGAGAATGAAGGACACCCCAACACATCCTGCCCGTGCAGCTGCAGCCAAAGCTCCAGGCTGCTCTTCCATCAGTCCTTGCCCTCCAAGGAGTGTTGTTTTATTAAAGTGATTCAACTGAGGGTCAATCTAGAGAATACTTACCAAGCACCCAAGGTTTTCCACCAAGGCTAAAATTTCCTGCCCCTTTGCTGGTGGAAAGACCCACGATTTGGCATCCCCAGCAGGCAGTGAGCAGACTTGGTGCTTCCAATGGCTGTGATGGGACCTGGCGATGACAGAGCAGATGTTCCACACTGCCCTGAGCTGAGACTCACCAAAACAGCCCGCACCCAGACTCACAGGTCCTATTTGTGACCCCTCTCCATGCTCCGGCTTTTAACGAATCAAGCCTCCCGTGGCTGCTTAGCTAATGGTTAAATACTCACGAGTGGTTTTCAGGTGGTTGTTGTTTCTTAGCTGTGATGTGTGAAATGTAGTATCTCTTTATAGGATGCAATTTTGACACACAAGGAACGCCTTACTCTCAATTGGGCAAGTATATTTATTACGATTATCTGGCACCTTGCTCCATATTGCTCATACTTTTTTCTCTTTTTTTAAATCTTTAACTTTTCTTTGGCGGGCGAGCAGCATTTCTTGCTCATCCCCTGACCCTCTGGGATGTCCTGGCAATAGGCAAATTTGGCAGAGGAATGGTCATTGCTGTATGATGTAAAGGCATTTTAAATTTCATCCCTATAGCCTGAAGTCACCGCTCTGGAAGTGACCCCATAATTAAGAACTGACCCTCCTGCTCAAAAGAATGGATATTCCAGTTCGTTAGGAGCGTTTGAACATGGGCCAAATGCCAAGGAGGTGATTAGCACCTCTGGAGATAATTGCAGTGAGCGCTGGTAACTCCTCACCCGTCCCCTTCAGACCTTCTGCAAGAATCAATCCCCTCCATTCCCCCAGGATAAGGAGCCCGTGTCCATCCCTGTGGGATTTCTCCTTCCCTCTCTCCCCACTTTTATCCAAAATGCTAAAATTCAGGTCCAAGCACCTGCTGGAAAAGCAGGCAAAGCAGGAATTGTTTCTCTTTCCTTTTCTTTACCCAACTTTACGTGCTGTTTTCTCTCCTGCATGCCTTTCCTTGGGAATGACCACAGTTGACATTAAAAAAATGGTGGCAGGTACGGAACCGCCTCCGTCGAGTTGCGGAACGGGGGCACCCGCATGCACGTGAGCTGTCTTGTGGAACGATCCAATAAATCAGT